>NC_133325.1:405087477-405732477 GCF_042186555.1 Aquarana catesbeiana
CCTTCGGTGTTCTTCTACTTCCTCCATCTTCTTCTTCCTCCTCTCTTCTCGTCCCGCATCTTCCTCCGGCTTCTTCTCCGCTCCGTCTGCACGATTCGCCTCAGTGGGAGTCTCTGCTGTGTGACGCTTCGGTTTTTCTGACACTTCTTATATAACGGAGGGCGGGGCGTGTCTTCGCCCCCTCTGACAACACGGGAAAAGCCATAGAAAAGTCCCAGGAAGTCCCTGTGCGTCACCAGGTGGCCCCGCCCTCCGTTATGTTAGAAGTGTCAGGATCATGCGGACGGAGGGGAGAAGAAGCCGCAGGAAGATGCAGGACGAGAAGAGCGGAGGAAGAAGAAGATGGAGAAGAATAAGATGGAGGAGAAGAAAAAGAACACCGAAGGAAGACCAGAAGAAAGAGATGGAAGAAGAAGTGGAAAGAAGAAGTTGTCAAAAAAGGAAAAAAAGACTTGTCAAAAACCGTCTCTTGTGTTTTTTTAACCTTTTTGACACTTTTTTTGTGAAATGGTAGTGGTACATTTTTACCCCATTACCAATTCACATGGGGAGGCGGGATCTGGGGGTCCCCTTGTTAAAGGGGGCTTTCCAGATTCCGCTAAGCCCCCCCCACCCGCAGACCCCCATAACCACCGGGCAAGGGTTGTGGGGATGAGGTCCTTCTCCCCAATCTACCCCAAAGCACCCTCCTAATGTTGAGGGCATGTGGCCTGGTATGGTTAAGGAGGGGGGGGCGCTCTCTCGTTCCCCCCTCTTTTCCTGCGGCCTGCCAGGTTGCGTGCTCGGATAAGGGTCTGGTATGGATTTTTGGGGGGATCCCACGCCATTTTTCTAAAATTTTGGCGGGGGGTTCCCCTTAATATCCATACCAGACCTGAAGGGCCTGGTATGGAATTTAGGGGGACCCCCACGCAATTTTTTTTTTACATTTTGGTTTGGGGTTCCCCTGTGGGGAAATTCCATGCCGTTTTTATCAATGAACTTTTATGTGTATTGCCGGACCGACAATTCATTATAGCTGGCGCTAGCGATAGTAATTTTAAATGAATTTTTTTCCTTTCGAAATGTAATTTTGCTGTCAGACTGTTCTAATTACGGGAAACATGCCCCCCTTTACAGGCATACTATAGACACATACTATAGAAGCCTGAGGAGCCGAGCGGACACGGGCCACAGCCGCCGCTACAGAAGAGGAGGAAGCCCGTCACTCGGTAAGTGCCACTAGACCAGCCGCGCGTGGGGGGGGGGGTTAGTGAAGTAACAGCCGAGTTGAGGGGACGCGCCTGGCTGCATTTGATGGGCACAAGTGGCTGCATATAGTGGGCACAAGTGGCTGCGTATGACGGGCACAAGTGGCTGCGTATGACGGGCACAAGTGGCTGCGTATGACGGGCACAAGTGGCTGCGTATGACGGGCACAAGTGGCCTGCGTATGACGGGCACAAGTGGCTGCGTATGACGGGCACAAGTGGCTGCGTATGACGGGCACAAGTGGCTGCGTATGACGGGCACAAGTGGCTGCGTATGACGGGCACAAGTGGCTGCGTATGACGGGCATAATGGCTACGTATGACTGGCACAAATTGCTGCATTTGACAGGCTGCAATTGATTGGGGGGGGGGGCTGGGGTGGTTTCAGTATTTTTCAGTTTGTTTGCGCCCCCCCAAAATTTGTGAGCACCAGCCGCCACTGTCACAGACACTGCTCTATAATTTTCCTTGACCTCCCTTTTATGTATTTTGAAGGGCTGTACACAGACAGATTTGTGTTAGCGGAGGCTCCATGTGTCAGGCTGCTGTTTTCGTTCCTGAACAGATTGTACAGCCCTTCACATTATGTACATCATGCAGTGTGGATGCTCATATTGATGAGGAATGTCTTCTATGCAAAGGCTTGGCCCCTCCCACAGGCACAGCTTTATATTTTTCCTGGACCTGCCATTGATATACACAGTGCTATTATGCACGGGGCCCGCCCCCCTTCAGCAGAGCAGGCTAGGGGAGGGGGCAGAGCTGGAGGCGGTGCAGCTCTATATTTTCTCTCGACCTTGGTCCCGTTGATATACTCAGTGCTAAGTTGCAAGGGGGCCCGCCCCCCTTCTCCAGAGCAGGCTAGGGGCGGGACTGGAGGCGGTGCTGCCGATGATGTAATTAAGCAACTCGCACCGCCTACCCACTCAAGTCTATAATTTTTCTCAACTGAAATGAGCGTCTGTGCATGCGCGGTATAGGCATGGTGAAGCAGCGCATGCGCAGTGGAGCCCCGCGATCAGCTATTTTGTGACGTAGCCGCACCGCAAGTGATGCAGTCGAACTTCTGCACGAGTCAAGGTTTTTTTTTTAGCACGCCAGCAGCACTCATGCAGCCCCAGACCATGACACTCCCACCACCATGTTTGACTGTAGACAAGACACATGTGTCTTTGTACTCCTCACCTGGTTGCTGCCACACACCCTTGACACCATCTGAACCAAATAAGTTTATCTTGGTCTCATCAGACCACAGGACATGGTTCCAGTAATCCATGTCCTTAGTCTGCTTGTCTTCAGCAAACTGTTTGTGGGCTTTGATGCAGTGTGCGGCATATGGTCCGAGCACTTACAGGCTGACCCCTTTAACCTCTGCAGCAATGCTGGCAGCACTTATACGTCTATTTCCAAAAGACAACCTCTGGATATGACGATGAGCATGTGCACTCAACTTCTTTGGTGGACCATGGTGAGGCCTGTTCTGAGTGGAACCTGTCCTGTTATATCGATGTATGGTCTTGGCCACCGTGCTGCAGCTCAGTTTCAGGGTCTTGGCAATCTTCTTATAGCCTAGGCCATCTTTATGTAGAGCAACAATTCTTTTATTCAGATCCTCAGAGTTCTTTGCCATGAGGTGCCATGTTGAACTTCCAGTGACCAGTATGAGAGAGTGAGAGCGATAACCCCAAATTTAACACACAGTCAGCTTGCTACCAGAATCCGTTCCCCCTGGACAGAAAGGGTCTGGGGTAAGAAGGAAGAGTAAGGATGATTTATGCAAAGAGTAGAGCAGTCAGAGAAGCCATATACAAGTGTTTTTAACCCTTGAAATGCTGTGGAAGCTAAATTGGGAGGGGGAACCAAATTGGATAGCAATAGTCAGCTTGCTGTCAAAATTCGATTCCCCTGGACAAAAAGGGTCTGGGGTAAGAAAGAAGAGTGAGGATGATTTATACAAAGAGTAGAGCAGTCAGAGAAGCCATATACAAGTGTTTTTAACCCTTGAAATGCTGTGGAAGCTAAATTGGGAGGGGGAACCAAATTGGATAGCAATAGTCAGCTTGCTGTCAAAATTCGATTCCCCTGGACAAAAAGGGTCTGGGGTAAGAAAGAAGAGTGAGGATGATACAAAGAGTAGAGCAGTCAGAGAAACAGACGTGCACAGTGTGTTCAGCACCATCTGCCACTGGGAGGGGGTAATAATAAATTAGATAAAATAATAGGACGTGTAACAATAATATAAAATAATAGAAGGATTAACAATGAATATAAAATAATAGGAGGTGTAATAATAAATAAAATAATAGGAGGGGCAATAAAAAAGTAGATAAAATAATAGGAAGAGATGATAATGATGACGTGTATACTGATAGATATGTAATAGGTGGTAGGAATAATAATAATAGGGACTGTGGGGAGAATTGCCAGTGTTCAATAAATAATATTAAATAATAGGAGGGGGTAATAATGAAGACGTAGGAGGGGTAAGAATAAATTAGACACATTAATATGAAGGGATAATAATGGTGACGTGTATAGTTTTATATACATACAAACATATATATATATATATATATATATATATATATATATACAAACATATATATGGAAGGAGTAATAATATTGTCCAATATATATATTTTATAAGGAGTGCTAATATATACATACATATTTGTGTGGATGAACTAATAGTATTGCACAGGGGACGCGCACGGGGGCGGGGACGGTAGAAGGATGATTAGCATTCGGGGGAGAGTGGGAGGAGCAGGAGTGCAGAGGGCTGGAGAGGCGGAGTTCCAATCTCAGCCGAGAGACAGGGGGAACAGATTTCGACGGGGAAACCATTCTCGGCACAACACCGGTAATAGAATGAAAGAGCGACTCTCTGTATTATCTGATCAGAGATGTGACGTGTTTTATGTAGTGGGCAGCAGTGATGGAGGGAGGTTGGGGCTACTAAGTCCTATGGAGGCACCAGAAGGTACTTCTATCCTGTGATAGGGCCTCCTGCTCTTCATGCTGCTTGTCTGAGGTATTGTGGATGTGATGTGGTGACAACTGGTCCAGGCCACATTTCATGATTATTGGGTGATGGTGGTGGGAGGCTGAGCAGAGGAAGTCCACGATTCCCTGGGACTAACGTTCTATTCTCCAGGATGTGTCCCCAGGGCCGAAGCTAGGGGGAGGTAGGGGATCACACGCCCCGGGTGACGTTTCTAGGGAGGTGACTCCAGGGGTTCCATCACCCCCACCCGCACTGGCAAGCGCTGCTCTAAGGGTGTCGCTGCCGCCCGATCAAGTGTAATGGACAGACTGCCCACTGCATAGTTTGCCAAATACCGGAGATCCATCCAATAGGAGGGAGACTGCACAGGCAGACTAGCCCTGAATCTATAGCCAGCACTAAGGATGAGCTCCGGCGTGTTCGCACAGCCCACGTGCAGAGCCCGCCAGGAAGTCGGCAGTGCGCTAATCACAGGCAGTGAGACATTTCCCGATCTCTGCAGCCGTGCATCGGGACAACGTCTCACTGCCTGCGATCAGCGCAGTGCCGACTTCCTGGCGGGCTCTGCACGTGGGCTGTGCGAACACGCCTGAACTCATCCTTAGCCAGCACTATAGAAAGGCATTCCAGAGTGACGCTTCAGCATGGGAGAGCCTTCGTGGAACTGGAAGGCAATTATTAGGACAAGGAGAAGGGTTTATGTGCAGAAGGCCCTGGACTAGGAAGTTGGGGTTGGTATGGCAATGGATTGGGGGGTGCAGTGGGGGCCTTGGGCTGATGGGTGGAGAGGATGACCTGGACTGAGGGGACCCAGGACTTGGGGGTGCAGAGGAGGCCTTGGACTGGGGAGGTGTAGAGGTGGTGCTGGGGGTTAGCAGAGGAGGCCCTGGACTAGAAAGGGGTTGGTGTGGCAAAGACCCTGGATTAAAAGAGGAGGCCTTGGACTAGGAGGGGAGTACACATGAGGCCCCCGACCTGGGTGTTTCAGAGGAGGCCCCAGACTATAAAAGGGTTGGTGTGGCAAAGACCCTGGATAAGGAGAGGAGGCCCTGGACTGGGGGGTGTAGAGGAGGCCCTGGACTTGAAAAGTTGTGTTGGTGTGGCAAAGGACCTGGATTCAGAGGGCAGGGTGCAAAGGAGGCCCTGAACTTGGAGGGGGGGGGGGCTTTAGAGGAGGTCTTAGACTGGGGGGGGAAGAGGCCCTTGACTAGGAAATGGTAATTGGTGTGGCAAAGGCCCCTGAATGGGGGGGTACAAGGGAGATACTAAACTAGGTGAGGGGGTGCCTGGAGGTCTTCGATTAGGAGAGGGGGTGTCTGGAGGCCCTGGACTAGGACAGCAGGTATCTGGATGCCCTGGACTATGAAAGGGGGATAGTGGAAGCCCTCTGGACTAGAAAGGTGCCTGAAGAACCTGCCAGCTTCAGGGAGAAAGAGCCTGGGCTGAGGAAGAGCCTGCCCGGGCCCTGGAGGGTGAGTTCACAACATAAATAGGAACATTTATCAATTGTCGCAAGTAATGCCAAACAGGAGCAGAGAGACAGTTCGCGCGATAGATTTATTGCTTGTTTGTACTTTTTCTGTGGATCACAGCAGTTCAGATTGTTTTGCACTCCTGTGACCTGTTTTCAGCTAACAGCGGGCTGTCGGCTGATGTCACAGAGCTGGTCCAGGCTGGAGAAAGACTATATGGTCTGACAGTCACCAGCTCTCTGCTGAGGGAGCACTGAGAACTTAGTAATCGGCGGTGTTTGATTACTTGGTTCTCAGCCTTAGAGCTGGCGGGGGGGGGGGGACAATGCAGCATCCACCTACGTAAGTATGATTTAAAAAAAAAAATTCCCATACCCAACATTTCTTTCTGTCCTGCTATCTGGTCCACGTGATAATTAGGCCTCATTCACATGGAGCATATGCGTCCATGCCCAGTGTGAGGGCCATGTACCGCGTGGGGATAGTAGGTGTTCTGTGCAGGCAGTCCAGTCAAAGTCAATTGTGACACAGTAGTTGCATGGACATAGTCGAATGACACACAGACAGGAAGGGATGCGTGTATTCGAACGCATAGTGTCTGCATTAGGATCTGTGCACCCACTTCTATAGGTGAAGCTCTCTAGTATATGCAGCAAAAAGTGGCTCAGTACACAGGACCTGTCTCGGTGCCTATCTGAATGAGTCCTTAACCCTTTCATGACTAAGCCTATTTTTGAAATTTGGTGTTTACAAGTTAAAATCCATATTTTTTGCTAGAAAATTACTTAGAACCCCCAAACATTATATATATTTTTTTAGCAAAGAATCTAGAGAATAAAATGACGATTGTTGCAATATTTTTTATCACACGGTATTTGTGCAGCGGTGTTTTAAACGCAAATTTTTGGAAAAGTGACACTTTCATGAATTTTAAAAAATCCAAACAGTAAAGTTACCCCAATTTTTTTGTATAATGTGAAAGATGATGTTACGCCGAGTAAATAGATACCAAACATGTCACCCTTTATAATTGCACGCACTCGTGGAATGGCGACGAACTACGGTACCTTTGAATTTCCATAGGCGACGCTTTAAAAAAATTTTACGGTTACCAGGTTTGAGCTACAGAGGAGGTCTAGGGCTAGAATTATTGCTCTCGCTCTGACGATCGCGGCGATACCTCACATGTGTGGTTTGAACACCGTTTACATATGCGGGCGCGACTTCCGTATGCGTTTTCTTCGCTGCGCGAGCTCGCGGGGACAGGGGCACTTTAAAAAATATTTTTTTTTTTTTTTATTTAATTTATTTATTTTTGTACTTTATAAATTGTGTTTTAAATTTTTTTTTTTTTTTTTTTTACTTTTATTGCTGTCACAAGCAATGTAAACATCCCTTGTGACAGTAATATGTGGTGACAGGTACTCTTTATGGAGGGATCGGGGGTCTAAAAGACCCCCCCATCCCTCCTTTACACTTCAAAGTATTCAGATCGCCGAAAACGGCGATTCTGAATACTGTGTACTTTTTTAAATTCGGCGCCATTGGCAGCCGAGTAAACGGGAAGTGACGTCATGACGTCGCTTCCGCATTTACAAGAAGAAGGCTGGAACGAAGCCGCTCGCAGCTTCGTTCCAGTCCGCCCCCAGCCGCCGAAGGCAGCGGACCGGACACCGGGCCTCCCGATCGCACGGGAGGCCCGGTAACAGCGGCGGGAGGCGGCGGGAGGGGGGGGATGTCCCCTCCCGCTCCTCCGGTATAACAACCGAGCGGCTTTTAGCCGCATCGGTTGTTATATTCGGGTAGCCGGTCGCCCGCTGAAAACAACGGTACCGGGATGATGCCTGCAGCTGCGGGCATCATCCCGGTATAACCCCGGAAAGCCGAGGACGCATATATGCGTTCGGTCGGCGGGAAGGGGTTAAGGGAATTTATCAAAACTAGAGTAGACAGAATCTGGAGCAACTGTGCATGGCAACTAATCGGCTCATAGCTTTCATTTTCAAAACTGAAGATAGAAGCTGATTGGTTGCCATGGGTAGCTGTTCCAGATTCTGACTGCACCAGTTTTGATAAATTCCCCTCACTGTGTTTTACATTTCTTACTCCTGACTATGACATTCTAAGTACAGAACGTTCTTTGTTAAAGTGGTTGTAAAGGCACAAGGCTTTTTACCCTCATGCGTCCAAATGTATCCTTAAAATGTTTGTTAAACCAAAAAATAAACATCCTGTTCCCTTAACCACTTCAGCCCCAGAAGGATTTACCCCCTTCCTGACCAAGCCATTTTTTGCGATACGGCACTTTGTCGCTTTAACAGACAATTGCGCAGTCGTGCGACGTTGTACCTAAACAAAATTGATGACCTTTTTCCCCACAAATAGCTTTCTTTTAGTGGTATTTGATCACCTCTGCGATTTTTATTTTTTGCGCTATAAACAAAAGAAGAGCGACAATTTTGAAAAGAACACATTGTTTTTTACTTTTTGCTACAACAAATATCCCAAATTTAAAAAAAACTAATTTCTTCATCAGTTTAGACCGATATATAGTCTTCTACATATTTTTTGGTAAAAACAAATCGCAATAAGCTTATTTTGATTGGTTTGCGTAAAAGTTATAGCGTCTACAAAATAGGGGATAGATTTATGGCATTTTTATTATTATTTTATTTATTTTTTTACTAGTAATGGCAGCGATCTGCGATTTTTATTGGGACTGCGACATTGCGGCGGACAGATCTGACACTTTTGACACCTTTTTTGGGACCATTGACATCAGCAACCAGAGCTAAAAATAGCCACTGATTACTGTATAAATGTCACTGGCAGGGAAGGAGTTGACACTAGGGGGCAATCAAGGGGTTAAATGTTTTCCCTCACTGTGTGTTCTACCTGTGGGGGGATGGGACTGACTAGAGGGGAGAACATTCTTTGTTCCTGTATACTAGGAATGCATGATCTGTCTTCTCTCCCCTGACAGGACGTGGATTTGTGTGTTTACACACACAAATCCTGATCCTCGCTCTGTCAGGAGCAATCGCGGGTGCCCGGCGGACATTGCAGCTGCCGGGCACGAGCATCGGCTCCCTAGGGACACGTTGCGCGCCCCCTATACTGAAAGTGCCCGCTGTACAGCTACGGCAATTTGCGCAGGAGGGAGTGCCATTCTGCCGCCGTCAATCGACGACGGGCAGTTGGCAAGTGGTTAAAGCATGTTATACAGCACAGTGCTTGTGCTGTGTCATTTGGACCCCAGTATCGCCTGAAATACCTGGCTGATCCTGCCTGGCTATACCCCCCTCTTCAAACAGACCACGATAATCATGGCTGCTGAGCCTCCCCCCCGCGATTGTACCTGTATGAGCGCCGCTCAGCTGATTGCCGGCGGCTCAGCTCTCTCCCCCTCCCTAATTGATGTCAGTGGGAGGGCTTGGCCCTGCCTACTACAGCTGTGAGCCAGAGAGAGAAGCAATGAGAGGAATAAGCTGACCGGCGGGAGAGGAGCTCATACAGGTACAATCCTGCATACTTTTTACAGAACACGGACAATTATAATGGTGCAGAGAGGATTGCAGCATTTAATAGAAGTGGGTTAACAACCACTTTAAGCTTCTGTCTGTTTATATAGCTAGCTATCAAACCATAGTAAGAGTGCCCATGTTTTATATATGTAACAGTGCCATATCAGATGAATCCGGGCAGAGTTCATTTTAAGGTTCTGAGTCTTTTTATAGTTTTTATGTAAGTTCAGGTTTCAAGCCAAGACAGCCGAGTTCTGCTTCTTCTCTTCTCTGCCTTTTCCTGTAAATTCTACATATGTTTCTTATCAGGAAATTAGAACAAGCAACAACAACAATAATACTTCAGCCTTCTATATAAGGCTGTAGTGACCATATTCATATACTGACACTACAGCTGGAAATAGATCCTCTGATCAGTCCCAGAAGAAAGTCCTGAACTGCAGTGCTGAGGACCAGCAGATACCACAATGTATACTTACCACCAGTGGTGACCATAGGTGTGCGTTACAGGCTTACACTGCACTGTGAGGCTCTCCACTCCATTCCATTCTTCATGTACTCTGCAAGGTTTTAAAAACAACTGAATGTCAAATTAGTGGGCACGTTCACTCCCTTCCTGCCCAGGCCAATTTTCAGCGCTGTCCCACTTTGAATGACAGACGGTCAGGCAACGCTGTACCCATATGAAATTTTTATTATTTTTGAGACAGAGCTTTCTTTTGGTGGTATTTAATCACCACTGTGTTTTTTGCTAAACAAAATTGAAAATTTTGAGGGAAAAAAGTTTTCTTTGTTATAAAACCTTGCAAATAAGTAATTTTTCTCTTTTACTGACAGGATGCACTGATAGGCGGCACTAATAGGCAGCACTTATGAACGTGAATAGGCGGCACCGATGGGCACTGGTTTGCAGCACTGTTGGGGCTGCACTAATGATCAGTGCCTAGATTGTCAGTGCAGATGTCCCCACTGAGGAATGCCACTTACCGGCTCTCCTCTCCTCATGCACTGTCAGCGCGAGGAGAGGAATACTGATAACCGGCATTTTCTGTTTACACTGTGATCAGCGGTGATTGGACACAGCTGATCATATGGCAAAGAGCATGCGTTATAAGCTCTTTACCATGATTGGTGATGCGCTTCCAGGGACACGACGCACCAGCGAACGCCACATGCCCTGTGGCGAGTATAGGAGGACGTCATATGACGTCATTTCACTGTACGGCGGGCGGGAAGCAGTTAAAGATGAAATCTAGGTTAAAAAAAATAATTTTGCAATTGGCTTCCCTTTGACTGCAGGGATTATACTGTGATTCTGTACTTGCCAAATATGCTCCCTCCACTGAGTCTGACTGCAAACATTTTAACTGTGGGCAGCTGAAGCTGCTGCCTGCTCACTTTGTGGTTTTTCACAGACACACGGAGGCATACTTGCAGCTCTCATTGGCCCTCTTATGACTCATCCCCCCCCCTCCCTTCCTGGCAAACTCTAACAAGAGTGAGAGAGAGTGAGAGCTGTGCATGATGTCATAAGCTTAGAGCCCATTCACACAGGGGCAACTTTGGATCCGACTTCAAGTCGCCCCTAGTCGCCTCAAGTCGCGCTACATGAAAAAATCAATGTAAATGAATGGATCTGTCTTAATGCACACTACTGCAGTCGCTCCGACTTCAGAAAAGGTTCCTGTACT
Organism: Aquarana catesbeiana; assembly: GCF_042186555.1. NCBI lineage: Eukaryota > Metazoa > Chordata > Amphibia > Anura > Ranidae > Aquarana > Aquarana catesbeiana. The sequence continues at coordinate 405,098,419 of NC_133325.1, forward strand.
ACTTCAATCCGACTTGAAGGCAACTTGTACCTATTGATTTCAATGGAAGTTGCCTCCAAGTCTGATCACTGTTCATACTGAGGCAACTTTACAGGAAGCAGAAAGGAAACAGAAAGTAATTTCCTCCACTAAGCAGCCAGCCCCCTCCTTCTCACACACAGCTGATAAGCTCTGATTGGCCACTTGTAAAGTTCCCTGTCCTGGAGGCGACTTCAAGTTGTGTTGTAAGTTGCCCCAAGTCGTGCTGTGATTCATACTCAAGTCGTGTCCAAGTTGCCTCCCAAAGTCGCGCTGGAAGTCGTGTTTCCCCTGTGTGAATGGGCTCGGCTTTTTACCAGACAAGAAACAGGAAGTGGGCTGTATAAGATATTTAAAAGTTAAAACAAGGGCCGAAGATTAAATAGATGAAAAAATTGACTGAAGGTCTGCTTTAATTTGCAGAGATTTCCTCTCACTTCCTATTTGGCTATGGAACAGGAAGGGAAATCTCAATGGGTTAACGCTCCCTTACTCTATCCAAAAAAAAAAAAAAGAGTTTTTTTTGCCTATAGTTTTACTTTAAAGTGGTTGTAAAGGCAGAAGACTTTTTATCTTAATGCATTCACTACATGCCGACCAGCCACTGCAGTTGTACTGTGGCAGAATGGCACGGCTGAGCAAAGCGCCGTTATGTAACGGCGCTTCGCCCTGTGGCCACTAGGGGTGTGCACGTACAACCCCTGCTCTCCCCCCGAGCCGATGCGAGTACCCGGCAGTCACAATCACCGCTGGGCTCCCGCGATCAACGCTGACACATGGAAAACCGGGATCTGTGTGTGTAAACACAGTTTCCGGTTCTATGAGGGGAGAAAAGACAGATCATTTGTTCATACAGAGTATGAACAGCGATCTGTCATCTCCCCTACACAGTCCCCTCCCCCCTTCAGTTAGAATCACCTCCCAGGGAACACAACCCCTTGATCTCCCCCTAGTGTTAACCCCTTCCCTGCCAGTGACATTTTACAGTAACCAATGCATTTTTATAGCACTGATCGCTGTATAAATGCCAATGGTTCCAAAAACGTGTCAAAATTGTCCGATGTGTCCGCCATAATGTCATAGTCCCGATAAAAATGTCATAACACTATCCCCTATTTTGTAGACGCTATAACTTTTGCGCAAACCAATCAATTTACGCTTATTGCGATTTTTTTACCAAAAATATGTAGAAGAATACATATCGTCCTAAACTTTTTTTTTTTATATATTTTTGGGGGGATATTTAGTATAGCAAAAAGTAAAAAAAATTTTTTTTTTTTCAAAATTGTCGCTTTTTTTTGTTTATAGCACAACAAATAACCGCAGAGGTGATCAAATACCAACAAAAGAAAGCTCTATTTGTGGGAAAAAAGGACGTCAATTTTGTTTGGGTGCAACATTGCACAACTGCGCAATTGTCAGTTAAAGCGAGGCAGTGCCAAATCGCAAAAAGTGCTCTGGTCAGGAAGGGGGTAAAATCTTCTGGGGCTGAAGCGGTTATGATAAAAAGCCTTTTGTTTGCAGCAGCCCCCCTAACACTTACCTGAGGTCCCTCTCTGACCAGCAATATCCACGAGTGTCTAAGCAGTCCGAGATCCTCCCTTCTGATTGTCTGAGACACAGCAGCAGCGCCAATGGCTACCACTGCTGTCAATCAAAGTCAACTAGCCAATCAGAGGAGAGAGGTGGCAGGGCAGGGTCTCCGTGTCTGAATGGACACAGGGAGCTGTGACTCAGCTCAGGCGCCCCCATAGAAAGCTTCTTGCTGTGGGGGCACTGAACAGGAGGGAAGGGCCAGTAGCAAAGAAGAGGGACCCGAGAAGAGGAGGATGCCGGCTTCTCTGTGCAAATCACCTGCTTTGTTGCAGTGAAGTATAACATGTTTATTTTTATAGGGGAAAAAAACAAGACTTTACAATCACTTTAAGCACCTGTCTGCCACCCCCTTCCCCCCCCCCCGAGTCCTCTCTCTTGTGACAGTGAATGGGAGTTCCTCTCCCAGTAGCTGTTGTCATATTTAAAATCGGCCACATCATTTATTCAGAGAGGCCTGTAAAATAATAAACCTAGAAGTCCCACCTGTCACCACGACTATGAGTGTGCTGATCAGTGGCTAGACGGCGCGTTTGTCTGCAAAAATGGGGTTAAAGTGGTAGTAAAGACTCTTTTTTTTTTTTTAACTTGTACCTACAGGTAAGCTTACAATCAGGCTTACCAGTAGATACAATGATTATCTCCTAAATGTGCATTGTTTTGGAGCTATTCACATCAGCAACAGCCGATTGCATCACCCACGCATGCGTGGTGACGTTCTGCATTCAAAGCACATAGTATAAAGTGGAATGCAGCGTGCCCCCCCAAATTCTTTATTTTCCTCCCTATGCTGATTCTATTCTATCTACCCCTGTGAAATTGGAAAATAGAAGGTGGGGTGTCAATATTTCGTAATGCCTTAAATTATCATTGGAGGTTTATTGCCCGACTGCTGTTATCTATGGACTTTGTCCATTCACTGTAATCCCCACTGGTGTGTTGTATTGGCTTATTTCTCTTACATGTTTGTTCTAGCAAGTCATATGTTTGCTACCCTGTCTGTTCCATTCTGTTGAAGTTTAAAATAAAGAATTTATCAAAAATATATATTTGTTGTTCTAGTTGTTTCTTTGGAGCATGAGTTTATACAGGATGCTATAGGCAGCTTGCATGATTCAGAATAACTTGCAGGGAGCGTATTTAGTGACAGATTGGTTTAAAAGTGCATTAACCACTTCCAGTCCAGCGTACCCGTATATACATCCTGGACTGGAAGCAGTTATACTCTCCCATTTCACGGGGGAGCCCAAGACTGATGTAAGTGGTTGGGTCGGCTGCCCACAGAGGAGGTAGAGGAATATGAATTCCCCGATCTCCTCTGTGACTAATGAAGGTGGATTTCGTCACTTCCAGTGCTATATTTCTATGTTTTCCTGGTCGGTACAGCCAGGGAAGCAGGTGATCAAACAGACCTCTGATCTCTCTATAAACCCCTTGGAGCCGGCCATACGCAAATATGCGGCCTCTCGGCGCCTGGTCCTCAGTGTCAAGGGGCCGCATATTTGCGTGACTTGCTTCCAGTACACCTGTGCCAAGACCGCACGCTCCCTGTACAGTTACCATCACCTAACCGAAAGCTCCCGATCGCTCCTTGATTGGGTTAACCTGGATCCTCCTCTTCTGTGCTCCTGGCTCCTTCCTCCTGTTCAGTGCCCCCACAGCAAGCAGCTTGCTATGGGGGCACCCGAGCCGCGTCAACTCCCTGTGTCCATTCAGACACTGAGACTCTAAATGGTTAGCAGTACCTGTCACTGTCCAGAGCTATCATGGAGGTTGTGATCTTCCCTTCTGATATCAAAAAAATGTACTGAAAGAAAGAAAAAAAGTTTAAAAAAATGTAAATAAGAAAAATAATAATTTAAAGCACCCCTGTACTGGCAAGCAATTGCAAACATGAATGTAGGTTTGACACACATATGTAAACAGTGATTGGACCACACATGTTGCAAACAACAGCGTCAGAGCAATAATTGTAGCCCAGACCTCACATTCATCTCTAAACTGATAAAGTGTAAAGGCTTTTAAAGTGCCACCTACGGATAATTTTAGGTACCATAGTTTGTCACCATTTCACAGGTGTGCGCAGTTTTAAATTTTGACATGTTTGGTGTCTATTTACTCGATACAACATCATCTTTTGTATTTTACCAACCAACTGGGTATTATAAAATGTTTTTGTGCACCACAATTCATTTAAGTGTATTTCTTCCTGAAAATTTGTGTTTGATAAATGGCTGTGCAAATATCGTGTGATATTTGCAACAACTACCTTTTTATTCTCCAGGGCCTCTGCTTTCAGAAAATGTATAATGTTTGAAAGAAATCGCCCCAGGCAGCAAATAGTTAAATCACAATGTAACACCCAAGCCTTGTGCACACTGTCCTAACAAAGAGCTTATCTAGTTTACAACTGATGATGAAATCTGCCAGCACAGTACAAACAGGATTAATTATGGTAAACATGACTCCCTAGCCCCCTTCATACCATTACATAGTAGGGAAAGCTAGTAAAATTTTTCGGCAGGTAAAAAGGTAAGTAGCAATCTTTAAAGAAGAACTCCAGGCAAAAATTTATATTTTCCCATGCAGTGGGGCTGCTCGTATTTGTCTAGGGTATTGCAGAGTGGAAATGTACTTTCCTAAACTTCTAATCCTCCAAGCGCAAGACCGGTCCCCGCCGCTCACGACCCCCCCCCCCCCCCCCCCCCCTGCTATTGGTCTTATGAATAGACTGTATATGATGTCTTCACACCCGTAGACCCACTCTGGATGTGAGGATGGTGGGAACAGTCCATCACTGAACATGGGAAAGCACGTTTTTCTGGAGGATTGGTTAGTTAAGTATAGCTTTTCCTTTCACCCCTGGACAACATTAGCAGTTAACCCATGCAGTGTGGGCACAGCCCCGCTGCATAGGAAAATAAAAGTTTTGCCCGGAGTGCTTCTTTAAATATTAAGTTCTGTTATGTGAATGGGAACATTTAAACCTAGAGTAGGTGCTACCCCATTTGGCTGTGAAAGTAGAAATATACTTTCCGTCCAGCAGCTGTCAGGTTTCTTCCATACGTCCGGGAGCGAGGATGCAGTAAGGCGGCCTGTGTTCCGGGTTCACACGGACACATGAGGCTGATGGCGTCAGTTAGGAAAGGTGGACGGTAACGCATTTCTGAGCATGCGCGGCTCCTTCATCAGACCTACGCCCATATAACCAAAGTATACAACATTAACAATAATGATCCTATCTGCGTGTGTATGGCCATTCCAGCCGTACTCGCAACACACTGGTAACCAACTCCTAGTCCCATCAATCACTAACCATCCAGCCCTTACTCCCCTCTCCCATACCTCTCATAAGCCCATCTGAAAAGTATGGACGTAGGTCTGACAAAGGAGCCGCGCATGCTCCAAAGAGCGTTACCGCCCACCTTTCCTCACTGACACCATCAGCCTCGCGTGTCCCAGTGTGAACCCGGAACACAGGCAGCCTTACTGCCTCCTCGCTCCCGCACGTATGGAAGAAACCTGACAGCTGCTGGATGACTCCACCATGCTCTCCATCTGCGGACTGAAGATGGACCCAGATAACAAATGAGGACTTCATGTTGACATCCTTTTAATATTCAACTATCCTGTAAGTGCTTTTAACCCCTTGTGCACTTAATTCAATTTTTAATACTTACTTAGAGGCGCCTTGTTCCTTTTTATATGTCTTCAGAGTTGCTTTTCCTCAAAGTGCTTCCTGAAGTGCCATCCACCATCATCCCCCTAGACCAGCCATCCACCTCCACGCCCTCATCTCCTTTTCTGTATGCTGGGAACTCAGCCCACTCTTCTCCAATGATTAGACTTGTCCTGACACGTCCCTCCTGTCACTGGGAAGATCAGTGTGCTGCTGCTTCTCCTTCCCCTTCCCCAGCTCTTATGCGGCTGAGAAATGGGAATGGAATCACTTTATAAAAAGGGAAAAAAAAGGTATTTATAATGATTTTTTTATATCTATACAAAAATGTTTTGCCTTTCATTTCTATTTTAAACTGAATGGGTTGTTTTACAAGGCGATCGTTCACAATCACTTTAAAAACACCAACTCTGTAGCAATGTATGCATGTAAATAATACTGAATACTGCACCATTCCAAACAATCCTTGTATAGAATTCTTGCTTGGCTGTGTTGTCTCTGGCTTCTATTGCTGGTGTTTTATAGTAAAGTTACATTTATATTCTGTTTGCACCCCACCACACTCGGTGGAGGATAACAACCACTTTGTGTTAACAGAAAGCTTGCAGTTTGTGATATGTTCTCGTCTCAAGGACACATATTTGCTGAGATAGGGACATCTCCCACATCCTTGGCTTTGTGTTATCGTAGCAGAACTAAAAAGACTGCTAGGAGCTGTGTGTGTTGCTGTGTACACTTGTCATCTATAAGAATGGAATCCACTTGCACATTATGGCAATAACTGCCACCACTCACACACTACAGCTATGCTTTACAGCGGAATGCAAACAGCTAACTACACATATGGTTAATTGAAAACAAACAGCAATAATTCATTTAAAAGTGTTAGATCTTCCAAGTGTAAGTCTGTCCTTTTAAGGAAATCACTCCACTCCACCCAGAAAAGTTCATAGAATTCAAATGTAAACAGTATTTGTAGCTGCTGACTTTAAATGTTTTTTCACCTAGGCTGGAATTCCGCTTTAAAGTGGTTCTAAAGGCAGGACATTTATATACCTTAAAGTGGTTGTAAACCCTTACAGACCACTTTTACCTACATGTAAACCTAGATTAAGGCTTACCTGTAGGTGCAAGAAATATCTCCTAAACTTACATGGTTTAGGAGATATTTCCAAAAGACAGGCACCGATGTCTACGGCGCACTGAGAGATCATGCCGTTAGTGGGGGCACCAGTGCGCATGCGCGGGAGTGCCGTCATCACGGCTCCGGCCAATCATAGCGCCGGAGCCGCGATACCCGGAAAGAAGATGGACGCTTCATAGGAGAAGGGACAGCGGTGACATCGCAGGCCCCCTTATCAGGTAAGTGACACATAATGAGCTACTATGCGATGCAGTAAGCCCATTATGCTTTACCTTTGCAGGGAAACAAAGAGGAAGTAAAACCATCAGGCCCAGCTAAATTTTGCAAAAACACATCTGAAGTCTCCCGAAATAATGTGAGCATGGAAAAAGTTCTGTAATTATTTATCTTTGTCTAATTTTTTTTTTACATCTCAGAAACCTGACATTTTAACAGGGGTCTGTAGACTTTATATTCACTGTACACACACATACACATATCATAGGTTGAACTGGATGGACTGGTGTCTTTTTTTAACCTCATCAACTATGTAACTATGTAAGGTAGAAAGAGAAAAAAAAAAAAAAAAACACAGCACACAGTAGCCACCTATAGGTCAGGCAGACAACAGACATCTGAAACCAAAAGGAACAGACAGCTCCCAGACTACAAGTAGCACCACCACCTCCTAGTGGACAGCAAGGAAAGGACACTCGTCTACAAGCATCTAGAACTACCCTGAACAAGGATGAAAAGTCCCTAATAGGCACCAGAAAGCTACCTAGGCACTCACCAATCTCTCTGCAGGACCCACTTCTTTGAAGTTAGGGATTTTATCTTCACCCATCACGGCAGACAATGGGGGTTATTTAGTAAAACTGAAGAATGATAGGAAAAAGGGGTAAACGGTTTCAATAACCCCTTTTTCCTCATGGGAGAGCGGCAGGATGGGCAGTTTCAAGTCTCCCCCTTTGGGAGCCAGCTAAGGCTCTCAGGTGGACACCTGGTGCTCACATGGCCTGGGGGGAGTAGTACATGTGACTTTCCCGGGCTTTTGGGGGTACTAGGGATGAAAGCTGGTTCAATCTGGTCAGATCCAGTGAAATATAGGGCTATATAAACGGGGTTCCACCTAGTCAGGCTCAGTCGCCTCAGAAGACAGGAGCTGTGGTGTTCTAGGAGTTATCTCCATTGAACAAACAGGGTCTTCTGAGGCCAGAAGATGAGCCTGATGAGGCGGCTGATCGAACGGGCAGGCGAAGGAGGCGACGAATGGATCCGCCAATGCCTAGACCTACCGCAGGCTTCGTGTCAAGAGGCTCCGGTGGGAGCCACAACAGCCGCAGGAGGTTCAGTGAGCTCGGCGGCCGAAGTCGCGATGTCAGCGGTGGAATCCATCGTCAGTGAGCCTGCGTCGCGGCCGGATGCGGAAGACGCCGATCAGAGAAGGGAAGTTCCGAGTCACAGGCTTCGTGACCCCTCGGCAGCAAGGAGTAGCTCGGCGAAGAGAAGGCGCATCCCTCGCCGAAGACACTCCCCTTCGCCACCAGCAGCCAGAAGAACGGAGCGGTCATCTTCGGGAGGAGGCAGCGCATCAGGAGGCGTGGCTAGAGGTGCGGCTAGAGCATCAAATACTCCCAGAGTAGGTAGAATCTCGGCTGAGGGTTCCGCCGGAGGTGTGTCCAGCGGCGTGTCAAGAGGCAGGGCTAGAGGCGGGGCTTCCGCACAGCATTCATTCGTTCCTCAGCAAGATGAAGCATCGTCATGGCAACAAGTAGCACAGCCTGAGGTCAGTACGAGAGCTGCATTTGAATTGCCTAGCAGTCCAGCTCCAGTTATTCAAGCATACAGAGGAATTGAGGAGGCTAGCTTAATGGTTTCTCAGGATGGCCAGCACACACAGCTGCAAGGGAATGGTGAGTCAGCTACTGTTCCTAATCTAGGTAATATAGCTGAGCTATTGGCCAAATTAGCTAAAGATATTAACTCAGCTGCTAGCCAGGCTCGAGCTTTGCCAACTCAAGAAAATACAGTTATGGGAATCTGGGCGCCATCTAGTGGTTTGTTAGTTAATGATCAGTCATCAGATTCCAATACCGCATATCAATTAGCCAGATCACAGAATTTACCTGAAACATGTTTAAAAGAATCCATTGCTTGTGAAATCTCTCCGTTAGGTTTTCATTTAGCTAATGCGGTGAAAGAGAAAATTTGGAGAGGAGAATTTTTAGATATGTTATCTTTACTTCCTTCTGCTAAAGAGTTCATCGTTAAAGAAAAGAAAGAAGAGGATGATAGAAGGAGACCAGTTACTAGGTCATTTAATAACTGGTTACAGGCTTTTTGCATTTTTTCAGGTATTCTGTGTGAAAAATTTCCGGAAAAAAGCGCAGGCCTTTTTCAACATCTGGACATTGTTCTCGAGGCTTTTAGGAATTTTGGTGGCACTGCATGGTTTAATTATGATGAGGCTTTTCGCCAAAAATTATCGGTACATCCAACATTGAATTGGGGATTGAAGGATGTGGGCCTTTGGCTCAGTCTTTTTCTTCCCCGAGAACGAGTTTTGTTAAGCAGAGCCAAATTTCTCAGCCTTCAAACAATCCCATCTATAGAAAAGGAATCTGTTTCAACTTCAATGATGGTCAGTGCAAATGGCCAAACTCGTGCAAATATCGACATGAGTGTGCCTTCTGCACAGGAACACATCCAATTTCAAAGTGTTTCAAAAAGATGTCAGCAAACAACCAACAATCAGGGAATGTTCACAAAAGCAATTACACCCGTGAGATGGCAAGATATACTCCCTTGGCTCAGAATATTTCCAGACAAGTTGAAGGCCCAGCTTCTAATTGAAGGCTTTAAAGATGAATTTTCATTACCAGTTTTTTCCGGTAAAGGGTGTGCTTTGGTTAATAATCTTAAATCTGTAGCTCAATTTTCGGATGTAGTATATGCAAAGATTTTAAAAGAAATTATGGAAGGTAGGGTTGCAGGTCCTTTTAGTTCTCCTCCTTTGAGTAATTTCAGAATTTCCCCTTTGGGAATTGTACCAAAAAAAGAGAAAAATTCCTTTAGACTGATTCATCATTTATCATTCCCTTCGGGTCAATCTCTTAACGATCAAATTGATAATATTCTTTCGTCAGTTACTTATGCCTCTTTTGAGGACGCTTTGTCAAAACTGAGACATTTAGGAAAGGGGGCCCTCATGGCAAAAGCTGATATTAAATCAGCATTTCGCCTTCTTCCTATTAACCCAGCATGTTTTAACTCTTTAGGTTTTTTCTTTAATAATCAATTTTATTTTGACAAGTGTTTACCAATGGGTTGCTCTTTATCTTGTTTTTATTTTGAGTCTTTTTCATCTTTTTTAGAGTGGGTGGTTAGTGTAGAATCTGGTTCGCAATTTTTAATTCATTATTTAGATGATTTTTTATTTTTAGGTTCGGCTAATTCTTTTGAATGTTCGTTGTTATTGGAGACATTTTTTAAAATTTTGTAACATTTTTGGTATTCCGCTAGCTTTTGAAAAGACGGCCTGGCCTTCAACTTGTCTTGAGTTTCTAGGCATTACTATTGATTCAGAGTTAATGGAATTTAGGTTACCTGAGGAGAAAATAAATAAACTTACATCTTTGCTGTTGGTTATAATAAGAAAAAAGAAGGTATGCTTAAAAGATATGCAGTCACTATTAGGCCTGTTGGCCTTCGCTTCTAGAGTTATGCCAGTCGGCAAAATTTTTTCTAGGAAATTATTTATGGCTATTTCGGGATTAAAATCCCCCTTTTCTCATATTAGAATAACTCACGACATGAGAGAAGATTTATTAGTTTGGTTACAATTTCTTACATATTTTAACGGGAAATCTGTATGGCAAGAGGAATTTATTTTGGATAAAGACTTTTTTCTGTTCACTGACGCTGCTGGATCTTGCGGTTTTGCAGCGATTTGGCAAGCTCAGTGGTGCGCAGATAGTTGGAATCCCAAATGGCAACAGAAGGGTCTTTTTAAAAACATAGTTCTTTTAGAGTTGTTTCCGATAATTGTAGCTCTAGAAATTTGGGGTCCTTACTTTAAAAATAAGCAAATATTAGTTAGGACAGATAACAAAGGAGTCATGTATGCGATTAACTGTTTAACATCTAAATCTCCGCCGGTCACTGTCCTGTTGCGTTATATGATTTTCAAATGTCTAAAATTGAACATTTGGTTAAAAGCAATTCATGTGGCAGGTAAGGACAATGACATGGCGGACTCCTTGTCTCCCTTTCAGATGGATCGATTTTTTCAGCTGTTTCCAGATGCGGACAAAGTAGGAATACAGTTAAATTATGGGATCTGGTCTGAAATCAATATCGGAATATATTAGAAATTCGGTTGCACCTTCGACATTGGCTGGATATCAATCGGCCTGGTTGCTTTGGCTGTTTTTTTTTTTTTAATTCGATCCAAGAACCTGCAGGTTCTTTTTCTGAAAATTTAGTGCTGCTCTTTTTGAATGTTTTATTCGATAAAGTATATTCGTGGTCTTATGTACAAAGGACCCTTTCCGGAGTTTCATTTTTTCTTAAGCTTAAGAATTTACCTTCTTGTTTGCATTATTTCTCAGTTCGTCAAGCGTTGAAGGGTTATAAAAAAAGAAATTTTACATGGGACCAGCGTAAACCTATTACTCCAGATATCTTAGGTAAACTTTGTTCAATCACTGAACAGGTTTGTTTTTCCGTATTTGAGTCAATACTCTTTAAAGCAGTTTTTTCTATTACGTTTTTTGGTGTGCTTAGAGTGTCAGAATTATTTTTTATACAGGTCAATGACATTATTATCTCCGACTCAATGGTAAGAATTTTTATTAGAAGGTCAAAAACTGACCAACTAGGTAAAGGTATTTGGATTAATTTATATGCTTGTACTAGTTCTCCTATTTGCCCTGTTCAATTATTGAGCAAATATTATTCTATTAGACCTTTCATGTATGATAATTTTTTCATACATGAGTCTGGTTCCCCGTTAACGAAGTATCAATTCAATTGTGTATTCAAAAGATGTTTAGAACAGTAATGCCGCGTACACACGAGCGGACTTTCTATCCTACTTGGTCCGGCACACTTTCCGACGGACTTTGTCCGCCAGGTGCGCCGGACTTTAAAACGAACGGACTTGCCCACACACGCCGGGATTTTCCGGCGGGCTAAGTCCGCCCGTCTTTCCGACGGACTTTCGCCGGAGTTCCGGCGGACTTTCAGAATGAACGGACTTGCCCACACACGGACAAGTCCGTTCATTTTGAACGTGACTCAGGTGCGACGGGACTAGAAAAGGATGTCAATCTTGCCGCTTTTATCGGCTAGATTGACACCTTGCGAGCCCCGTCGCGGGGCATACCAGGCCCTTAGGTCTGGTATGGATTATAAAGGGGAACCCCGCTACGCCGAAAAAACGGCGTGGGGTCCCCCTAAAATCCATACCAGACCCCGATCCGAGCACGCAGCCTGGCCGGTCAGGAAAGGGGGTGGGGACGAGCGAGCGCCCCCCCCCCTCCTGAACCGTACCAGGCTGCATGCCCTCAACATGGGGGGTGGGTGCTTTGGGGGAGGGGGGCGCCCTGCGCCCCCCCCCCCCAAAGCACCTTGTCCCCATGTTGATGAGGACAAGGGCCTCTTCCCGACAACCCTGGCCGTTGGTTGTCGGGGTCTGCGGGCGGGGGCTTATCGGAATCTGGGAGCCCCCTTTAATAAGGGGGCCCCCAGATCCCGGCCCCCCCACCCTATGTAAATGAGTATGGGGTACATGGTACCCCTACCCATTTACCTAGGAAAAAAGTGTAAGTAATAAAACACACTACACAGGTTTTTAAAATATTTTATTAAACAGCTCCGGGGGGGGGATCTTCCTCCGGCTTCGGGGGTCTTCTTCCGGCTTCGGGGGTCCCTCCGCTTCATCTTCTCCCGGCGTCCGGTTGGTTCTTCTCCGCTCTCCGGCCTCTTCTCCCGGTGTCGCAGGTCTTCGGCCGGCCCCTCCGCTCTCTTCATGTAGCTCTATTGCGAGCGGAGGTCCGGACTTCTGGGCTTCTTGGCTTCTTGGCTTGGCTTGGCTTCTCTTCTCTTCCCCCAGATGTTGACACGACGCTCTCTCCGGCTGGACTGGTTTCTGAGGGCTGCGTTGTGACTTATATAGGCGGAGACCCCGCCCCCATATGATGTCACAGTCCCTGGGCATGCTGGGACTGTGACGTTTTAGGGGGCGTGGTCGGGGGGCGTGGTCGACCACGCCCCCTAAAACGTCACAGTCCCAGCATGCCCAGGGACTGTGACATCATATGGGGGCGGGGTCTCCGCCTATATAAGTCACAACGCAGCCCTCAGAAACCAGTCCAGCCGGAGAGAGCGTCGTGTCAACATCTGGGGGAAGAGAAGAGAAGCCAAGCCAAGCCAAGAAGCCAAGAAGCCAAGAAGCCCAGAAGTCCGGACCTCCGCTCGCAATAGAGCTACATGAAGAGAGCGGAGGGGCCGGCCGAAGACCTGCGACACCGGGAGAAGAGGCCGGAGAGCGGAGAAGAACCAACCGGACGCCGGGAGAAGATGAAGCGGAGGGACCCCCGAAGCCGGAAGAAGACCCCCGAAGCCGGAGGAAGATCCCCCCCCGGAGCTGTTTAATAAAATATTTTAAAAACCTGTGTAGTGTGTTTTATTACTTACACTTTTTTCCTAGGTAAATGGGTAGGGGTACCATGTACCCCATACTCATTTACATAGGGTGGGGGGCCGGGATCTGGGGGCCCCCTTATTAAAGGGGGCTCCCAGATTCCGATAAGCCCCCGCCCGCAGACCCCGACAACCAACGGCCAGGGTTGTCGGGAAGAGGCCCTTGTCCTCATCAACATGGGGACAAGGTGCTTTGGGGGGGGGGGGGGGGCGCAGGGCGCCCCCCTCCCCCAAAGCACCCACCCCCCATGTTGAGGGCATGCGGCCTGGTACGGTTCAGGAGGGGGGGGGGCGCTCGCTCGTCCCCACCCCCTTTCCTGACCGGCCAGGCTGCGTGCTCGGATCGGGGTCTGGTATGGATTTTAGGGGGACCCCACGCCGTTTTTTCGGCGTAGCGGGGTTCCCCTTTATAATCCATACCAGACCTAAGGGCCTGGTATGCCCCGCGCTCGCCGCAATAGGAAGATTTGTTTTTCCTATTGCAGCGAGCGCGAGATGCAATACCATCCCCTCGTGTCGTATTTGGTCTGTCGGACCAGCCTACACACGAGCGGGCTTTCCGTCGGACCAGCACACACACGAGCGGACTTTCCGCCCGAAACTGAGTCCGACGGAAAGATTTCAAACATGTTTGAAATCTAGGTCCGGCGGGCTTTTGGGAAGAAGTCCGCCGGAAAAGTCCGCCGCCGCCCACACACGGGCGGATTGTCCGGCACACTCTGGTCCGCCGGACCAAGTATGCCGGAAAGTCCGACCGTGTGTACGCGGCATTAAAGTTACAGAATTCTCACCTTACATCGCACTCTTTTAGAATTGGAGCGGCTACAGAAGCAGCTAGGTTAGGGTTAGACACTAATATGATAAAAAAAGTTGGTAGATGGAAATCTGACAGTTATCTATTATATATTCGACCTAATCAATCTTTCTGATTCATTTCAGGTAAATGCCGGATAATATGGATTGTTGGACATTCCTATGTGTTTTGGGCACATCTGAGAGCTAAGAATAGAGTGTATTCTAACAATTTAGGTTTGGACCCTTTGCAGTTTAGCATTTTTTGGTATGGGAAAAGAGGTATGGTTTGGGAGAATTTAATGTCTGTAATAGGTAGGCTTCTCCAGCGTTTTCCATCTCCAGATGTATTAATTATACATCTGGGGGGGGAACGATATAGGAAAACAAAAAACGTTAGACATTATTTTCAGAATTAGAGATGACTTACACAGGATTCAATTGTCTTTTCCTCACACTGTTATTGTCTTTTCAGAGATAGTGCAAAGGTTGAGATGGCTTTCTCCACCTTCCATGCGCCATGGGGAAAAAAATTAGAAAAAGAGTGAATAGGGCAGTTGCAAAATTTTTACAGGCATTAGGTATAATCTCATTTAGGCATGTGGAATTGGAAGGAAATATAAAAGGTTTATATAGAGAGGATGGAATTCATTTATCCGACATAGGTTTGGATATTTTTAATACAAATTTGAGTACTTGTGTTGAAATGGCCGCGGTGTGGGGTGTTGGTGACAGGTGGTGTTGAAACCACCTGTCCTTTGGATAATTTTGGTTTCTGATAATATTTATGCAGCCTGAGCCGTAGTGGCTAGGTTGTTTTAAGCCTATTGAGTTGGTGTTATTATAATGAATATAATATTGTCTTTAAACCAATAATAAAGCAGCCGCAGCCTTATTTATCCAACACTTGTCTGAGTTTATTATTATAACTTATTATAGTTATAGTTATTAAGGATTCCTGCCTGCTGTCCCATGATAGGAAAAAGGGGTAAACGGTTTCAATAACCCCTTTTTCCTCATGGGAGAGCGGCAGGATGGGCAGTTTCAAGTCTCTCCCTTTGGGAGCCAGCTAAGGCTCTGTCACGACTAATACTCACTGAGGCCAATATGCCGAGAGCGGCTCGCCCTTACGACCACACGCACCCGAGTCCCTGGAAGTGATACAGGGAGTTGGGGGCACGCGGAGGCACGGGCTTCCGGTAACTGCAGAATTCCTGGAAGGCCTGATGGAAGTCCTGGTTGCCGTTGGTACCGGGGAACTGTAGAATAGGAAGTCCGTTAGGCAAGCAGAGGTCAGAACCGGGGTATCAGGCAGAGCAGAGTCCGTTAAGCAAGCAGAGGTCAGAACCGGTGTATCAGGCAGAGTAGAGTCCGCTAAGCAAGCAGAGGTCAGAACCGGGGTATCAGGCAGAGCAGAGTCCGTTAAGCAAGCAGAGATCAGGGATATCAGGCAGAGCAGAGTAATCCGTTGTACAGGCAGAGGTCAGGGGTATCAGGCAGAGCAGAGTAATCCGTTGTACAGGCAGAGGTCAGGGGTATCAGGCAGAGCAGAGTAATCCGTTGTACAGGCAGAGGTCAGGGGTATCAGGCAGAGCAGAGTAATCCGTTGTACAGGCAGAGATTCAACACAGGGTTAACAGGAACTTAAGAGACTTCAGTGATACAGGGGACAGGACACAGCTGACGACAAACCAGCAACCCGACTGGGTGCTGGAGCCGTCACATGTAGCCTTACCGGCAGGCGCGTCAGTGTGACGCGCTACTGGGTACCCGCACGGGCCACGGCGCGCACACGGGGACCGCCGTGCACCCGCGCGCGCTGCACCATTGGGCCGCGAACGGGTGTACATCGCAGCGCATGTCCACCGCGCATGCGCCCCGAAGCCCGGCGGACGGAGGCGACCTGCGCCTCCTGACAGTGCCCCCTTCCTAAGGGCGGACACATGACGCCCAGGCTGGACATCAATTCCGGATGATCTCGATGGAAGGCTTGAATTAAGCGTGGTGCATGCAGGTTTTTTGCGGGTTCTCAAGAATTGTCCTCAGGTGGATATCCCTCCACTGAATCAAGTACTGCAGTTGCCTGTCCTTTTTCCTACAATTAAGGATGGACTCTACCTCGAACTCATTCTCCCCATCCACCCTAATTGGTGGAGGAGGAAATTCTCCTCTTTCTGGAAAAGCGCTGACCACCACAGGCTTCAACAAGGATACATGGAAGACAGGATGGATCCTGTACGTCTTTGGTAGTGCTAGCTCCATAGCCACAGGGTTGATGATTTTTTTGATAGGGAAAGGACCAATGAACTTGGGTCCCAGTTTCTGAGATGGCACAGGTCATTTAAGATTGGTGGTGGACAACCAGACCTCCTCCCCCTCCCCTATATTAAACGTTGGATTCTCCCTCCTGCCCCGGTCATACTGTTCCTTGTAGTCCTCTTGAGCTTTCTGTAACATGTCTTGAATCTTCTGGAAATTAGATTGTAAAGAGGTTATCCTGTCCTGCACTGCAGGGACTGCTATCTCAGGAATATCGTTAGACAGAAACGTGGGGTGGAATTCGCAATTTGCCCAGAAAGGCGTTTGGTTGGTAGCTGCGTGAACGGAATTGTTATAAGCGAACTCCGCATACGGGAGAAGACTGGCCCAATCATCCTGGGATCCTGAGCAGAAACAACGGAGGTATTGCTCTAGGGTCTGGTTCGTCCTCTCCGTTTGGCCGTTGCTCTGAGGATGGTAAGCTGATGAGAGGCAGACTTTGATATCCAGGGCTTTGCAGAGCTCCCTCCAGAATTTGGACGTAAATTGCACGCCCCTATCCGACACAATACTCTTTGGTATACCATGGAGCCTGATGATTTCTTTCAGAAAAATATTGGCCGTCTCCATGGCAGAAGGGGTGCCCTTCATGGGCAAAAAATGAGCCATCTTGGAGAGACGGTCGACCACGACAAAAATAGTGGTAAAACCCCCCGAGGCTGGCAAGTCCACGATTAAATCCATGGACATGTCGGACCATGGCCATTCTGGAATGGGCAGGGGTTTGAGCTGACCCCAGGACTTGGCGTTTTGGCCTTTGTTCCGCTGACATAGAGGACAGGAGCCCACATATTCCCTGCAATCCCGTCTCCACCCAGGCCACCAGAAGGAGCGAGAGATCAGCTCAGACGTCTTCCTTATCCCGAAGTGCCCTGCCAGTTTATGGTCATGGCACATTTTAATGGTTAATGACCGTGTCTCCCGAGGTACAAAAATTTTTCCACGAATCCAAAAAAAATTCCCATATTTTTTCAAGGAATGTACCTCTGGTTCCGTACATGAGTTAGACGAAGATTTGATGGATGACATCAAGTCCGCCTGTGCCAGTCCAAGGAAGTTTTGAGGAGAGAGGATTGTGCTCGGTTCCGAAGTCTGGGAATCTGCCGAGAACATCCACAAGAGTGCGTCTGCCTTTCCATTCTTTGCACCAGGTCTGTAGGATATGTGAAAATTGAAGCGAGAGAAGAAGAGAGCCCAACGAGCTTGTCTGGGTTTTAGCCGTTTTGCTGTCCGTAGGTATTCAAGGTTCTTGTGATCTGTAAAGATCATCACTGGGTGTAGTGCACCCTCAAGCAAATACCTCCATTCCTCCAGGGCGAATTTTATGGCCAGCAGCTCCCTGTCACCCACGTCGTAGTTTAATTCCGGCGGGCTGAGTCTCCGGGATGCAAATGCAACGGGGTGTAGGATGGCTTTAGGTCCCTGTCTTTGGGAAAGAATTGCTCCTGTTGCAATTTCCGAAGCGTCCACCTCCAATACAAATGGCTGAGAAGGGTCGGGGTGACGAAGAATTGGAGCGGAACTGAACAGGGTCTTCAACCTCAGGAAGGCTTCCTGTGCGGCTTGGGACCACCAGAAGGAACCGTGCTGGCGGGTTAGCTGGGTGATAGGTGCCACTATGGCAGAGAATCCAACAATAAATTTCCGGTAAAAGTTGGCGAACCCTATAAACCGCTGGACTCCTCTTTTATCGGACGGGGCTGGCCACTCCTGAATAGCTTGTATCTTTTGGGGATCCATTGCGACCCCATTCGCTGATATGATGAACCCCAGGAACTGTAAAACTGGTTTTTCGAATTCGCACTTTTCTACTTTCAAATAAAGCTTGTGTTGCTTAAATATGGTAAGAACCTTTTTAACGTGCCCCTTGTGTAGCTCAATCGTGGAGGAGAAAATGAGTATATCGTCCAGATAGACAACAAGGAAATCGTCCAGGTATTCTCGGAATATATCATTTACTAGGTGCTGAAAAGTGGCTGGAGCATTACAAAGCCCGAATGGCATCACCAAGTACTCGAAGTGTCCAAACCTGGACCTGAAAGCCGTCTTCCATTCATCCCCGGCCCTGATTCTGACAAGGTTATAGGCACCCCGGAGGTGTTATTTTGGAAAAGACTTTGGCGGATCGGAACCATTGGAAGAGCTCTGGAATGAGCGGCAGTGGGTACCTGTTCTTGATGGTGATATTATTAAGCTGCCAGTAGTCCACACATGGTCTAAGGGACCTGTCTTTCTTTCCAACAAAGAATATACCCACTCCGGCAGGTGAGGACGAGGGACGGATAAAACCCTTTTCCAGGTTCTCATTGATATACTGTTTGAGAGCCTCCAGCTCAGTCTCCAAGAGGGGGAATATACGACCGAACGGGATCTCCGATCCCGGCAGCAGGTCAATCGGACAGTCGTAAGGCCGATGAGGTGGTAGGCGGTCGGCAATCTGTTTATTGAAGACTTCTTGGAACTCAAGATATTCAGGGGGAACATGTTGGAGTTCATCTGACGGAACAGTAACCGTAGCACAAACCTTTGGGACCAAAGGGAGGCAATGTTATGAGCAATACGGAGAGGAGAAAGATACCGCCTTAGTACTCCATTGGATTTGTGGATCGTGAGCCTGTAACCAGGGCAGGTCTAGAATGACTGGGAAAATGGGAGAGTGAATGAGGTCTAGTCGTAGGAGCTCTTGATGCCCAGAATCGGTGGTTACTAGAATAGGCTGGGTCTCCTGGGTGATTGGACCCGAACTAGGGAGAGACCCATCAGCCAGATGCACTTGTAGACCTTGAGCTTTAGTTTGAAAGGGGATACGCAGGTTGTGAGCCAAGGCAGCATCCATAAAGCAACTAAAAGCACCCGAATCAATGATGGCCGGTAAGCAGGACTCCCCTTCCGGTAGCTGTAGAGAAACAAACAACATCACGTAAGATTTTGGAGCATTGTTGTCTTGGCAATTCATCAATTTTGGCTGAAAGAACTTACTGGGCCTTATTGGGCAGTTGCGCAGGAAGTGTCCGGCTCCCCCGCAATAGAGACACAAGTTGGACTGCCGTCTGCGTTGCCTCTCTTCTGAGGTCAGTGGAGCTCGGACCAGGCCAAGCTGCATGGGTTCAGCCTCGGGAGGTGTCGTAGAAACGGCTGCTGTAGGAGATGGTGACTGCATGGCTAAGGATCTGGACGGCGTCCACGCAGGGCGTGGAACTTGGAACCGCTCTGAGCGATGTTCCCGCAAGCGCCTGTCCAGTTTCGTGGCTGCCTGAATTAACTCTTCCAAGGAAGCGGGAGTCTCCATCCTGGCTAACTCATCCTTGAGGAGTTCGGACAAGCCTTGACAGTACTGATAGCACAGGGCCAGCTTGTTCCAATTTGTGTCAGCCGCCCATTTACGGAATTCCACCATATAATCCTCAATTGGTCTCCTTCCTTGGGACAGGTTGTGCAGGATGGCTTCGGCTGTAGCCATACGCTGTGGGTCATCATAGAGCTGGGACATACTCTCGAAGAAGGTATCTATGGTATTACTGTCACGACTAATACTCACCGAGGCCAAGATGCCGAGAGAGGCTTGCCCTTACGACCACGTGCACCCGAGCCCCTGGAAGTGATACAGGGAGTTGGGGGCACGCGGAGGCACAGGCTTCCGGTAACTGCAGAATTCCTGGAAGGCCTGATGGAAGTCCTGGTTGCCGTTGGTACCAGGGAACTGTAGAATAGGAAGTCCGTTAGGCAAGCAGAGGTCAGAACCGGGGTATCAGGCAGAGCAGAGTCCGTTAAGCAAGCGGAGGTCAGAACCGGGGTATCAGGCAGAGCAGAGTCCGTTAAGCAAGCAGAGATCAGGGGTATCAGGCAGAGCAGAGTAATCCGTTGTACAGGCAGAGGTCAGGGGTATCAGGCAGAGCAGAGTAATCCGTTGTACAGGCAGAGGTTCAACACAGGGTTCACAGGAACTTAAGAGACTTCAGTGATACAGGGGACAGGACACACCTGACGACAAACCAGCAACCCAACTGGGTGCTGGAGCCGTCAGATGTAGCCTTCCCGGCGGGCGCGTCAGTGTGACGCGCTACCGGGTACCCGCACGGGCCACGGCGCGCACACGGGGACCGCCGTGCACCCGCGTGCGCCGCACCATTGGGCCGCGAACGGGTGTACGTCGCAGCGCAAGTCCACCGCGCATGTGCCCCAAAGCCCGGCGGACGGAGGCGACCTGCGCCTCCTGACAGGCTCTCAGGTGGACACCTGGTGCTCACATGGCCTGGGGGAGTAGTACATGTGACTTTCCCGGGCTTTTGGGGGTACTAGGGATGAAAGCTGGTTAAATCTGGTCAGATCCAGTGAAATATAGGGCTATATAAACGGGGTTCCGTCTAGTCAGGCTCAGTCGCCTCAGAAGACAGGAGCTGTGGTGTTCCCCTCCCCCCCCCCCCCCCCCCCCCAATTTTTTGTTTTCTGTTGCGGCTGTAATTATGTGGTGGTGTCACCTTTGTAATTAAAAAAAAAAAATTTCAAATACAAAGGGGGACAAATCTGTTTTTGAAGTTATCTAATATTAATTTATGATGTGGATAATTTTGGTTTCTGATAATATTTATGCAGCCTGAGCCGTAGTGGCTAGGTTGTTTTAAGTCTATTGAGTTGGTGTTATTATAATGAATATAATATTGTCTTTAAACCAATAATAAAGCAGCCGCGGCCTTATTTATCCAACACTTGTCTGAGTTTATTATTATAAGTTATTATAGTTATAATTATTAAGGATTCCTGCCTGCTGTCCCATGAGAAATCTGGTGAAGCTCTGCAAAGAAAACAATCAGCTTCCAGGTTCTTTTTGTCAAAGCTTTTTTGAAGCTGAAGTTAGAAGCTGATTGGTTACTATGTACAGCTGCACCAGATTCTGAGTGGACCAATTTTAGTAAATCTCCCCCAATATCTCATAGGACCCTCAGGGACTCGTTCCCCTCCTGCGCACTTCCATATATGTGCTGTTCTGTGCGTGTGGTCTCCAACACGTACGGTGTCTGTGTACAATTCTTCTGAGCAATTGCAACTGGTAGGAATGGATCCGGATAATCCCAGTCTTCTGATTCCTATTGGAACAGTTTGAGAATCTGGTAACATTCTGCCGAGAGCACTATAACCTTCAGACGCTGGCAAAAAACGGAAGTACTGTGCTCAATTCTTTAAAGCATATCGCATGCGGTATTTGGGTCATGTGAAACATTTTTCCCAAGTATCGCATGCATGACTGAAACTGTCAATTCACTATCCCTTTATGCAGTATTTACATCAAAAAGCAGAAACAGCCTTAAAGTCAATTCACTAAAGGAAATTCTTGTATATAATTCTGTCAGTCAGCATCTCTCCTCTCTGCTTCTCCATGCTCATTGGAGCGCTGATCGGTGGAGGGGGTGGGGAGCGGCCGTCTCAGCAGCTCACCGAGACTGCCACCAGCCAAGGCACCTGGCGAATCCAGACTTGGGAAGTCGGGATGACGCGCTGCCTCGACTGATTCTAGACACGTCAGTGGAGAGCAGACTTCTGACCCGTTTTCAGCTGATAGCGGTCTGAGGAGTGCAAAACGAATTGCACTCCTGTGACCCTTAGGAGAAGACCAGCCTAAAAATCTCAGGCTGGACTTCTCCCTTAAAGAGGAAGTAAACCCTGGATGTTTTCCTTTGTAAGAAAAGGCTTCTGTCTTGTCACTCTACCCCATACCCCAGACATATGAAGTATACGGGAGATAGTTGTCACATGTATCACACAACCAGTACTTGCCAGATATTCCTGCAGCTCCTTCAATGTTGCTGTAGGCCTCTTGGCAGCTTCCCCCACCAGTTTTCTTCTGGTCTTTTCAATTTTGGAGGGACATCCAGTTCTGGGCAATGTAACTGTTGTGCCATATTTTCTCCACTTGATGATGACTGTGTATATCTAATGCCTTGGAAATTCTTTTTTACCCTTCTCCTGACTGATACAGGGGGTCCCCTAGTTACAAACATCCCACTTACAAACGACTCCTACTTACAAACGGAGGGAGACAACAGGAAGTGAGAGGAAATCTACCCCTAGGAAGGGAAATTCTCTCCTGTAAGAGCTATCATGGGGGAAAGGTACCTCCACTGATGCTTTAGTACCAAGGCTTGATTCAACAACAACCCAAAATTTTCAAAATCCAATTGTCATTGGGACAGAAAGTGAGGTGAAATCTTCTGAACAGGGGCACACACAGCAAAACAAATGTTACAGGGGTGTTAACCCTTCCCTATGATATCCAAAAAGCTTAAAAATAGTTTTTTTGGCTGGAGCTACACTTAAAAAATGTACCTGTTTCAACTTACAAACAGATTCAACTTAAGAACAAACCTACAGTCCCTATCTTGTTTGTAACCCGAGGACCCCCTGTACCTTTTAACAATGACATCCCTCTGATGCTTTGGAAGCTCTCTGTGGACCATGGCTTTTGCTGTAGGATGCGAATAAGAAAAAGTCAGGAAAGACTTACTGGAACAGCAGAACTTTATTTGGGGTTAATCAGAGGCATGTTAAATGAGGTTTGTACTGACTCCTATTTAACATGAGTTTGAATGTGATTGTTTAATTCTGAACACAGCTATATCCCCAGTTATAAGAGGGTGTGCACAATTATACAACCACATTATTTTAGTTTTACTCCCCTCTTTAAAAGATTTTGGTTTGTTTTTCAATTGAGTTGTACAGTTTATAGGTCACATTAAAGGTGGAAAAAGTTCTGCAATGATTTATCTTTGTCTCATTTTTTTACATCACAAAAACCTGACATTTTAACAGGGGTGTGTAGACTTTTTATATCCACTGTATGTGTTTATGTCAATAGTACATCATATACCCCTGTATGTTGTGGTCGTTAAGGTGCCCATCTAATAGTTTTTTGAAATTATCGATGCTCCCCGTTGATACCACTGCTTGTGGGAATTCCACTTCCTTATTGCTCTGACAGTAAAGAACCCTCTACACAGTTTAAGGTTAAACCGCTTCTCTTCTAATTTTAGTGGATGGCCACGTGTGTTTTTAAATTCCCTTTCGCTAAAAAGTTTGTTCCGTATGCTAGGGTCACCAGTACGGTATTTGTACATCGCTATCATATCCCCTCTCAAGCATCTCTTCTCCAGACAGAATAAGTTCAATGCTTGTAGTCTTTCCTCATAGCTAAGGTCCTCCAGTTCCTGTATTAGCTTTGTTGCCCTTCTCTGGACTCTCTCCAGTTCCAGCACATCCTTCCTGAGGACTGGTGTCCAGAAATGGACGGCATACTCAAGATGTGGCCAGACCAGAGTCTTATAGAGTGGGAGAATTATCGTTTTATCTCTGGAGTGAATCCCCTTTTTAATACATGCCAGTATTCTGGTGGCTTTGCTTGCAGCAGCCTGGCATTGCATGCCATTGCTGAGCCTGTCATCTACTAGGATCCCCAGATCTTTTTCCATCCTAGATCCCCCAGAGGTTCTCCCCCTAGCGATTAACTTGCGTTCGTATTTTTGGCAACCAAATGCATTACTTTACATTTTTCAACATTAACCACTTGCTCACTGGGCACTTAAACCCCCCTCCTGCCCAGACCAATTTTTAGCTTTCAGCGCTGTTACACTTTGAATGACAATTGCGTGGTCATGCTACACTGTACTCAAATGAAATTTTTATCATTTTTTTCACACAAATGGAGCTTTCTTTTGGTGGTATCTAATCACCACTTGGGTTTTTATTTTTTGCTAAACAAACAAAAAAAGACACATTTTTGAAAAATAAAAAAAAACATGTTTCATAGTTTGCAAACGAGTAATTTTTCTCCTTCATTGATATTCGCTGATGAGGTTGCACTGATGGGCACTGATGGGCTGTACTGATAGGCACAGATAAGACAGTGATAGGCACTGATAAGACAGCACTGATGGGCACTGATAGATGTCACTAATGGGCACTGACTGGTGGCACTGGTAGGTGGTATTGATAGGCAGCACTGGTGATGAGGCACTGATTGGTGACATTTATAGGTGGTACTGTGGGCACTGATAGGTGACACTGTGAGCACTGATGGGTGGTACTGTGGGCACTGGTAGGTGGCACAGAAGCATCTGCAGAGGCTCTCCACAATCGGGACTGATGTCCCCCTCACAGCCGCCGGTGATCGTTTTTTTTTTTTTCTCATGCTACCAAGGCATGGATGCCACTCGACCAATTCCCTTTGGTATTAATAAAGTATTCTGTAGACCAGCCTTTCTCAACTGGGGTGCTGTGGCATCCTGGCAGAGAAAAGCTGTCAGATGAGAGTGAGCACCCGACCTGAACTGTACTTCGGCAGTGAGAGAACTCGGGTCAGATTGTTGAATACACTCAGCAAAGTGAAAGCAAAGGGTGGAGAAGTTTGGGCTGTGCTCTCTGCCTCCTCCAACAGTGCAGGACCTCCACAATTAAGCCCTGGGGAAGGGTGAAATGCATTAAAGCATCAGATGAAGTGAGGAAACTAATCTTAGGGCATGCTGCTTTGTGCATCAATGTAAGTAAATGTGATATATGTACATAAAATTGGCTTCTTTGAAATAATTCCACATCAATTCATAAGCTATAAAACTGTTTATCAGTGGTCACATATTAAATTATTTTTTTCCCTCTACTGTATAGTTAAAATTCTATAACATATTAACTGGACTGCCATAAACGCTGAATAGCAGGCTGCTCTAGGTCTGGCCCCGCTGTTTGTTTATCTATGAGGCCCATTGCTGTTATTGGCCAATAGTGAGGTTCGGAGGGGGCAGGCAGACCATAGGAGATCAACATTTATGTTTTACTGGGGCTCAAAAACAGAAAGCAATAGGTAAGCATATGGGGGTGCCCACTATTAAGTGCATGTGGCAGTTTCTTATATTGGTCTTTGCCACAGGTTTATTTTGAGGTGTGCATCCAGCTAGAACTTTTTTAAGACATTTTGAATAGAGTGGGGAAGGGTTAGAACCTCTTTTAGGTTGTTACTGCTATTCAGGGCTCCATTAGAAATGTTTTTTGCCCTCCCTTTCTGACAAATATTTCCAGATAGGAAGTGTAGGAAACTCTTCAACAGCAACACAGACAGGAACAAAAAAAACAACTTTCTTTACAGTAGGTTCACAATACCCGCAGAGAAACGCTTTACATTTTTTCTCTGCGGGTAGTGCTTGCTGCTGCTGGCAAAGGAGGTGGTGGTGGCCACTGTTTCCTCTTTAAAAAAAAAAAAAAAGTGACATTTTATTAATTTTTATGCACATCCGTTCAGCTGCTGTGCATAAAAGGCAAGGTTGCACAGAGACATGCGGAGCTGTGTGGAAAAATGCAGTCGCATTTGATTTTTCTACACCGCTCTGCCTGGCACCTGTTTCTTATACAGAAAAGGGAAGCTCTCCTCACAAGTGTGAACCAACCCTTAAGAGCTAGAACCCCTGTCTGATTTCAAAAAGAAAAAGGAAATATCCCCCGTGGGGTTTTCTAGGCAGCAAGAAATTATGAAAATGGTAAGCTGTAACTTGAAAAGGGTTTTTATTTTGTAGGACTCTAATGGCAACATGATCACAGGGAGTGACCATGATGGTTAAAATAAGAGCTGTGCTACAGGAGATAACACAAATGAAGCTGGCACACAATTATACAATGTTGAAGCGCTATAATAAGATAATAATTCTGACGCGTTTCGACCCCGTTGGGTCATCTTCAGAGGATTCAGGCGCTGTAACAAGATTTACGCATTGAAATTCATGGATATGACCATAAAAATTAAAATGTAATATAATAACCATATGTTTAACAGTATAATTACCAATCACATTGTGTTTGAACAGTTTCTCCTGAGCCTAAAATTCTCTGAAGTCTCCCCCACCGGGTCCCGGCAGGGGTCCCAGGCCGTCCACCACGTCAACAGGGGGAGGGAGGTGGGCTAATCGCCCATGCGTGTCTTACAAGGAGTCACACCAAGTGGATATTTCCCAAGACCAGGGAGGGGCGTGGGGGCAAGCGAGCGGGACCTGCAGTCAAAGCATCAAATAACAGACAACAGTACCATCAGTGCATTATATTTAGCACGGATAGAAATATATGTATCATTATCTTTTTTTATTTTTTAAAATAACTCTGTTTATAATTTGTTTAATGTTGTCTGTACTTATTGGGGTCAGCAATGTGTGGATATTCCCATAGTGGTGATGGTAAAAAAGGGGATTAAAGAAAGGTAGATATGACTACATGTAGATGTCAGTATGTCAGAGTAAGTAATAAGTAAATGGTGGTATCTATATAATTGCCGTGAAATAAGTGGCAAAGTAGAGTGGGGATGTAGGAATGTGGAGAAAGAGGCGAATGTGAGGAAAAAAAAAGGGAACGGACTGACTAGTGGGGATAAAAGGGAAAGGACAAAAAAAAAGGGGGGGGAGAGGGAGGGGGTTGGAAAGAATAGACGGGAAGGAGGGGGGGATGGGTAAAGGGGGAATAGAAAAAAGGAATGGGGAGTAAAAGAAAAGAGCCAAGAGGAAAAGATCCAGAGGAAAAAAGGAGAGAAGGGGCGTAATGGGGAGAAAAAGCAGTGAGGTGTAAAGATAGTGCAGGTGGGGTGATGAATGTGAGTGGAGGGAAGCATATGGGTGGGAAGATAGGTAAGTGCAGTGCAAGGGGCCAAAATGAAGCAAACAAAATGCAATGAAAGCAAAAATATCAACAAAGAAAACAATCCAACCATGGCTAAGTGAGAGATGGAAGTGTGTGATGGTGTGCTGGCGAGGATGTGTGAGTGCTGGAAAGGGGGGATGAGAGATCAAGAAAGGAGAGAGATAGGACAGGGGTGAGACAAGGAAAGAACACAAAAGTTAGGTGCCACAATGGTAAAACGTGTATTATGGGTGGGTAAAATCAGATATAAATTGTCCGAAATGATGTAACTATCACAATAAAGAGAAATGACGTGAAAGAGACCCACAATGCAGGGTATGTCACGTCAGATCCAACTCATCAATATATTCAAATAATGGTGATTACCTGTCTCCAGACTTTAGGTCAGTTGGTCAATCTGATGGAATGGTAGGGACTAAATGAAGATCCCCCAATCTGCTTCATCATTATGTATAGAGTGCTGGCCACTGATTGGATGCCTAATTGGGCTGCAGGTGCACGCAGGCTGACCCCACCCCCCCTCCTCCAACAGGGATAGTGCCACCTGTTGGCACTCCACATGTGGCTCCCCCGGCGTTCAGGAAGATGGATGTCCCGGCACAGCCGTCACATCCGCCGTAATTATGTGACGCCGGGACGTCACGCATACGCATGCAGCATCGCGCGCCCGCAACGCCACGGCGTCCGGATGTGATCCGGAACACCGCTGGCAGGAAGTGATACACCCGAGGGTGCAGAAAAGAGGCACAGGCCCTGTGCCCCCCTTCTTTTCCTGCCAGGAAGAAACACATTGGTGTAAGACACGCATGGGCGATTAGCCCCCCTCCCTCCCCCTGTTGACGTGGTGGACGGCCTGGGACCCCTGCCGGGACCCGGTGAAGGAGACTTCGGAGAATTTTAGGCTCAGGAGAAACTGTTCAAACACAATGTGATTGGTGATTATACTGTTAAACATATGGTTATTATATTACATTTTAATTTTTATGGTCATATCCATGAACTTCAATGTGTAAATCTTGTTACAGCGCCTGAATCCTCTGAAGATGACCCAACGGGGTCGAAACGCGTCAGTATTATTATCTTATTATAGCGCTTGAACATTGTATAATTTTGTGCCAGCTTTGTGTTATCTCCTGTAGCACAGCTCTTATTTTATCCATCATGGTCACTCCCTGTGATCATGTTGCCATTAAAGTCCTACAAAATAAAAACCTTTTCAAGTTACAGCTTACTATTTTCATAATTCCTTGCTGCCTAAAAAACCCCACGGGGGATATTTCCTTTTTCTTTTTGACAATAATCGGGGTGTGCAGCACTTCATATCTTCTCAGCATGTGTCCCTCCCCTTTACCTGTCTGATTTTTTTTTTTTTCCTGTGTTCCTGTAGCAGATTTTCCCTCACATTCTGTCTGCTAAAACAGTTGTCACTGGCATAAAAAGTGAGGGAAAATTCTCTCTAAAGGAGTCCCCGATAGCAAAAACAAGATGGGTTCTAATCTTTCCTACTCTATCCAAGACTATGAAAATAAAAGTTTTGGCCTTGGCATATGCTTTCTTTCCTAACGCTAACATGGCAGCATACATATGATATAGCTCCGCCCCTATATCCACCCACAGGACCTGTTTAGCTCTATAAAAGTCTGACTGAGAGCTACCTCTTCCATTCTCCTTTTTGTCTTCAATGTCTTCAATGATCAACACCTACAGACCGTTACACTCAGGATAAGCTCTTACCTGCTGACTACGTCGGAGTCCGTCTGGGTTCCGCCTCTCCCAGCATGCAGTTCCACATCTTAGGCTGCTAAACACACCAACAAGGTGAGGAACCCCTTCTGGTGGTCTTTTGGGGTTGAGGTGTTCTCTAATTAGAGATGGCAATCCTTTCGTGGCATGCCTGCTTTGGGGTCCGGATCAAGCAGCTGGGGCAGCATGGTGTCTGTGGAACTTTTCTCATGTAAATCTCCCTTTTTGTTTTGAGTTTTATGTGCTAGGAACGGGCCCTCTGGTGCCTTGCCTCCCCGGGGTTGCGAGCACGGCTCTCCTATCCCCTGGAGCCGGCCCAGCTGGCCCAGAGCATTCCCGCCATTCTGCGCATGAGCGGTGGACTCCGGGTCGCCGGCGGACATGTTTTTGGGGCTCAAAGACGCAAGCGCAATGCGCCGCTAGGCCATCTTGGAAGAGGGAAAAGGCTTCCCTCAGACGGCACAGACCTCCTGGAAAGGAGGATGAAGGCAGGGGGCGGAGCTACTCATAAGGCACCCTATTTAAAGGGTAGACATACAAAAATAGATGGCTTTTTGATTTCTGGCAGCAGGACAAACAACATCTCTTCAGAGGAGCAACCAGAGACAGGTGATTGAAGGGGATAGCAGGATGGCTATATTACTAGGGGATGGAAGGCTCTCTGCCCAGATTTTTACCTACCCTTTTTTTTGTAAAGAAAAAATTGTTATGTGTAGATATGTGTGTTTCCCTTCTCTTTTTCTCTTCTTATTTTCCTTCTCTGTTGTCATGCAGTCCCATTTGCACCTTTCGGTACATCTGCATGAGCCTACCACCACATAACCAAGACCACTGCAATACCAGGTATAGGCCAACTTTTGGTAAGTAAGAAGATGCAGGAGAAAAGAGTGCATTATGCAATGAAGAGCATGTCTTCTTGTCTATTGCAGCCCCGGTCGCTCGCACTCCCGCTCTTGGTGGTCCAGAGGCCCTGTGGATTGTCAAGAATTTTCCAGGGCAGAAAGTGACTCCTCCAGTCCTGACAGACCCCAGTACAAGGGACGCAAATGTACACTTAAAAGAAACCACACATCTTCTCCTCCAAGGGCTCAGCACCCGAAAGGCAAATGTTGGTCATGAGGAGATGACCCCATGCCAGGAAAGCTAATTTGCAGCAATTGCTTCAGACAGCTTGCCAGAGACCAGGAGTATGAGAGTCAGCAGGTGTCAACCTTGCTCAAGAAAGTAGTCTGCGACTCCTTGGCAGAATTTTCCGGTTGGCTTGGACAACCAGGGACAGAAGTGGATGAACAGTGTGGGCCCAGCACCAGGTCTAAACCAGGCCATTCAACCCTCTCTAATTAGAGAGTTACCAGGCCCTTCAGGGGTGACTCCAGCCCAGCAGATCAGGGGGGCTCATTCGCCAGACCCAGTATTTCAGCCAACCTTCCAGGCAGGAGGAGAAGATACCGCCTTCTCCTCGGCTAAGGAGCCTGAAGGTTCAGGCTTTGAATTTGCAATGGTGCAGCCATTTGTTAAGGCAGTAAAAGCTGCACTGGAATGGGAAGGCCCGGAACCGCCTCCAAAGAAGGAGAAGACTTATTATCCCCACCTAAAGAAACAGCGAGCTACCTTTCCTTTGCCTGTTTTAAGATGAATGGGAGAAAGGAGAGAGGAAATCGTTTTCAACAAACAGGTTGCAGAAATTGTGTCCACTCACGGAAGAGGATGCAGCGTCTCTATCTAACCCGCCAACGGTGGATGCGGCAGTTACTAGACTGGCCAAGAATGTGACACTTCTAATGGAAGTTTCCCCCTCTTTTCGGGATGTCTTGGATAGACGCATTGACTCAGACTTAAAGTCCTACCTCACAGCAGGTGGTGCCTGTAAGCTGGCTGTGGCTTTAACGTCAGTAGCAAGCGCTATGCGAGTGTGGACGCAGAACCTGGAGTATGCACTCAATAACCACTTATGGTCATGTAAATACATTTCCACTTTCCGGGATCAAACGATATCCTTGTACAGGGAATTACCCTGCTACATCTCTCAAAAGACCCCCTACTTTTATTATTCGGTTACTGGGACAAGCAACTGCTGATATGGTCTTCCAATGCTAATCATTCACATAAAGATTTGATCCCAATCTGCCTATTCGCGGCTCGGAGAGCAATACTCAAAGATTGGACCTCTTCATCCTGTCCAAAAATCTCACAGGTTAAACAAGAGCTATTGCTGCAGCTTCACAAAGAAAAAATCAACACTGACTTTAACCACACAGTCGCAAATAAAAGATTTTTCTCACGGTGGGGGTCTTTCATGCATTCAACAATACCTCCAGAGACACTCAGGTCTTTCCATAGCCCTTTCGTTTATACAAGGATCTCCATTTGAACTATGATATTGATGACACCTCTTGATCTCTCTCATCCTTCCTAACTCGCTTAAACCTCTAATGATTAGAGCTGGACTATTTATTCTTCACCCACAACTGTCCAACAAATAAAAAAAAACTCGTCACTATTGCCAGAGCTGCTAGTCTTCAACTACTGCATCTAAGGAAAGCGTTCACAGCCCCCCCCCCCCCCTCCTTCTTTCTAGGTTTTTTTTCTGGATTTACTGCTGTATGTCGAGCACTCTCTCGTCTATCATTGTGCCCCTCCCCCCCTCCAAGGGTACCAGGGTACAATGATGATTATTTACTGAATATCTACCCCTTTATTTATCTCCGCTGTTTTTAAATGTTTAAAATGCCTATTTTGGGCTACGAGGAGTCCCTCCTGTCGCTTTCACCATTTATCTGTATGACATCATCTTCAATAAATTCTTTTGAAAAAAAAAAGACCTTTTGCGGACACAGAATGTGCTCCTGCTGTCCACCCTACGGTCATTCAGCTGGATAGTCAACTATCAAAAAAGCCAGCTGGAACCTACACAGAATATGGTCTACCTAGGAGCCCAGTTCAATACCCAGGCGGCCACAGTTTCTTTGCCACTTCAGAAACTCCCCAAAATCAGAGAGAAGTTCCAACAGGCAATGGCTGCACCAGTGAGGTTAGCATCCAAGTGCATGAGTCTTCTCGGGATGATGACTTCATGTATCCCAATGATCCCCTGGGCTCACTGGAGACTCAGAGTTTTCCAACAGGGCTTCCTGATACAGTGGAAGAGGATTTGTCTAGCCCAACCATTCACTGGTACAACAGAGGCCAGTGCAGCAGGGTGGGGCGCCACCGGCGAACAACTCAAGATCCAGGACAGATGGGAATTTCCCACACACAGCCAATCCCTATTGAGAGAGGTGGAACCGGTCATGACATTGGCACAGCAATATTTCCCAGATTTGAGGGCCATATATCTTCCAGGCTGTCAGAATTTGGAAGCGGATCATCTATCCAGACAACTCAAGGATCCCAATGAATGGTCCCTTCACTCCGAAGTGTTCACACAGATCATCCATAAGTGGGGGTGCCCGCAACTTGATCTGTCTGCCTCATAAACCAACTACAAGGTGAGCCGGTTCCTCTCACGCTACCCTCATTCAGTAGCGGAGGTGACGGATGCCTTGACCCATCCTTGGGTTGCACAACTGGCCTATGCCTTCCCTCCAATTTCTCTAATCCTGATATTCCTGAAGAGATTGTTGGCAGAGAATCTGACAGTCATTTCAATACTACCCTACTGGCCTCGCAGGCCATGGTTCTCTCTAGCAATGGATCTCAGCGTGTGCCCACCGAGCACTCTGCTGGCGACTCCTCCTCTCCTGTCACAAGGAGATATCCTACACCCGCAACCATCACGACTGGCCTTACAGGCCTGGAGATTGAAAGGCAGGGGTTGCAAGAGTTAGGATGTTCTCCAGAGGTTATTAGGACTTTACAAAATTCCAGAAAGGGGTCAGCCAATGCCATCTACTCCAGAATATGGGATAGATTCACGAGCTTTGCAGCCTGACGTTAGTTTGACCCTAGTGACACGAATGTAATACTGTCTTTCCTACAAACCGGATTGGATTTGGGGCTCAGTCTCAGTTTGCTTAAGGTGCAGATTTCAGCCATCTCAGCTTTTACCCAAAAGAAATGGACAACAAACCCGCTGGTGAAACTCTTCATGAGAACAGTGCTAATGGCGCGTACACACGGTCGGACTTTTCGGCTACAAAAGTCCGACAGCCCGTCCGACAGACTTTCGACGGACTTTTGGCGGACTTGCGGCGGACTTGTGGCAGACTTTCTAACGAACGGACTTGCCTACACACGATCACACAAAAGTCCGACGGATTCGTACATTATGACGTACACCGGACTAAAATAAGGAAGTTGATAGCCAGTAGCCAATAGCTGCCCTAGCGTGGGTTTTTGTCCGTCGGACTAGCATACAGACGAGCGGATTTCTGGGTCTGGCGGAGTTACGACGTAAAGATTTGAAGCATGTTCCAAATCTAAAGTCCGTCAGATTTGTGGCTGGAAAAGTCAGTCGAAAGTCCGGGGAAGCCCACACACGATCGGATTGTCCGCCGGCTTTGGTCCGTCGGCGTCCGTCGGACTTTTGTAAATGAAAAGACCGACCGTGTGTACGCGGCATTAGACTATGCCCTCCCAAGAAAAATAGGTTCCCTTAATGGGACCTGGCCGTGGTCCCTAATTTTCCAGCAAACCCTCCTTGTGCTCCAACAGAAGACTGTTCATTATGGGATATCACCTTAAAAGTCACATTTCTAATTTCCATAACTTCAGGGGGTAGGGTGTCGGAACTCCAAGCATTGGGAGCAGCCGAACCTTATACCATATTCTTCCCAGACAGGGTAGTGCTAAGACCATTGGACCAGGGAAAGAGGCCTCGGCCAGAACCATCTCGCCCTGGATTGTAAAAACTATTCACCGAACGTATAGAGCAGCCAGGAAGGACCCTCCGGAGGTGGTTAGAGCTCACTCAACCAGGGCGATGTCTTCTGCTTGGGCAGCTGGAGACCGTATGTAAAGCGGCTAGCTGGTCATCCCATCACACATTCCTGAAACACTACAGCAGGGGTCTCAAACTGGCGGCCCTCCAGCTGTTACGAAACTACAAGTTCCATGAGGCATTGCAAGGCTGACAGTTACAAGCATGACTCCCTCAGGCAGAGGCATGATGGGACTTGTAGTTCTGCAACAGCTGGAGGGCCACTAGTTTGAGACCCCTGCACTACAGGATGGATCCAGCAGCTCTTACTACAGTAGAGTTTGGGAGGAAAACTATCCAAGCTTTTATGTCTATTGTTAAATAAAGACTAAGTTTGCAGCATGAATCCCTCCCTCTCAAAAGCTCATTATTTATCATATGTATGCTGCCATGTTGTTGTCAGGAAAATTGTATCAAATACTTACTGTAATTTTCCTTTCCTGACTCCAATACATGGCAGCATACCAACCTTCCGTCTGATCTTTGTGCTTTATACAGAGAATGGGGGAGGTAGCTCTCAGTCAGACTTTTATAGAGCTAATCGGGTCATGTGGGTGGATATAGCTGCGGAGCTATATCATATGTATGCTGCCATGTTGGCGTCATGTGTATGCTGCTATGTATTGGCGTCAGGAGAAGAAAAAATTACGGTAAGTATTTGATACAATTTTCCATTTTTTATGTGAAAAATAACAATGGGCAGTGATGTTTAGTCAGGATAAAGACATATATAGCATGCTGCTGTGCTTGAGCAATATACCTAACAAGGTGTAGACCACATCTAAACACTTCATAGGACTCGGATACAGGGAGTACCGACTCATTTACAGTGCATCTGCAAAGTATTCACAGCCACAGCGCATCACTTTTTCCACATTTTGTTATTTTGCAGCTTTATTCCAAAATGGATTAAATTCATTATTTTCTTCAAAATTCTACAAACGATACCCCATAATGAGAATGTGAAAGAAGTTTGTTTGAAATCTTTGCAAATTTATAAAAAAATAAATAAATAAATAAATAAAAAATCTCTCAGACCATAAGAAACAAAATTCTCTGGTCTGATGAAACAAACTCTTTGGCCTGAATGGCAAGTGTCATGTCTGGAAAAAACCAGGCACCACTCATCACCTAGTCAATACCATCCCTACAGTGAGGCATGTTGGTGGCAGCATCATGCTGTTGGGGATATTTTGTTCAGGACGACTCTAAGCACACAACCAAGATAACAAAGGAGTGGCTACAGGACAAGTCTGTGAATGTCTTTGAGTGGCCCAGCCAGAGCCCAGACATGAACCCGATTGAACATCTCTGGAGAAATCTGAAAATGGCTATGCGCAGACGCTCCTCATCCAACCTGATGGGGCTTGAGAGGTCCTGCAAAGAAGAATGAGAGAAACTGCCCAAAAATAGTTGTGCCAAGCTTGTAGCATCATACTCAAAAAGACTTGAGGCTGTAATTGATGCCAAAGGTGCTTCAACAAAGTATTTTGCAAAGGCTGTGAATACTTATGTACATGGGATTTTTTTTCATTTTTTTTAAATAAATTTGCAAAGATTTCAAACAAAGTTCTTTCATGTTGTCATTATGGGGTATTATTTGAAGAATTTTGAGGAAAATAATGCTTTTTATTCATTTTGGTATAATGTGGAAAAAGTGAAACGCTGTTAATACTTTCTGGATGCACTGTACACTTGCAGTTGGGGGATGGCAAAAACGGCATCCCCCCATCCCTTAAGCTGCAAAGGCAATCAGGTGTGGGTATACAAATGCCATAATGCTTTGTAGCTTCAGCAAGAATTATACCCCCGTCACGTTTGATGGGGAGTACCTCTACCTAACGCAACCTATTCAAGTGAATAGGGCCACGCCGCAAGCTTGTTTAATGCTGATGGTTGTGAAGCATTTACAGGGTTGAAACAGGCAGTGGAGAGGTAACATATGGCCTCATCACTGCCTGTCAAATGCCTCTGAAAAGTGATCTACCATAAATTGTTTTTCAGGGCTTTTTTATTGATAGCCACATGTCTTCTTAGGCTCCATGCACACTGGGCTTAAAAAAACGTCTGTTCTCTTTGAAGTAAAAAACGCTCATATAGAGTATTTTTTGTACAAAGTTTAGACGAGTTTAGGAGAGTTTTTTATGTTTTTTTCTGCCATTGAGCTCCAATCAGAAACGCGAATGAGAAGAGTTTTTTTCCCTGCCTCTAAACGTTGATCTCTAAACATGCCTGTAAACGTCCTAATGTGCATGGACACATTAGGGGTTATTTACTAAAGGCAAATCCACTCTGCACTACAAGTGTACTTGAAAGTGCAGTCTCTGTAGATCTGAGGGGAAGATCTGCTGATTTTATCATCCAATCATGTGCAAGCTAAAATGCTGTTTTTTATTTTTCTTTCATGTCCCCCTCAGATCCACAGTGACTGCACTTCCGAGTGCACTATTAAGTGCACTTGTAGTGCAAAGTGGATTTGCCTTTAGTAAATAGCCCCCATAGGGTAACATTGAGTTGCTTCTACAGGCAGAACACAAAACTCCTGTAGAAGCAATTTTTTTTACGCCAGTGTTCATGGAGTCTTATGCCCCGTACACACGGTCGGATTTTCCAACGGAAAATGTGTGATAGGACCTTGTTGTCGGAAATTCCGACCGTGTGTAGGCTCCATCACACATTTTCCATCGGATTTTCCAACACACAAAGTTTGAGAGCAGGCTATAAAATTTTCCGACAACAAAATCCGTTGTCGGAAATTCCGATCGTGTGTACACAAATTGCCACGCATGCTCAGAATAAATAAAGAGATGAAAACTATTGGCCACTGCCCCGTTTATAGTCCCGACGTACGTGTTTTATGTCACCGCGTTTAGAACGATCGGATTTTCTGACAACTTTGTGTGACCGTGTGTATGCAAGACAAGTTTGAGCCAACATCCGTCGGAAAAAATCCTAGGATTTTGTTGTCGGAATGTCCGAACAAAGTCCGACCGTGTGTACGGGGTATTAGTCTAATAACAGTGTGCATTTGGTGTCACTTGAAATGTTTAATTATCAAGAAGAGATTAGATAATTGTACACATAAACTGGAAAATCCCTTTAGGTTTTGGACAGTGTGTGATGCTTAAATACTTGTCACTTTCCCCCCCTCTGTTGTAATTCTAAGAACCATCACTGTTACTATAAAAGACAGCTATTCTACCTAACAACTTAAATTGATTGTAAAGGTATTTTTTAAATTAAAATAACAGACATCTTATACTACCTGCCTACCACTATCTGTGCAATGATATTCGAGTGTGCCCCCACAGCAAGCTGCAGCCTTGCTCCCGAACCAAGCTCTGTGCGTTCAGTGTCACCCCACCCTTGCTCTCTGCTCACAGGTTTGATTGATGGCAATGGGAGTCACCGAGCCTCCTGTGGGAAATGGGGGAGAAGAGCAGCGCTGCTGCAAACTGCCACATTTCTGTACAGATCACATGTGATGTCTGTGCGATGCGATTTTAGCCAAACAAACTGGCTGAAATCGCATCGCATTTGCACCAAAATGGTGCAGGACCCTTCTTTTGGTCCTCACTGGAATCGGATCGCATGGGTGTTCACACCTATGTGATCCGATTCCTGCACCATTTCACAGTTCCACTATGATCTGCAAACGATCTGGGGGGTGTCATTAACTTTACACTGACACCCCCACGCAGATCTCATTGTGAACCAGTGTGAGATTCAGGTGCGATGCGGGAACCCGCACTGAATCGCAGGGTTTCCCCACATTGCTTCAGTGTGAACCAAGCCTTATTTCCTTTACTGCCATGCCCCTCCCTTTTATCTGTTTTCTCTCTCACATTCTTGTTTTCACCTTCTTTTTTTAATTTTTTTTCAGGCTGACTTAAGGATCTATTGAGGATTTGCATACTCTAATGCTGGCCATACATGCACAGAATTTCGGAAGAAACTAGTTGTTTTCGGAAAGATCGTTCAACAATTGTGCCGTTAGTGGACCCAACTTTACCAACGATTTCGACCGTGGGCCTGGCTAATGTCGATGGATCCAAAGCCAAATCTTTTACTATTTCAACTAAAGTGTATATTGTAATTGAAATGATAAGAATATTCTCTCTTGTATAATTTATATATGTTTTTATTGTTATCCAATGGTAACGACGATCAAAAGTTTACTCTTTCAGCTGGGCAATTCGCTTTCGACCGTCGAATAATCGTTCAATCTGCAAAACGGCTGAAATTCTGTGCATGTATGGCCAACATAAGGCTGCATTCACACCTGCGCGTATTGTTTTCAACGCAATTTTTACTGTGTTTTTTGCCGCAATTTTGTACAGATCAGAAGGTCACTAATGTAAAAAGCAGAAAAATGCCTGTAATCTTCCCAAAAAGAAGCTCATGTACTTTATAAAGCTTCAAGCGACAGAATGCTCAGATGTGAACAGGGGCCATTTAAATTAATGGGATTTTGCTTGTTGGGCGTTTTTGAACATTTGAGATGAGCGTTTTACAAGCTGAAAATGCTCAGGTGTGAATGCAGCCTTAACAAGGGCCGATAACCTGTAAAACACTAAAGTAAAGTGAGCAGCATTAGCTGATTGCATGGAACATTTGTCTTTTTTTTCTCCTTAGATATCATCTTTAACTAATTCAGTGCCTGAGGGCTCACACTCATAGTTAAATAACAATTAAACTTCCTATTTTTTATCAGTAGGTGCATGAGACATGGAGTCATGGACAGCATCTGCAATCGCCATTCCCATTACCTTGTTATCAGAAAAATGCACATTGTTAAAATAAAAAAAAATCCTATATTGAATTATTTTTTTGTGCATTCACAGAAAGTAACACAGATCATTTTTTTTTTTTTACAGCATTTATAAAAAGATTTTCATACAGATTTTCAATCAAAGCTTCTGACATATGTTGTCAACTAAAAGCGGAAACTCAGTTTGGTCTTTAATACATAGTCCGGGTCCAGTAAAAGTCAGAATTTTTGTTTATACAAAGGCATTATTTTTGTTTTACAAAAAATGAATATGTTCATGGAATTCAAGTGGTTTTTTTCTGTTCAAAGTGTAGCTCCACTAAATGGCGTTCAGCAAGGGTGTGATTTTGTGTAATTCAATCACAATATTCATGCCCATCATCTGCCAGTGTAAAACTCATTTTGCAGCTGCCTGGTGAAGAGAGAAAACCCATTTACTAACTGCTTAGCCTATTTCCCACCCTCACCTACCTACTATGCAGATCACCCTACTCTTACCTGACAACTGTTTTGGACTTGCTCAAGCCTTGGCACTATAGTGCAGTACATACTAGGATTGGTGTTCAGGAAGTGCTACTGATTGGCTGGCTCTGATCAGCCAATCAGTATTTGTGATGCAGAAAGGTCCTACCCTCCTGACAGCTGTGCGCAAGTAACACTGATCAAGAAAACTCAGAACCTCTGTCAGATAAGCTTTCACAGACTTCTGCAATTTTTAACGGGTCATTGGATTCCTGCAACAGGGGTAGATGAATGGCTTGATTTGCCATACATTGCAACTGACAAACTATATTCGGTTAAAGAGAAAATGTAGTCTTAGTCATTCTTTTTTGTATGAAGCACACAAAAAGTCAGATTTATTGGCTGAAAAAGTAGTATATTAGTTGATAGTAATAATGGGCTGCATATTAAAATATACTTCATGTATAGACATATAAATACAACAAGGTAGATTGTCACATGGTTGTAGACAGTACATATAAGATAAATAGATAAACACATGATACACATAATGAAAAATAGATACAACTCTAATACAGCCCGTGATTAATAGAAACACGGCATATGACAGCTCTACGCATTTCGTCCACTATTCAGGAGCATGCACGTGACTTGCATCTGTAATAAAGTGAAGACATTTTATTTTTTTAACTTTTATCCTGTTTTTTCATATGGTTAGACCATATAGCAATTTCTTCACTTTATTTATTATGTGTATCATGTGTTTATCTATTTATCTTATATGTACTGTCTAAAATCATGTGACAATCTACCTTATTTGTATTTATATTAGTGTGTGTATATATATATATTTTAATATTCAGCCCATTATTACTATCAACTAATATACTACTTTTTCATCCAATAAATCTGACTTTTTTGTGTGCTTCATACAAAGTCCCACTTTTTATTCATATAGATACGGTGTGAAGGCAGATGTCCCTACCAGGTTATTGCCTTATATGAAGTCCCAAACCATTTTCTCTTTCCTTTATACATATCGGGGATGGAAGCATGCAGTTCATGCATAGTTAGGTCTGACTATAATAGCATGTATACTGCATTTCTATTTGAGTAATTCTATCGTGTTATTTTGCCCATTCCCCTCTCTGTACAATATTCACTATATTAGGGATGTGACTAGTTATCTTTTCCCTTGTCTTTATGCTTAGTTTCCCCTTGCTATGCTGTGTGTGTCACATGATCTGGTTACAGGATCCCATTGGCTCCCATCACGTCTGGGAGCTGCGATGCTTACAGCAGGCTCTCCTCCACCCCCTTCCCCTAGGGCGGGTCTCACGCTATGCATCAACGTCACGCCTTTGCGCCAGGGAGTGCGGCGTCATTCTGTGGTGCCATCTCTCCCGCGTCCTTTACATCCAGCGGCTGTATGGGAGGACTGCTATCAGTACCAATGGTGGGCGGCTTAGCCGCTCAATCGTTGACGCCTTCCCCCCCGCTCTGCATGCTGGCATGACGTTTGTGGGTGTGTGACGGCTGTGTCCATATAGGTCCCATTTCTTGGTGGCTCTTTCATTTTGGTGGTCTGTCTCTGTCTTTGCTTGGCCAACGATACACATCACTCTGGACCTCAGACTTCACATCCCAGTCTGGGTAATTTGGTAAGTAGAATTCACCATCTTTTGGAGTTGACACATTTTTCTTTTTATTTTCCTTGGTGGTTTAGTTCTACATCCTTCACTTATCTTACCACTTACTCTCACTCATCTTGGTTTTAACTGACACTTTCTACTGTACATCTGTCCTGCTCTACCTACCAATGTACAGGACATACTGCACATTGTGTATTAACACATATTATATTCTTTATAGAAGTTTTCCCATGATGGGCTTAATACTATGGTTACGAATAGCTATCCTCAATTCTGGACAATATCCCCCCTGGATGTGGCCCCTGTTGGTTCTACAGGCCTTATCCCCCCACCTCAGCTCCCGGTAGAGATGCCCTTCGGGGTGCTTCCAGTTTATAGTGCTACATTCAACATACAGCTTTGTTTGTAAGTATCTCAGAGAATGGGGCTTTATTAGTTTCCAATTTTTGTTTAATTTTTTTTACCTTTTATACTTCCTGTTTTTTTATATGGTTAGACCACATAGCAATTTCTTCACTTTATTATAGATGCAAGTCATGTGCATGCTCCTGAAGAGTGGGTATAACCTCCACGAAACGCGTAGCGCCCTCATATGCCGTGTTTCTATTCATCAAGGGCTATTTTAGAGTTTTATCTATTTTTCATTATGTGTATCATGTGTTTATCTATTTATCTTAAATGTACTGTCTACAATCATGTGACAATCTACCTTATTGTATTTATATGTGTGTGTGTATGTATATATATATATATATATATATATAGTATATTTTAATATGCAGCCCATTATTACTATCAACTAATATACTACTTTTTCATCCAATAAATTAGACTTTTTTGCATGCTTCATACAAAGTCACATTTTTTCTTTCTTTTTATTCATATAGATAGGGATGGAGGCAGATGGCCCTGCCAGGTTATTGCCTCATATAAAATCCCAAACCAGTTTCTCTTTCTTTAGTCATTCTATTGTTTTGTTTATGTGAAAATAATCTCATCAGTATGTTCTAATGAATTAGAGACCTTGGGGGTTATTTACTAAAGGCAAATCCATTTTGCACTGCACGTGCATTCGCTGTAGATCTGAGGGGGACATGCAAGGAAAATAAAAAACAGCATTTTAGCTTGTACATGATTGGATGATAAAATCAGCAGAGCTTCCCCTCATTTCAGATTTCCCCCTCATTTCAGATCTCCCAGTCATTTCAGATCTTCCCCTCAGATCTACAGTGACTGCACTTTGGGTGAACTTCAAGTGCACTTGCAATGCAAAGTGGATTTGCCTTTAGTAAATCCACCCCCTTGTCTTTATGGATTGTTTGTGTATAGAACTAGACAGCTATATTTGCTGCATTATATATGCAAACTTCGTTGCGCTTCCCTATGCTTGCACTTTACTGCTGTTTTCCATAATGCAGGTTTGTGACTTAGCTGACTTATATAAGAAACAATGCACTCCACCTATGGCTGATATCTCAACTACTGTAAAGAGAGAGTTCGTAAATGTACTGCCCAGTGATGGCTAATCAACCAATCGCTAAATTTAATGCTATAACAATTGTAAAAGAGTAAGCTTATAAAAATGTTACATCTCAAAAATTACTTTAAATTAGGTAATAAAATCATTCAAATCATGTGCTTACTAGAAAAACCCATACCATACCAGTAAAGTA
This sequence comes from Aquarana catesbeiana, assembly GCF_042186555.1. Taxonomy (NCBI): domain Eukaryota; kingdom Metazoa; phylum Chordata; class Amphibia; order Anura; family Ranidae; genus Aquarana; species Aquarana catesbeiana. Next base: position 405,140,529 of record NC_133325.1, read on the forward strand.
CATGGAAAGTATCAGATCGGCTCAATTCACTGCATACCATCAACTGTTCAGTCATCTCAAATAGGCATACTGTTGCAAGATTTTTTGTGAGTAAAGAGCAAGAGCCATACTACTTTGGCAGTATATGTTGTACCCTGGGCACTCTATTTTCGTACAGGGTAACCGAATACCAGAGGAAAAGGGCACAAATGTAGCATTTTAACAATACCCTCTTTACAATCCATGAATGCTGTTTAGTGGAATTACCCTTCAAAAAAATATTTACCTAATTGGTAATACTTGTACTATCTAATGGGGGTGGGGATATAGAGTGCCTGATTGTCTGTGCAACATGTGCGGATCCGGCCCATAAAAAGCAGCACAATGTGGGGGACTTCTGTCTCACCAGCCCACTAGGCACTATGTAGTAGTATTCATTGTGGCACTTGAGGCTGGGTCACATATAATCCTGTACAAACATTACCCATTTTACACTGAGTACACAGCATTTCTCATAAGCTTGGATAGAGGCATGTCACACAGGTTGACCAACACCCCGAGAGCAGAAATTAAATGCAGCACCAGCAGAATATTCATGAATAATTATAAATGAAAACAAAATATTGAGGCACACAAAAGTACTGCTGGGAAGATTGCTAACATACTAATATATACATTTCTGGAAGCCGTGTGTGGTTTTTGGTCATACGCACCAAGAAAGACAGCGCTAAATATTTATCAACCTAAATAACAAGTGGTTTTCTGGTCTGATCTACTATTTTGCACATAGATAAAGGCAGTTTGTTGATTTAAGGCAGTATGGTGACCTGTTTTAACTACTACCCTCAGGGGTGCTACATTCTGTGGTCTGATGTTGGGCTTGCATCTTTGACATTCATGAAATTCTGATTTTATATTTTGAATAAATAAGGTGATTGCATTAACAAATGTAGCACAGCAGTGACCTTCTTGCTTTATACCATTACAGATTGATATTTGCTGCCGATTTCAGTGTTATTAGAATGAGAGCATGCCTATATCAGTTATAGTAATGTACACATATTGAGCTTTTTGCTTGTTTGAATATAATAAATGTGCTTTAAGACTTTTAACACTGAACCATAAGGTGCATAGTCTAACCTATAAAACACACAATGGAAGATACAAAACAATTATAAGTTCCTCAGTAGAAATCTTAATCAAGCCCCATTGTTCATAATTTTGAGTGTTTCCTTGATATTATAATACAGGGTTCTGTCATACAGCCAGGTGGGAAGGGAAGCAGAACAGAGATTCATATGGCACTTGACTCCAGCAGATGTAAGCCATAAAGGCTGATTTCATATAGATTGCTCTAAAAAAAAATTTAAGGGGACATTAAAATACAGTCCATGATCATTTTCCCAATGCGTGATTGTATAGTTTAGATTGTTGATTCAGTAGTTATTGGATGGATGATATAGTATTTGCAGGGCTTTCAAAGAACAGCTTGCAATTTTTATAAGCATGACTTCCTTTGAATATCCTTTCAGGATGAAAATAAAACATTCCTTTTTTTTTCTACAAATTAACAGGGAGCTGGAATGGCACCAAGACTTGTGTGAACACCACAGTTCTAGCTGCAGTGTTACAGAAAAGTTCTTATCTTTACTTTCTTTTGTAAAATCCTAAGCTTAAAAGCCAGCAAATACGTTTTTTTTTTTAAGACTTCAGAGACGAGATGTGATATGTATGTGCTTACTTATGATACATAATGCTAGACAAACTGCTCTAGCACGTTACATAAATTAAATTTACACCAAAATACAGCTGTGTGCATTGCAATTCTTTTCAGAGATTCAGTACCAAGGGTGTTTCCGTGCAGACTGTCATGCTGCAGTAGACGTTCTTTCCACTAGGTGGCACTCCTATCAAAGTACTCAAAATTGAACAATACAGTGGTCCAAGGAAAGGATTGCAAAGTTCTGATTCATTAAAGTGAAAACCAACACCAACTGTTGCATAAATATCAAGGCTATACACAGTTAAGGCGAATCTTGTAAATCCAGTAGTTTGGAGTCTCGCAGAGCATCACAAAGGTGTCCCTGAGACATCAGAACTTGTAGTTGTATGTGCAGCAGTTCTAGGCTGAAAGAAAGAGAGATGATTTTTATTAATTGTATTTGCAGCTTATTATGCCATAATTATCCCATCATTTAAAATAAACCCTAAACAGTATGTGAGATTCTCTGAACAGTTATTGGGAATGGTGTGCAGACTCTAGCAAAGAAAATTCATCATTGGAGTTCCTGAGAGACATAAGCCAATAATTACATAATGTTTTAATTGACAAAACTACATAAAACAATGAGTAGCTGTAGTCAGTTATTAAGGGATAACACAAGGTTCTCACTGTGGTGTTAGCTACGCAACTTATGTATGCAACTTATCGTGGCAACCGGTTACTGTGTTGCATACATCAGAAACCCCATTGTTCAGTACCATGTGCAAGAGAATCTACCAAAGGAGGATAAAGAGTAAAAAAAAAATACAGTGCTCATAGGGCTTGGGAGTCTAACACCAAGAGAGCTCAAAGAGTACCACCACTTTTATTGAGATAAAATAAAAAATCCCCTTTAGATGATGTATATTGCAAGGACAAACTTTGTTGCAGATCCCTACTTGTTTCTGCTCTGAAGTAAAAGCTTTTTGTTGATTTGCAGAGTGAATCTAAATGTGAGTCAATTTTGCATTATTAATCTACTAATGCACTTGTAGTATTGATCAAGCAGAAATTTTCCAACAGGACGGTTGTATAGAAGTCGAGTGGTAGAACAACTTTTGTACAACCATTCTGCCCATACATGGATCGAAATTTGACCAGTCCCTGGTGAACTTTCATTTTCTTTTTTTTTTTCAGGCTTTTCTCCCCTTTATTTTTATCTGGCAATCCTGCAAATACCATATCTATTGTCCCTTCATGTCTACTCTCATTTCTCCATTATCTATGGAGGGAGCCATGGTTGTCACACAGGTAGACTTCAAATATGTTGGCTTTTCATTACCTACAGTGGGGACGGAAAGTATTCAGACCCCCTTAAATTTTTCCCCCTTTGTTATATTGCAGCCATTTGCTAAAATCATTTAAGTTCATTTTTTTCGTCATTAATGTACACACAGTACCCCATATTGACAGAAAAACACAGAATTGTTGACATTTTTGCAGATTTATTAAAAAAGAAAAACTGAAATATCACATGGTCCTAAGTATTCAGACCCTTTGCTGTGACACTCATATATTTAACTCAGGTGCTGTCCATTTCTTCTGATCATCCTTGAGATGGTTCTACACCTTCATTTGAGTCCAGCTGTGTTTGATTATACTGATTGGAATTGATTAGGAAAGCCACACACCTGTCTATATAAGACCTTACAGCTCACAGTGCATGTCAGAGCAAATGAGAATCATGAGGTCAAAGGAACTGCCTGAAGAGCTCAGAGACAGAATTGTGGCAAGGCACAGATCTGGCCAAGGTTACAAAAAATTTCTGCTGCACTTAAGGTTCCTAAGAGCACAGTGGCCTCCATAATCCTTAAATGGAAGATGTTTGGGACGACCAGAACACTTCCTAGAGCTGGCCATCCGGCCAAACTAAGCTATCGGGGGAGAAGAGCCTTGGTGAGAGAGGTAAAGAAGAACCCAAAGATCACTGTGGCTGAGCTCCAGAGATGCAGTCGGGAGATGGGAGAAAGTTGTAGAAAGTCAACCATCACTGCAGCCCTCCACCAGTCGGGGCTTAATGGCAGAGTGGCCCGACGGAAGCCTCTCCTCACTGCAAGACACATGAAAGCCCGCATGGAGTTTGCTAAAAAACACCTGAAAGACTCCAAGATGGTGAGAAATAAGATTCTTTGGTCTAATGAGACCAAGATAGAACTTTTTGGCCTTAATTCTAAGCAGTATGTGTGGAGAAAACCAGGCACTGCTCATCACCTGTCCAATACAGTCCCAACAGTGAAGTATGGTGGTGGCAGCATCATGCTGTGGGGGTGTTTTTCAGCTGCAGGGACAGGACAACTGGTTGCAATCGAGGGAAAGATGAATGCGGCCAAGTACAGGGATATCCTGGACTAAAACCTTCTCCAGAGTGCTCAGGACCTCAGACTGGGCCGAAGGTTTACCTTCCAACAAGACAATGACCCTAAGCACATAGCTAAAATAAGGAAGGAGTGGCTTCACAACTCCGTGACTGTTCTTGAATGGCCCAGCCAGAGCCCTGACTTAAACCCAATTGAGCATCTCTGGAGAGACCTAAAAATGGCTGTCCACCAACGTTTACCATCCAACCTGACAGAACTGGAGAGGATCTGCAAGGAGGAATGGCTGAGGATCCCCAAATCCAGGTGTGAAAAACTTGTTGCATCTTTCCCAAAAAGACTCATGGCTGTATTAGATCAAAAGGGTGCTTCTACTAAATACTGAGCAAAGGGTCTGAATACTTAGGACCATGTGATATTTCAGTTTTTGTTTTTTAATAAATCTGCAAAAATTTCAACAATTCTGTGTTTTTCTGTCAATATGGGGTGCTGCGTGTACATTAATGAGGAAAAAAAATGAACTTAAATGATTTTAGCAAATGGCTGCAATATAACAAAGAGTGAAAAATGTAAGGGGGTCTGAATACTTTCCATCCCCACTGTAGTTAATTGATGGGATTAGTCATTTACAGAAGAAAGATAAAGTCGTTTGTGCCTTCAGTTCATCTCACAGGAAGTGACAAAGACACTGCATTTCTGGCAAGATCAACAGGTATTTCTTGATCAATATTGTACAAGAGACGGGCATATTCTGGCAAGATCAACAGGTATTTCTTGATCAATATTGTACAAGAGACAGGCATATTCTGGCAAGATCAACAGGTATTTCTTGATCAATATTGTACACGAGACAGACATATTCTGGCAAGATCAACAGGTATATCTTGATCAATACTGTACAAGAGACGGGCACGACTGGGTTATATGAAGATACTGTCAGTTGATTGGACACTGGCAAAAAAATTGTGAGGACCCTCACATAACGCCTCCTGCTCCCAGCAAAACTCAGTTCTATGCTAGCTTCCCCGGTGAAGGCTCGTTCAGCTAGATCTGTTAGTGCCTCTTGGGCCTTTCAGCATTAGGCTTCTGGATTGCAAATTGTTAAGGCTGCCACCCGTTTTTCAGTTTACTAAGTTTTACCAGGTAGATGTTTAAGCCTTGGCTGATGCTGCAGTTGGACGCAAAGTTCTTTAGGCTGCTGTTTAAGTTGAGTCTGCCCCCCCCCCCTTTTTTTATGAGGGGTTTTGTTGCCTGATTTTGCTGCTGTTACCCTTCTCTCATTGGTATTCCTTGGGGGTGTTCCAATCACCTCTGAATCTGTCCTGTGCTGTATGATAAAGAAAATGGAATTTTTTATTTGCCTGTAGTCCGTTTCTTGGAGTATAATACAGGACACAGCCTGCCCCTTCCCAATGTGGTCTTTAATTGTTTGCTACAGAGTTGAGGTTTTCTGGGAGTGGGAGGGGTTATATGGGAGTCCTCAAAGTTTTTCTGCCAGTGTCCAGTCACCTGAAGGTACCAGACTATATAACTAAGTTGTCTCTGAATCTGCCTGTGTCCTGTGCTGTACTCCATGAATGGATTTTACAAGCAAGTCAAAATTCAATTTTTCTGTACTTGTTGATAATGTTTTTAGCCAGAAACGTAAAAACTACCACATCCAAGGACTTGGTAAGCTGTAATATATTTTTTAGTTTTTGTGTGTATATACAGGTGCATCTCATAAAATTTGAATATTATCAAAATGTTTAATTTATTTCAGTAATTCACTTAAAAAGTGAAACTCATATATTTTATATAGATGCGTTACACACAGAGTGATATATTTTAAGCATTTTTCTTTCTTTAAATTTTTGATGATTATGGCTTACAGCTAGTGAAAACCCAAAATTCAGTATCTCAGAAAATTTGAATATTACATAAGACCAATAAAAAAAAGGATTTTTAATACAGAAATGTTGGCTTACTGAAAAGTATGTCCATGTACAGTATAATATGCACTCAATACTTGGTCAGGGCTCCTTTTGCATAAATGACAGCGTGGCATGAAGGCGATCAACCTGTGGCACTGCTGAGGTGTTATGGAAACCCAGGTTACTTTGATAGTGGCTTTCAGCTCATCTGCATTGCTGGGTCTGGTGTCTCTCATCTTCCTCTTGACAATACCCCACAGATTCTCTATTGGGTTTACGTCAGGCCAGTTTGGTGGCCAATCAAGCACAGTGATACCGTTATCATTAAACCAGGTATTGGCACTTTTGGCAGTGTGGGCAGGTGCCAAGTTCTGCTGGAAAATTAAATCAGCATCTCCATAAAGCTGGTCAGCAGAGGGAAGCATGAAATAGAAATTCCTGGTAGAGGGCTGCGCTGACTTTGGACTTGATAAAACACAGTGGACCAACACCAGCAGATGACATAGCTCCCCAAATCATCACGGACTGTGGAAAATGTTGCATTTCATTTGGGAATCAACGTCCCAGAGTCTGGAGGAAGAGTGGAGAGGCACAGAATCCAAGTTGCATGAGGTTCAGTGCGAAGTTTCCACAGTCAGTGATGATTTGGGGAACCATGTCATTTGCTGGTGTTGGTCCATTGTGTTTTATCAAGTCCAAAGCAAGTACAGCCCTCTACCAGGAAATTCTAGCGCAACTTATGCTTTCCTCTGCTGACCAGCTTTTGGAGATGCTGATTTCATTTTCCAGCAGGACTTGGCACCTGCCCACACTGCCAAAAGTAAAAATACCTGGTTTAATGATTATGGTATCACTGTGTTTGATTGGCCGGCAAACTCGCCTGACCTATATAAAATATGAGTTTTACTTTTTGAATTGAATTATTGAAATAAATGAACTTTTTGATGATATTCTAATTTTATGAGATGCACCTGTATGTGTGTGTATATACAGTATCTCACAAAAATGAGTACACCCCTCACATTTTTGTAAATATTTTATTATATCTTTTCATGTGACAATACTGAAGAAATGGCACTTTACTGCAATGTAAAGTAGTGAGTGTACATCTTGTATAACAGTGTAAATTTGCTGTCCCCTTAAAATAACTCAACACACAGCCATTAATGTCTAAACTGCTGGCAACAAAAGTGAGTACATCCTAAGTGAAAATGTCTAAATCGGGCCCAAAGTGTCAATATTTTGAGTGGCCACCATTATTTTCCAGTACTGCCATAACCCTCTTGGGCATGGAGTTCACCGGAGCTTCACAGGTTGCCACTGGAATCTTTTTCCACTCCTCCATGATGACATCACAGAGCTGGTGGATGTTAGAGACCTTGCGCTCCTCCACCTTTCATTTGAGGATGCCCCACAGATGCTCAATAGGGTTTAGGTCTGGAGACATGCTTGGCCAGACCATCACCTTTACCCTCAGCTTCTTTAGCAAGGCAGTGGTCATCTTGGAGGTGTGTTTAGGGTCATTATCATGTTGGAATACTGCCCTGCGGCCCAGTCTCCGAAGGGAGGGGATCATGCTCTGCTTCAGTATTTCACAGTACATGTTGGCATTCATGGTTGCCTCAATGAACTGTAGCTCACCACTGCCGGCAGCACTCATGACACTCCCACCACCATCTTTGACTGTAGGCAAGACACACTTGTCTTTGTACTCCTAACCTGGCTGCCACCACACACACTTGACAACATTTGAATCAAATAAGTTTTTCTTGGTCTCATCAGACCACAGGACATGATTCCAGTAATCCATGTCCTTTAGTCTGCTTGTCTTCAGCAAACTGTTTGCGGGCTTTCTTGTACATCATCTTTAGAAGAGGCTTCCTTCTGGGACGATAGCCATGCAGACCAATTTGATGCAGTGTGCGGCGTATGGTCTTAGCACTGACAAGCTGACCCCCCACCCCTTCAACCTCTACAGCAATGCTGGCAGCACTCGTACGTCTATTTCCCAAAGACAACCTCTGGATATGACACTGAGCATGTGCACTCAACTTCTTTGGTCGACCATGGCGAGGCCTGTTCTGAGTGGAACCTGTTCTGTTAAAGCGCTGTATAGTCTTGGCCACCGTGTTGCAGCTCAGTTTCAGGGTCTTGGTAATCTTCTTATAGCCTAGGCTATCTTTATGTAGAGCAACAATTCTTTTTTTAAGATCCTCAGAGAGTTCTTTGCCATGAGGTGCCATGTTGAACTTCCAGTGACCAGTATGAAAGAGTGTGAGCGAGAACACCAGATTTAATACACCTGCTCCCCATTCACACCTGAGACCTTGTAATACTGACGAGTCACATGACACCGGAGAGGGGAAATGGCTAATTGGGCCCGAACATTTTTACTTAGGGGTGTACTCACTTTTGTTGCTGTGTGTTGAGTTATTTTGAGGGGACAGCAAATTTACACTGTTATACAAGCTGTACACTCACTACATTACACTTTACTTTACATTGTAGCAAAGTGTAATTTCTTCAGTGTTGTCACATGAAAAGATATAATAAAATATTTACAAAAATGCGAGAAGTGTACTCGTAGAGTAGAATGTGTGTGTGTATGCATATATGTATACAGTATATATGTGTGTGGGCTCTAAAAAGATTTTCTTAATTTTCTTATTATGGAAAAAAAAATATCTCCTGAAAGGGTAGCAAATATGTGCAACATGACTGGTTTATTGAAGTGACTATTCACTTTGCAAAGTGAAGATTCTGCTGAATATCTGCTTGCCAACCGCCTAATGTACTAGTACAGCAGCAAAGTGGACTCCCTGCGCTAGTGCATGATTCGCACACCCGCCTCCCAAGCTGTGCTGTGATTCACCACAGCACAAGCCGATCTGCGAGTCCTGGCCAATGATTGGCCGCTGTCACCCACTGATCGGCAAAAGCAGCACATATCACACACATTACACATAGTTAGGCACATATTTAAAACTTTGATCGCCCTAGATGTTAACCCCTTCCTACCTAATGTCATTAGTACAGTGACATATAACTGTCAGACAAACCAATCAATATACACTTTTTTTTTTTTACCAAAGACATGTAGCAGAATACATTTTGGCCAAAATTTATGATGAATTTTTAATTTTTTTTATTCTTTTATGGGATATGTTTAACTTCTTCAGATCCGCGCTATAGCTGAATGACTGCTACAGCACGGACCTACTTTGCCAGCTGATCATGTGATATAAACAGAGCTGGTAATCCGCTATTTTTTCTCCTCGTGCTGATAGCGTGAGGAGAAAAAAAAATCCGATCACCGGCAGCTGTCAGAGGGACATCTGTCCCGATCAAGGAGAGCTGTCGCCAGCTCATCTGTGCCCACCTGTGCCACCTACCAGTGCCCATCAGTGTCATCTATCAGTGGTACCTATCAGTGCCACCCATCAGTGCCATCTTATCAGTGCAGCCTATCAGTGCCCACCAGGGCAGCCTATCAGTGCCCACCAGTGCTGCCTCATCAGCGCATATCAATGAAGGAGAAACATTACCTGTTTGCAAAATTTTATAACAAACTATGAAACATGATTTTATTTTTTTTTCAAAATTTTCCATCTTTTTTTGTTTGTTTAGCAAAAAATAAATACCACAGCTGTGATTAAATACCACCAAAAAAAATTAAAGGTTTATTTGTGTGAAAAAAATGATAAAAATTTAATTTGGGCACAGTGTTGTATGACCGCGCAATTGTCATTCAAAGTGCATCAGCGCTGAAAGCTGAAAATTGGTCTGGGCAGGAGGGGGGTTTAAGTGCCCAATAAGAAAGTGGCTAGGGCTTGGTTCAAAAGATCTTTCCATGCGGCTCACAGCAGGTGTCCAGTGTGTCCCCGTTCACCATTTTAGGTCCAATTTCAGCCCCAATTTATGGCTGAATTCGGACCTGAAACAGGCCAAAAGACGCACAAGAATCCTGTGCAAATTTGCACTGGAGCCGCAGTGGAGATATGTGAACCGACTCCATAGAGAGACGGTCAAAATCTCCCGCTATTGCAAATTTCCCGCATCCAACCCAGCCTTATAGCAGAAAGTAAACAATATTGTTATTTTTTTCTAAATGTTTGGTCTTTTTGGTTTCAAATACCACTAAAAGAAATCTCTATTTGTGTGAAAAAAGTTGTATAAAATTTGATTGTGTACAGTGTTGTATGACCACGCATTTGTCAGTTAAAGTAGCGCAGTGCCGAATAGCAAAAAATAGCCTGGTCATGAAGGGAGTAAAATCTGCCGGAGGTCAAGTGGATATTCTTTATCCTTTAATAAGTCAACCCTAGTGCCTAATACTGATATGATCAATACACCAATCCACATTCAGCCAGCAAGCTGAACTAATAAAATTCAACAGATTCCACCATCCATGCTATACAACAATTTTTTCACCCAGCTGGATGTCAGTGTATTCCAGCTTTAGTGTGACCAGCTTGTTTATACGACTGCACTTTCTGGGTATTAGGACTTTTGGTGGTGTTGCAAAAACTCAAAATTCTTGTCAATGCTTTAAGTGAGAACGAGTACTAGCAAAGGGAGGGAGGGTTTGAAAGGAAAAGTAATGTGGGAGGGGCTCAGAAACAAATGAAAAGTAATATTTGAGAAATATTAATTGGGCCCTCCAACTTCATTCTCATTTTAAAAGCCAATGTTGGTTTGACTTAGAGGTAAAGATGTATTTGCATAACTGTCTCATGTTTTTCTTCCCTGTTAGATTTAGGTCTTCACACCCCATTTGTCAGTTGGCGGAACAATCTATGGGGGGGGGGGGGGGTAATTTGAACATGCCTGTAAGTCTACAGAAACAATGGCAAGGAAGGGAACAGATCACCACACTACATAGATTCATGAAATGCCTGAGTCACAAATGGATTATTGATGGTAACTATTAAAAGCTATAGTGGCTTTATTTTAGGGTGATACAACTAAAAACATTTTATCTACATCGTACATTAGGAATATGAGAAATAAAGCAAGCTACCTTGTTCCATTGGGCTTATGTGCTGCTGCTCATGGTTTTCCAGTGTTCCACTTGCACTAGTCCCAGACAAAGGTAGAACTGATATTGCATCCTGTGATGTGACTACATTGACAGCTGTGCCACCTGTTTTATTTGAAGGGCTTGTAGGAGTCCGGGGTATTCCTACTGATGGCTTCCTTGCTACAGGTGGGGGGATTTTGCTAGGTTTACGCTGTATTGGGGGTTTTCCATCTGGGCTTCGTGGTCCTCCTGGTGATTTGATTTCTGCTACCAAGTCCTTTTTCAATGACTCAGCTTCTTGTAAAACATGAGGCTCAAACCCAAACTTCTTGGATCCTCTAGCAAATACAAAACTAGCTGCGGAGGCTGGTGATCTATGTGCAGAGGGGGAATCTGGTGTTTTTTGTGGACTTGGAGATGGTTGTGTGGATGTGGGGCTTTCTCCTTGTGAAGAATCTGATCCCTGAGAAGATCTGATAGAAAGTGACTTGCGCACAGGTTTTTGGGGAGCAGGAATTCCTGAAGGGACTTGAGAAAATGGAGTTTGCGGGCCCCTGGCTTGCACAGATCGCAAACGGACCATCTGCAGCAAGGAAGGGGTTACTATAGGCAAGCTTGCATCTTCTTTTGGTTGAGCTATGGTGCCTTGATTGTTTGTTGACAGTTTTTTGGCGCTTGGAGCACTGACTGGCTTCCATACATTTGACAGGTGAAGAGGTGACGCTCCTGCAGGTGAAAGGGCTGAGCTAGTGGTAACGGCAGGTGATGGCATTACAGATGCAGAAGAATCCATAGGAGACCGTGATACAGTGCTTGCAGAATTATCAGTGGAAACTTTAGACTCCTGCTTGCAAACAGATTGATCCCGCAATGTGTTTTGTGGTACATTGACTTCAAGTTGTTCTTTAGGTTCAGCATTTCCAGCTGCTGCTGTGGCAACAAAATGTGGTTTATATACTATTGGTGGTATCAAACTTTGCTCTGAATCATCTACTGCTTTTGTTGTGGGAGGCACTGCATATTTTTGAATGTCTTTTTCAGAGTCAAACACAGATGAAGTGGGTATCTCTGAATTAACAGCAATTACAGCTGTATCTGAAGGCTTTGTATTTGTTAAAGGCACAGAATCAGGTTGCGTTTCAACAATGTCCAAAGGTACCTCATTCTTGGAGACCTTGGAGAGAGTTTTTTCTGCTTCAGTCATCGACTTGTTATCATTGCTGTGGACAGTCAGACTTGTGACACTATCACTAACTGGTTCTGAGGAAGGTGGTGGGGGCAAACAGAGTTCCTCTTCAGGAGGGGGGAAATCTGCCATAGAGAAGTCCTGCAAATCAGGGTCCTCTGGAGGAGGTGGAGGCCACAAGGATTCTTTGTGTGTTGCCTCTTCCAATGCTGATGATGGAATCTCAGCATCTGACTCTGACTTTCGTACAGGTGGGGGTGTGGGGTGATGAGATGGGGGTGGAGAAGGGGCAGGAGTTACAACTGGAGTTACCAGAAAGTCAATACTTTTAATGGGTGGTGGACAAGTAGGGGCTGGTACATTTGGATGTGGGGGAATTAGTTCTCGCTCTTCTTGATCTCCCATTGATGATCCAGCTCTTGGGGAACTTTCAAGGTGCAGAGAATTGTTTTCAGCAGAAAAAGAGCTTGTATTAATGCTTGATGCTGACTTAAGACTGGATCTTTCTGGCTTAGGTGGGGTTCTTCTACGAGTACCTGGAGACTCGAGAAGAGAACGGACAGGCAATGTTGGCGTCCCACTCTGGCTTGAGTAACCACTAGATGGAGACAACGTTCGATCTGATCGAGTAGGTGAGCTTACTTTTGGCAGAAACACCTCATTTTCTACCGCTGTTTTCTCTGTTCGTGGAACCCAAGGGTCCCTGGCGTTACTAGTCTTGATTGATGTCTTTTTCTCTGGCCTGGGGGGAAGTCCCATTTCCCTGTGCTGCTGTAATGAATAGGTACGTTTTGGAGGTGGAGGAGCCTTTTTGCTTTTTCGTAATGAAACACTACGAACGGATGAGCGACCGCTGCACAGACTGGCAGCATCAGATCCATCTTGGGTACCTGTGCTAGGGGCTGGAGATGCCCGGCCAGTGCTTAGTCCAGATTCATGCTTTTCACTTACTTCCAACATATTCTCACCACCTCGTGAGGATATGGTGGAAGAATCAGACACAATGGTCTCTGTGGATTGTGAACGGCTCCATGTTTCACTAGAGGTAGACATACCCCTTCCCCGATGCAATGAGCCACGGACTGAAGCAGGACTCGCTGAAGCCAGGCTACAACGGCTTAAAGTTCGAACGCTAGATCGAGTCAAGGCAACCACATCAACTAAAGGAGGAAGAACTGCATTTTTAATGATTTTAGACATGTAGGTCCCTTGAGGTGAAATAGACATGACAGGATTTACTGGGTCACTCTGGGGTGAATATGTAGTCATCCCAGGGACAGCTAAAGACTTTGGGCGAATGATGTATGGAGATATCTTCTGACCAGTCTTCCAACCAATACAACTGTCATCTTGATACACCTTCTCTATGTGTCGTTGCAAAGCAGCTTCTGTTTGCTCTACAGCAGCCAATGAAATGTGAGCTCCATTGTGTGGGACTTCAGCAGGCATACCGTCCACTGTAGGAATAACAACATATTCTTCCCCATCTTGCTGTACCCCATTCACTGTTGGAGTTGTAGCCTTTTCACATGGTTGTCTTTGCCCTTTGGAAAACAATTCATGGATCCCACGATGAAAGGATGGTGTATGGAGACCTTCAGATAAAATGAAGAAAACATAATATTATTATATAAATGTAATTGTTAAATGATTTTAACAGAACATGAAGTAAAAAATCAGACACTGACACTCATTTTCTTTACCGGCTTACCAAGTTCTGCTGCAATGTGCTGTGGAACTCCTACAACAGTTGCTCTCTTCTCCTTGCGTCGTCTTCCTGCTTTACCTGATGACCAACTGGGTGAGTCATGAGGCCTAAATGTGGAGCCTAAAGAGAAAATAAAAAATAAAAATCGTATTGTTTTAAAGTAACATCCAGGATGGTTTACCTTAAGAGCACTTGTACTACTTGTAACTTTCGCCTACTTTTAAGGTAATTTATCATGACCTGAGTATTTATTAGTTGCATCCAGTTGTTCCTTGACATAGAAAATTAGTATTTCTGTTTTTGAGTAGTTTGTAAGCAGGGCCAAGATGTTTTGGAAGCATTTGTAGGAGGTAAGCAAAATATTATTTCATCTGTTTTGGTCTGGGGCTGCAGTGAGGTCTTTCTCTCATTTGTCTATATACCGGAGTTTTCAGAGGTCTATGGAGTTAAGAAGTGAGGACTAAAAATGGGAGACCAGACCCTTTAAAGTGGGGGTCTTTTTAGCATAGATTTTCAATTAGAGTCAAGCGTTTGGAAGCTCCCGTATGACATCTTAGTAAGCTATGAATGTGGTAATTTATTTAAACGTACAGGAAGGCCGCATTGGCTGGTAATTGCCAATGTTCCCAATGATACTGGACAGATTTGACAGCGTCAAGGGCAAGAAGTTTGTAGATGTGGTTCCTTTCCTACACCACCAATGGAAAGCCAAAGGATTGTCATCAGCTGGAAGGAATTGGGGGGTGTCTAGGATGCCAGAGAGAGAGAGGTAAGTGGGGAGAAATCAGGTTCCTGCTCTATATAACTAGGTCCCACTGGCGCAGAGAGTGTAATAGGGAAGAATCCACAAGTTCCAAGGGGAGGGGGTCAAATATGACATTTTAGACAGGGAGGGAAGAGCATTCGGCTATTACCAAGTGTACCCAGATTGGCATTTTGGTGGTGGTGTGAAGGGAGAGCAGAAGGGAAATTTGTTCAGCATAATAGCAAAGCTTGAGGTTGGCACTACCAGGCTTCCCGTCACCCTACAACAGTACAGGTCTGGAGCAGAAAAATGGGGTCTATGGTGGAGCCAGATAAAGTGAAGTAGCTTACGTCATTCAATTCTTAGAATGTGGTTTGGTATGGGCACCGGTAAGACTATAAAATAGTAGAATACTATTATAGAATAGGAGACGTTTCGACACAGAGGTCACGCAGAGGGCATGTATCCTGCCAGACCAAGAAATCTGCAAGGAAGTCCAGAAGGCCATAAGGCCTGCTAGGTCCCTGAACAAGGAGGGGTAGTTCATCTGGTATAGGGACTCAAACAATTAGGTTAATTCAATGCAGGATATGGCAGGGAGGCAGGCCAGGAAAAGCCATAGTTATTCTGAATCCCCAAAAGTAGATCTGTGGTTAAGTTGAGGTTAAAGGCTTTAGACTTGGTTTCGTTGACACGTAAATGTGAGATCGGAAGTACCAGAATTGGAAAGGACCTTACACAAACTGGGTAGGGAGACACAAGGTGAGGAGACATATAACAAAATAACATCAACAAAGATTATCGGTTTGTGGTGCTCACCGGCTAAATCAAGGCCTCGAATATCCTGGTGTGTACAAAGGGACCGTTTTTGATCTTATACAAGGACAAAGTTGTAATGAGGCCTAGAGCCCCTTCTTTAATAAGGTGGTTTTAGCCTTTCATCTCAACCAGGACATTATGCTTCCATTCTTCTGTCTGGCCTCAGTACATCCAATGGAGATTTCTCTGCAGTGCTTGGGTGTGGTTCTTAAAATGTTACTTAATCCAGAAGCCTGCATTCCCTATATCTGGTCTCCCACAGAACATTATATTATAATTTATGATTTTGTGTTTCAAACTTCATCATACCCGGGATATCTACTAGACTCTTGTTTGGACTGATTTAAGTGTATTATTGCTAAAAATTACAGGCCTACAATATAAAACGACAAATTTCTATGCAAAATAATTGTACCGTTTTGAGACGCAAAAATCTGACATAATCATACCGCCAGGGAGGCTACAAGGCTGAGCACTTCTAGTCCTTTGGACAGCTTTTTTTTACTGTATATAGAAAAAACAAAGGGTTTCTCTACTAATGTGGAACTGCCTATTACGTCTACAGTAGCAATATATTAAATCATTTTAATGCTTTCATCATCAATTACAACAGCACCAGATACAACTTTAGGCACATAATATGACACAAAAGGGGGGATTTACTAAAACTGGTGCACAAAGATTTGGTGCAGCTGTGCAAAGTAACCAATCGGCTTCTAACTTGAGCTTGTTCAATTAACCACTTCTGGACTAAGCCTATTTTTGACACTTGTTGTTTACAAGTTAAAATCAGTATTTTTTTCCTAGAAAATTACTTAGAACCCCCAAACATTATATATAATTTATGGTTGTGGCCCTATGACAGAGAGAAATGTGGCTCACATAAACACGTGACAAGACTTGCAACATAAATAGATCTGAAGTGTGCCTTGGTGGTCTGGTCAGTATGCCAAGAAAAGGGGGCATACCCAAGGTAAGTAATGGGTAGTTTATGAAAAAGGATGTGCTCAGAAGTGCCCTAAAAAAGAGAAGGGCAGGAGGGTATCGCGCACTGGAACAAAGAGCACGGGCGAGTGGGCTGCTTAAATACCCTTTGGGCTCCTCCCATAAATTCAGGCCACCATACTGGCCTTCTTATTTATGGTCATGGCCCTATGACCGAGAGGGATGTGGATCACATAAACACGCGACAAGACTTACAAGATAAATAGACCTGAAGTGTGCCTTGGTGGTCTGGTCGGTATGCCAAGAAAAGGGGAAAAAAAGACTCAGATAGGGGAATAACTCTTAATTGATTCTTGTGGTTATTGAGCCAGCTTGGTGAAGGCTTGTGCCATTTCTTCCTGAGGATTTGGGATGTATGTGGCAAAACAAGCGGACTTCCATCGGCTTAGTTTTTTGATTACGTGGTCTGGTACTCCCTGTTGGGAGGCAGCGGAAGCTGCTTCAATCCAGAAGGAATGTCCAGAGAACTAACTGGAGTTGAAGCCCAAGCTGCTTAGGAGGATCCTGACATGCTTGATAAACTGGCAGTCACTCAGGGGTCTGGTTAGAAAGTGTAGCAACGAGCTACCTACCATCAGATTGGCTGGGTAGATGGGACAGTAGTCGGTTGAGCACCATCACTGGGTACCAGGCATTGTTAGTCTGAAACAGGTTGATGTCAACCCCGGGGCTGGTTTGTTGCGTTTTGCAGACTGTGAGATGAAGGGTGTAATGGTTCAGAAAGCGAGTCAGGTGGCGTTGGAGCAGTGTCTGCCAGAGCCACTGACGGTAAATTCACTAGGTCGTAGGAAACCGTAGAAGGCCTGGTAGATGGCCGCCTGGATGACTAGGCTGGGCAAAGCCCCAAACGGAGAACGAGTAAGGATTCCAGACATGTCCCTGAAGAGGGCACTTGTGATAGGTAGGCATTTGCCACTCACTACGGGTTGGTGTTTCTGTATGCCCTGTAGGAGGGACTTGACTGCATGGGCCAAGAATACTGATGGTTTAATGGGGTCCTGTAAGGACAGGAAATGCTGGATGCCGGCTAGGTATAGCCTGATAGTATTGTGAGAAAGAGTCAGCTGTGTGTGGCGATACGATATGAAGGCTAGGACGTGTCTAACGATGCCTAACGCTGCTCCGGGGCAAGAGGCCAAAAACTTGGGTAAAGTGTTCCAAGCAGTGCGATAGGCCTTCAGTGTATTGTGTGCCAAGGAGTGGTTAATGAGCTGGGTTGCGTTTGCGAGATGCGACTTCAGTCCCAAGTCAGTAACGACCAGGGTGAGACAGGAGTAGTTGTTGGGTCAGCTCCAGGCTCCTGCTGGAAAAACAAAGTAAGGTTAAAACGGGACAGTGCATCAGCTGCGATTTTGCATTCGCCTGGAATATGTCTACAGAAGATATAAAACTAGTGACGGAGTGACAGCTGCGCGAGCCTGCGCAGGAAGTACATGATGAGGAGTGACTTGGATCTACCTTTATTGATGATGGCGGCCGTGGCCTCATTGTCCGTAGTGAAGAACACAATCTGTCCTGTCCAAGTGTGGCCCCAGACCTTGGCAGCTGCCACGATGGGATACAGCTGCCTGGGTGAAAGCACAAATTTAAGAGAATTTCTGGGGGCCAAGGTTTGGCGAACCAGTGGCGGACGAAAAATGTCTGCGAAGTCCGTGGAGGCTGCGGCATTGGAGACCACCCCTGGTGGCTCGGCTGACATTGCCGGGATGAACATTGAATTGCTGTTCCAACTGGTGAGGAACTTGTCCCACATAGCTAAGTTTGCTACTGCTGCTTGGTCTAGTTTGAGAACTTGGTCTGGATCTTGCACTGGTGTGAGATAGACTAAAAGCTGTGATATAAAGGACCGTCCTTGAGGAATAATCCTCAGTGCGAAATTCAGCATCCCTAGTAGGGATTGCAACTGCTTCATGGTGCACCCTTGTGACCGGGTGAAGTCATGGTACGGGCTAGTTTTTTGGGGGGTAGGCTATGGCACGCATGTCCAGAGAGACACCTAGAAAGGTGATAGAGTGTGCAGGGCCTTCCACTTTATGCTCTGCTATGGGTACGTTGAGCTTGCTGAACACTATTCTCAATCTGTCTAGATCTGCTGGTGGTGTGCCTGATTGTTCAGTGAGCAGGAAGTCATTAAGGTGGTGAATAACATCTGTCGGTGGGCATGGTGTGACTTTACCTGAAATGAACTATCAACCCTGTCATACGACTAACCCTGGTGAAGATGTGAAGTGTACGTTCTTCCCCTCCTATTTTTATTTTTTTTAACTGGTAAGATAAAGTCCAACCTGGTGCCGGATGGTAACCCGAACTAACCTCAGGGAGAAAGACAGAGAAAAGATGAGTGGCCCGTGTGCCACTGGAGATGAATGGCCAACTGCGGGTTTGTGTGGCTGATTGTTTGCCACCGAGGTGTGTTTGCAAGTTAGTTTGTATGCGGGTTTGCACGTAGATGCGTACCGCAAACTGTTTTATACTACTGGAGATGATATTGCGTGGTTGCAAGGGTATCAGTGAGTGTCAGGTTGCTGGGACGATATTGCGTGGTTACAGGGGTCTCCGTGAGTATGAAGGTTTGTTTTGAGACGGCATTGCGTGGTTGCAAGGGTCTCAGTCAGGTTGCCGAGACGGTATTGCGTGGTTTCAAGGGTCTCGATGAGACGATATTGCGTGGTTTGCAAGGGTGTTGACGAGTGAGGGGTTGCTGAGACGATGTTGTGTTTTGCAAGGGTCTCAAATGAGTTTCAGGCTGCTGAGACGATTTTGTATGACTGCAAGGGTCTAAACGGGTGTCAGGTTGCTGAGACGAGATTGCGTGGTCGCAAAGGTCTAGACGAGTGTGAGGTTGCTGAGACGATATTGCGTTTTCAGGGGTCTCAAATGAGTGTCTGGCTGCTGAGACAATATTGCATGACTGCAAGGGTCTCAACGGGTGTCGGGTTTGCAGAGACGATATTGCGTTTGCAAGAGTCTCGGTGAGTGTAAGGCTGCTGAGACGATATTGCTTTTTCTCAACAAGAGTGTCAGGCTGCTAAGACGATTTGTCTGGTTGCAAGGGTCTCAATGAATGTCAGGTTGCTGGGACGAGAATGCGGGGTCACAATGGTCTTGATGAGTGGGAGGTTGCTTACGACTGTATTGCGTGGTTGCAAGGGTCTTGATGAGTGTAAGGCTGCTGAGACAGTATTGCGTTTGCAAAGGTCTCAACAAGGGTGTCAGGCTGCTGAGACGATTTTGCGTGGTTGCAAGGGTCTCAACAGGTGTCAGGTTGCTGGACCGAGATTTCATGGTGGCAAAGGTTTTTTTTAATTTTTATTTTTTTGATCAGTGAGAGGTTTGCTGAGACGATATTACGTTTTGCAAGGGTCTCAACAAGGGTCTCAGGCTGCTGAGATGATTTGCATGGTTGCGAGGGTCTCAACAGGTGTCAGGTTGTTGGACCGAGATTGCGTGGTGGCAAAGAGTTTTTTTTTTAATTTTTATTTTTTTTGATGAGTGAGGGGTAGCTGAGACGGTTTTGCATGGCTGCAACAAATGAGAATTGGGTTACTGAGAAAAGGATAGAAACACCTGGTTTGTTTGGCGGTTTCACACTGAGGCGTTGGGGGTAAACCGTCATTTTAGCAGCGCTATTCAGCCGCTACCGGGGCGCTTTTAACCCCCGCTAGCGGCCGGAAAAGGGTTAAATCCACTGGCAAAGCACCCCTGCCCATTGATTTCAATGGGCAGGGGCTCTTTAGGAGCGGTGTATACCACTGCAGTGAGAGGATAGGCTCTTTACAGGCGTTATGCAGGCGTTATTTTTAGAGCTATAGCAACTGTAAAGTGCCTCAGTGTGAAAGGAGCCTTAGCGAGCAGTATAAGGAATAAGGACAACGTCCGTTTGATTCGTAGGTTCCACAGGGGGAACTAACGAACGATATGGGAGACAACGAATAGTAACGAATTGATAGAACATAAAGAATGTGGTAAAAAATATTACTTGCGACAGTGGGCCATGCGAGTGAGTTTGCAGCAGGCTGTGGCTGGTGTGAAACGTATCGGGAAGGTGTGGCGTGATGCCGTGCTCGAGGCAAAACAACAAGGTTTGGTGTAGAAAATAGAATGCGAGAAGTGCGTACGAATGATTCGTAGGTTCCACTGCGGAACCGAACACATGGTATGTGCAACACCGCGAGTGGCCACGATTTTTGACATGACAAAACACAGTAACGAATCCTACCTGCGACAGTGACCGTGCGATTGGGTTCGCATTAGACTGGTGTCCAACACATCTGAAGAGTGTGGTGTGGCGCCGTGCATGACGCACAGAAAATAACTTTGGTTTGGTAAATAAATGAGAGGAGAACTGTGTACAAACGATTCTTAAGTTCTGTGGGAACTAAAACACACGGCATGGGGGATACAACGAACGGCAACGGTAGAAAGTATGCAATGTATCTGATACGAATCGGTTGTAAAGAGAAATGACTCTGATACGAATCGGTTGTAAAATGAATGAAATTAATCCGATACAAATCAGTAGTAAGGAGCATTAAATGAATCTGATCCGAATTGGTTGTAGAGTGTATGCCACCCATTACTCTGAAACCGAACACATACCAACCACCCAACCCCCCCAGGCTAATCAAGTGCAGACAAGGCACCAGGTGGGTCTAATTACCACCTCAATCAGCCACAGAACCCGTACAAACAATACATGCTCATCTCCAAATGGATGAGATGGCAACCCCATGGACTGCGAATCTGATAACCAGTGAAGCCTATGGTGATTGATATCGGACAATGACCGACAGCAGCTTGGAGGCTTGGATCTACAAATTAATCATTTTGGCAGAAGGAACTTATGAATGTACTGCGTCTGTGCCGAATGATGTCGGGACATGACCGACAACAACTCAAAGGCAGGTTTTTTATGAAAGGGATGCAGGATAGGAAGCATATTGCAGATGATATGAAAAGGTTTGAATACTACCTGCGAATGAGCGGGAACCGCCAAAGAAGACTACGAATGGAGATGCCGCAGTGCACTTGCGATCGAATGCACAGACTCACGAACATGAGGTGAGCTGGGAAGAGTCGCCCAGTGATGTGTAGTATCGCACACTGGAACCGACAAAATGCATGGGTGAGTGGGCTGCTTAAATACCCTTCAGGCTCCCCCCATAAATTCAGGCCACCATACTGGCCTTCTTATATATATATATATTAGCAAAGATTCTGGAGAATAAAATAGCGGTCATTGCATTATTTTATGTCACACGGTCTTTCAAACGTAATTTTTTTGGGAAAAAATGCATTTCACTGAATTAAAAAAAAAAAAAAGCAGTAAAGTAAGCCTAATTTTTTTGTATATTGTGAAAGATGATATTACACCAAGTAAATAGATACCTAATATGTTATGGTTTAAAATTGCGCACACTTGTGGAATGGCGACATACTATGGTACTTAAAAATCTCCATAGGCGACACTTGAAAAATCTTTTGGTGTGATGGTCCAACAATATTACCCATATCCCTCAGGGTTCAGACCTATAATCATTTGACCTGGTTTTCAGTTCCATCCATTTAGATCTTCTCTTAACATCTATCACATTAGGACTATTTTACCATTTACTTGCTATTCCCTTGTCCACCCACAGACGGACTGATTTCTTGGAGCCGCCTCTTTCTGCTTCATTTGCCTGCGAGCTGCGATGCGCTCCGGGCGCCCTCCCCTTCCCCTTCATTGTCATGGACACGCGGGGGTTTGGGCGGGCCTGACCTGTTGCGTATCGGCATCACGCCAGGTGTGGTGATGGCGCCGCAGCATCAGCACGTTGATCTCCACCTCTATGGTTGATTCACGGGGAGCCTCCAACGTCATCATGGGCGGCATTGACTGCTCCGGCGGGAGTGCTTCTCCCTTTGAACCATGGGACCCCTGGGTGATTTGGGCGCTAGTTAGTATCCACGTACAATCCTCCAAGGCTCTGCTGAGGAGTCAACTGATCCAGAAGCTTCATAAAAGTTGCAGTGGCCTTTGGAACACCCAAATGCAAGGAAAAGATCCAGAGAAGTAACAAAAAACACCATATTAGAAAGTCTGGCATGTGCACAAATTTATTTAACAAAGCTATTCGGAACCTCCATAATCATGCATGTCATCACACATGCGCATGGAAAATCCACATGTATAGATGTGCTGAAGTTGTAAAAGCTGGGCAGATCCATTCAACACATCTGCAAATACGTGGAATTGAGTGCATTGTCATTCTCACCTAGACGAGAAAGGCAGGAGTGCTGATCCGCAGCACAAATATACTCAAAAGCACTTAAAAAATAAAAAAATGTATCTAATTGAGTGGAGGCAGGTTCAAGTAATTTGTTTTATGGGTGATGGTCCACTTTAACCTAAAATTTAAATGCTTAAACTAACCTAAAACTGGAGGTAGGAAGTTATTACAGGAAACTGCAAATTTTGAAAAGCTGTATCACCTTTCAAGCCATGTGGTATGTCATTGGTCCTTAATGATAAGAGTGGCTAAAAAAAATGTAAAATAGTTGGCAGGTTTTCACTATGGGGTTGATTTACTAAAGCTGGAGGGTGTAAAATCATGCTCACTTTGTCAGGTTTTTACTGTGTCTTTTATCTGCCTGACAAACACTTTCACTAGTCATCTACAGTAAGTAGTATTCTTATAGTCGACATGTTTACTGGTCTTATTACCTTTTCGCTGGATCAGCTCTGAACGAACGGACATTGCATCATCTGTATTTTCTGTGGAGCAGGAAAGAGAGCGAGTACGGAAAGCATCCTCAATGACTTCAGTTGAGGGCTGTGGGTCAAGACACAACAGTGTATACATCAATGACTAGGACTAGCACTAGGAACACACTAACGCCGCGTACACACGGCCGGACTTTCCGACAGAAAAAGTCCGATGGGAGCTTTCGGTCGGACATTCCGACCGTGTGTATGCCCCATCACTTTTTCTGTCGGCATTTCCGACTGACTCATATATAGAACATGTTCTAAATCTTTCCGTCGGAAATGCCGACGGAGTTTAGCCCGTTCCCAAATCCGTCCGTGTAAACGCGGCATAAGAAAGTCTATTCGGCATCAGCATGAGAAATGAAAAAAAAAAAAAAAAGACATTATGTCACATTTAATGAAATGTAAAATATACAGATTCACTTAAAGTCCTCTCTTAAATGCACTCCTGTGACCCAAAAGAGAAGTAGGAACAAAAGAGGACCAAAAGAGCCCTAGCCCTACTTCTCGTATGGGTCGCAGGAGTGATCCCAGATTCCTGACCAGCAGCCACCTAGCCACCTCTGCCCCTTCCACAGCCCAGCGCACCAGTGAGCGCTGAAGGGGCAAAGCAGAGAGCCGGTGACTGACACTCACTGGCTCACTGAAGACCAAGAACCGAATGATCAGCTGTCCTTGATATCTCTATTCTCGGAGACTCTCTTAAGTCTCCACTGACATTTTTTTTTTTTTACCTGTATACTAGTGTTCACGGAAGATTTTTGCACACATTCATCTGATCACTCTTAAGGAGCTTTCACGCGGACGTGTCCGTGTACAGGCTCCGTTTTGCTCAGCGGGGGATCTCTCCGTCGATCCCCGCTGAGCAGGCAGATGACAGGTCTGTCTCTGCATACTGTGCAGGGACAGACCTGTCAGAGCGCCGCTCTCCTCTATGGGGGATCAAATGAAGACGGACCGTAGAGTCCGTTTTCATCCGATCCGCAGACGGATGGAAAAGTAGGGTTTTCCTCCGTCATCAGAAACTGAAGACTGATGTCATTGGATGTAAGCGGATGTTCATCCGCTGACATCCGCTGACATCAGCTATCCCATAGGGATACATGTATGTCCGTTTTTCATCTGAAAATGAATGGATGAAAAACGTGCATACGGTCCGCCCGTGTGAAAGGGGCTTTAAAGTTTATGCACGACTTTGATATATGATGTAGGGCTGAAACAACTAATCAATTAATCGACAACTAATTGATTATGAAATGAATCGATTACTATTTTCATAATCGATTAATCGGCCAGTAACATAATGGGGTTAAAAAAACTAAAACGAGCCCTTTATAATACAAAAAGAGCAAATAATCGCTACTGTAAATGTTACTTTCACAGTTCTACAGTAAAAAAAATGGCCCCTGACAGTAGTGATTATCTGCTTTTTTTTTTGTACTATAAAGGGCTAATTTTAGTTTTTTTAACCCCATTATGTTACTGAACGTCTTAGACCTGGTTCACATCTATGTGTTTTGTGGTGCTTTTTTGCAGAAGCGCACTGCAGTTCATTAACATGGTTTCCCATTGGACACGTTCACATCTATGATTTTTTCGGCCGCTGCGTATTTGGAAAAGGTCAGGGACTTTTTTTAAACGCAAAACGGTGCTTTTTTGGTTCAATATACTTTAATGGAGAAGCTGCAGAAAAGCATGTAATGCGTTTTTGCAGCAATTTGTTTTTTTTAATCTGCCCAACAAATTGGCCCAAAAAAATGCAAAAACGCAAATCGCCGCAAAATCACGTGCGCAAAAATCAAAACGCACAGCAAAAAGCACTGCAGAAACAGATCAAAAGCAAACTGCCTAGGTGTGTGCCGAGCCTTATTCTGGCCACACCGATCAATTTTCAGAATATTCAGATGAAAAATCTTTGTATATTCGCTGAATAAAAGAATGTTTGAAATTTTCACTGTTTTTAACATTCTGTTTTTAAAATGAATGTAATTTCTAAACGAAAACCACATACACTGTCTGAAAATTCCTTTGACCAAGAAGTTTTCTATTTCCAAATTTTCCCGTCACTGTGGTTGAAAATGAACGTCAATTTGACCCCACTAACAATTAAAAAATCGAACGAACGTTCTTAAAATGAAATTTTTTTTTGAAGGAAGACATTTGATCTCTGAGTCTGATAATATTTATCAGATTCACCCTTTAATATTATGTACAGTATATCTCTTCTCTAACAGTTTATACAGTATATCTCTTCTGTCTGTTATTCTCAGAGTGGATTCGATATTTTGCTCCCTAACCATATAGTTGGTTATTTATATTTACCGCCGCATAGACATATTTAAGAATAAATTGCCTTTTTTTAAAACTTTACATATTAACTAAATTATATGCCACACACTTTTTTTTTTTTAAGGTTATTAACCGATTAATCGAAACAATAATCGTCCAACTAATCGATTATGAAAATAATCGTTAGTTGCATCCCTAATATGATGTCTTCCTCAATGTTCCACTTCCCCCTTCTCAGATCACCTTCACAGTGTTACCTTTCCTCACGTGTAGTCAATCCAACTACCTCCACCGTGGCCCTTTCTCACCTTGCTTCTTTCTTTTGACTAATCTCCAAGTTTGTGTTTTTGCTCCCCTACTCTACTGCCATTTCTTCTGGTGATGTGTTCACTCTCCTGCTATTTTCCTTTCTCTAATCTGCCTCTCAGCACCACTTCTCTCCCCATGCCACTGTTCCTGCCCTCCTTTTTTTTTGCTTCTCCCTGTTTTTCCTCAAATGTCTCTCTTCTGTGGACTCTTCATCCGTGGCCAAAAATGTTTAATGTCCCTTGCCTATTGCAGCTTCTCTCTTCAGCTCTACTGTCAAAAGCACAAGCCCTGTACTATAAGATAGATATTTGTCACATGAAAAACAATCTAAATCTGCCCTAAAGTTATAATAGAGCTATACAGACATTTATGTCCACTCCCAATGTTACCACATTCATGAACAGGCCCACATTTGGTAATTTTTCAAGTATGCTGCAAAACTACTCAAAGCAGGATTTCTGACAGTTCCACTAGGAAAGCTCCCCCACCTCTACCCTCATTGTGCACATCTATAGAAAACTGCATGACAAGCTAGATCCCCACTGAGGTTTCAATACCTCTGCTTAGTCAACAGAGATTTTGTAACCTATCCTTCGAACTCCCAAAAGTCAACACTAATTTGCTGTGATTTCCTTCTTTAACAACATATTAAACTTCAGTGGAATTTATTTCCACATAAATGCTTTAACCTTTCAGAAGATTTTTTTGACAAACCATATTTGCAATTGCTACACAACAGTCTGTCAAAAGAAGCATATATAAATTGTTGCTTACCTCAGAGGTCTTATTTTCCTCTTCAATTGGATGTTTTTCTGAAGTAAAAAAAAAAAGAAAAGGTTATATTAAAACACAATGAAAAAAAAAAATTAAAAATTACATATTGAAACATATCTAACAACTATATTTAATATTTAAACATATCTATCAAATATGTAACTGTGATATCATATATCTTGGAAAAATACATTTCTTGTCTATTAAGAAACACAGGAAGGCTTAAACCTTAGGTTATACTGCCGCATACAAGAGGACTATACACTGCCAAACAGAAAAATGTAGGCTAGCCAAAACCCCTATTACTACCAGCTTGTCTTAGTTCTATTATAGAATCATAGGAGGATGGACATATTTTCTTGAGCACCTTAGCTTTGCCATTGTAAAAACTAACCTATTCTATTACTAGCACGTTTTCATTGCTGCTGGAGGCTGCCCTTTCGTTTCAAAGCAATCCACTCCAGTCGTCCTCGGCCTAGGCTGGTCGGGCTGAGCATCAGTAACTTTTTTTTTTTTTACTGGAGCCTGAAGCACCATTATTCCCTGTTTCCCACCAGCTTTGATGAAGACAGGGTTAACTGTGGAACTGAGCACTGATCGCAGAGGCCAAAAAATAGTCTTGTGCCATCTACAGCAGATATTCTATATCTAGCCCAGCTATCAGTTGTAAAGACTCTGATTCTGGGTCACTGAAATCCTTGACTGATGAGCTCACCCCTAAGAAGTCAAAGTTTACTGCTATCACTGTTAAATTAAAGGAGACTGTTTTAGCTCTTATTGATGCAGTGTGCACCACTCTTAAATTTGAGGATCAGCCTGTTCCATCTACCAGTGCTGTTTCTCATTTTGTGTCATTTAAGACTACTAATACCGCAAAGACTTTCCCTTTTCTCTTACTTTGCTTTTCCAACTGTATCTCTGGAGATTAGACGCAGCCTGATAAGTTGTCTGCGACTCCTAAGTCCCTGTTGGCTTTGTACCCATTTTGTGAGAATTTTGTTCAGAAATGGTCCATTACTACAGAGAATCTGGCTGTATCTTGACTCATCAAGGTGACTACCATACTGGTGGAGGATGCACCTGCCTTTAACCACTTCAATACTGGTCACTTTCATCCCCTTCCTGATCAGGCCAATTTTCAACTTTCAGTGCTTTCGCACTTTGAATGACAATTGCGCAGTCATGCAATGCTGTACCCAAACACAATTTTAAAAAACATTTTTTTTTAGACAGATAGAGCTTTCGTTTGGTGTCATTTAATCACCACTGGGTTTTTTTTCCCTAAAAAATAAAAAACATTTTGAAAAATACGTTTTTCTTAGTTTCTGTTTTAAAATTTTGTAAATAAGTAATTTTTCTCCTTCACTGATATGCGCTGATGAGGCTGCACTGATATGCAGCACTGATAGGCGGCACTGATGCACACTGAAAGGCAGCACTGACTGGCATCACCGCTGGGCACTGACTGGCATCACTGCTGGGCACTGATTGGCATCACTGCTGGGCACCTTTGGGGTTGCACTGATTATGTGTGCAGATCTCCCCTGTGAGCAAATGCCACTGATCGGCTCTACTCTCCTGCTGCTCTCAGTGTGAGGAAAACCAGCAATTCCTTGTTTACATGTGATCAGCTGGGATTTGACACAGCTGATCACATGGGTAAGAAGCCTCATCATCAGCTCTTTACCGAGATCAGTGATGCACCGTGTCCCAGGGAAACAGTGCACTGCCAATAGCCACGCTGTGTGCCCCCACAGGCGTGCGAGCATGGCGAGAGTGGGACAGCGTCATTTGATGTTGTCCCAGAACGAGAGCGCCAACCTGCCCCTATCATTTTACCATATGGCGGGCGGGAGGTGGTTAAAGTATATTTTCACCTTTGCAGTCAAACTTGAGAAACCCCTACTACATGTTCCTTATATGTTCCTATTCACACAGCATACCTTAAAATATAGTTTTTACTTTTCTAGTTGTTCGCAATGTGCAATTAGGGGACAGTTATTTGTCCTAAAGCGGTATTAAATTCAAAAGCAAACATTTTCAGCTCATCCATTCTTAGATGTGATGGCTGCATTAGTTCTCTTTTTTTTTCAACTTTCTTTTATTTTCACCTGGTGATCCTGCCATCACATCTGTTGTTTTTCAACAGAACATGCTGTCCTGAAGATGTAGCAGTTAGGGGGCTGAGACAAACCATTTGCCACTGACAGGGGTGCTTACAATGATCAGCTTTTATCTATTTATGTAAAACCTTTATCCCAAAAGGAACAAAACTGTTGCTGTAACTGCTTAGAAAGTGTTAGCTGAAGCTTAGTTTCAATTTGTTAGTGTATTTAAATCTGCTAGAACATCTAACACTCCCTTCCGCCCAAACTGACAATGCTGTTGTCCAAAAGGTGCCCCCTGTGCACCTTCATCCAGAGTGGGGGCATTGTAATACAGAAGGTGAATTACTGGCCAGATCACTAGGTGAAAACAGAGGAAAAGAAGCCTGAAAAAAGAAAACAACTGCATTCATCACATCTAATGATTGTGCAATATATTACATGTTTAGTTTTGGGTTTAACACTGCTTTCATTTCTTCACATAATTTATAGATACACAAATGAATGAGGCAGCAAAATCCAGTGCCAAACGATCGGGGTGGATAGGACACACGTTGCAGCTCTGGGATAGCCCTGATAACTTTGTGCCCAAGAAGGAAAAGCCACCGCTGTCAGTGCCTACACACCTCCTGGATGTCGTCACATGCCGGGGGTGCCGTGATGCCGGTATGGAGAAACATACATTTCTGGGGCAATCTCCCTTTCATCATTCCCCCTGTAAACATGAGTCTCTCCATACCGGCATCACGACACCCCAAACGTGTGACTTCATCCAGGAGGTGTGTAGGCACTGACAGCGGTGGCTTTTCCTTCTTATGTACAGAGTCATCGGAGCTATCCTAGAGCTGCAGCGTGCATCCTATCCAGCCCAACTAGGCTTCCCCAACACTCCTGAGCCTTGGAGTGGACCTGTGGTAACATCAGCTGCCAATATACCACACTACATGCTCTCCTTCACCATGTTTGTGAGTGCATTTACAAATGTTTTCATCAATAGTTACTTACTGCACTATGATCTTTTTGCGCTGGAGTTCTCTATCTTTTTGTTTATGTACCTGATCCCGAAGCTTCCCCAAGTTTTATGTTGCAATGACAATATAGTATTTATCTATCCATCTTATCTATCTTCCCCTTCTGGTCATCTGGCAGCATTGCATCTTTGCACCTTACAACAGATGCTGGTTTCACAGGTTTACCCATAACCAGTTAGGTAATTAGCAGGGCTTTCATACAGTGCATTTTTTTGTCGGTTTATTTTATGTGCATTAGTGAAGAACTATTGCAGGCCTTATGGGCTATAAGAATAGTGATATTTAATTGGAACTAGGCTTGAGCGCCAGTTTTACATTTTCCTTTTTACATATGAATGAGGGCATGTTTTAACGTGCTTTTACTGTTTAATCAGACTGTACTGTACAGTATATGCTTTAGTGTGCATGATCTGGGCACAGTTTCACTTTAAGCCCAGGTTCACACTGCCCCCGACTTCGGAACGACCTGCATGCGACTTCTTTAACAGAAGTCAATACAAGTCGTACCAAAAGTAGTACAGGAACCTTTTCCTAAGTTGGTGTGACTCAAGTCACACTGATTAAAATGGTTCCATTGCAAAGAATGGGGTCCAACTGGGGTTTGACTTCTGATGCGACAAGTGCTCCAAAGTCGGAGTGATTGTCGCATCAGTGTGAACCAGGCCTTAGACTGAGTATAAGACATTTTACACATGTGAAGTTGTTTTCCTTACCTTTTCTCTGTAAGGACTTGAGCCCCTCCTGAGCTTGGTTGTGGATGTCCTCCAGGAGAGCAGTACGTCTGCTGGGAAAGAACGCATTGTCAGGGGACTCTTCCTCCTGAACTGGAATGGGATGTGATTGGCCATCGGGTTTTGAATGGTCTATTGAAAACATAATACAGAGTAATATTATAAGCTTTGTATCAATGTTAAAGCTGAAGTTTAGGTATGGCACTTTTTAAATAGTTACATTGGTTCAGTTTAGCGTTTACATCATGATTGTCATGTGGTCCAATCAGAGAACACTTTGCATTCATTGTGAAAACAGAAAGTGTTCTTTGAATTGTGCCCATGCCAAACAAGTAACCTCCTGTGTTCAGTGAACAGCAGTGCAGCTGCTAGACACAGGACCCGGAAGCAGAGTGGAGATCACTGTAGTAACAGTGCCCACTATAGTGATTTCCAGCTCCCAGGGGATTACACACGTATGTCACTTACATACTTACATTAGTCCAAGCTGGTCTACTGTAACTATATGAAAGTGCAATGACCAAACTGTAGCTTAAATTCAATTTCCAAAGCATATTACCATAGAAATTACATTCTCATTACTGATTAAGTGAAGCACAAAATTCTGCCTTTATTCAACAGTATCCATACAGACAGGATTTACTTGCTAAGAGTGTAATTGCTTATGCCAAGGGCAGCCATCTTAAATCTGTTCATGCTTACTAGCAACTTGACTGTTTATCCTGTGATGAGTCATTCTCAGCCTGAAGGACACAAGGTTTCACTGTCACGAGTATACCATCAGCACAGTCTGAATCAGGCTGGGATGGAACTACCCACACTTTAATGCAAAGCTATTAGCAACAAGTTTTGTCCAGATATACAGTACAAACCCCAAGTCATACTGATCATGCGCTACCTCCCACATATTCCTGGTGCCTAAAGCCTTCCTTTTACCTAGATTCTGGACTTCACATTGCTGATTTTTTACTAAACTAAACACTGAATGTAAGGACCTGTGAACGACTTTTCAGATGCATATGTGATACATTTACAATATATTCGGACTGATTTTGATGCAAAAATTTAGGGCTCTTTCACACTGGGGCTGGGAGGATGGTAAAAACAGGTGGCTGAGTCACTGCTTCACCTCCCCCTGGCCAGCAACTGCAATTCGGACATTACAGCCTGACAGGGCTGTACACAGGTTGCGGCTGCAATACTTTGCCTTGCAGCAACTTTAACTCGAAATGTAAAGTTTAACGGGTGGCACTGCCTGTCAAATTTGCCCATTGACATCAACGGGGCTGCAACACAAGCATGAGCCAAACGCTTGGCTTGCAGTTGCAGCACAGTCCTGCAAAGATTGATGTTTAGCAATTAAAAGCACTGCCTCCTAAACATCTACCAGCAGCTGCTTTAGCACCCTCTGAAAAGCAGTCCACTACAGAACTCTTTTCAGAAGGTGGTAAGCTTTTCCATCTGTAGAAAGAGTTGAAATAACAGTTGTACCTGTGAGAACCTGTTTACCCCAGCAGTGTAAAAAAATGGCTGCTGGTGTGCACTGTGAAGTAAACAGTGCAGATATGCTGTTTACAATGCATAGCACTGTTTACCTTTTTATTGTATAACTTTATTGAAATGTCAAAATTACATTTCATACACCTTTCTGCGCCACAGCACATTGCAACATGTTGTGGTGAAAAAAAGTAGTGCATGTGCAACTGTTTTTTAGTGCACTAAACACATAGAACCAACCGGCCTATGCAAGGCTGCCCAGTGCAGCACATTATGGTGTGAAAGGGGTCCTAAACAAGAGAGTACCCACAACAGTGAACCATACTCTGATGCAATAAATCATCTGATAAAGTCTATTCAGAAACTGACACTTCTGAAAGTGTCAATCTCCTGTGTCCCCTACTGCACCCAGTGGTTCCTCCTTCCAGTTTAGTTAATGCTGTGTACTGTCATGTTGTAGAGAGTGGTGGGAACAACCACTAAATACAGCAGCGGACAGGAGAGAGATAATCCCAGAAGTGTCAGTTTCTGAGAAAACGTCAGAACACAGCATGCCTCTTCATCAAGTATTTACAGGTACAGCTGTTATTTCAACATGAATGGCAGAGTCAGATTCCTAACACATGGCACCATAGTTACATAGTTACATAGTTAGTGCGGTTGAAAAAAGACACAAGTCCATCAAGTCCAATCTATGTGCGTGACTATATGTCAGTATTGCATTGTATATGCCTGTATGTTGTGGTCGTTCAGGTGCTTATCTAATAGTTTCTTGAAACTATTAATGCCCCCCCGTTGAGACCACCACCTGTGGAAGGGAATTCCACATCCTTGCCACTATTGCAGTAAAGAACCCTCTACGTAGTTTAAGGTTAAACCTCTTTTATTCTAATGTTAATGAGTGGCCACGAGTCTTGTTAAACTCCATTCTGCGACAAAGTTTTATCCCTATTGTGGGGTCACCAGTATGGCATTTGTATATTGAAATCATATCCCCTCTCAAGCGTCTCTTCTCCAGAGAGAATAAGTTCAGTGCTTGCAACCTTTCCTCATAACTAATATCCTCCAGACCCTTTATTAGCTTAGTTGCCCTTCTTTGTACTCACTCCATTCCCAGTACATCCTTCCTGAGGACTGGTGCCCAGAACTGGACAGCGGCCGGACCAGAGTCTTGTAGAGCAGGAGAATTATCAGT
The DNA here is from genome assembly GCF_042186555.1 of Aquarana catesbeiana. NCBI lineage: Eukaryota > Metazoa > Chordata > Amphibia > Anura > Ranidae > Aquarana > Aquarana catesbeiana. The sequence goes on from NC_133325.1 coordinate 405,173,663, forward strand.
TTTATCTCTGGATTTGATCCCCTTTTTAATGCATGCCAATATTCTGTTTGCTTTGTTAGCAGCAGCTTGGCACTGCATGCCATTGCTGAGCCTATCATCTACCCTGTTTCCCTGAAAATAAGACCTAGCGTGATTGTCGGTGATACCCCCCAAATAAGCCCTAGTCCTTGTAGGTCTTTTTTTTAGGGTAGGGCTTATTTTGGGGGAAACAGGGTAGGGCTTATTTGGGGGGTAGGGCTTATATTGCAGCCATCACTGACAATCACGCTAGGTCTTATTTTCGGGGAAACAGGGTATTAGGACCCCCTGGTCCTTTTCCATCCTTGATTCCCCCAGAGGTTCTCCCCCCCTACCATTATTTTGCATTTTTCTACATTGAACCTCAGTTGCCATGTAGTTGCCCACCCCATTAATTTGTTCAGATCTTTTTGCAAGGTTTCCACATCCAGCAGAGAAGTTATTGCCCTGCTTAGCTTAGTATCGTCCACAAATAGATAGACTGAACTGTTTACCCCATCCTCCAGGTCGTTTATGAACAAATTAAGTAAGATTGGTCCCAGCACAGAACCCTGGGGGACCCCACTACCTATCCCTGACCATTCCGAGTACTCCCCATTTATCACCACCCTCTGAACTCATCCTTGTAGCCAGTTTTCAATCCATGTACTCACCCTATGGTCCATGCCAACGGACCTTATTTTGTACAGTAAGCGTTTATGGGGAACTGTGTCAAATGCTTTTGCAAAATCCAGATACACCACGTCTTCGGGCCTTCCTTTATCTAGATGGCAACTCACCTCCTCATAGAAGGTTAATATATTGGTTTGGCAACAACGATTCTTCATGAATCCATGCTGATTACTGCTAATGATACCGTTCTCATTACTAAAATCTTGTATATAGTCCCTTATCATCCCCTCCAAGAGTTTACATACTATTGATGTTAGGCTAACTGGTCTGTAATTCCCAGGGATGTATTTTGGGCCCTTTTAAAATATTGGTGCTACATTGGCTTTTCTCCAATCAGCTGGTACCATTCCAGTCAGTAGACTGTCAGTAAACATTAGGAACAATGGTCTGACAATTCCTTGACTGAGTTCCCTAAGTACCCTCGAGTGCAAGCCATCTTGTCCCGGTGATTTATTAATGTTGTTTCCCAAGTCTAACTTTAATTCTGTCCTCTGTTAACCATGGAGGTGCTTCCTGTGATGTGTCATGAGGATAAACACTGCAGTTTTGGTTACTGAAGCCCCCTGATTCCCTTGTGAAGACTGAGGAGAAGAATAAATTCAATACCTTCGCCATCTCCCCATCCTTTATAACCAGATGTCCTTCCTCATTCTTTATGCGGCCAATATGGTCTGTCCTTCCTTTTTTACTGTTTACATACTTAAAGAATTTCTTGGGATTTTTTTTGCTCTCCTCCGCTATGTGTCTTTCATGTTCTATCTTAGCCATCCTTATTGCACCCTAACATTTCTTGTTGCATTCTTTATAAAGTCTAAATGCTGATGATGATCCCTCAAACTTGTATTTTTTGAAGGCTTTCTCCTTTGCTTTTATATGCATTTTTACATTGGAGTTAAGCTATCCAGGACTTTTGTTCGCTCTTTTAAATTTATTACCTAACGGGATGCATTGGCTAATGCCCTTATTTAATATGCTCTTAAAGCAAACCCATCTCTCCTCCGTGTTCTTTGTTCCTAATATTTTATCCCAATTTATGCCTTCTAGCAAGGTTCGTAGTTTAGGGAAGTTGGCTCTTTTGAAAGTCAGTGTCTTTGTATTCCCCTTATGTTTCCTATTTGTGTGATTTATACTGAAGCCAATTGACCTGTGATTGCTGTTACCTAAATTGCCCCGTATTTCCACATCCGTGATCAGGTCTGTATTATTGGTAATCAGTAGATCCAGTAACGCTTTATCTCTAGTTGGTGCTTCTACCATCTGACCCATAAAATTGTCCTGCAAGACATTTAGGAACTGGCGAGCCTTAGATGAATGTGCGGTTCCCTCCGGCCAGTCTATGTCTGGATAGTTAAAATCCCCTATTATGATAGCACTGCCCATCCTTGCTGCTCATCCAAATTGTGATAGGAGATCTGTCTCCACTTCCTCCCTCAGGTTAGGGGGCCTATAGCATACTCCCAGTATTATTTTCCCCTTAGCTTCATCCCTTTGGAGCTCTACCCATAAGGATTCCACCTCCTCCCTAGCTCCCTTAGTGATGTAATCTCTCACATTCACTTGTACATTATTCTTGATATATAGGTGTACCCCCCCCCCCCCTTTTTTTACCCTCTCTATCCTTGCAATAAAGGGTATACCCCTGAATGTTTGCCAGCCAATCATGAGAGCTGTTGAACCAGGTCTCTGAAATTCCCACAAAATCCAAATCCTCCTCGTACAACAGTATCTCTAGTTCATGCATCTTGTCCGCCAGGCTCCTGGCATTGGTGAACATGCCACGTAGTTTCGACCGGTCGCATATTATCCTCTTATTGGGTGTTCCGAGATTGCAACTAGGACTTGCTACTATACTTGCCTTGGGTTTATGTGCTTTGGTCAACCTACCACTAATACCCCCAATACTACCCTCTGGAATATGTTCCGGGCTGACTATCTGGACCATCCCTCCCCCATCGCCTAGTTTAAAAAACCCCTCTAACTTCTTCATTCCCAGCTGATCTGCACCCTCCTCATTTAGGTGCAGTCCGTCCCTTCTATAGTACCGGTTATTGACTGAGAAGTCGGCCCAGTCCTCCAGGAACTTAAACCCCTCCTTACTACACCAGCTCTTCAACCACTTGTTTACTTCCCTAATCTCCCTCTGCCTTTCTGGTGTGGCTCGATCTACCGGTAGTATTCCTAAGAATACTACCTTGGAGGTCCTTTTCCTCAATTTAGCTCCTAAGTCCCTAAAATCGTTCGTTAGGACACTCCATCTGCCTCTGACTTTTTCATTGGTGCCAACGTGCACCATGACAGCTGGGTCTTCGCCAGCCCCTCCCAGTAATCTGTCCACCAGATCCATGATGTGCCGAACCATACACTACAGATAAACGTGGAATAATGCTCATAGAATGCACTCATTTTTTTTCTCTTGATAAGGCAACTAACAAGTCAAATACAAAATTGTAAAAACAAAATTTGAACTGTACTACTTATCAAAGTGCGGCTTCAAGCTGCAGGGCTGTGTTTTCTGAAAAAGCATTTTTGGTACGCTTTCAGAACATGCACCAAAAATGTCCAATCTAATAGAAGGCACGGGTAACCCGCACTTAAACCACAGGTATACTACGCTGCACCTGTGCTGCCGCCAAACCACATTGCGTCTGGAAGTATGTATATGAAACAATGTAAAATCTTATTATTGTTTTACTGAGTGACCATTTCATATATGTCCAATACCTGGAAAATAAAAATTCCACAAAGTGAGCATGTTTTGTTAATTTTAAAATCATGATTTTCAGAGCAGGTGGTTAAACATCCCTTTAGTTAGAAATTATTTTATCATGTCTTTATTTCATTGCACTTCTGAAAAAGATACATCTAAAGAGGTTTATGCATAAAGACTTGACCCTGGGTAGATTTAAGGCACCTTAACATTTGTACACCCACCCCTCTTCTAAAATAGTGTTTAAAAAAAAAAGTAACAAAAAAATAAGGTTTGTAGCAGTTTGCATGTTTTTTGCTTATCTACCACTTTTAACTAACTTGTGCAGCTGCCGGACATACATCAATCAAAATTTGCTGAACCGGCCAAATTCTGATCCCTGCATAGGCAGGCTAGTTTATCGACTTGTATACAACCAGACTGTTGTGGTTTTTTTTTCCAGTTGATCAGTGATGCTGGCTATAGCCGGCAACACTGATCATTGTATTCTGATGGCAGGGACTCCCCACTGTCAGAATCTAATACCACAGCAGGAAGGGTTTCCCCATCCACCTTGCATGTATGGATAGGGGAACTGGCTTTTTTTTTCAAACCCACTGGTTGAACAAAAAAATCAAATGAATCACGTATGGCCATCCTAAGTATGATTCTGTAAATAGGACCTAGTCAGTCCTGTAATTTTGCCATTATCTCTCTCTCTTATGATGAGTAACTACCTCCTACCCCCAGCTCTGCTATTTATAAGCAACTGCCTGCGTTAGTAAAAATGCATTCAGTACATTTCCACTTAGCATCATACTCATAATTCCATATTCTAATTCATACACATTTTTTCATGCCTTTGGTACATTATGAACCATGTCCAGCTGACAGTGAATTGAGGCTCATCTAAATCTCCATATAGCTAAAGGACCCTATAGTGGAATATTTACAGTCAATGGCTTCAGTTTATCGTAGGAATGGAGAATTGACATCCAAATATATTACCACAGGTCAACATCCTAATTGTGTTTAGAGTATGAACTTTGATTAGACTCAGCAGAAATTGTGTGTTCTTATCCAAAATGTGTGTTGTATGTAGTGCTGGTTTAGGGCATTAGGGCTGGGCCACCTTGACTTGTGCAATAAATTAAGGTCAGTGTGAGAGATTTGTGCTTTGCTTTTAATCTTCCAGACAAGCCAATTTGAATTTATTGTAAATGTATCACAGATGCATCCGAAAAGTCATTCACAGGTCCTTACTTTCAGAGTGTTTAGTTGTAGTGTAGAAATCAGCAATGTCAAGTCAAAGTCAGTCTGTCATAATGATCTGATAATGTATAACAAATAGCTGAACTCACTTTACTGGCGGTGTGTTACAACTGTTCCCTGAGCATTCAAGAGAGTGACCTAAAAACATGTACCCTGTGTAAATTTTTACTGTGACCCTGTTGGCTAGAAAGAAAGTTTCAGTGAGTGCTATTTGTATGAAATATTACCTCATGACTTAAAATATTTTATTTAAAAAAAAAAATAAAAATTTAAACGCATGTTTATATTGTGTAGAACATATTTTTTAAAGAAAGGTCCTGAGTATGTTCACTCCTCCTTCTTTATTCCATAGCAGTCTATAGCTAAGTAGGTCTGAATCTGGAAAAAATCCTATTTCCCACAATGCAATGGAGACTCTCCCAGTTCTGCACCATACTGCTCTCAGTCAGAACCTAACATTTTTGAGTACCAGGCCCCAGAATGTCTGCCAGCTACCTATTTACTGCAAAAACAATAGATATAACTGTAGATAAGCTTTCTAATGGGGCAGTTGAAAACCTCTTCTGAAGTTGGAAACTGACAGCTGATAAACGACAGTGAAAAACCTCCATTTAACAGCTTTTACATACTGAGTTTAGCAGCAGTTATCAGCGGTTGTGGTTAGAAGCTTTTTTTAAAGACAACCTCAGGAGACCGTCCCAAATGTCCACAATGCAGGGAAAACATGTAAATTATGAACTATTTCAGCCATTCTGTGAGAAGAGAGAGCAGTGTGCTTTAACTATGGACTCTCTCTCTCTCACGCTCTGACAATCTCTCTCTCTCTGCCTGTCTCTTTCTCTCCCTCTGCTATCTCTCTCTCTCTGCCTGTCTCTCTCTCTCTCTGCTTGTCTCTGTCTCTCTCCCTCTGCTATCTCTCTCTCTCTGCCTGTCTCTCTCTCTGCCTGTCTCTCTCTCTCTCTCTCCCTCTGCTATCTCTCTCTCTCTCTGCCTGTCTCTCTCTCTCTGCTTGTCTCTGTCTCTCTCCCTCTGCTATCTCTCTCTCCCTGCCTGTCTCTCTCTCTGCCTGTCTCTCTCTCTCTCCCTCTGCTATCTCTCTCTCTCTCTGCCTGTCTCTCTCTCTGCCTGTCTCTCTCTCTCTCCCTCTGCTATCTCTCTCTCCCTGCCTGTCTCTCTGCCTGTCTCTCTCTCTCTCCCTTTGCTATCTCTCTCCCTGCCTGTCTCTCTCTCTGCCTGTCTCTCTTTCTCTCTCTCCCTCTGCTATCTCTCTCTCTGCCTGTCTCTCTCTCTGCCTGTCTCTCTTTGTGCCTTTCTCTCCCTCTCTCTGCCTGTCTCTCTCTCTCTGCACTCTCTCTCTGTCTGTCCCCCCCATCCCCCCCCCCCCCCCCCCCCCCCCCCCGGGCAACAGCATGTGGTGAAAATTGTGTTTCTTCCATATCTTACATGTTCCTCTTTAGAAACGCTTATAAACGAAAACGTGCCTAAACTCAGGTTACAGCTTTTACATGATTAGGGTATAACCTGATGTTAGCAAATGTTTTTTTTAAGGGTAAATGCATTCCCAAATAATGATTGCAAATGTTTTTCAAAAATGAGGTGAACCCACTTTTTTATTATTTATCCCAGTTTCTTTTTCACTCCTGCATGTTTTCTGTTATATCTACTAAAACTGTTTATTGTCAGTTTACAAAACCTGATATTTTTCAAAAGTAAAAATAAGCAAAATTGGCACAACCAAAAACACAGAGGGCTTGATTTACTAAAGGTAAATAGATTGTGCACTTTGTAAGATGCAGTTGCACCCTGCAGGTGCAGTTGCTCCAGAGCTTGGTAAATGAGGTAAAGCTTCACTTTGCAAATAATACCCAATCACGTGCAAGGAAAATAAAGAAAAGAGCATTTTTGCTAGCACATAATTGGATGATAGAAGCAAGCAGAGCTTCTGCACATTTACTAAGCAATGGAGAGACTGCTCTTGAAGAGCGACTGCAAAAGTGCGACTGCATTTGCAAAGTGCACAGTCTATCTGCCTTTAGTAAATCAACCTCAGTGTGTTTTTGGTTGCGGCTGCATTTTAAAAAAGGTGCAAGAACCTTTTACCTGCATGAAGCACTGGCACTCCAGCCAATTTAAATGAACGTCTGCCGTGCCTGTTCAAACGTGGATTATAGAGTTGCATAGATGTGAACTTAGCCTTATGTTGGGGGCATACCCTGTTCTTCCATGACGTGCCAGATCTAATCTAGTAACAAATTTACCTGCTCACTAGTTGCTATGCATTACTGCATTTTATGTATGTTTTCTTTGTCTTAATAAATTCACTTAGCCTAATGCATATAGACGATTAAGAACTGAAAAATCCTCAAGAGTAAAATCCCTGGTGCGTTCCTGTGACATTGGAACTGCAGGTGCTGCATTCAGCCTGTAATATAAGTGAATGGCTGTATGGGGCTGTACCTGGGTAAACACCAATCACTTCTGCACTGGTGTTTATCCACAAATACAGCATACCTCCTCAAACACAAATTGAGCATGCTCAGGTAAATGCTGATGCAGAAGCAATCAGCATTTAAAGGCATATGGCCGCATACAGCCATTCACTTGTATTGTTGGCTGTATACGGCAGCTGCTGCTCCCTGGGCACAGTAAAGCACTGGGGATTTTACGCATTAGGAGTTAAATAGCTAATAAGTGGTCAGACTTGAAGAACTTTCTGTAACCAAAGGCATCCAACAATTCAATTTTCAGCAACTTTATGTAGTCATCTAAAACAAAAGTTTTGTGTATGGTCACCTCCTTAAGGGCTCATTCACACCAATGGGAGCACATTATGTTCTGTATAATGTACTCCAGCTGGTGATTGCATTGTTAGTTGCTATGGTGCATAAAGCTGAATGAAATGTAATTTTGTGAAACTTCAAAAAATGGAAAAAAGAAGAAAAAATGGCAAATTGAGCTATGTGCAAGAATGAATCGCACTGCCCCTTCACAGCACATACCAAAGGGCACGCGTTATGCAGTAAAGGGGCAATAAAATGCACTGTTACAACAAATTATAAAAAAAAAAAATAGGCCTTGTTCACATGTGTGGCAGATAGGTTGGTAAAGACAGCCACTTGATCTGCCTTTTTTTTTTTTTTTTACTGCTCCGACCACCTACTGGCAAATTAACATGAGCCACAATATACCTGTACACATTGCTGCAGCTGCTTTGTGGTGCAGCAAAAAATGTTTACAGCATGTTGTTGTGGTTGGTAGGCGGTGCTGCTTGCCAATTGAACCCCATTCAATGGTACACAGCTGTGGTGTGGTCCGGCTGGATTTCAATGAAAAAATCCCCCTTGGGGATAAAAAACAAACAAAAAAAAACAGGAGTTCACAAGGTGGTATATCACCTCCTAAATGCATGTCAACTGACTCTAAACCACCTCTGTAAAATGATTCACTGTGGACTGCTTTTCAGAGCCATTTACAAACCTGCTGCACATGTGAATGAGAGCTTGCACCATGCACGAAGCAGATATACTTGATCAGCAGGTGAGGGGGGAAGAAAAGACAACAGAGTTTGGTGTTGAAAACATCTGGTATGTTGTAGTTTCATGCCAACAGCTGTCTTCCATTTCTTACCATACTCTTGAAACTGATCAACAAGCCATAGGATGTCTCTGATGTTTTTGGCTTTAATGGCCTGACATTGAAAGACTGTCATGACTCACAGCACAGTGACCTTTATTTGTGGATATTCACTAATCACATGCACATTATTTTAAATATACCTTGTGGTTTACTTTCCCCTAAGAGAACAGCAATCTGATGATGAAGAACTTGTCCATACTTGTATGTGTGATACAAGTAAGAACAATGCAGAATAAAGCCACGTGTAATTTCCCTACATTTTTGTTACAAAAATTAGCACAATACTCCCACAGTTAGAAACAGTCTCAGGGACGGCTGCTTCATTTTAAGTTGCATCTGATCTGCTCTTTATACAGGCAAAAAACACCTAATCAGAGGGAAAAATACAACGTGGTCTCCAGTTACTATCTCTGCCTACTGAATTATCTTTATTAAAAAGACATACCAGAAATTCCTAATAGCATATTTCAGAGGAATCGGACCACCTCGTATCCCTGAGGCACATAATTCATAATAATTCTAGGTCAGCTTCAAAAATCCTTCCCACTCTTACCTGCTGAACAGCAATACTGAAAAAAGAACCCATTCACACCAATAGGGTCCTTTGCAGATCTCAGCATAGGTGTAAATGGGGTCTTATTAGAACATTCCATGCTTCAGTGGAATCTCCACTTGTAAAGTCCAAAGGGTAACTGGTATTGTTATTCACTGCATCCAATAATATTTTAACCAGTAGGAACCTCATTGGTAACTGGACACTACTAGTGATTGCATTATTTATTTATTATGTATGTGATCTATTTTTTCCCAATCCTGAAGGTTAATGGCTAAACGTAAAAAAACAAAAAACAAAAAAACAACATAATTACTGTAATTATGATGATGATTATTGTCCTTCACACTTATACAGTATACTCAATATGTACATGTTTGGAATTTGAATTGTAGCATTACTGACAAACATTGCACTAATCCCTTGAAGTAGAATGATAGGCAAAACGTATTTTTCATTTTGGATAGAATAAGGGAGGGTTATAATCCCTGTCATATTTTTTTTCGCCTTCTGTATCCCATATCGGAGATTTCCCTTCACTTCCTGCCCCATAGCCAAACAGGAAGTGAGAGGAAATCCCTGCAAATTAAAGGAATTTCTTGGGCCCCCCAGGTCACCAGTACTAGTGTTTTGAAGATTTCCCCTTTATAAGACTCCTTTCACACTGAGGCAGTTTTCAGGCGTTTTAGCGCTAGAAATAGCGCCTGTAAAGCGCTTGAAAACTGCCTCCCATTCTCTGCAGTGTTTGCTTTTACACTGGAACAGTGTGCTTGTGGGACATTAGAAAAAGTCCTGCAAGCAGCATCTTTGGGGCGGGTTGGGAGCGCTATGAATAGCACTCCCAAAACGCCCCTGCTTATTGAAATGAATGGGCAGCGCTTCCAGAGCGCCGAAAACGGGTCTATTCTCGTGGGGTTTTTTTTGTTTTTTTTAAGGTCACGTTGCCATGGGATCTTAAAAAACTGGCCCGCTAGTGCCCAAAAAGCGCAGATAAAACAACGCTAAATCGGCGAAAAAACAAGTGGCGCTTTAGTGCTAAGGGCACGGCGCTTCAGTGTGAAAGTAGCCTTATTTCTCTGGGGACATCCCAAAATTTGGGATTTTCTTTCACTTTCAATGGTAATGGTAAACAGGACAAATACAGTGGGTGAATATTCCTAATGGAGGCACAGACTGCAATAAAAACTATTTCTAGTCCATAGTCCCTATTTCTAGTTCTAATCCCTTTCCACTCTATCCAAAAAAAAAAGTTTTGCCTTTTAGTTATTCTTTAACCACTTGCCACCCGCCATATATCAAAATGACAGCGGCAAAGTGGTTTAAATATCCTGACCAGACGTCATATGACATTGCCAGGATATCAAGCCACTGCGCACCCCCGGGGGCGCGCATCGTGGCGATCGTTGTTGCGGTGTGTCAGACTAGGTAAAGTCTAGGTAAAGAGTCTCTGACGGAGACTCTTTACCACGTGATCAGCCGTGTTCAGAGCCGATCGGCTGCTCCTCTGACAGGGGGGGTCTTTGCTGATTGATTATCAGCACAGCCCCCCTGAGGATGCCCACACTGGACCACCAGGGACGCCACTAGGACCACCAGGTATGCCACCCTAGACCACCAGGGATGCCAATCAGTGCCCACAATGGATGCCAATCAGTGCCCACAATGGGCATCACTGATTGGCAGGCATTATTGTTTGGCACTGATTGGCATCAATCTGTACCATCAATTAGTGTACATCCGTGCCGCCTATCAGTGCCCATCCGTGCTGCCTTTCAGTGCCCATCAGTGCCACCTATGTGTACCCATCCGTGCTGCATATCAGTGCCACCTATCAGTGCCCCATCAGTGCCGCATATTAGTGCCCATCATCAATGCTCAGCAGTGCCACCTCATCTGTGCCACCTCATCAGTGCCAATCAGTGCTGCCTTATCAGTGCCCGTCAGTGCAGTCCCATCAGTGCCCATCAGTGAAGGAGAAAACGTACTTATTTACAAAGTTTTGTAACAGAAACAAAAAAAAAAACTTTTTTTTTCTAAATTTTCTGTCTTTTTGTATTTGTTTAGCAGAAAATAAAAATCCCAGAGGTGATCAAATACCACCAAAAGAAAGCTCTATTTGTGGGAACAAAATAATAAAAATTGAGTTTGGGTACAGTGTTATATGACCGCGTAATTGTCATTCAAATTGCGACAGTGCTGAAAGCTGAAAATTGGTCTGGACAGGAAGGTGTATAAGTGCTCTGTATTGAAGTGGTTAAACTATTGAAAAATAAAAGTGAAGTGGGTCTAGAAGTCATGTACTCCATACTATGCAATTTTTCTTTTGAAAGCAATTAGAAAACGTAGTTAAATACATGTTAAAACAAAATTGCAGCCAAGTGCAGATCAGTCTCTGCAGGCAGCAATCTCCCTGAGTGCCCTGCATTGTCTGAACGTTGCATTTAATTGTGAATTTAAAAAAGATTCAGATTTTGCAACTTGACTGAGGGAGGGGGGCAGAGTGAGAGGGAGGGGGGCAGAGTGACAGGGAGGGGCAGGAGGGAGGCAGAGTGACAGGGAGGGGGGCTGAGTGACAGGGAGGGGGGCTGAGTGACAGGGAGGGGGGCAGAGTGACAGGGAGGGAGGCAGAGTGACAGGGAGGGGGGCAGAGTGACAGGGAGGGAGGCAGAGTGACAGGGAGGGGGGCAGAGTGACAGGGAGGGAGGCAGAGTGACAGGGAGGGAGGCAGAGTGACAGGGAGGGGGGCAGAGTGACAGGAGGGAAGCAGAGTGACAGGAGGGAGGCAGAGTGACAGGAGGGGGGCAGAGTGACAGGGAGGGGGGCAGAGTGACAGGGAGGGAGGCAGAGTGACAGGGAGGGAGGCAGAGTGACAGGGAGGGAGGCAGAGTGACAGGGAGGGAGGCAGAGTGACAGGGAGGGGGGCAGAGTGTCAGGGAGGGAGGCAGGGTGACAGAGTGACAGGGAGGGAGGCAGAGTGACAGGGAGGGAGGCAGAGTGACAGGGAGGGGGGCAGAGTGTCAGGGAGGGAGGCAGAGTGTCAGGGAGGGAGGCAGAGTGACAGAGTGTCAGGGAGGGAGGCAGAGTGTCAGGGAGGGAGGCAGAGTGTCAGGGAGGGAGGCAGAGTGTCAGGGAGGGAGGCAGAGTGTCAGGGAGGGAGGCAGAGTGACAGGGAGGGAGGCAGAGTGACAGGGAGGGAGGCAGAGTGACAGGGAGGGAGGCAGAGTGACAGGGAGGGAGGCAGAGTGACAGGGAGGGAGGCAGAGTGACAGAGTGTCAGGGAGGGAGGCAGAGTGACAGGGAGCGGGGCAGAGTGACAGGGAGGAGGGGAGGCAGATTGACAAGAGGGAGGCAGAGTGACAGGGAGGGAGGCAGAATCTGTTCAGCTGTCTGCATGATAAACTACATGCTGATTGGCCAAACAGGGAGCTCCCATCCCCGATCCAGTGCAGCTGTCCCCCAATTCTCCACTGACATCCGAATTGTCAGGACTGTTGTATAAGGATAAGAAACTTGTGCCTGATGAACATTAATTAGTAATTTTCCTTCCACGGCTCCAAGCTGAGAAGATGGAGCCCAGAGCTGCAGTCCAGTCTGGATCATGTGTCCGGGTTCCAGGCAGACTGAGACCCGGACACACAATTCAAAATTACTCGAAACCCCTACTGTCTGGATCAATCCCAGACAGGTGGCAACCTGTAAAATGCTTGTAATAGACTTCTAAAATGCTTGTAATACACTTTTAAAGATGCTTAGAATAAAAACTCCTGAAAGTCGCTCTGCTCAGGTGTGAACAAAGCCTTAAAGCTTTCTGCTACTGAAGAGTGAAGCTAGAAGGTCATAGATATAAAAGATCCCTTAGAAACCTACAAGGGTCCACAAAAAATAGTAATGCTTGTACATGTGACTAAAACACATAGGAGGTAACAGGTGGAGCTTCTTAAAGTTGGTTATTTTATCAGTAAGGCCTCATGCACACTGGACGCATTAGCAGTTTTTAGCAAAACTATACTCCCACAAAAGCTTATGGTTCAAAAATGCCCATAAACGCCAAATAGCTGCATTTTTCAGCCTGTTTCAGAGTTAAGCGCCTTTCACGCTGGGGCGCTTTACCGCTGTTCGAACGGCGCTTTTCGGTCACGGGGGGGGGGGTTGCTTTTAACTCTAAAGAAGGGGTTAAAAACACCCGTGTTGCGGCGCTTCCGAATTGCTTTTCAGCCGCTTCGGAAAGCACTGCCTATTCATTGCAATGGCAGGGGCATTTTGGGAGCGCTGTATACAGCACTTCCAAACCGCCCAAAAGATGCTGCTTGCAGGACTTTTTGTAACGTCCTGCTAGCGCACCTCCCCAGCGTGAAAGCACTCACACACTTGGACAGCATGGGAGGCAGTTTTCAGGCACTTTTCTAGCGCTAAAATGTCAGAAAACTGCTTCAGTGTGAAAGGGGTCTTAGAGCGTTTTTACAGCTGAAAAACTCCTCTTCAAACCAGCTAGTTCTGTTTTTTTTCCAAATGTTGATAAAAGTCTATGTGTGCATGGACACATAGGATAACATGCTGGGGAGTTTACAGGCTGCAGAAAAAAACGCCTGAAGCCAAAAACAGCAGCTGTAAAAATGTCCAGTGTGCATGAGGCCTAAGGCTGGGTTCACACTACTGCAAATTGGATGCAGATTTCTCAGGAGAGTGTGACCGGCTCTCAATGGAGCCGTTTCACACAGCTCCGGGGCAGCCGCGCTCTGCATTAGAAAAGGGTCCTGTGTGTCTTCTGGTTTGTTTCAGGTGCGAATTCAGTCAAAAGTTCAGACCTGATGCGCACCTGAAACGGAGAACAGGGACGCACCGGACCCCATGCTGTGAGCCGTGGCTGCAGCTAGTGTGAGCCCAGCCTAAATGTAATTAAAACCCGTGTGTTGATATATGAACACTGTACAGAGAGCACAACTATTTTCAATTAAAAACAGTATTCTGTCAATAAGTAGGAAACAGGTATGATGCATTAAAAGCCATCAGGCTTGGGATACCAGCTTTGGCAAAACAGGCTGAATTGCCAAAATGGAAATTTTCAGTCACAATCGAGCTGTTCTCTGTTTGGAGACATGAACCTGTGCCATGTTTCACAATGCCTGTAATACTAATGAAACAGCTATTTCATTAGCTCAAGAGGAAATATCTGTTTTACATTTCTGAATAGCCCCTAGAGAATGCACTGTCTTTGATTGAAAAATTTGGGAGTTACTCTGGTCTTCACATCAATTAGGATAAATCCACAATCCCTTCCATGGCGATTTCACTAGCCATATGTCACATGTTAAAGCAGTTGTTAGACTTTAAAAATCTGGGAATACGAATTGCTAAATCTATTAATCATTACATCCCATTAAATGCAAAACCTTTACTGCTTAACCACTTCAGCCCCGGAAGGATTTGCCCCCTTCCTGACCAGGCCATTTTCTGCAGTGGTGCGATGTTGTACCCGAACAAAAATTTATGTCCTTTTTTCCCCACAAATAGAGCTTTCTTTTGGTAGTTTTCTATTTTTTGCGCTATAAACAAAAAAAAGAGCGACAATTTCTTCATCAGTTTAGGCCGATATGTATTCTTCTATATATTTTTGATTAAAAAAAATCGCAATAAGCACATATTGATTGGTGTGCACAAAAGTTATAGCGTCTACAAAATAGGGGATAGATTTATGGCATTTTTATTATTTATTATTTTTTTATTTTTTTACTAGTAATGGCGGTGATCTGCGATTTTTATCGGGACTGCAACATTGCGTCAGACACTTTTGATACTTTTTTGGGACCGGTGACATTTATACAGCGATCAGAGCTAAAAATAGCCCACTGATTACTGTATAAATGTCACTGGCAGGGAAGGGGTTAACCCTAGAGGGCGATCAAGGGGTTAACTGTTTTCCCTATGTGTGTGTTTCTAATTGTGTGGAGAATGTGGCTGACTAGAGGAGAAAGATCGTTGTTCGTCCTCCTTAACCCGGACAGAACTGGGATTTGTCTGTTTACACACACAGATCCCAGTTCTCGCTCTGTCACGAGCGATCGCAAGTGCCTGGCGGTCATCGCACATCGGCTCCAGGGACATGCTGCAGGCGCGCCTGCTACAGCGTATTAATAAGCCAATGTACAGCTATGAAGGCTCGCGCAGCCGTGCCAACCTGCCACAGTATAACTGCAGCGGCTGATCAGTAAGTGGTTAAAGTGGCATTAAAGTATAAAGGTTTTTTGCCTTAAAATGTTTGTAATCCTGAAAAAAAAATGGATCCTGTTCCTTTAAAGCATATTATACAGCACAGTGCTTATGCTGTGTAATTTACATAGTTAGTCAGGTAGAAAAAAGACACAAGTCCATCTAGTTAAAAAAAAAATCCATACAATCCCATATACGCAATCCTTTACCCACAGTTGATCCAGAGGAAGAGGAAAACCCCCAGCAAAGCATGATCCAATTTACTACAGCAGGGGAAAAATTTCCTTCCTCATCCTCCGAGAGGCAATCGGATATTCCCTGGATCAACTTTGCCTATAAATATCAGTACCCAGTTTTATTATGTACACCTAGGAAAGAATCCAGGCCTTTTTTAAAGCAATCTACTGAGCTGGCTGGAACCACCTCTGGAGGGAGTCTATTCTACATTTTCACAGCTCTTACTGTGAAGAAACCTTTCCGTATTTGGAGATGAAATCTCTTTTCCTCTAGATGTAAAGAGTGCCCTCTTGTCCTCTGTGATGACCTTAATGTGAATAACTCAACACCAAGTTTACTATATGGACCCCCTATATATTTGTACATACTGATCATATCCCCCCTTATTCTCCTCTTCTCAAGAGAGAATACATTCAGTTCCTCTAATCTTTCCTCATAGCTGATCTCCTCCATGCCTCTTATCAGTTTGGTTGTCCTTCTCTGCACTTTCTCCAGTTCCCTGATATCCTTTTTGTAACTGGTTCCCAACACTGAGCTGCATATTCCAGATGAGGTCTTACTAATGATTTGTACAGGGGCAAAATTCTCCCCCTAGTGTATAGATTGCATTCATATTTTTGCCATCCAAATGCATTATTTCACATTTTTCTACATTAAACCTCATTTGCCATGTATTTGCCCACCCCATTAATTTGTTCAGATCTTCTTGAAAGGTTTCCACATCCTGCGGAGAAGTTATTGTCCTGCTTAACTTAGTATCGTCCGCAAATACAGAGATTGAACTGTTTACCCCCTCCTCCAGGTCGTTTATGAACAAATTAAATAGAATTGGTCCCAGCACAGAACCATGGGGGACCCCACTACCCACCCCTGACCATTCCGAGTACTCCCCAATTATCACCACCCTCTGAACTCACCCTTGTAGCCAGTTCTCAATCCATGTACTCACCCTACGGTCCATGCCAACAGACCTTATTTTGTACAGTAAACATTTATGGGGAACTGTGTCAAATGCTTTTGCAAAATCCAGATACACCACGTCTACGGGCCTTCCTTTATCTAGATGGCAACTCACCTCCTCATAGAAGGTTAATAGATTGGTTTGGCAAGAACGATTTTTCATGAATTCATACTGATTACTGGTAATGATACAGTTTTCATTACTAAAATCTTGTATATAGTCCCTTATCTTCCCCTCCAAGAGCTTGCATACTATTGATGTTAGGCTAACTGGTCGGTAATTCCCAGGGATGTATTTTGGGCCCTTTTTAAATATTGGTGCTATATTGGCTTTTCTCCAATCCGCTGGTACCATTCCAGTCAGTAGCCTGTCAGTAAAAATTAGGAACAATGGTCAGGCAATCACTGAGTTCCCTAAGTACCCTCGGGTGCAAGCCATCCGGTTCCGGTAATTTATTAATGTTAAGTTTCCAAGTCTAATTCTAATTCTGTCCTCTGTTAGCCATGGAAGTGCTTCCTGTGATGTGTCACAAAAATAAACACTGTAGTTTTGGTTACTGAAGCCCCCTGATTCCCTCGTGAAATCTGAGAAGAATAAATTCAATACCTTCGCCATCTCCCCATCCTTTGTAACCAGATGTCCTTCCTCATTCTTTATGGGGCCAATATGGTCTGTCCTAACTTTTTTGCTGTTTACATACTTAAAGAATTTCTTGGGAATTTTTTTTTTTGCTCTCCTCCGCTATGTGTCTTTCATGTTCTATCTTAGCCATCCTTATTGCACCCTTACATTTCTTGTTGCATTCTTTATAAAGTTTGAATGTTGATGATGACCCCTAACCTTGTATTTTTTGAAGGCCTTCTCTTTTGCTTTTATATGCATTTTTACATTGGTGTTAAGCCATCTAGGACTTTTGTTTGCTCTTTTAAATTTATTACCCAATGAGATACATTGGCTAATGCCCTTATTTAATATGCTCCGTGTTCTTTGTTCCTAAGATTTTATCCCAATTTATATCTTCTAGCAAGGTTCGTAGTTTAGGGAAGTTGGCTCTTTTGAAATTCAGTGTCTTTGTATTTCCCTTATGTTTCCTATTTGTGTGATTTATACTGAAGCCAATTGACCTGTGATCGCTGTTTCCTAAACTGCCCCTTATTTCTACAACTGTGATCAGGTCTGTATTGTTGATAATCAGTAGATCTAGTAACGCTTTATTTCTAGTTGGTGAATCTACCATCTGACCCATGAAATTGTCCTGCAAGACATTTAGGAACTGGCGAGCCTTAGACGAATGCGTGGTTCCCTCCGCCCAGTCTATGTCTGGATAATTAAAATCCCCCATTATGATAACACTTCCCATCCTTGCTGCTAATCCAAATTGTGATAGGAGGTCATCCCGCTATGTCCTTTGTATAAAATATGCCAATTTGTACCTTATTTCATAGCGCCACTCAGCGCTCACGTAACTGCTCACTGCTCTCCTCCCAACTGACGTCAGCAGTGGATTCTTAGCCCCTCCTGCTATAGCTGTCAGAGGGAGTAGCAAGCAGTCACGTGAACACTGAGCAACACTATGAAATAAGGAACAAATCTGCATTTTTAAAAAAAGAAGATACACTGGAGCATAGACCGTTATCTAACAGAGGGGATTGTATGTACTTTACAAAGTGGCTTTACAACCACTTTAACCACTTGCTTACTGGGCACATATACCCCCTTCCTGCCCATGCCAATTTTCAGCTTTCAGCGCCGTCACTCTTTGAATGACAATTGCGCGATCATGCTACACTGTACCCATATGAAATTTTTATCATTTTTTTCACACAAATAGAGCTTTCTTTTGGTGGTATTTAGTCAGCACTGGGGTTTTATTTTTTGCCAAACTACCAAAAAAAAAAAAAACCACGAAAATTTTGGAGAAAAAAAAAACGTTTTCATTGTTTGTTATAAAATTTTGCAAACAGGTCATTTTTCTCCTTCATTGGTGTGCGCTGATGAGGCTGCACTGATAAGGCAGCTATGATCAGGAAGTACTGATAGGTGGCACTGATGGGCACTGGTAGGTGGCACTGATGATGAGGCACTGACTGGCAGCACTGATAGGTGGCACTGGTGGGCACTGATAGGTGGCACTGGTTAGCAGTACTGATGGGCACTGGTAGGTGGCACTGGTTGGCACAGGTTTGCAGCACTTGCGTCTACTGAGTGGGACCGATGTCCCTCTTACAGAAGCAGGCAACCAGCTTTATTTCTCCTCATGGAAAAAAAAAACAGATTACCGGCTTCTGTTTACATCATGTGATCAGCTGATTACATGGTAAAGGGCCGGGAACGGCCCTTTACACTAATCTGTGATCGGCCGAGTCACAAGGACTCGGTGATCACAGAGCACGCCGCCTGTGCACCACAGGTGGCGCGCGGGCAATGTGAGCAGGGGAGGACTTACGTGGATGCCCTCCCGGCAATCTAAGCCCACGCTGTAGCCATCTTTCGGCTATAGCGTGGGCGTGAAGTGGTTAATACATACTCTGCATTAAGGTAAAAAATACCCAACTACCTTTCCTACCCTCCTCCATCCCTAAACACTTATCTGGCTGTTGTCACCGCTCTGGCACTGTCTCCAGCTTTTGCCAGATCCTGCACACAGCCTGGTTCGGGAGGTGCCTCTTAGCACAGAAACAGAAGGGGAGAGACTGTCATATTGCCACGCGCCATCATCCCATAATTACACAGAACATACCAAAAACAAGAATGTGGAGGGACTTTTAAGGCGCACATTGTGCACCTTAAAAGTCCCTTCACATTCCCATTTTTGGTATGTTCTATGCCTCCTTAGCTTGCTAAGGAGACACCCAGAGGGAGAAGCTGGCAGTGACCTTTCTGTGCAATATCGTTGTTGCATAGATCAGGTATTTTTAAACAAAAACAAAATATATGTATAGCCTTTAGTATCATTATTTTAGGAGTAAATGTTTGAAGATGGTGTGTATACCACTGCTGCTGTTTTTTTAATAACTTGCCTTGCTGGATACCCTTAACTATCTTCAATCTTAAATCACCCTCATGTTTCCCACCTCACATTGAATTGGAAGAGTGTGGAATGCTGCAAAATGCCTACTGGGAGTTAAAAGCCTTTCAACATATATACTCAGCTATGGTCCAATTTGCCCATCATATGCAGCCTCTGTGCCCATCAAATGCAGCCACTGTGCCCATCATATGCAGCCACTGTGCCCATCATATGCAGCCACTGTGCCCATAAAATGCAGCCACTGTGCCCACCATATGCAGCCTCTGTGCCTATAATACGCAGCCTCTGTGCCCATCATATGCAGCCACTGTGTCCATCATATGCAGCCACTGCAGCCACATCATATGCAGTCACTGTGCCCATCATATGCAGTCACTGTGCCCATCAAATACAGCCACTGTGCCCATCAAATGCAGCCACTGTGCCCATCATATGCAGCCACTGTGCCCATCAAATGCAGCCACTGTCCATAAAATGCAGCCACTGTGCCCCATAAAATGCAGCCACTGTGCCCCATAAAATGCAGCCACTGTGCCCATCAAATGCAGCCACTGTGCCCATCAAATGCAGCCACTGTGCCCATCATATGCAGCCTCTGTGCCCATCATATGCAGCCTCTGTGCCCATCATATGCAGCTGTGCCCCCCCCCTGATCGCCCGCTCACCGTCTGACCGGCACTTACCACATCCTGGTAGCGGGTCAGGCAGCTGGTGATGGCGGCGAGCTGTGGGACATGCAGTGGGTCAGGCAACGGCTCCTGCATCCCCCATGGTTCCTGTGCGTCTCTCCTTCCGTTTCCGCTAGACGTTTATGTGCCTTCAGCCAATCAGGTCACGGGTATTAGACCCGCTCTTCCTGATTGGCCGAGAGGCAGTCCAGTGTTAGAAAATCAAATAGTAATTTGTTTTTCCCACACACTTGGGTGGCCTCCGAGTGCAACGCTGTGCACTCCGAGTCTACCTTTTTTGAAGCCTATTGGAGCCTATGGCTCTAATCAGGTGCTTCAGAGGAACACCCCGCCGCTGTAATTCAGGCACCCGGCGTCCGAAAAAGGGCTGGATGCCTGAATACAGTGGCTACAGTGGCCATGGAAAGATTCATGCTATGCCTGAATCTATCCATTTTACATATAGCCCTTAATGGATGCACCGCCACTGCTATCATGACATAGTACAACACATTAACCAGACTTTCTCTACCAAGTTAGGCTACAATACTTTTGCTTCTATACTAGTATACAACCCCAGTTCCAAAAAAGTTGGGATGCTGTGTAAAATCTACATAAAAAATAATGCAATGATTTTCAAATCTCATAAACCAATATTTTATTCACAATAGAAAATGTTTAAATGGAAAAAAAAAACATTTTAAGAATAATAGAAGAATAAAAACATAAATAAGGTAACTTTGAAATTGACAGCATCACGTCACAAAAAAGTGCAACAAAAAGCTAGCAAAGCAAGCTGGAAGAACATTTTGCAACTAATTTGAGGTGGCAACAGGTCAGTAACATGACTGGGTCTAAAAAGAGCATATTATAAAGTCAGTGTGTGTCTCAGAAGTAAAGATGGGCAGAGTTTCACCAATCTGTGAAAAGCTGTGTCTAAAAATTGTTGAACAATTTTTGAATAATGTACCTCAATGTAAAATTGCAAAGACCTAAAATATATAATCTACAGTAGATAATATCATCAAAAGATTCCAAGAATCTGGAGAAATCTCTAAGCATGAGAGAAAAGGCCAAAACACAATACTGGATACCCGTGATCTTCGGGCCCTCAGACAGCACTGCAATAAAAACCGCCATGATTCTTTGATGGACAGCAGGGCTCAGCACTACTTCCAAACATCACTATCTGAACACAGTTCGCCATGCCATTAAAAATGCAAGTTAAAGCTCTATAGTGCAAAGAAGATGCCATATCTAAACATGATCCAAAAACACTGCCGTCTTCTCTGGGCCAAAGCTCATTTACATGGCCTGTTGTAAAGTGGAAAACTGCTCTGTGATCAAAAAAATGGAAATTTGTTTGGTTTTTTTTGGCAACCATAGGTGCCACATCCTCCAGACTAAAGAGGAGAGGGAGCTTCTAGTCGGTTATCAGGGCTCATTTCAAAAGCCTGCACCTCTGATGATATGGGGGTGCATTAGTGCATATGGAATGGGCAGCTTGGTGTGTTCTGGTAGGGGCAATCACAACACAATAGCACAGCGGGCAGGTGGCTGTACTAACATTGCATAGATAGTACAGCAAGCTCCTCCTTTTTTCTGTTCAGCCCGTTGGGTTGAATGAAAAAAAACCTTATTGTGTATACCAGGCTTAATACTTGGCATCTAAACAAAATGATACTGTGCAAGAGTATGCCACACCCAATTGTAGACATGTCTTCTGTAAGTCTTTTAATCTTTATAAAGGATGGTATGCTTTATTCTACTCCTCCCAGATTTCTGACTGGCACACTGATGCGCATGGCTTTTCTGAAAAGTTGGATGGGATCTGTAATTGTATAACTATAAACTGATCTCAGGAATTTTATTTGCAAACACAACTAGCTCAGTACCCTAAAATAATCACATTTTTGGATGGAGTTTGCATGTGTCTAAGCTTCATGACAACATATTATAGTTCGTAGTTCCTAAGGGAATAGTCTTTTCTACTTTAAAGTTACACTCTAGTCTAGGAAAATAACTAAATATAATCTTGAAATATGAACTATGTGAACTGCGTTACATGCCATAGAATTTGTTATATTGTGCAGCCAGTTTTGTCATGTAGGCATCTTTGCCCAACAGCATAGCCAATCGTCTGCAGCACCACGACCACTCCTTGGTCAAAAGCATACCCCCAACCTGCTGACTGGAAAGTGAGAGGGCAGTGGCACAATGATGTAGTAAAGCCTGGTACACACTAGAAGTTTTTTTTTCCTTCAACCCAGCAGGCTGAACCAAAAAAAAAAAAACAGGGCTTGTCGTATTAACGCAAGCGATGTTAGTGTGGCAATTCCTTCCACTAAGCTATCTAAGCTATTGTATTCTGGCAGGGGGCTGTCACCTCTTGGCTGCCAGTGATGATCGGATACTACTTTTCCAGCATGCCTATTCAACGGAAGCCAGTTATGAGACCGGCTTCTGTAGAAAACATAGCTGTACACATGGGCCAAAAGTCAGAACCAACCAATTTCGGACCCCCGTGTGTACAAGGCTTAACTCTGGTCTCTTCCTCCTGTCAGTATGTTCACTGTTAGCACACATGCGTTGCAGTCAGACTGGCTCCCAGTGCTTGAAGTGCCGTTCCAGTCATTTGTTTGTTTATTAAAAGTCAACGGCTACCAAACGTGTAGCTGCTGACTTTTAATAAACAGCCACTCACCTGTCCCACGGTCCAGCGGTGTACTCACCACAGCCGTGTTCTCCCAGTGTCCTCCCTCGGCGGTGCTGGCATCTCTACTATGGACACCCGGCTGTGACAGCTTGCGGCTTCACAGCCGGGTGCCCACCGCACATGCGCAAGCTGTGCTGTGGTCTGTGACTGGACCCGAAGTCTTCTAGGACCTGCCATATGTCCCAGGAGACTTCAGAGGGGAGAGCTTCTGCTTCCGGTCACCTAGGCGACCGGAACGGAAGTGGGAGCAGGTACCTGTCAAAATCGGGTACTTGCTCACCCCCCTCCTCCCCAAAAGCTCTGTTTCACAAACAGGAGATGGGCAGGAGACCTTAAAGTGGAAGTTCCACTTTTGAGCAGAACTCGCTTTAACTTCCCTTTCGTATTCTAAATGCTGCTGCAAATGTAACTCACACTAATGTCAAGAAAAATTCAGATGCTTACACAAGTTGCATTTAATAATAATTTAAAAGTATATCTAAAGTCATTTTTTACATTTTTGGTACACCACTGGGGAATTGTTAGGCCCGTTTCTGATGAGAGGTCCGATCGGGTCCATCTGTCCATTTTTCAGTGGACAGATCCCCTGATGAGCAAACCAGAGTTAAGCGAAGTCCAGCCCGTGTGAAAGGGGCTGTAAAACTCCTGTCAGTTTTTTTTTGTTTTGTTTTTGTTTCTGTCTAGTTCAGAACTACCTTCACTTCCAGTCCCAAAGACACAAAAAGGATGTTAGGGGAACTTTCCGACGGAAAATGTCCGATGGAGCCTACACACGGTCGGAATTTTCAACAACAAGCTCCGATGCACATTTTCCGTCGGAAAGTCTGATTGTGTGTACAGGGCATAAGACAGTTGTCATCAGAACAAGTGTCTCCATTGGAAGACTTCCCCTCTACTCCTGTTCTAATGCCAACTCAAAATTTGGGATTTTTCATCACAGTAACAATGGTCATTGGGACAAATACAGAGTATGAATCTACCCACTGGGGTCACAGAGAGTAATAAAGACTTGACAGAGGTTCTAACCATTCCCTATGCTAAATGAATGGTTAAAAAAAATTGCATAACTACACTAACTGGTTTGTGTTTTATATCTGCATGAAGTTCAGCTGTAATCACAAAATATGATTGTTACTCAGCCTCACCCTAGTTGTTTGAGTAACTTGAACACTGGGACTAGGTGGGGTTCAAGAGTATTGATATCACTGATCTGTCCCTCTGGTTAGCACAGTAGTACTAGGGTTTCATGCTGCTCTGATTGTCAAAAAAAGTGGCATGCTCCTGGCCTTAGTTATAAAAAGTGCAGTTTTTCCACATAAGAACTGTCAAGAATCAAATGCACCTCTGTACTTCACAATGTGAGTGGTTTTGCTATGTTTACCTTGCTAAACCACAAACACATGAATCACAGTGAGATTAAAAGGAATTTGATTCTGGTAGCACATTAGGCCAGTCATACAGTAGATGCCCCTGACGTCCGCAGAGTGAGCTTTCATACCATTCTGTAGCATGTATTGTCTACAATGTTACGAAATGTGTTCTCTGCAGGGTGACCAAAAGGAAGTTCTATTCACAAGTCTACAAAAGGAAGAGATCAGGTAAAATAGACGGCCTCCCTACGCTGACAGCTGATTGTCGTTCAGTCGTACTGAAACACCACTTTGAACAATGATAGGATAGTGAAGCCAAGATATTTTGATGAGAGCTGGACTTTTCTTAAGGGAACACCTTTCATGGAAGAGCAACTTTAAAAACACACGTTACACTTTGCGCTGTACTTTGTAGTATTTTCATGAGAAACATAAAAATAATATTTTCTGGTGTTTATATCCATTTCAATATCTTAAATACATGCAGGTTTGGTTTGTAAAACATATAAAACCTACACAGAGAACTGCCTACCCTACTTAGTACATACCTGTGCCCACAATTTGAAAAAGTAGCTTCTAACATTAGATGAATGTGTCCACAACCATCCAAATTAACATTACAGACTCCACAGAGCAAATAATTGCAGGGCGAAATATATTTGTAAAAATATATTTAAAAAAAAATCTACTTTTACAAGAATTTCCAAAAGTAAAGTTGCCACAAAGCTGGGTATCTCAAAATGAACATAATTAAAGTGGTTGTAAACCCTCACAAATACCCAGTGAAATGAATAGCCTCAGATGATACACAGAGATGAAACAAATCCTCCTACATAGGTTTTACATGTACTGTATATCTGCTATCTTCTCCTTTCTACACCCTTTCAAAATTGCAAAGGCAGAGGAATGAAAGAGGAATGAAAGAACATGCAGAGCTGTATTCTGAATAGACTGTCTAAACCGCTGACAACAAAAGTGAGTACACCCCTAAGTGAAAATGTCCAAATTGGGCCCAAAGTGTCAATATTTTGTGTGGGCACAATTATTTTCCAGCACTCTTGGGCATGGAGTTCACCAGAGCTTCACAGGTTGCAACTGGAGTCCTCTTCCACTCCTTCATTATGACATCACAGAGCTGGTGGATGTAAGAGACCTTGTGTTCCTCCACCTTCCATTTGAGGATGCCCCACAGATGCTCAATAGGGTTTAGGTCTGGAGACATGCTTGGCCAGTCCATCACCTTTTACCCTCAGCTTCTTTAGCAACACAGTGGTCGTCTTGGAAGTGTGTTTAGGGTCGTTATGATGTTGGAAAACTGCCCTGCGGCCTAGTCTCCAAAGGATAGGGATCATGCTCAGCTTCAGTGTGTCACAGTACATGTTGGGATTCATGTTTCCCTCAATGAACTGTAGCTTCCCAGTGCCGGCAGCACTTATGCAGCCCCAGACCATGACACTTGCACCACCATACTTGACTGTAGACAAGACACACTGGTCTTTGTACTCCTCACCTGGTTGCTGCCACACACGCCTGACACCATCTGAACCAAATAAGTTTATCTTGGTCTCATCAGACCACAGGACATGGTTCCAGTTATCCACAACCTTAGTCTGCTTGTCTTCAGCAAACTGTTTGCGGGCTTTCTTGTGCAATCATCTTTTAGAACAGGCTTTCTTTTGTGATGACAGCGATGCAGACCAATTTGATGCAGTGTGCAGCGTATGGTCTGAGCACTGACAGGCTAACCCCCCACCCCTTCAAACTCTGCAGCAATGCTGGCAGCACTCATACGTCTATTTCCCAAAGACAACCTCTGAATATGACGTACGTTTCAGGGTCTTGGCAATCTTCTTATAGCCCAGGCCATCTTTATGTAAAGCAACAATTCTTTTTTTTTCACATCCTCAGAGTTCTTTGCCATGAGGTGCCATGTTGAACTTCCAGTGACCAGTATGAGAGAGTGAGAGCGATAACATCAAATTTAACACACCTGCTCCCCATTCACACCTGAGACCTTGTAACACTAACGAGTCACATGACACCAGTGAGGGAAAATGGCTAATTGGGCCCAATTTGGACATTTTCACTTAGGGGTGTACTCACTTTTGTTGCCACTGGTTTAGACATTAATGGCTGTGTGTCGAGTTATTTTGAGGGGACAGCAAATTTACACTGTTATACAAGCTGTACACTTTACAAAAATGTGAGGGGTGCACTCACTTTTGTGAGATACTGTATGTGCCTTGCTCAAATTCCATGACTGGGGTTTACTACCACGGCACATAAAATGTTATAGGAAAACATTGACTTTTCTCATAATAGATTGGCCATTGCTTCACCCCTCCTTATTTGTATTTTAATGAACAGGCAGCCTTATTGTCCAATAAGGATAGTAAATTAAAGTATAACTATAGGCAAAACTCTTTTTTAGCTTTGGCTAAGAGTGCAGAGGGATTAGAACACCTGTCACTTTTTATTGCTGCCCGTGTCCCCATTAGGGAAATTTTGGTCCGTCGGAACAGCATACAGACGATCGGTTTTCCTGATAGGAATTGGTTCCGTTGGAAATATTTAGAACATGTTCCATTTCTAGGTCCGTCAGAATTTTTGAAAAAAAAAAGTCAGATGAGGCACATACACACGATCGGAATATACGATGAAAAGCTTTCGTCTGACTTTTTCTGTCGGACATTCCGCTCGTGTGTACGTGGCTTTAGAATGTTGATATGAGGGTATTGTTTCCATGACATCAGTTCTCTGATTTATTTCACCTGTTTAGCTGTCTCTATCCTTAAAGAACAAAAAAAATCTATATGTGTCTTGCTTAAAATAATAATATTGATATAGGGGGTTATTTAGGAAAGGCAAATCCACTTTGTACTACAAGTGCACTTGAAAGTTCACTTGTAAGTGAAGTCGCTGTAGATCGCTGTAGATGTGAGGGGAAGCTCTGCTGATTTTATTATCCAATCACGTGCAAGCAAAAATGCTGGTTTTTATTTTCCTTGCATGTCCTCCTCAGATCTACAGTGACTGCACTTTCAGTGCATTTGTAGTGAAAAGTGGATTTGCCTTTTGTAAATAAACCCCATAGTGTCACTACCTTGTAATATCTAACATAATAAACAAATCATAATCACATAGGAATCAAAAATAGTGTCAATGACTCAAATGTGCAAATCCCATAAAATACCTAGTGTAAAGCCGCATCCTTAAAGTGGAACTTCAGAAAATGAAGTCCTACTAGATGACTTTAGGCTGGCCCGTTTTACAGGTATAGCTATGTAAACCATTAAAAATAAGTGCCTATACTGTTTAAAATCCAGTAATACACTGTCTAACCCTGCTCTGCACATTTGTAGGCACTGCAGAGTTTGTACAGACAGATCTGCTGACAGCCTTAAAGGAGTTGTAAAGGCAGGTTTTTCATCCTAATGCACTCTATGCATTAGGATAAAAAACCTTTTGTGGGTAGCAGCCTCCCCAGCACCCCCCCCCCCAATACTTACCTGAGCCCCTTCTCTCTCCAACGATGTCCATGAATGTCTAAGCCATCCGGGACGCTCCCCCTGATTAGCTGAGAGACAGCAGGGGCGCCATTGGCCCCCGTGGCTGTCAAAGTCAGCCAATCAGGGGAGAGAGTGGGTGGGGCTGGGCCAGGGCTCCGTGTCTGAATGGATACACTGAGCTGTGACTCAGGTCTAGTCCCCCCATATGAAGGTGCTGACTGTGAGGGCACTCGATAGGAGGGAAGGGCCAGGAGCAGCAAAGAGGGACCCGAGAAAAAGAGGAAAACCAACTGCAGAAGAGGTAAGTATAACATGTGACAGTTATCAATCCCGGCATTCCAGGAATGTAACTGTTTTTTGAAACCGTTAAATTGATGGGTTTAGTTCCGCTTTATGATTTACTGCTGTTCAGGGGCTCTGGGATTCAGCAAAATGGCAGCCTCCAGCAAGAAGAAACAGGAGCCATGTTGGAGGCAATTTACAGCACACTAATTTTGGTAGCATAATTATTAATGTGGAATGTATGTTCCTTGCTAAAGAACATTATTTTTTATCAAGTTGTTATGGGTAAAGTTCTGCTTTAAGTGTGAACAACAAATCTTGAATGATTGTTAAAATCTTCCAATCAACTCTTTGAAGATCAAAATGCTATTATGCAACCAACACTGACCCCTCTGGGCACGCTCTCACCTTCAAAAGGAGACCTTTAAACTATAAAAAGTCAGGTAAAGCAGAATTTCTTACGTAAAGCTGGGACACAAGCTGTGGTCACTGTCAGTTTTCACCTGAACAATCACTGCATACAAGGACATTGATTAACCACTTGCCGACCGCTGTCATCACATATATGTCGGCAGAATGGCACAGCTGGGCAAAGTACCGTACCTGTACGTTACTTTGAACTTCCCACCAGCGGCACGCCCGCGCGCCTGCTGCAAGCTCCGTGACCATGCCCGCGGGACCTGTGGACTCGATCGCTGCTGGGATTCCCGCGATCGTGTCACGGAGCTAAAGAACAGGGAGATGGCGATGTAAACAACATCTCCCCGTTCTGCCTAGTGACAGGACACCAATCGTCTGCTCCCTGTCATCGGGAGCAGCGATCAGTGTCATGTCACTGCTAGCCCACCCCCCCACCCCACCCCCGCACAGTTGCAATCACTGCCAGTGACATTTTTACAGTATTCAAAGCAATTTTATAGCATTGATCACTGTATTAATGCCAATGGTCCCAAAAATGTGTCAAAATTGTCCGATGTGTCCGCAATAATGTCGCAGTCACGATAAAAATTACTAATAAAAAAAAATATTAATAAAAATGCCATAAAACTATCCCCTATTTTGCAGACGCTATAACTTTTGCGCAAACCAATCAATAAACGCTTATTGCGATTTTTTTTTTTTTTTTAAACCAAAAATATGTCGAAGAATATGATCTGCCTAAACTGAGGGAAAAAAATGTTTTTTTATATATTTTTGGGGGATATTTATTATAGCAAAAAGTAAAAAATAATGCGTTTTTTTCATAATTGTCGCTATTTTTTTGTTTATAGCGCAAAAAATAAAAACCTCAGAGGTGATCAAATACCACCAAAAGAAAGCTCTATTTGTGGGGAAAAAAGGACGTCAACATTGTTTGGAAGCCACGTCACACGACCGCGCAATTGTCAGTTAAAGCGACGCAGTGCCGAATCGCAAAAAGTGCTCTGGTCAGGAAGGGGGTAAATTCTTCCGGGGCTGAAGTGGTTAAGGCAATATACTCGAAGAAAAATGTCTCCAGCTCTTAAAATGTACCTTTATTGCGCACTGTAGAAAAGGTTAAAACTGCTTAAGACATCCAATGAAAGTGATAAATTCTCCCCTATATACCAGCAGGTTGCAGTAAGCATGTCACGCTACTAGATGGCTCATGCCAGGTAGGTCTATATCCTTATTGGCTATGTGTTTACGTGCCAGGCATTAGATCTACCTTCCCATTTTCTGCTGTTCACAGCACATATAACTGTGGAACTGTGGATGTGCTGAATTGTGTACATAAATGTGCAATGTATGTTTGCTGTGACCATGCTTTCGCCGGCATTGGTTAGATACCGTGAGCCCAATACATTGGCTTAAAGCTGATGATCAATATGTTTTGACTGCAGTCACCTGACTAAGCAGTTATTTTAGTACAATGCTTTGAAAGAACAATTAACACATTATCTACCTCTTCCTGTTTTTTGTGTATGCCTGAGAAAAAAAATACAATTTACTTTGACTCCGTTAAGCGGATCAGCCTGCTTAGCGGGGGGGGGGGGATCCATCCGCTGATCCCCACTGAGCAGGCAGATGCCAGGTCCGTGTCCGCTCCGATATGCAGAGTGGACACGGACACAGTTCTCTATTCTCTATGGGGCAGTTGGCTGGAAACGGACCACCTGTCTATTTCCATATGACTGTTCCTCTGATCTGATCCACCAGACGAATGGGGAATGGATCCCCATCTGCCTGTTTTTAGTGGACATGATTGAATCAGATGCCGGCGGGTGTCAGAGCAAAGGATGGTCGATCGGGTCCACCTGAAAAACTGACAAGGCAGACCCCACCGGTTCATCAGTGTAAAAGGGGCCTAAAGTGTATGTTACCCCAACATTTCATATTCCTGATATGTGTCTATTGTACCATGTACTTGTATTAAAAATGATCCTTTTTCCTTTTTTCTTTGCATTGCTTCCCTTGTCTGAAATTCTGGAAGATCCTGCCAGTCCCCCTGCTTTCCCATTTCAAACTGACAATGCTAAGTATAGAAGCACATCACATATGAGTGTGGTCACTTTTTTGGCTGTGCTGGGAGCACAGCTTGCCTGTCCTCCAATGATCAGACTTGTGCTGATATGCTCCCCTACCATTTGTGGGAAGATCAGTGTAATGCTCTCCTGCTGGTATGCATACTCCCCCCTGCAGTATTCACCCCCACCTCTCTAAGCCCCTTTTGCAGCTGAGAACAGAGATTATGTGATCACTCATTAATAAAGAAAAAAAGGTTTTTATAATGTAAGGGTAAGCCTCGGTTCACACCAGAGGCGGCACGACTTGCAGGTCGCCTCAGAGGCGACCTGCACACGACTGCCGGGGCGACTTGCAAAACGACTTCTGTATAGAAGTCTATGCAAGTCGCCCCCAAAGTCGTACAGGAACCTTTTTCTAAGTCGGAGCCACTTGCGTCGCTCCGATTAGAACGGTTCCATTGTACTGAATGGGACGCTACTAGGTCGCCTGACAAGTCGTCCCAGTGTGAACCGAGGTTCACAAATACTTTTGAGTGACACTATCCTTATTCTCAAAAAAATAATCCATACACATACACAATTTAATGGTCCCGTACTCTTTTTTTTCATGAAATTGTTTATTGCTTATTGTGCTTTCTGCCTCCTTGTAACATCCTTTATGCGCTCCTGAACCTCTTCTTTCCCCTCTCACTTCTGTTTGTTTGGAATGAGCACTACACATTAGTTGCAGTCATGCACATTACAAATCCCATAATCCATAGTACCTAGCAAACAAGATAGAGTGGCTATGTTCCTACATACAGTGAGACCATGGAGAATGAACATAGCCACCCTCTAATCGAAGTCAGACCAGAGCAGCAAAAAAAAAAAGAATTGGAGGATGCTGAGAGCATTAGAAGGGACCTTTCTGAGTTAAGAAAACATGCATAACATGATTGTAAGGCTTTGTTTTTTATTTTTTTTAAATAACAAACATATCATACTTACCTCCACTGTGCAGTTCGTTTTGCACAGAGTGGCCCCGATCATCATCTTCTGGGGTCCCCCGGCGGCGCTGGTAGCTCCTCCCGCATCGTATAACCCCCTAGGAGAGGTGCTGTCCTGGAGGCTTACCTTGCAGGCGCGCTCCTGAGTCCAGCATTCATAAACGCTGAATGTAGGACTGGGCCCCGCCCTCCGGCGCTCATGTCATTGGACAGGCATGCATGGACAGCACCAAAAACCTCAGAGGTTCTAACCATATTTTTGTAGCTGCTTTTGTCCCAATTACAGAGACTGTCTGTCACTTCCTTTCTCTCTGATCTACTACCCTCGGGGCAGAAAGTAGAGGGGAAAACAAACAGCTATAGACAGCACAATTCCACACTCCATCCAAACTTTTTTTTCAGTAGTTGGGCTTGAAAGCCTTCTAACCAAAATCCGGTCACAAAGACCCAAACACCCCTCAGTCATGAAAGAGTTAAAGTGATTGTAAAGGTTTCTTTTTTTTTCTAAAATAACAAACATACTTACCTGCTCTATATAAGAGCCCTTTCACACCGGGCCGCCCATAGCGTCGGTGGTAAAACGCTGCTATTTTTAGTGGCGTTTTACCGTCGGATAAGCGGCGCATTTCGGCTGCTAGCGGGGCGCTTTTACCCCCTGCTAGCGGCCGAGAAAGGGTTAAAACCGCCCTCAATGCGCCACAATAGCGGCGTTATGCCGGCGGTATCCCAGCGCTGCCCCATTGATTTCACACACCGCTCCTTCACCGCTCCAAAGAAGCTGCTGGCAGGACTTTTTTTCCCGTCCTGCCAGCGCAGCGCTCCAGTGTGAAAGCCCTCAGGCTTTCACACTGGAGACAATGCTGCAGCTGTTTGAGGGTGGATTGCAGGCGCTATTTTTAACGCTATAGCGCCTGCAAAACGCCCTCGGTGTGAAAGGGGTCTAATGGTTTTGCAGAGCGGTCCCGATCCTCCTCTTCTGGGTTCCCCGCCAGTGCTCTTGGCTCCTCCTCTTCTCCAACTGCCTCCATAGCAAGCAACTTGTTATGGGGGAACTCGTGCAGGCTAAATCCCATCTATTGACACCCGCAGTGCAGCTTAGCCCCCCCCGCTCTCTGCTCACAGGATTTGATTGACAGCAGCAGGAGCCAATGTCCCCCCACTGCTGCTAAGTTTCCCTTCAGCAGAAAGGGGGGGTTGTGAGCTAACATTAAAAGTTTTTTTTTACCTTAATGCAGAGAATGCATTAAGGTAAAAAACCCTTTAACTTTACAATGACTTTAATACTAAAATATTTTACCCCACCTTTGTTTCTTCAGAGTACCCAGTATATTTACAGTCATAGTGAGTCAGTCCTCACACATTCACACACACTCAATTTTTTTCGTTTTAGCTAAAATTGTGAACAGACTGCAGCATTGAAGAACATATTTCAGATTGTCCGTAAACTGTAATATTAGACATGTAGCATTAGGCAGGAGCACATCACAATCTATGGGTTTTTTCAGGCTCTGTTCACATCTAGGCATTTTTGGGCAATATTCTGTTCTAAGCCTCAGCTCTAAAAACGCCCAACAAGACAAATGCCATTCATTTCAATGGCCCCTGTTCACATCTAAGCGTTCTGTCGCCTGAAGCAAAACGCCTATTGCTCAAAAAAGTACATGAGCTTCTTTTTTGGCAGATTACCGGCATTTCACTGCTTTTCATTGGTGACTTGTCAACTTCAAAACACCTGTGCAAAAACGCTGCAAAAATGCCAGAAAAAACATCTGTAAACCATCAACGCCTAGATGTGAACGGAGCCTTATAGCGCTAACATAAGTATCTAATTTTGTGTTGATAAAAGCCTCCTGTAATAGACTGCACAATACTACTCACAGTTGGGGTGGAAGGGACAGAGGATTCAGGTAACCAGGTATTAATTCTTTGCATTGTGCTGTCACTCTAACAGAAAAGGACTACACAGAGATGTTCTTTATCAGTGTGCTGATGCTCCTTCCGTGGCCCATTTAAACCACTGCACTGTGGTAATGTTGGGGCGATGTAGTGTCACCACAAAGCACCCTGCCAACAGATCAGGGGCGGATCCAGAGTCTACTCTTGGGAGGGGCACTGCCAGAAAATACGTTTTTTTGCAGGCAATTTATCGGGGAAATGGCTTGTGTTGGCGCTTCAATCATCATGGCACCAAGGTTGTTATGGTGTCAGGGCAATTGAAGTGCATTATTTCTATTATTACATTGGAATATAAAATAAAATAGTTCAACTCACCCTGATGCAGAATCAGTGGGAGCCCCGAATGTGTTACTTGCCACGTGGCCTGCCACCAGATGCGGACTGTCACTTGCCACGTCACCTGCCACCAGATGCTAATGGTCACTTGTCACGTCACCTGCCACCAGATGCTGATTGTCACTTGCCACGTCACCTGCCACCAGATGCTGATCATCACTTGTCACGTCACCTGCCACCAGATGCTGGTTGTCACTTGCCACTTCACCTGCCACAAGTTGCAGATTGTCCCTCGCCATGTCACCTGCCACAAGTTGCAGATTGTCACTTGCCAGATACATGGTGCCGCTTGTCACTTGCCACGTCACCTGCCACATGTTGTGGATTGTCACCTGCCACAACTTGCGGATTGTCACTTGCCACGTCACCTGCCATACATTGCAGATTGTCACTTGCTGTGTCACTTGCCTGCTACAAGGTGCGGATTGCCACTTGCAACATCACCTGCCACAAGCTGCAGATTGTCACTTGCTGTGTCACTTGCCTGCTACAAGGTGCAGATTGTCATTTGTCACCTCACCTGCCACAAGTTGCGGATTGTCACTTGCCATGTCACCTGCCATACGTTGCGGATTGTCACTTGCTGTGTCACTTGCCTGCTACAAGGTGTGGATTGTCACTTGCCACGTCACCTGCCACAAGTTGTGGATTGTCACTTGCCACGTCACCTTGCCATCAGATGCAGATTGTCACTTGCTGTGTCACTTGCCTGCTACACGGTGCAGATTCTCTTTTGCTGTGTCCCAGAATGAAGGCGGGCAGCAGAGAGATGATGTAATCTCTCTGCTGCCCGCGGCTGCACAGTGAGGGCAGGAGAGCGGTGATGCAGGGCGGGCGGTGATAGATGATGTCATCTCTCTGCATCCCGCCGCCCCCTCACCTGCCGACTGGCCTGTTCGGCCGCTCACCTGCCGGCACACTGACTGATCCGCCAGCCTAATAACTGATCCGCCGGCTTACCCGCCTGCTTGTCACTAATTTCTCAAAGCGGGGGAGCAATATCCCCCTTGCCCCCCCCCCCCCGATCTGCTCCTGCAACAGATGTGTGTTGCACTGCCAAAAATGCTACATGCACCTTTTGGTGCATTAGGCAGCCCACTCAAATGAATGTACAGTCGTGCTCAAAAGTTTGCATACCCTGGCAAAAATCATGACATTTCATGGCGTTGATATTGAAAATAGGACTGATCATGTTGAAAAACGTAAAAATTATTTTTTTAAGGGTATTGATCATATGAAGCCATTTATTATCACATAGCTGTTTGGCTCCTTCTTAAAGTGTAAGTAAACCCCCCTATCATTTTCAGCCAAGGAAGCTGCCATCTTTGCCTCTGTTTAATCTACAACTGCTATGATGCTGCACATATGATCAGTTATGACACCAGCTATTGGATGGTTTGACAGTATGGTTGAGAGCACAACCAATGGGAGTGTTACATTTCCAGCATGTGCCAGAAATTAAACTGTTTTATAGATGGATTTACATCTGTTTGAATTATAACAGAACTTACCCAAATGGTCCTGATCAAAATCTTACATGCCCTGGAATGTTTGGCTTTGGTACAGACACACAAGGAGCCACACATAGGTTAAAGTAGCAATTAAAGGTTAACTTTCCACATCTGTGGCTTTTTAAATTTCAATTAGTGTCTATATTTAAACAGTCAATGAGTTTGTTAGCTCTCACATGGATGCACTGAGCAGTCTAGATACTGAACCACAAGGAGCAGAAAATAACTGTCAAAAGACCTGCGTAACAAGGTAATGGAAATTTATAAAGACACAAAAGGATATCCAAAGCCTTGATTATACCAATCAGTACTGTTGAATCACTTATTAAGAAGTGGAAAATTCAGGGATCTCATGATACCAAGCCAAGGTCAGGTAGCTCAAGAAAGATTGCAACCACAACTGCAAGAAGAATTGTTCAGGATACAAAGAAACACCCACAGGTAACCCCAGGAGAAATACAGGCTGCTCTGGAAAAAGATGGTGTGGTTGTTTTTAAGGAGCACAATATGACAATACTTGAACAAAAGTGAGCTGCACGGTCTAGTTGCCAGAAAGAAGCCTCTACTGCACCAATGCCACAAAAATGCCCAGTTACAATATGTCCCACCACACCTTGGCTTCCTTTTTTTGTGATATTGACACAGTAAAGGCTTCTTTCTGGCAACTCGACCATGCAGCTCATTTTTGTTCAAGTATTGTGCTCCGTGTCATTAGGGTGCCAGCTGTGGGAACCCAGAGAGGCTGGATTATTAGAGATCAGAGCTGGATTCACTGGGTGTAAGGTCAATGGTCTAGCTATGCTGTCTGTCAAACATGCCTGGATCACAAAGCAGGCTGAGCAAAACCCATAATCCTTTGGCAGGTAAAACAGTTCATAGGTAGGTATTAAATAGCCATGCTTTTAAGGGGAGTTCTTCTTAAAACAAATTTAAAACATTTACTTAGAATGTGACCATTTGCCCTCTGACACATCACACTTGTACCAAATCAGCAGACACTTATGAATATGGACAACATTTTAAAAAAATGTTAATTTGAAACCTGCTGGAAACAACTTCTGCAAACAAGCTTACAAAGGAATAACAGACTACGTACAACTGTACATGTAATCGGTGATATCACACAGATACACCCAGCATGTGTTACACAGCTCCGGGAAAAAGGGTGTGTAACCTACACAGGAAGGAAAGTGTTTGTGTGTCATGTTAGACCATTTAGGAAATAGGCAGGACAAGGAAAATCCCATATAATCACACATATATGCTAGTGCACTTTTCTGTTACAATACAATATACTGGATAAACACTGCCATATATTATTTAAGACTCAACAGACCCACAACATGTGTTTGCAGAACATGGCCTAAACAGCAATGTTTATGTATTTTGCCTGTGTAGTTGCTACCCCCTCGGCTAGGTAATTCTAGGGACTATATAATAGCAGAACATTGGCTAGCCATAGACATGAGATGGAGATCTGAATTTCCAACTGTAGCACAATTTTTATGTAGAAAAAAATGTAACATAAACATGAAAACAATGTTTCTCCCAAATGTGCATGTTTTTGTATCACAAAGTCATACTTTTTTCTATGATAAAGGTGCCAGAAGGGAGGGTGAGAGAGGAGAACAGAGATCTGGACTGATTTTCTTAACAGAGACTTTCTCTTGAGACATTGCACAACACTCTGATCCAGCTCATTTTGTCATGAGATCTTCACCCCCCAAAAAATGGGAACATCAGTGACTGCTGTACAATGTCTATGCGTGGCCCTACACTGAAAAACAATAATGATTTATCCAGAAAAATCCGCTTGGGACTTTTGAGTTTTCCCTAGATAGCAGTCAGCCAGAGGCTGTTCGCTGAGTTTGTACCAAGGCAAACCACATAGATTGTTTACTAAAATGGCCATTATTGGTCAAATCAGGGGACAATTCAATGGAGCCTATGGCAGCCATAGTGTACATGTATAAATGTCACGTAAATACTATCAACGAGAACTAGTTCATTGTAGATAATGGGCAGCATGCAGCACTGATTACTGGTAACTCTATGCACCACACATTGACTGCCTTGGGCCAAATAACTATGTAACAAGTGAGCAAAGCTCCAGGGGGGAGTGTGAGATTATACTTCTCCTTAATTTGAGAACAGAATGTACACTCACCATATACACATTATGTCTGTATGACTGACACACATTTCCTCTCAGTCACGATACAAAATAAATCAGGGTCGCTTCTTAACCCCTTAAACCTCAATGCCTGAACCAAGATTTGCAATTTTGATATGTGTTAGTAAAACTGTACATATCTTTGCAACTGTTTTGTGTATCCAGCAGAAATTCTCCTACTCCTGAACTATGCATGGTGATACCACATACATTCTTGATCAAGTGATTGTCATAACAGCTGAACACTTCCTGATACACAACAGCACTGCATATGAGTGACAGCACAGGATAAAGCCTCGTACTCACAATGAGAATATTGGATGAATGAGAAACCAATAGGTTACTAAAGTTACTAAAGTCCTTGTTAGATAGAAGACAACTTTAGATGTGATGTAATGTATTCTTTCGTTTCCTAGCATGCACAGATTTTTTTCTTACAAATACTATACTAATTACACAAAAATCATTTGTTCTGTTATCTTACGGGAAAAATTTTCCAGCTTGTCCCTTCAGATATGTTCACATGAACTGTCATGATCAGCTTTCAAAAGCACAAACTAATACATTTTTGGATGATCGTTCTGAATGCGTTCCGAACCCCCCCTTATACTTATCTGAACCTCATCTCGATCCTGTGATGTTGCACGAGTGCCTCGACTGTCCGGGACTCTCCCTCCTGATTGGCTGAGACACATTGGCGACCGCTGCTGTCAAAGTCAGTGAGCCAATGAGACGAGAGAAGGGACGGGGCCAAGCCACGGCTCTTTGTCTGAATGGACAAACAGAGCAGTGGCTTGGCTCAGGTGCCTCCATAGCAAGCTGCTTGCTGTGGGGGGCCTCGGCAGGAGGGAGGGGCCAGGTGCACCAGCAAGGGACCCGAGAAGAGAAGGATCTGGGCTGTTCTGTGCAAAACCACTGCAACAGAGCAGGTAAGTATACACATTTGTTAATTTTAAACAAAAAAACAAGACTTTAAAGTGGTTCTAAAACCTTGAGGTTTTTCACCTTAATGCATTATATGCATTAAGGTGAAAAACATTCTGTGCTGCAGCTCCCCCCCGCCGCCGTTTTCTTACCTGAGCCCAATCTGATCCAGTGATGTGCACAAGCATAGCGGCTCCATCCGCTGTCTCTCTCCTCATTGGACAGATTGATATGAGTCATTGGCTCCCGCTGCTGTCAAGCAAGTACTGTGACACGGGAGCGGGGTGCGTGCCCGAGTCCCGCTGTCTGTGTCAATGGATGCAGCAGCAAGACTCAGGAGTGAGCCCACACAGGTGCCCCCAAGGAAAGTGGCTTTCCGTGGGTCCACCCAATGAAGATGAGGGGCTTGGAGCGCTGGCGGGGGACCCCAGAAGAAGAGGGGGTTTGAGGCTGCTCTGTGCAAATCGATTGCACAGAGAAGGTAAGTATAGGCATGTTTGTTATTTTTATAAAAAAAAAAACTGAAAGTTTACAACCAATTTAATATCACTTTAAGGCTCACCCCATGCTGCTCCATGTACGTATGTATGCATATGGTCAATGGAAAGGAAGTCAACTGACACCTAACAAACATACAAATGGCTTGCTCAATACAGCACATTTTTGAGCATAAATAATTTCCAGGTAATAAACACATACTGGTGATGCTTCCAATGGTGCAAGGAGGTAGCAAGACAAGCATTCTTGAATCAGGGTGAGAACCATGCCTTGTAAGTTGCCACAACTTAATATTCCCATTTCACATGTTCCTGGGAAAAGCCTGGCATATAGGGGCGCTAAACAATAGCCATCTGGTTAGAATAGCATAATGTGAACAATTGGCACCAGCACACTAGAGACACTTTAAATATCTTACAAACGTTTACATGTTAAAGCCACATGGGACCCCTTTATCAGGCATGTGATGATAAGCAGGTCACAATAAACAAACTCAGGGGAACACAAACAACAAAATGAATTAAAGGGTTTATTTACTAAAGGCAAATCCACTTTGCACTGCAAGTGCACTTGGAAGTGCAGTCGCTGTAGATCTGAGGAGGACATGCAAGGGAAATAAAAAAACAGCATTTTTGCTTGTACATGATTGGATGATAAAATCAGCAGAGCTTCCCCTCATTTTGATCTTCCCCTCAGATCTACAGCGACTGCACTTCCAAGTGCACTTGCAGTGCAAAGTTCATTTGCCTTTAGTAAATAACCCCCTAAGTGTAAGAATACAGGGGTTGATTTACTAAAGACAAATAGACTGTGCACTTTGCAAGTGCAGTTGCTCCAGAGCTTAGTAAATAAACAGAAGCTCAGCTGACTTCCATCATTCAATCATGTAAAAGCAAAAATGCTTTTTTTTTTTTTTTTTTCCTTGCACGTTATTGGGTATTTTTTGCAAAAGTGAGGCTTTACCTCATTTACTAAGCTTTGCAGCGACTGCACTTGCAAAGTGCACAGTCTATTTGCCTTTAGTAAATCAACTCCATAGTGTCTCACTGGCATTTTAAGGCTGAACTCCGGGAAAGTAAAAATCCTCCTATGCAGTGGGGCTGCCCCTGCATTGCAAACGAATAAATACTTGTTTACGACTAGGGCACCAGAAAAAGCAGTTTTACTTACCTGATCCTCTCTCTTGCAGGCTCCCTTTACACAGCCTCCTCTCCTCTATGCTCTGTGCTGTTGCCACTCCTCTGATGTCATCAAGTACAATGTAGTGAATGAGCAATGAACGTCAGGACTCCAAGGGACAGTCCACTGCCATGGGAACATAGGGGGAGTAGAGGAGAGTCCTGGCTGCTGGGGGGGGGGGGGGGGATCAGGTAAATAAAACTGCATTTTGCGGCCCCCTAGACCTAAATGAACACCTAAACACCTAACCCTTGCAACGCAGGGGCAGCCCCACTGAAGAGGAGGATTTTTACTTTTCCTGGAGATGGGCGTTAAAGATGCCTGCCAAAAGAGTTCTGCACAGCCTTGTAATGTTGCACTGACACTGTGATGTAATCAATTAACATCTGCAATTTGCACTATATGTAAAGAATCCAATGTGTGCTGATGACATATGTTTACGTCTATGGGTTGCCACCAGGCATTATGCGCTAATTTAAACCACTGTCCTGCTTTCTATTATGGTAAACCTGTGCAGGCAGCTAAAGCATGATGGATAGGCCTATCTATGGGAGCTCACAACATGTCATAGCCAAACTTACACGAACAAGTAGAATAAAGCATACAAGCCTGGACATGGGTATATATTGCCCCAGGTAGCCAGCCTGACTACACATACTCCTCAGTAATAAGCGTCTCTTAACTGATAATCCATACATCAAATACATCCCAGTAACATGCATTGACCTTGAACTGACACTCGCCTTTCTCTCATCATATTTCTAATATTTCTATGCTGTTATTCTGGGAAAACATAAGAAAGATTTCGCTTCTGCGCTGCTTAATTATTCATTAACAGCGTCCCATGTAAAGTGTTTGCTATCTCCTGATATTTATCTGCAAAGTCACAGAGAGAAAGCTGCCGTCAGACATTTTACTTGTCATCTGACCTCAACTCTGTACTTTTACAAAAAGCGTATTTATAGCGAAGATGGTATTCTGAATCACGTCAGTTGTGTTCTATATGATCAGGTGAGATCCAATACAGAAAATACACCCTACTGATTCCTGAGCAGATTGATGGGATGGGGCACATGGTTGTGTTTACAGGAGCCCAATGTTTTGTCATTCTTCTGATTATGTGGTATCTTGTGATTCTAGCAACATGCAATGATTTATTTTATAAACAGAACACAAAGCTGGGCTCAAAAAAGAAGAGAGGATTAGAAGAAAAAAAAAGTTTGCAAAGTTTGTTATAGATCATTGATGAGTGACAACATGTGAATGATATGCAGAATAAAAGGTCCCTGTGGTCAGTATGTAGGAGGGGATGAGGGTGAGGATGGGTACAGGCACTAGGCCTGTTGGCATGAAGGTGATCAGGTAACCTGGAAGCAGTGCCTGCCTATACATGACAGGTGGGTGCTGAGAGGAGTACACTTCTATCTACCTGCTCCCCAGCCAGACTGAGCCTCCCCCATCCTCCTCCTCCTCATGTACCCCCTTCATATGGCACACACCTGGCACTCCTCACCTTTCTCACCATCCTGCCGCTTGGCCTCCGGCTTCTTCTTCTTCCGCCCGCGCAGCCAGCTCAGTGCCCGGCGTAAAGTGCCGCTCTTGTGCTTCTTCTTCTTGGGCTCCAGAGCCTGGCCCGAGTCTGGCCCGGTGGGCACAGGGTCAGAGTCCGGGGGGAGGGCGATGTGGGCAGACATGGTTCACTGGGCGGGGGGCATGCTGCCACTTGCCAGGCTACACAATGCGGGCGGCGCCCGACCCTCCACGTGTCATAGCCGTATTGTGAGCGCTGTGTGTCTCCGGTGCCCCCCAAGCTGTCCCGACCGGGCTTCTCTCTCCGGGAATCTCCCCGCCGTGTCTCTCCGGACTCCTCCTCCCACCCGCTTCCGCATTCCAGCCCCGGGAGGGCGGGGCCCGGCACACCTGGGACACCGGGGACACCAGGATGGGACGGGAGGGACACCACCTGACACCGGGACAAGTCACACTGGGAGACATTTCCTTCTGCCAGCTGGGCATCACACACCCAATATTCTTCACAACCTTCCCTTTTAGATTGTAAGCTCTTGGAACTGGACTGTTTCCATTATTTTATAAACTGTTGGCACGCTACAAATCACATATATATATGATTTGTAGAATTACACACACATATATACATTATATATAAATACACACACACACACACACATATATATATATATATATATATATATATATATATACACACACAAACATAATATTATATAGGATTTATATATATATATATATATATATATATATATATATATATATATATATATACTGTATATAGTATATAAATAGATAGATACAGTATATACAGCGTGCTCTGATTTCCCAATGACCTCTATCACAAATCTCCTTGCCTTGGCAACCTGCTGATAAGGGCAGTGAAGGGTTAAAGGGAGATGGGCACGCTGCTGATAAGGGCAGTGAAGGGTGAAAGGTAGATGGGCAGCTGCTGATTGGGGCAGTGAAGGGTTAAAGAGAGATGGGCACGCTGCTGATTGGGGCAGTGAAGGGTTGAAGAGAGATGGGCATGCTGCTGATTGGGGCAGTGAAGGGTAAAAGGGAGATGGGCATGCTGTTGATTGGGGCAGTGAAGGGTTAAAGAGAGATGGGCACCCTGCTGATTGGGGCAGTAAAGATGGGCATGCTGCAGTGAGGGAGATGGGCACAATGCTGATTGGTGCTGAGAAGGGTTAAAGGGAGATGGGTATGCTGCTGATAAGGGTAGAGAAGGGTTAAAAGGAGATGGGTATGCTGCTGATAAGAGCAGAAAAGGGTTAAAGGGAGATGAGTATGCTGCTGATTAGGGCAATGAAGGGTTAAAGGGAGATGGGTATGCGGCTGATAAGGGCAATGAAGGGTTAAAGGGAGATGGGTATGCTGCTGATAAGGGCAATGAAGGGTTAAAGGGAGATGGGTATGCTGCTGATAAGGGCAATGAAGGGTTAAAGGGAGATGGGTAGCTGCTGATAAGGGCAGTGAAGGGTTAAAGGGAGATGGGTGCAGTGCTGAAGTTGGTTAACCCATTGTGTGTTGTCCATGCGCCTCCCTCTGTAAACACGATTCCGTTGTCATAACATTGGGCTTGTCCTAAAAACGCTTGCAGCTACATCAGAGGCAGCAAGAAGAATAGAGCTATTGTCAGCAGGAGAGAGGGAGGGTGGTCACCTAAATACACAGCCAGCTCACACAAACACACACTCCATTAGATGGCAGGGTGAAGGTTAGGGGGGCTCTACAAACATTGGGAAAAAGAAGCTGTAAAACACTTGAATCAATTGCACAGAGCGATTAATGATCCACCAGTTGTAGATCAAGTAGTTATAAAACTTCACTAAAGGTAGTTCAGTGCAAACTTTTAGATTGAGTGTCTAGAGTGATACATAACTAGTTACAAAAATGGAAATGGTCAACGTAACTGTATCATTTATTCCCAATTTGAGAGGATAAATAGGGTTCCCTGAAAGTCTGGATATATTGGCAAAAATATATTTAAAAAATACAGTAAAGCTGGCCATAGACAGAGGAATCTCGGCTGGTTCAGCAGAGAGCGGCTGAGATTCGAACTATCTATGGGCAGGCTGAATGTACCCAAGTTGATTGATCAGTTTGGGTACAACCAGCATGTCGGATTGTTTATGCGATTATTGCCAGTGGTTATGGCTGCTGGCAATAGTCATTGTGTGTTCTCCCCACCGAGGCAGCTCCCTGTACCTCCCTCCCCACCACTTGTGTGTACTCTCAATACAAAAATATTGGACAGTCCCTAATGCCTAGTACACAAGATCAGAAAATCAGAGAAAAACACCACTTTTGGAGCGATCATACAATAATCTGATCATTAGTACACAGCTTTCGAGACGAGAGACGACAGTCCATGCGAAATTATCCAAGAAAATTGAAAATGAATACATTACAATACAATACAACACATTACATCACTTCCAAAGTGGTATTCTGTCGTACGAGAATTTTCTTAACTGTAAACCGTAGCCTTTTTTTCTTTTAAACCTGCAAAACAAAAGCATTAATGTGCTAGTACGCATATGCTTAACACTAACAGGGCTTCCATCTTCACCCAGTCTACCCTTCCAGGTTTGCGTGCTCCGGCCATCTGATTGGCTGAGCCGCGATAACGTCACTTCCGCACATGTGCATGGGAGGCGCGGCTGCAGCACAGAGCTCTGAAGGAACGGCACAGGTATAGCGTCCCTTTAGAGCGCATGCGCCGGTGACGTCACTGGCTGCATGCAGCGTGAATAACTCTTGAACACTGCAAGTTTAGGAGGTATTTACTGTACCTAGAGGTAAGCTTTATTATAGGCTTACCTGTAGGTACAAGACTACCACTTTAAAGCGGAGTTCCACCCAAAAATGGAACTTCCACTTTAAGGGAGGTGACCCCCTGACATGCCACATTTGGCATGTCATTTTTTTGGGGGGGAGCCGGTACCATCTTTTTAGAGGATTCCAGCTCCCACTTCCAGCGGCACCAGAAGGGAGATAACCTCTCCCCCCTCCCTATCGGCAATCATATGGACACGTCACAGGTCCCAGATTATTGCCCTTCCAGTCACAGCACGCGGCTCGCGCATGCACATCCGGGCGCCCACAGTGACTATGCTGGCAATGCAGAGAGGAGGGGGAGACAAGCGGGGCTTAGTTTCCCCGCATCTCTGGACCCTGGGACAGGTAAGTGTCCAATTATTAAAAGTCAGCAGCTGCAGTATTTGTAGCTGCTGACTTTACATTTTTTTTTGAAGCGGAACTCCGCTTTAAGTAGATTATTATTATTATTATACAGGATTTATATAGCGCCAACAGTTTGAATGCAGACATTACAGTTACATTACAATTTGATAGAGTCAGAGTGCCCTGCTCGTTGGAGCTTACAATCTAAGATTAATAGGCAAAACTAGTTTTTTCATTTTGGATAGAGCAAGAGAGAGTTTTAACCCCTGTCAGTTTTTTATTTATTATTGCGATCTGTGTCCCATAGCCAGGAAAGGAGACGAAATCCCTGCAAATTAAGGGTATTCCT
Organism: Aquarana catesbeiana; assembly: GCF_042186555.1. Classification (NCBI taxonomy): domain Eukaryota; kingdom Metazoa; phylum Chordata; class Amphibia; order Anura; family Ranidae; genus Aquarana; species Aquarana catesbeiana. The sequence goes on from NC_133325.1 coordinate 405,218,598, forward strand.
TGGGGACCCCCAGATCACCAGACCTAATGCCCCATTGGAAGATTTCCCCTCTATTACTTTCCTGAGGACAACACAAAATTTGCAACATAACTGCAATTGCAACGCAATCTTTAGGAACTCCCCCAACAGCCACTGACACCTTTAGCTGGTCTTCTTTCAGCTACTGATCTTCAGCCGCTTTGATTGGCCAGGCTGAGATGACATCACGCCAGCGCGTGCACAGGAGTTTATTAATCTCGGCAGATGCCCAAATTGTACACTGAGCTGCACATGTGCAGGTTAGAACCTTTAATGCAGAAGAAACACAGTGGGGTGAATTTACTAAATGCAAATAGACTGTGCACTTTTCAAGTGCAGTTGCTCCAGAGCTTAGTAAATGAGATGCTCAACCACACTGCAGGGTGCATGAGCATCATGGGAAATGTAGTTCCAAAACATCTGGGGTGCCAAGGTTCGCCATCACTGCTCTAGGGTGTTAGAAAATAAAATATATAATGATGTTTGGGGGTTCTAAGTAATTTTCTAGCAAAAAAAAAATGTTTTTAACTTGTAAACACCAAATCTCAGAAAGAGGCTCAGTCCTTAAGTGGTTAAGATAAAATAAAAAAGTCCATCTCGATCCAGCGATGTTGCGCGACAGCCTCGGCAGTCCGGGGCTCTCCCTCCACATTGGCTGAGGCAGCAGCGGACGCCAATGGCTCCCGCTGCTGTTAATCAAAATAAGTGAGCCAATGAGGAAAGAGAGGGGCGGGGCTGGGACGCGGCTCCCTGTCTGAATGGACACACAGAGCAGCAGCTCAGTTCGGGTGCCCCCATAGCAAGCTGCTTGCTATGGAGGCACTCCATGTGAATGAGCGCAGCGGCTCCATCCACTGTCTCTCTCCTCATTGGACAGATTAATATCAGCCATTGTCTCCCACTGCTGTCAATCAAATCCTGTGACACAGGAGCGTAGTGCATGGCCGAGTCGTGAAAGACACAAAAGTGTCTTTCCCTGGGGGCACCCGAGGAAGATGAGGGGCTTAGAGCGCTGGCGGGGGACCCCAGAAAAAGAGGATCTGGACTGCTCTGTGCAATACCATTCCACAGAGCAGGTAAGTATAACATGTTCGTTATTTTTAAACATAAAAAAACAAGCCTTTAGTATCACTTTAACATAGGGTTGCCACCTGTTTGGGATTCACCTGGACAGTCCGGGTTTTGAATCATGGTTTCAGGCAGACTGAAACCCGGACACATTATTCAGAGTGGGCTGGGGCTCCCCAAGTAAGCAAGATAATCACACACAAATCTGTTGCTGCCTGGGAGCTGCCTGGGTGCAGGTTTGGCATCACTGGGGCGGGGGGGAGCAGGGTGATGATGTCAGTAAGAGTCCTTTGGCTACACCCACTGTTCGCTACGGCACGCTTTGCACACCGCATTACTACCCTCCTTGGGGCACCCAAAGGTGCCCCAGACTGCTAAAGTGTTTGGGTTTGGCTTGACGAAAAGGTGGCAACCCTAATTTCACATCATGCAGATCTCCTGAGCATGAGGCTTTATCAATCCGTGCATTTTCCATCCAAGCTTTTGTAAATTTGATTAGTGATGATCTCCACTTCACTGTAATCTTCAGATTAGGTCTAATATGCCCTCCTCAGTCTTCTATACATAGTTGGAGAATCTGTAAGGACTGAAAATGCATTTACTGTATATGATATATATTTATCTATATTTTGGTAAGGAATTTGCCATTTAAAAAAAAAAAGCAGTCAGTTATGTTTGATCTCCAAGCTAAGCTGATTTTTGTGACTTTCAGAAAGCTCGGAATTGGAATGTTTCACTAAAGAGGGGGACTCACAGGGGGCAGCTGCCACACTGCTGTGTTACAGACGAGAGCTGGCACACAGAGATTCCTTCGTGGCATACAAGAGTGCACAGTCACTCAGAGTAAGTCGTTGTAATTGACATGACATCACCATCCCATATAAACAATCACTCTTTCCCTCAGAGGCCTGTTTCTGTAAACATGAAAAAGCAAGATTAATATGGACTATGCATCTTTTACTCCCTCCCCCAGGCCATATGGATCCATCCCTCCAGCGCTGCTCTATAATTAGACAATTTTGCATATTTCATGGTTATTGTCATACATTCAGTGCACGTTTATTGGCAATGGTGAGAGAATGACATCTTATAAAAAGAGAAAAAAAAATAAGCAAAAGTTTACGGAAGACGATAATGTCCAGTGATGAGAACATTCCCGCAGAATTCAAGGGTCACACCACTAGATTTAGCAGCCAGGGAATGCCTAAAATCTGTATTTGGAGACAGTAGAGAATGGTTTATAATTCCGTTCTTTTTTTTTTATTTTTTTGCTGTCCTGTTGCTGAAATCTCTCTTTGCCTGAAGACACAACAGGAAGTAAGGAAATGTCTACAAAGGAAGGGGAATTCCACTATTACACAGCTGTCACTGGAACAGGTGTCCTTATTAAATGATATCGCCTTACCTCCTGTTCTGGTATCAGTGACTTGAGCTGGCATACAATGCTTTGAAAAAGTATTAATACCCCTTGAAATTTTCCACATTTTGTCATGTTACAACCAAAAACAAAAATTTATTTTTTGGGGATTTTATGAGACCAACACAAAGGGGCACATAATTGTGAAGTTGAAGGAAAATTATAAATGAGTTTCAAAATTTTTTACAAATAAATATCTGAAAAGTTTTGCGTGCATTTGTATTCAGCCTCCTTTATTCTGATACCCCTAACTAAAATCTAGTGGAACCAATTGCCTTCAGAAGTCTCCTAATTAGTAAATAGAGTCCACCTGTGTGTATTTTAATCTCAGTATAAATACAGCTGTTCTGTGAAGCCCTCAGAGGTTTGTTAGAGAACCTTAGTGAACAAACGGCATCATGAAAGCCAAGGAAGACACCAGACAGGTCAGGGATGTGAAGTTGTGGGGAAGTTTAAAGCAGGGTTAGGTTATAAAAAAAATATCCCAAGCTTTGAACATCTCACGGAGCACTGTTCAATCCATCATCTGAAAATGGAAAGAGTATGGCACAACTGCAAACCTACCAAGACATGGCTTTCCACCTAAACTGACAGGCCGGGCAAGGAGGGCATTATTCAGAGAAGCAGCCATAAGGCCCATGGTAACTCTGGAGGAGCTGCAGAGATCCACAGCTCAGGTGGGAGAATCTGTCCACAGGACAACTATTAGTCGTACACTCCACAAATCTGGTCTTTATGGAAGAGTGGCAAGAAGAAAGCCATTGTTGAAAGAAAGCCATAAGAAGTTCCGTTTGCAGTTTGCGAGAAGCCATGTGGGGGACACAGCAAACATGTGGAAGAAGGTGCTCTGGTCAGATGAGACCAAAATGTAACTTTTTGGCCTAAAAGCAAAACGCTATGTGTGGCGGAAAACTAACACTGCACATCACCCTGAATACACCATCCCCACTGTGAAATATATTGCTGGCAGCATCATGTTGTGGGGATGCTTTTCTTCAGCAGGGACAGGGAAGCTGGTCAGTGTTGACGGGAAGATGGATGGAGCCAAATACAGAGCAATCCTAGAAGAAAACGTATTAGAGTCTGCAAAAGGCTTGAGACTGGAGGTTCATCTTCCAGCAGGACAACAACCTTAAACATACAGCCAGAGCTACAATGGAATGGTTTAGATCAAAGCATTATTATGTGTTAGAATGGGCCAGTCAAAGTACAGACCTAAATCCAAAGGAGAGTCTGTGGCAAGACTTAAAAATTGCTCACAGACGCTCTCCATCCAATCTGACAGAGCTTGAGCTATTTTGCAAAGAAAAATGGGCAAAACTGTCACTCTCTAGATGTGGAAAGCTGGTAGAGATATCCCCAAAAAGACTTGCAGCTGTAACTGCAGTGAAATGTGGTTCTACAAAGTATTGACTCAGGGGGGCTGAATACAAATGCACACCACACTTTTCACATTTATTTGTAAAAAAAAATATTGAAAACCATTTATCATTTTCCTTCCACTCCACAATTATGTGCCACTTTGTGTTGGTCTATCACATAAAATCCCAATAAAATGCATTTACGTTTTTGGTTGTATCATGACAAAATGTGGAAAATTTCAAGGGGTATGAATATTTTTTCAAGGCACTGTATACTATTAGTTTTATTTAATTCGGCCACTGGACTGAACAAAAAAAGAAACTGAAACAGATTCCTCCATGCACACAGACGAGTTAGGTGGAGGAATCCCCATACCGAGACTTTGTATTCTGGCAGTGGCTGTCAATGAATCCCTTTGACAGAAGTCAATTAAACAATCCTCCCTGCATACTTTTCAAACTGCATACTCATTCACTTTACATGGGCTGACCTCACAGGGTGAGTACCCATGTGAATGAGCCCTTAAAGGGGTTGTAAAGTCTCATTTTTGTTTTTTAAATAACAAATGTGTCATACTTACCTCCTCTGTGCAAGGGTTTTGCACAGAGTGGACCCGATCCTTCTCTTCTGGGGTCCCTCTGCGCTGCTACAGGCTCCTCCTCTTCTCCAGTGCCCTGACAGAGAAGCGCTTTCCTTGGGGGCACTCGTGCGGGCGCGCTGCCATGTTCTGATGCTGCGTCCATTGGCACAGACAGCAGGACCCGGCCCCGCCCCCGGCTCCCACGTCATTGGATTTGATTGACAGCAGCGGGAGCCATTTACTCCGTTTGCTATCAATCTATCCATTGAAAACCTGAGAATCTATCCAATCTATCCGTAGATTACGTGCCGTTGCTTCAGTTAGACTGTGCCGTTACCGGTGGCTCCCGTGCACATGCACGGTATAGGAGATATCCCCTGTATCAGCATGTGCCGACATCATCAGCACATGCGCACTGAAGCAATGGCTCGTTCGTGCCGTTGCTTCAGCTAGTATGCCATTACTGGGAGCTCCCGCACGCATGATTCACAGTTGTGCAGGTTGTAGTTTGCATATTGCAGGTGCAGTTTGCATTTTTCAATACACATCTTTAAACCGTTGAAGCCTACGGAACCAAAAACTAGAAAAAAAAACCCTGGACCTTTCCAGAAAATGTACCGATGTGAACTACATTCATAAGAAACCATGTTAAATGGACTGTAGTGTGTTTCTGCAAAACTGAAAATGCACTAAAAAATGCATAGAATGTGAACCAGCTTTCATGATACTAGTATCGGTATCGGTGCCAATACCAAGTATTTAACCAAGTACTTGTACTCGGGCAAATGCTCCCAATGCTTCACCCGATATCTTTTACATACAGAGTCTCCCAGAAGTCAGTGGGCGGAGTGGGTGGAGAAGGCAAAGCAGAGCTCGAGTCCTGGCACAGTGAGAGCGAGTCCTTGCAGCGGAAGGTAAGCTTATGGGGCAGGGGTGTAGGTCGCAGCCGCATGTGCCGCCCATCAGAATCGGTGACCCGGGCCGTCAGAATTGTTAACGGAAGTGACGGCCCGAGTCTCCGTCAGAGACTGTACACCGCGACGCTCATCTTGGCACACCCTGCACTCAGCCTCAATAAGCCTGCAGTCACAAGGGGGCAGCGGACATCTTGTTACACCCAGCCCATATAGTTCACTAACTATATGGGTTGGGTGTAACAAGATATCCGCTGCTGCATTCTGACTAGGCTTACTGAGGTCGAATGCAGGGTGTATCAAGATGGGCTCTTGTATACTCTACTCTTTATCGATTTAATTTTATCATGCCAGGCTGCCAGCAATTATCAGTGCTGCATTTCAGCGCCAATGCCTACCAATCAGTTTGACCTATCATTGCCCATAAGTGCCACCTATTAGTGCCCATAAGTGCCACCTATCAGTGCTGCAAATCAGTGCCCATCAGTCAGTGCCACCTATCAGTGCCAGCCATCAGTTTCGCATATCAGTGCCCATTAGTAAGTGCCACATATCAGTGCCCATAAGTGCCACCCATCATTGCCGCAAATCAGTGGCCATCAGTCAGTGCCACCTGTCAGTGCTGCAAATCAGTGCCCATCAGTCAGTGCCACCTATCAGTGCTGCAAATCAGTGCCCTTCAGTCTTCATAATTATAAAAAAGATATTGTGATGCCGCGTACACACGAGCAGACTTTACGGCAGACTTTGTCCGGCGGACTTTTCGACGGACTTTACGACGGACTTTCTGAATGAACGGACTTGCCTACACACGATCAACCAAAGTATGACGTGATGACGTACGACCGGACTAAAACAAGGAAGTTGATAGCCAGTAGCCAATAGCTGCCCTAGCGTCGGTTTTTGTCTGTCGAACTAGCATACAGACGAGCTGACTTTTCGACCGGACTCAAGTCCGTCGGAAAGATTTGAAACCTGTTTCATTTCTAGGTCCGTCGAACTTTTGGGGAAAAAAAGTCAGCTGGAGCCCACACACAATCGAATTGTCCGACGGACTCCGGTCCGCCGGACCAAGTATGCCGTAAAATCTGGTCGTGTGTACGCGGCATTAGTCTGTATTGTGCTTTGAAAGCCGTCACTTGACATTAAAAAAGTATCGGTAATCGGTATCACCGAGCACTTGAAAAAAAAAGTATCGGTACTTGTACTTGGTCTTAAAAAAGTGGTATCGGTGCAACCTTACATCCAATGATTGTGACATTCCAGACAAACAAATCCTGATAATTATCAGTATAGTTAACAGTTGTTAACATGGGGTAATCTGTATCAAATATAGCTTACCGGATCAGGTTTCCAGGATGGAGGATCTGTTTCTAAATAAAAAAAAAAATTTGTTTCACTAAGGTAGACAATGCTAGGAAATGTTTTGTTTCACATACCAGTCTGTCAACATGCACTTGAACCTATGATAAATGGAACATACCATCATGTTTAACTGTGATGCATTTCAATATGGCATTTCGAGATTTCATCATTTGTCACGTCACGAATGTTACTTCTCCATTACGAACGCTAGTTTACAACACCGACCGCTTCCAGTTCATCCTTGCTTCCGAGCATGCGTGTTTGTACTATGGACTTTTGTCCGACGGACTTGTGTACACACGCTCGGAAAATCCAACAACAGACATTTGTCCGTGGAAAATTTTAAAGCCTGACATCCAACATTTGTCCGTGGAAAATCCGGCAACAATTGTCCGATGGAGCGTACAAATGGTCGGATTTTCCACCAACAGCCTGTCATCACACATTTCCCGTCGGAAAATCCGATCATGTGTACGCAGCTTAAACCAGGAGTAAGGGACCTAGAATCACTCTGGCATGTGTGGTGGTGTGTAGCGCAATATGTTTTCATGTGTAGGCGCCCCTAATGCATGCATTTATGTTCTTATGTTTATGTATGTAGGGTGAGGGGGCTCAAAAATTCTTTTTTTTTGGGGGGGTGGTAATTTTTTTTTTAATTAAAAAAAAAAAAACATTTGTTTTTACTTAAAGCAAAACTATAGTAATCTCCGCTCCAGCAATACGGCATCCCTGAGCTCCCCACCCAGCCACTGACATCATTGGGCGGGCGGCTTCCGGGTCTTGATCACTGGCCGATTTTATTGGCTTGGAGGGGATGACATCTCATTCAGTCAAATTTGCCATTGCATGTGCAGCTCACTGTACATGAGCGGACAGGTTCTCAAGTAATTTTAATGCAGAAGAAACAAAGCTTAATCCCTGCCTGCTCGCTCATTTTGTTCCACTTTTGTCTTACAACATTTTAACAAATTTCACTTTTAACATTTAACATTTTTCATCAAATAGTGGACAAAAAATCCCCTATGTGATGATTTTTTGGTGACAAGTTCTCTTTATTGAGGTTTAAAATACCTCAGATGTCTCACCTGTCCTCCAATGATGATCACATTCCACCAGCTTCTACCCAGCCATATAGGCTGGGCAAAGTGACATGGAGCCACAGGAGTGATGTTTTATGTGTTGCTTTCAGGTCAGTAAGAGGAAGAGAAGAACAATGAATGGATGCTCACTCAGCTCCCTCACTTCTACCCAGCAGCACCTGCCATTCTCATCCTGGGTCTACCGATGGGCGCGAAGAGCCCTGAAAGCATAGTGGGGGCATGCGTGGGTTGTGGCTGTTATCAGGGTTGTGCATAGCCTCTTGATCTATTCCATCCAACAGCTGGCAGTTGACTTGTCAGACATACATGCAGATGCCAGGAGTGTGTGTAAAAACCCCTGCTGCTACCAACACAGTTTCTGCGTTGGTGGATTAAAAGGGTTGAAGAAGACTTCTAGCAGGCAGGTAAATTCACTTTATTGCATGTTTCTTCCACAATAAATAGCACGCCTGCTCACATTTTTTTTTTGTTTATTCAGACTTTCGTTTCACTTTAAGTTTTCTGAATGGAATCCAATACACAGTAAAAATCTGCATAGAATGTGAAACAGCTTTCATGATACTAGTATCGCTATCGGTGCCAATACCAAGTATTTAACCAAGTACTCGGGCAAATGCTCCCAATGCTTCACCCGATACCTTTTACATACAGAGTCTCCCGGAAGTCAGTGGGCGGAGAAGGAAGAGCGAAGCTCGAGTCCTGGCACAGTGAGAGTGAGTCCTTGCAGCGGAAGGAGCTTATGGGACAGGGGTGTAGGTCGCAGCCGCATGTGCAGCCCATCAGAATCGGTGACCCGGGCCGTCAGAATCGTTAACGGAAGTGACGGCCCGAGTCTCCGTCAGAGACTGTACACCGCAACGCTCCTCTTGGAACACCCTGCACTCAGCATCAGTAAGCCTGCAGTCACAAGGCGGCAGCGGACATCTTGTTACACCCAGCCCATATAGTTGACTAACTATATGGGTTGGGTGTAACAAGATGTCCGCTGCTGCATTCTGACTAGGCTTACTGAGGTCAAGTGCAGGGTGTATCAAGATGGGCTCTTGTATACTCTACTCTTTGTCGATTTAATTTTATCATGCCAGGCTGCCAGCAATTATCAGTGCTGCATTTCAGCGTGAATGCCTACCAATCAGTTTGACCTATCATTGCCCATAAGTGCCACCTATTAGTGCCCATAAGTGCCACCTATCAGTCCTGCAAATCGGTGCCCATCAGTCAGTGCCACCTATCAGTGCCAGCCATCAGTGCCGCATATCAGTGGCCATCAGTCAGTGCCACCTGTCAGTGCTGCAAATCAGTGCCCATCAGTCAGTGCCACCTATCAATGCTGCAAATCAGTGCCCTTCAGTCTTCATAATTACAAAAAAGATATCGTTAGTCTGTATTGTGCTTTGAAAACCGTCACTTGGCATTAAAAAAAAGTATCGGTAATTGGTATCGACGAGCACTTGAAAAAAAAAGTATCGGTACTTGTACTTGGTCTTAAAAAAGTGGTATCGGTGCAACCTTACATCCAATGATTGTGACATTCCAGACAAACAAATCTTGATAATTATCAGTATAGTTAACAGTTGTTAACATGGGGTAATCTGTATCAAATATAGCTTGCCAGATCAGGTTTCCAGGATGGAGGATCTGTTTCTAAATAAAAAAAAATTTGTTTCACTAACTTAGATAATGCTAGGAAATGTTTTGTTTCACATACCAGTCTGACAACATGCCCTTGAACCTATGATAAATGGAACATACCATCATGTTTAACTGTGTCGCAATATTTATTTAGTTATGTTCCCCTATGTTGAACACAAAGTGGAACTAAGGTATAGAGGAGAAGAAAAGACAGTTATGTAAGCTTGGCAGGGCAGTCTTTAATATTGATTGGACCCTGGGCAAATATTTCCTTGCAAGCAATTTCTCTCTCCACCTCCTCTGAGACTTACTATAAATAGCAGCTAGACTCAAAATCAGATCAGGCAGCAATTGCGATTGGTTGCCAGAGGTTACAGTGTATCATTACCATTCACTGACTGGCTGCTAGAGGTTACAGCACACATTATGGCTCACTGATTATTTGCTAGAGGGTACAGTGCATGACTTCTGCTTGTTGATTGGTTGCTAGAGATTGCTGTACATCAGTACTTCTCACTGATTGGTTTCTAGAGGTTACTGGACATCCCTACCACTCAATTATTGGTTGCAAGTGGTTAGTGCACATCACCACTGCTCATTGATTGGTTGCTAAAGGTTACAGCACATCATCTCCTCACTGCCTGCACACCATGGACTGGGGAGGTGAGGGACCCATCAATAGACAGAAAACTCCTAGGGATCCTAGGACTCCTGGGATCAGTGGCGATGCTGGGGGAGGGGGGTGTGATCAGTGGCAACGCTTGGGGGTTGATGGCATCAGTGGCAGTGGTGGGGGCAGTACACTGTGTCAAATTCGGAATCAAGTAGAGCAAAGCAGGAAATCTTTGGCAGGTATATATTAGTGGATTCTACACTGATCACCAATGTAATGGGGAATTTGCAATGACCACTAATGTGAGGGGGAGATTTACACTGACCACCCTGTAATAGGGGAATTTACGCCACCCATCAAAATAAAGAGGGATTTCTACACTGACACCAATGTAATAGGAGCATTTACACCAACCACTAGTGTAACCACTGACGTCTTTTGACAGCTCTTTGGTCTTGTCCATGATGGTGAGGTTTAAATGGAAGAAAGAGATTCTGTGGACAGTTGTCATTAGGAGCACCTTAAATTAAGAGGACTAATCTGTGTACCACATAAGCACATACTGTAGCCAGTCTGTGGGAGCCAGAATTATTGTTGGTTGGTAGGGGACCAAATACTTATTTCACTCACTGAACTGTAACTCAACATTTGTATCATGTGTTTTTTCTGTATTTCTGGTTGATATTCTGTCTCTGTTATTTAAAATACACCAATGATAACAAGTATAGCCCCTTCATTTCTTTTGTAAGTGGACAAACTTACAAAAGCTGCAGGGGATCAAATAATTATTTTCCCCAGTGTAAGTAGTTAGTCTACGGACCCATTCACACTTATGAAAGGCGGCCGTTTAGGGGTTACCCACAGGGGACTCAACAAAGTTACCTGTAATTAGCTGCTCGCAGGACGCCCCATTGAAAGAAATGGAGCATGTTAGCTCCCGCAGCTATTTGCAGCCATTCACATGTAATTACTTTTGCAGCGATTACCTGCTGATGATCAGCCCCAGACGCAGACTGTTACAGCACTACAGCTCTGTAGATGGCATGGTATATTCAAATGGTGTGACAATTCAAATATTGCTTGCAAGTACAACAGTTAAACAATACTGAAACAGGTACTTTTCAGTCAAGGAAATTATCATGTTGCGCAAAGAGATTTTTCGACAGGTTTGAAAATGTGCCATCATTATTTGATTATTCGATTTTCTGTAGAGAAAAGGTAATCAAGCATTTACCAGAGATCTGTAATTTCCTGCTTGTGTGATTGGCTTACCGATTTTCATAGAAGTCTGCACTAGGATACAAGTCAGATTTTAGGCATCCCCTGCAACAAAAATATAATTTTTGGTGAGATATTCCCAAAAGGAAATCACGGGATACAGACCCTGCCACTTTTTACATTGGAACCCTTCAAGTGCAGCAGCTGACTAATAATTATTAAAATCTTTTTTTTTTTCAAAAAAATTATTATTAAACTCTATCACGTTCACATTCACTTTGCACATGAATACAGGCAAACAGCTATTTCTTCAGAATAACAAAAAGCAGGAACCTGCAACAATGTTTGTTAAAATCCCTGCAATGTACATACAGTAGAACTAAAGTGGAGTTACTCTTTAAAGAGGAAAGTAGACTACTGCACTGACTTTTCTGGGGCTGAACCTTTTTGTCACACATCGAGCAACCAATAAAGTCTTTCTAGAGTGAGGATTAAAACCACCAGTTTTTTTTTTTCATCTGTGTCCCCATTTAGGAAATTCCTGTACCGCATATTCAATGGGGGAACATCTTTTCAATGTAAGTAAAGTTCTCTTAGACAGTTGTCACAGGAACAACTAGGAGTAGCAGTTCCCTCTATTCCTGTTCTGGTGGCAACACAACATTTTTGATTTACCCTCAATTTAATTCCCAGTGACATTGGTGATCAGCACAATTAGAGAGTATATCTCCCTAACGGGGGCACAGGCAGCAATAAGAACCTTGACAGTGGTTCTTATGCCGCGTACACACGGTCGGATTTTTCGGCTACAAAAGTCCGACAGCCTGTCCGACAGACTTTCGACAGGCTTTTGGCAGACTTGCGGTGGACTTTATAACGAACGGACTTGCCTACATACGATCACAGAAAAGTCCGACGGATTTGTACGTGATGACGTACGACCGGACTAAAATAAGGAAGTTGATAGCCAGTAGCCAATAGCTGCCCTAGCGTGGGTTTTTGTCCATCGGACTAGCATACAGACGAGCGGATTTCTGGGTCCGGCGTAGTTACGACGTAAAGATTTGAAGCATTTTCCAAATCTAAAGTCCATCAGATTTGCGACTGGAAAAGTCCGCTGAAGGTCCGGTGAAGCCCACACACGATCGGATTGTCCACCGGATTTGGTCCGTCGGCGTCCGTCGGACCAGTCCGGTCGAAAAGTCCGACTGTGTGTACGCAGCATAACTCCTCATCAAATCTGAATGAAAGGGTTTGGCGTTATTTATACTTTAATGCCATTGAGATTAATGAGATTATATCCCTCTGACAGTTTTTTTTTTTTTTTTTAAATCTCATGGTTTTCCTGGCACACATACATATGTATTTATTTGTAGAAATGTTGCATGGGGGCTTGCATGTTTTATATAATATAGCAAATAAATAAAATAAGTAAACTTCTGTCCATTTGGGACCAAGGTTTTCAGTGTTGGAAATCCTTAGCCCACACATCTCTGCACATGGCCCTTCTGTTTATTTTTGGTGGGACTTTGATTTATTTGGTTTGTGTACCTATATAATATAGCATGGCACAAGCAACATCAGGAAAAGGCATTACACGTGGGGGCCTTTGTTCACATCACAAGTTTTTGTAAAGCTAAATTTTGTTTTCAAATTTTGAATAGCGTGAGGAGGTGTTTAATCCCTATCGGGTATTTTTTTAAAAGAAATGATACCACCCTGGGAAATACCCAGATTATGTTACCCCTTAAATTTGAAACAAAAATGAACCTTTTCATTTTTGTATCGGGTATTTATGGCTTTCTGTTGCCGCTGAGGAGATTCACTCTTCTCATTGGGCCTGGTGGCTATTGTCACCACTCCATTAACCGATATGAAATGCAAAAGTTTAGAGTTGTCACAGGAAATAAGGTAAGGGGATATCTTCCAATGAGGTCACCTGTTCAGGTGACAAGAATCTGAGAGGGGATTTGCCCTCTCTTTGAAGACATTTCCTCTTCCTGCTGTTTCTCTGGGACAGGAAGTGAAGGTAAAGCTTTCCAATGTGACAAAGACAGCAAAAGAAAACTGGACAAGGGGCTTAATGCACTATTCCAGGGTTCCTCTGGAGGGTGCTAGGAGTTCCTTGTGCTGTAGTTGATTGACCTTTTATTTGATGGTGCCGGCATAGTTCCAGGTCCAAAACCAATAGCAAGACTCCACTGACAAAACACCAATGTAAGGACGACTTTTCCCACCAATTAATTTGTTTTCGAAAGATTTTCTCAAAACCTGAAACTATGTTAAGGGTTCCTAGGGCAAAAAGTTTGAGAAAGGGTACTCTCTCCCAAATTAAAAAACTAGATGGTCGTGACTGTTTCTCAAGACAAAGAAGACCTAGCCCCCAGTTCAGCCTTGGAGTTGCCCCAAACAACTTAGGAATCACCATTAAAGTGATATTAAAGGCATTTTTTTTTTTTTTTAACGTGTTATACTTACCTGTTCTGTGCAGTGGTTTTGCACAGAGCAACCCTGATCCTCTTCTTCTCGGGTCCCCTGCTGGCGCTCCAGGCCCCTCCCTCCTTCTAAATGCCCGCATAGCAAACAGCTTGCTATGGGGGCACCCAAGCAGGCTTACTCCTGAGCCGCCTCTATGTGTCCATTTATACACGGAGTGCGGCTCGGCCCTGTCCCCTCTCACTCCTCATAGGCTCACTGGCTGTAATTGATAGTAGCAGGAACCAATGGATCCTGCTGCTGTCTCAGCCAATGGAGAGGGAGAGACCTGGGAGAGCAAAGACTCCCATGCACTGCGCTGGAGGAAGATTGGGCTCAGGCAAGTATAAGGGGGGGGGGGGGGGGGCTGGGGGAGGCTGCTGCACACAGAAGGTTTTTTTAACTTCATGCATGAAGGTAAAAAATATTTAGCCTTTACAACCACTTTAAATATCTTTGAGGCATTTTGTAGCTTGTAACTTCAGCCAACTGGTTAAAGCCATACATAATATGTAGCATGATACTGAAAACAACAGTACTAATGTGCACTAACCCATACAACCAATAAGCATGTTAGTTTTCAGCAATCAATATGATCAATATAATGGAATATGATTGCTTATTGGTTGCTGTGGCTTAGTGTACTCTGTACTCATCCCATTAAATAAACCCATTAATGGCTGTTCCTGATGGATCACTTAGTCTATTCCAATTAGCAGTGGATGATAGATCACATGGCCTATTCTGTCCCTTGTTTGTGTACATCCTTCAATTGCCAACAGTCATCAATTGGTAGTGGAATCTATGTCAGAGGACTACAGGTTTATAACAGCAGTATATTACAATCATTAAAACATATATAAGAAAAGGATAGAAGATGAAGTTAGCATTTGATTTGCTCCTAAGCAACATGATAATTTTTGCTTAGTTCCCTGAGCATAGCCCAAAAATGCTTAGTTTAGTAATTAAAGCTCACACAAAACCCTGACTTGGCATTCTGTAAGGTCTATGGTATTTCCCATGGTGCAAGGGTTAAACGAGCTGAATGAGCCAGAATGCACCATCCAGGATGAAGATGGAAGATCTCTAGAGGGTGATGCTGAGCATGTTATTGATTGCTGGAGTAGTGAAATGAGAGCTCTTATGCCCCATTATAAATGCTGTAATCATTGTAAGTGCTGGGGGTAGGGCAGAAACAAATGTGTATACATCTCTTTATGAATATATTCTATTTACTCTATATCTAAATAAAACAAATAAAATATCGTTCAGTATTTAATATTACAAGAGTAATCTTGTATGATCTGCCAGAGACAAATTTTGTTATGCCGCTTTTTATTCACTTTGTGGCTATATGCTGCAATATTAGCGTCAGAAAAAATGGGCATACAATAATCAGGAGGGAAAAGGTCATTAGCTACAGGCTTAGATCATTAGAACATAAAATCGGTGTATAGGTCTCAAATATCCTTAAATGGACAGTCCCTGTGCCCCTGTCAAAGAAAGATGAGTAAGATATAAATGTTTGCTGTTTAAAAAAAAAAAATGATGTCATGTCTGCTAATGTCTTAAAGACGGTCAGTATAAAATATTTACAAAAAAACGTAAAGTGTAACTAAGCTCTCTCAACCAACATTAACTATTTTTAATCCTTATGCTGTTAGAAACAGTAAATAGATAAGAAAGTATCTCATATTTACTTATTTCAAACCTTTTTTTTTTTCTACATTTCTTCAGTTACTTCCTGGTTTCTGGCCCAGACCAAAATGATGTCATACATCTCTGGAGGCTTCATTGGTACTTTCATCTGGAGGAGGGGAGGAGAGGTTTTCTTAGCCAAGCACATCCTCCTGCCTGAAGAAGAGTGGATGGATTCCTAAAAGTATATGCTACATGAATCATCTTCCCTAAAGCTGGCTGGGTTGAACAAAGAAAAAATGCTCCGAATTCCCTCAGTTGTGCTATTGTGTTTTGACACCTACACTGATCATTTGGGAAAAACCTGACAGGCTGGTTGTACACAAGTTAATCGATAGATCAACTGAGATAACACATCACCGGGATAGATCATCATTGGGAGAACACAATAGCTAAACGGGAGGGATTCCCCTGTCAACACTGACTGTGTTGAAGGGGGAATCAAGCGATTTTCTTTCCTGCAACCTGTGGTTGCAGGAAAGAAAATTGCTCCATCTGTGGCTGGCCTTAGCCCTCCCCAGCAGCTCATAATTACCTTCCTTTATCTCTGCCCTGCTGTTCTTTTAAGCTGCTACAAGCAAAGGAAGTTGTAAAATGTACAGGATTATGAACTCATAGACACAAATCCCATCTTTCCCTCATTTGAAGAGACTGTCCCTCTTTTTGCAACCAAATTCCTCTGTTTCTCTTTCCTCCTCAATTGTTCCTCTTTTAGGACAATTGTCTATAATAAATGAAATACTTAAACTGGTTGTAAACCCTTACATATACCCAGTGGAGTGACTAGTCTAAGGTGATACACAGAGGTGAAACAAATTCTCCTACATAGGTTGTACCTTGTTATCTGCAGCCAATTGTTCTGTACATCCTTCTAAAACCAAGAGATGAAAAGTATTTTTCACAGACTAACAAAGCAGGGGACGAGATGCTGCAGTTACACACAGTACAAGAGCTCTGAGAGCTGATTGGAGGGAAGGGACACACCTCCTTCACACAGCACACAGGAACAGAGCTAAAGCTATCAATCACAGATTGATCCCTCCCCGTCACCTTTTTTTGCTTGGTGTCAGAAAAACTTGTCATAGGTGACTCATGCTGATAACAGAGGAACTAGACAGCAGAGATAAATGACACGTAGTGCTCTAGAGAAAGGCAAGTAAAAACTACAGAAATATGTGACTTTGTTCCGATTTCATGTCTGAGGTTTACCATCACTTTAACTACCAAAATTGTTACATCACACTTGACTTTTATCACAAACCTTTTTGAATTAATATTTTAAAAAGCTAGTATAATGGAAACATAATGATCAAAAATGCATTTGTGGGTTTAGCCAATCGTTTTTTACTTTATAATTCTTCATGGTCCATGTAGGTGGGGGTTTCTCCTTGGCCTAAACACTTTGTGTTAAGGGGTGTCCATCTTTCCCATCTCAGAAAGTTGGGAGGTATGCCCATAAGTGAGAGTTCTCAGTGCTATTACATGGAGCAAGTCACAAGCCCCCCCCATACGAGGACGTATCCTTTCAGCTTCCAGTGCTAACAGCAGCAGCAGAGGGGGGAAGGACCCATAAGTATACAGTATCTCACACAAGTGAGTACACCCCTCACATTTTTGTAAATATTTTCTTCTATCTTTTCATGTGACAAAACTGAAGAAATTACACTTTGCTACAATGTAAAGTATTGAGTTTACAGCTTGTATAATGCCCTGTACACACAATCTGACTTTTTTCCGGCAGAAAATCGGAGCTTGTTGTCGGAAATTCCGACCGTGTGTAGGCTCCATCTGACTTTTTCCATCAGAATTTCCGACACACAAAGTTTGAGAGCTGACTCTAAAATTTTCCAACAACAAAATCCGTTCGCGTAAATTCCGATCGTGTGTAGACAATTCCGACACACAAAGTGCCACGCATGCTCGGAATCAAGCAGAAGAGCAGCACTGGCTATTGAACTTAATTTTTCTCGGCTCATCGTACGTCTCCACGTTCTTGACGTTCGGAATTTCCGACCAACTTTGTGTGACTGTGTGTATGCAAGTTGAGCCAACATCCGTCGGAAAAAATCAGATGGATTTTGTTGTCGGAATGTGCGATCGTGTGTACAGGCATTACAATGTAAATTTGCTGTCCCCTCAAAATAACTCAACACACAGCCATTAATGTCTAAACCGCTGGCAACAAAAGTGAGAACACCCCTAAGTGAAAATGTCCAAATTGGGGCCAATTAGCCATTTTCCCTCCCTGTCATGTGACTCATTAGTGTTACAAGGTCTCAGGTGTGAATGGGGAGCAGGTGTGTTAAATTTGGTGTTATCGCTGTCACTCTCTCATACTGGTCACTGGAAGTTCAACATGGCACCTCATGGCAAAGAACTCTCTGAGGACCTAAAAAAAAGAATTGCTGCTCTACATAAAAATGGCCTAGGCTATAAGAAGATTCCCAAGACCCTGAAACTGAGCTGCAGCACAGTGGCCAAGACCATACAGCGCTTTTTTAGGACAGGTTCCCCTCAGAACAGGCCTCGCCATGGTCGCCCAAAGAAGTTGAGTGCATGTGCTCAGCGTCATATCCAAAGGTTGTCTTTGGGAAATATACGTATGGGTGCTGCCAGCATTGCTGCAGAGGTTGAAGGGGTGGGGGTCAGCCAGTCAGTGCTCAGACCATACGCCGAACACCGCATCAAATTGGTCTGCATGGCTGTCGTCCCAGAACGAAGCCTCTTCTAATGATGATGCACAAGAAAGTCCGAAAACAGTTTGCTGAAGACAAGCAGACTAAGGACATGGATTACTAAAGCCATGTCCTGTGGTCTGATGAGACCAAGATAAACTTATTTGGTTCAGATGGTGTCAAGTGTGTGTGGCAGCAACCAGGTGAGGAGTAGAAAGACCAGTGTGTCTTGTCTACAGTCAAGTATGGTGGTGGGAGTGTCAAGGTCTGGGGCTGCATGAGTGCTGCCGGCACTGGAGAGATACAGTGAACCATGAATGCCAACATGTACTGTGATATACTGAAGCAGAGCATGATCCCCTCCCTTCAGAGACTGGGCCACAGGGCAGTATTCCAACATAACAACCCCAACCACTCCTCCAAGACGACCACTGCCTTGCTAAAGAAGCTGAGGGTAAGGTGATGGACTGGCCAAGCATGTCTACAGACCAAAACCCTATTGAGCATCTGTGGGGCATCCTCAAACAGAAGGTGGAGGAGCGCAAGGTCTCTAACATCCACCAGCCCTGTGATGTCGTCATGGAGCAGTGGAAGAGGACTTCAGTGGCAACCTGTGAAGCTCTTGTGAACTCCATGCCCAAGGGGGTTAAGGCAATGCTGGAAAATAATGGTGGCCACACAAAATGTTGACACTTTGGGCCCAAATTGGACATTTTCACTTAGGGGTGTACTCACTTTTGTTGCCAGCGGTTTAGATATTAATAGCTGTGTGTTGAGTTATTTTGAGGGGACAGCAAATTTACACTGTTATACAAGCTGTACACTCACAACTTTACATTGTAGCAAAGTGTCATTTCTTCAGTGTTGTCACATGAAAAAATATAATAAAATATCTACAAAAATGTGAGGGGTGTACTCACTTTTGTGAAGTGTAGGAAGGAGTTAATGTTAATTGTTTTGAACACGGTAAAGACAGAGTGCCCCTGTCACACTGACACCAAGCAATTTTTTTTTTTTTTTCTGATTACTGCATGGTGTCAGTTTGTGACAGTTAGTGTGGTAGGACAGTTACTGTTAGCCCCATTTAGGTCTAGGGTACCCCACTAACCCCCCCTAATAAAGTTTTAACCCCTTGATCACCCCCCGTCGCCAGTGTCGCTAAGCAATCATTTTTTTGATCGCTGTATTAGTGTCACTGGTGACGCTAGTTAGGGAGCTAAATATTTAGGTTCACCGTCAGCATTTTATAGCGACAAGGACCCCCATATACTATCTAATAAATGTTTTAACCCCTTGATTGCCCCCTAGTTAACCCTTTCACCACTGATCACCGTATAACCGTTACGGGTGACGCTGGTTTGTTAGTTTATTTTTTATAGTGTCAGGGCACCCGCCCTTTATTACCGAATAAAGGTTTAGCCCCCTGATTGCCCGGCAGTGATATACGTCGTCCCAGGCAGCGTCAGATTAGCGCCAGTACCGCTAACACCCACGCACGCAGCATACGCCTCCCTTAGTGGTATATATCTGTACGGATCAATAACTGATCTGATCAGATCTATACTAGCGTCCCCAGTAGCTTAGGGTTCCCAAAAACGCAGTGTTAGCAGGATCAGCCCAGATACCTGCTAGCACCTGCGTTTTGCCCCTCCGCCCAGCCCAGCCCAGCCCACCCAAGTGCAGTATCGATCGATCACTGTCACTTACAAAACACTAAATGCATAACTGCAGCGTTCGCAGAGTCAGGCCTGATCCCTGCGATCGCTAACAGTTTTTTGGTAGCGTTTTGGTGAACTGGCAAGCACCAGCGGCCTAGTACACCCGGTCATAGTCAAACCAGCACTGCAGTAACACTTGGTGACGTGGCGAGTCCCATAAGTGCAGTTCAAGCTGGTGAGGTGGCAAGCACAAGTAGTGTCCCGCTGCCACCAAGAAGAAGACAAACACAGGCCCGTCGTACCCATAGTGCCCTTCCTGCTGCATTCGCCAATCCTAATTGGGAACCCACCACTTCTGCAGCACCCGTACTTCCCCCAGTCACATCCCCAACCAAATGCAGTCGGCTGCATGAGAGGCATTTTCTTTATGTCCTCCCGAGTACCCCTACCCAGCGAACCCCTCCCAAAAAAGATGTTGTGTCTGTAGAAAGCGCGGATATAGGCGTGACACCCGCTATTATTGTCCCCCCTGTCCTGACAATCCTGGTCTTTGCATTGGTGAATGTTTTGAACGCTACCATTCACTAGTTGAGTATTAGCGTAGGGTACAGCATTGCAAAGACTAGGCACACTTTCACAGGGTCTCCTAAGATGCCATCGCATTTTGAGAGACCCGAACCTGGAACCGGTTACAGTTATAAAAGTTAGTTACAAAAAAAAGTGTAAAAAAAAAAAAATATATATATATATATATATATAAAATAAAAAAAATAGTTGTCGTTTTATTGTTCTCTCTCTCTATTCTCTCTCTATTGTTCTGCTCTTTTTTACTGTATTCTATTCTGCAATGTTTTATTGTTATTATGTTTTATCATGTTTGCTTTTCAGGTATGCAATTTTTTATACTTTACCGTTTACTGTGTTTTATTGTTAACCATTTTTTTGTCTTCAGGTACGCCATTCACGACTTTGAGTGGTTATACCAGAATGATGCCTGCAGGTTTAGGTATCATCTTGGTATCATTCTTTTCAGCCAGCGGTCGGCTTTCATGTAAAAGCAATCCTAGCGGCTAATTAGCCTCTAGACTGCTTTTACAAGCAGTGGGAGGGAATGCCCCCCCACCGTCTTCCGTGTTTTTCTCTGGCTCTCCTGTCTCAACAGGGAACCTGAGAATGCAGCCGGTGATTCAGCCAGCTGACCATAGAGCTGATCAGAGACCAGAGTGGCTCCAAACATCTCTATGGCCTAAGAAACCGGAAGCTACGAGCATTTCATGACTTAGATTTCGCCGGATGTAAACAGCGCCATTGGGAAATTGGGAAAGCATTTTATCACACCGATCTTGGTGTGGTCAGATGCTTTGAGGGCAGAGGAGAGATCTAGGGTCTAATAGACCCCAATTTTTTAAAAAAAGAGTACCTGTCACTACCTATTGCTATCATAGGGGATATTTACATTCCCTGAGATAACAATAAAAATGATTTTAAAAAAATGAAAGGAACAGTTTAAAAATAAGATAAAAAAGCAAAAAAATAATAAAGAAAAAAAAAAAAAAAAAAAAAAAAAAAGCACCCTTGCAAACGCAAGCTTTGCTCTGGCGTCAAATGTAAACAGCAATTGCACCATGCATGTGAGGTGTCACCGCGAACGTCAGATCGAAGGCAGTAATTTTAGCAGTAGATCTCCTCTATAAATCTAAAGTGGTAACCTGTAAAGGCTTTTAAAGGCTTTTAAAAATGTATTTAGTTTGCCGCCACTGCACGTTTGTGCGCAATTTTAAAGCATGTCATGTTTTGTATCCATGTACTCGGCCTAAGATCATCTTTTTTATCTCATCAAACATTTGGGCAATATAGTGTGTTTTAGTGCATTAAAATTTAAAAAGTGTGTTTTTTCCCCAAAAAATACGTTTGAAAAATCGCTGGGGAGGGGAGTTGGCAGAAAAGGGTACATTAGCAGTTCTTAAAGATAAATGGCTGCTGTGCACTCTTGAGGAGGAAGTGAAGTAAAAAGGCATATTAGCAGTTCAGAAAAAGGAAACTGCTATGCATCCTTGAGGAGCAGGAGGTAAGAGGTGCATTGTCCGTCCAAAAAAAAAATCAGCTGCTATGCACCCTTGAAGAGGAAGAAAAGGGTGCATTAGGAGTCAAAAAAATAATGTCTGCTATGCGTCCTAGAGCAAGAGAAGTAAAAGAGGGGATGAGCCGAACACCCCCCAGTTCAGTTCACAGCAGAACATGCGAACAGGCAAAAAATTTGTGCGAACACCGGTAAAGTCTATGGGGTGCGAACGTGGAAAATCAAAAGTGCTCATTTTAAAGGCTTATATGCAAGTTATTGCCATAAAAAATGTTTGGGGACCCGGGTCCTGCTCCAGGGGACATGTATCAATGCAAACAAAAGTTTTAAAAATGGCCGTTTTTCCGGGAGCAGTGATTTTAATAATGCTTAAAGTGAAACAATAAAAATGAAATATTCCTTTATATGTCGTGCCTGGGGGTGTCCTTAGTATGCCTGTAAAGTAGCGCATCTTTCCCATGTTTATAACAGTACTACAGCAAAATGACATTTCTAAAGGGGATAAAAATTGGGCCTTTGGTTTTGGTGGCGCCAGAACACTGCAACCCCTCACAGTAAAGCCTCGTACACATGATCGGACTTTACGACAACAAAACCTTGGAATTTTGTCCGAAAGGTGTTGGCTCAAACTTGTCTTGCATACACACTGTCACACAAATGTTGGCCAACAATTACGAATGTAGTGACGTACTAGATGTACTATGTGGTTTTTCAGCTCTTTGGCGCTACCATTTGGGCTCCTTCTGCTAATTTCGTGTTAGTAGAAGTTTGGTGAGTGTTGATTCGTGCTTTTCTTTTCATGTTTTTCATTTATCGCTTTTCATTTTGTGCGTTTCAATTAGCTTCTGAACGGCCGTTCGTCAACCAGACATGTTGTGGAATTTGAGGAGATAACGTGTCATTTATTATTGGCCTTGGAGTTATTTCATTGACATTATTTTTTTGGTTGAATAATGATTTGATTTGGTAAATTTTCTGGCCAACATTTATGAACATAGTGATGTACTACACGTACTATGTGGTTTTTCAGCTCTTTAGCGCCACCCTTTGGGCTCCTTCTGCTAATTTCGTGTTAGTAGAAGTTTGGCCAGTGTTGGTTCGTGCTTTTCTTTTCATGTTTTTCATTTATCGCTTTTCATTTTGTGCTTTTCAATTTGTTTCTGAACGTTCGTCAACCAGACATGTTGCAGAATCGGAGGAGATAACGTGTTATTTATTATTGGCCTTGGAGTTATTGCTTTGACATTATTTTTTTGGTTGAATAATGATTTGGTAAATTTTCTATATTTTTGGATGCATAGAATGCACTTTTTGGTTATTTTCTATTGGCAGATAGCATGTCTAATTTTTTTTTTTTTAATGCACAATAAAAAAATTGTGGAGAATAATACTTGGCTATGTGTTTTACTTCAAATGACAGTTTGGGAGTAGGCAGTTACATTTTAAAAAATACAATGTAAAATTGACAAGGGACACCAAGATAGTTGTATCTTTGTTCTTAAAAACTACAGGATAATGGTGTTGTGGTAACTTGCACAAATAAAAAAAAAACATAATACTATTATTCTTGATATCACTAGAAAAAAAAGCCTTTGAAAATTAGTTTGAAAAAACTCCATCAGTATCACCAGCAAAGCAGCTTCATTATTATCCCATTAAAGAAGAAGAGAATTGTCCGCTGCATTTGGAGATTTCATAATTTGCCACGTCACGAATGTTAATTCTCCATTACAAATGCTAGTTTACAAGACTGACCGCTTCTGCTTCCGAGCATGCGTGTTTGTACTTTGGACTTTTGTCTGACAGACTTGTGTACACACGATCGGAAAGTCCGACAACACACATTTGTTGGCGGAAAATTTGAGAACATGCTAGCCAACATTTGTTGGCGGAAAGTCCGACAACAAATGTCCGATGGAACATACACACGGTCGGACTTACCGCCAACAAGCTCACATCCAACATTTCCCACCAGAAAATCTGATTGTGTGTTCGTGGCATTACTCTTGTTGGGTGCAGGAATGGGCCCTGCTTAACAATTACTTAAAAAATAGTAATTACATGCCCTCATTAAACAGGGGCATAAAAGTTGGACCTTTGGTGGTGGTGGTGCCACAACACTGTAACCCCTCACAGATAATCTTGTTGGTCGCAGCAACGGGTCCTGCTGTGAAATATTAGATCAAAAATTGTAATTACATGCCCATGTTTAAAAATTGGGCCTTGGGTGGTTGTTAGGGTTGCCACATAATCCCTTTAATCCAGGACACATATTAATTGCACAGGTTCTGAGGCTGAGTTTTTTTTTTAAATCTTTATTTGATATTATTAAAAGTACAAAAGATACATGCATAAATTTTACACAGTCTTATTGACACTTCGTTAACATCCATACCTTCCCTTCCTCCCACCCTCCTACCTCCCCAACCTCCCCAACCTCCCCCCCATCCCTCAGAACCCTACGCAACAGTTCACTTATACTAACTCATAATAATTTCAGCAAATCTCTTAGATTTTTTAAAAGAAACCCAGCTGGCCCATTTAGCCCTAATGACTTCCCCTTCCCCGGACAAGGGGTCTACTGCCTCAGTCTTCTCTAGGATGTAAGTTTCATTAACCCTTGCAGTCCAATCCCGAATCCTAGGTCCCTCTGCTTCCTGCCATTTTTTTGGTATTAAGCTTTTTGCTGAATTCAATAGAACAGGAATTATGGAAGATTGCCCCGTGGAACAGACAGACCCATGGGTCTTCCGGAATGATTTTGCCCATAATCTCCTCAATAAGCTGAATCACTTCCTGCCAATATTTTTTAATAATGGGGCAATCCCACCAGAGATGCGCCATCGTTCCCATGGCCCTACACCCTCTCCAGCAGTTTGGGGATTTGTCAGGTTGAAATTTAATAATTTTGTCGGGTGTCGCATACCACCGAGCCAGACACTTATAGTTTGTCTCAATCATTCTCATATCCACCGCCGAGCTATGTGTTGCCCCGAAAATAATCCCCAGAGTGCTTTTGCTACAAACTGATCCTAATTCATTTTCCCACTTTTTGATGTATGGCGGTGCTTCCTGCTCTCCTCCACTCGTCAAAATTTTATATAACGCTGATATATTGTTCCTTGACTTTTCCCTTAAAAAAAAGCTTCTCTAACGGCCTAAATTTTTTTTTCGTCTCTTATAGACCCAGGAAGGCTTTTGACGAAGTAAGAGAGCTGGCCATACCGCCACCACTCCCTTAGCTCGTTTAATAGGAGAATCACAGCAGATCCAACTTGGAAAATTTCTAGACTACAACTTAATACCTGTATCCAGCGCCAGATGGGTCTCTTGCAGGAATACCACATCTGTGCCATAATGCTTTAACTCTCTAAGCACTTTATGCCTCTTACTAGGAGAATTGAGCCCTTTTACATTATAAGTCAAATTCCATCATCTCATATATTAAAAAAACAGACTTTATACCAAACACTGACTCGTACCGCTTAGACTCCACTTGTAGTGCCTCTGAAGGATAGAATCTTCCCCCACCCCCGTATCCCACCCCCCCTCCCCCCAGCCAATACCTGACCACCGGACAGCAGCATCGAGATCACATCCATCTCAACCTGCATCCAACAGAGGGCATCCGTGGTCCACCCCCCCTTTATGGGGGGGGGGGGGGTGGAGAACGCGGAGGTCCCAAACATCCCTCCCACACAACCTCTGAGTTTACTCCAGATCTTTGCCTTGTCTTCATATTGATGAAACTTAATAATAATATTCCTAGGGATATCTTCTCTCACACTTTGGGGTTTTCTTATCCTATGTACCCGATCAATTTTTAGTTCTTCCTCTAAACTTCTGTCTAGCAGGGGGTTAAAAATTTCTTTCATCTTAGTGGTCAGGTCCTCTTCTCGTTGTTCTGGTACAGATCTGATCCTTAAGTTTTGCCGACAATTTTGATTTTCTTGTTCTTCCAATTTGTAGAGAACCTCTATTTGAAGCTTTCTTATTTGAGTTTTTAACTCTACAATTTCTTGTGCCTGTTTCTCTGATACCTCCTCCACTACTTCCACTTGTTTCAAGAGGTGGCTCATATCTGTCCTTACATTGAGTTTTTTTTTTTTTTTTTTTAATTGAGTTTTCTAGTTTAGACAGCATATTCTGCATCTCTGTTTTAGTTGGGAGTGAGTCCATGACAATCTCCTCCTCAGTGCTGAGGTCTAGCTCTCCTTCAGGGAGCACTTCCCCTCTAGAAGCCCCTCCTTGGGCACCTTTATTTTTGGCTGGATCTTTCTTCTTTTTCTTTGCCCCCTGATGTTTAATGTCCATGACCAGGCTTTTTAAATTTGCTTCTTTAAGGTATTTTTGAATCGAGCTTGAATTTGTGCTATCTCTGGGTTTTTTGGGTTCAGCAGCTTTTTGAGAGCACCCTCTCATGTTCCACTCCACCCACTTAACTTTCTCTTCTTTTCTTATGGCTCTCTCTTATTTGCTCCTGCACCTCTTTAGCCCCGCTTTTCGTCCCCTCCGCTTGGAAACACTTTACATCAATAATTTGCATTCCTATTGCATTTTCACTGCGGCCTTTTATATTATTTATGGTATCAGAAGGGCTATTTTACCCATTTATGAGCTATTTGTCACGGATTGTTCAGGAGACAACATAAAGTCTAGGAATAGAATAAAACGTTTCAGCAAGATCAAACGCACATTGGCCCTTTCGACCCAAAATCACAAGCAAGGTTCGATGCCACACACCTGCTCACAGTGTCTACCTTTACAGATGAGACTCATTTCTAGTGTTAAGTTCTCTGCCTAATAAATCTTATCAGCAACCGCTAAGCATGTTCCAACAGATGGTACTGTGGGATGGCAACCCACTACCTCTTTTGCAAGGTCTTAATGCATAAACTGTACAGAGCATTTAATACATCTCAGCTTCCATTAGTCCTACCTTGGGCTCTCAGCTGTTTTCAGAGGGGTGCTTCAACCCCCGCTTGACTTTCAAGGAGGGCGCTGATCCCGATCTCCTGGGAGCTCTGTTACTCTGTTGCCTTATTACACACACACGGGACAGTCCTAGACTAGGCTGGAGGCTGGAGCGAGTCGGTTCCGAGCCGGGTGCAGATCCAGGAGGGTGGATGCAGGAAAGGAGCAGCCGCGGGCTGGTGGCTTCTGAAGATGATCCAGGCGCCTTTGCTGTACGCCGATCCAATGTTGTTGCAGCCGTTACCATCGGGCTCTGACCGCTTCCTCTAGAGCGTCCCCCTCGCTGCACGCTGGTGGAAGTTACTGGGTTGTTCCCGGGCTCTCACCCCGTGTACCACCCCTCGCCATCGTGAGTTCCTCCTCCGCCCTCTTCCACAGCGCCGCCGTCAGGCCCCTCCTCCAGCTCTAGCGCATCACATCACGCACGCCCCTGAGGCTAATTTAATGCAGATAAGGCACCAAGTGAGTTTAGTTTCCTCCTTAATCAGCCATAGAACCCGTGTAATTAATATGTGTCCTGGATTAAAGGGATGATGTGGCAACACTAGTGGTGGTGGTGGTTCCCTAAACCAAAAATATTGTTGGAAGCTAGCATCATCAAGATTGAGGAGCTAGCATCATCAAGATTGATAGGATAGTCAGCATAGGCAGTCTTTAAGGGATCCCAGATCCATAGCAAATTCAATCACTTACATCAGCATCAGGTGCTTGATAACTGCTGATCCAAGACTTATTGATTTTTATGAATATGAACCTATCAACGGAGTCTGTGGACAGGCGCACTCTTTGATCCATTACAAACCCTCCAGCAGCACTGAATGTTCATTCAGAAAGCACGCTGGATGCAGGACAGGCCAGTAGCTCAACTGCATATTGTGCAAGTTCTGGCCAGTGGTCCATCCTCAAGACCCAGTAATGCAGTGGATGCTCTCTGTTGGAAAGGTCTCCAAGTCTGCTCTTGCCCCTAGATATTCCTGCACCATATAATGCAGACACTGGCGATGGTTGCTTGAACTGATCAGACCTTGGCGCTAAAGACTGAAAAATTGTTTAAAGGCATTGGTCAGCAAGTCACCTTCTCTACCGCTCTTCCTCTGACTGAACAAATCCTCAGCAACACGTTGTCCAGCACAAGGAAATGGTAACCTCCCAGGGTCTGGAAGTGCATTACACAAACCTTTCTTCAAGGCCTCCTGAAGATGTTTCATCCTCTGCTCCCTCTGCGAAGGCGGGATGAGTTCTGCAACTTTACCCTTGTAACGTGGATAATAATAAGGGTTGCCAACCAGTAATGATCCCTCTCCTTGATACCACAAATCCTATGGTCCTTTCCCAGGCTTTGCAGAATCAGGGAGGCCATGCAGCGTAAGTTTGCAGAGGCATTCGATTCTGAGTCCTCTGGGTCACTAAGGATCACATTACCTCCTCCCAGCCATGTACAACTCCTTGGGTTTCCGGGGACTGAAAATCATCCCTTAAATACTGCTGCTGAGTGTTATCCTCTACATCCATGCTGACGCAATCCTCCTCATCTTCGACCTGTGTGTTTGGCGAGCCTGTGGGAATGCTATCTGGATAAAGGGGGCCTTGAGAGGAAAGGAAGTCCTCCTCTTCCTCCCGCTGTTCTGCCTCAAGTGCCGTGTCCATGATTCTGCGAAGCGTGTGCTCCAGTAGGAAGACAAGAGGGACAGTGTCACTGATGCATGCATTATCACTGCTCACCATTCTTGTGGCCTCCTCCATTGATGACAGGACAGTGCATGCATCCTTGATCAGTAGCCACTGGCGTGGCGAAAAAGAAGCCAAGCTCCCCTGACCCTGGTGCCATACTCGCACAGGTACTCATTGATGGCCCTCTGCTGTGTGTGCAGCCGCTGCAGCATTTCCAACATTGAGTTCCACCTGGTGGGCATGTCACAAGTGAGGCGGTTGGTGGGCAGGTTGCATTCCTTTTGAATGTCAGCCAGCTGAGCACTGGCATTGTATGACAAGCGGAAATGACCACAGACTTTTCTGGCCTGCCTCAGGAGATCTTGTAAGCCTGGGTACCTGCTCAAGAACCGCTGCATCACCAAATTCAGGACATGTGCCAAACATGGAACATGGGTCAAGTGTCCCTGTCAGAGGGTGGAAAGAAAGTTATGCCATTGTCGCATACAACCATTCCTGGCTGAAGCTGGCATGGTGTAAACCACCTCTAAACCTTGCCAACGGACTGCATGGCAGGTCGCCATATGTCTGGTCAAGCAGACATAGGTTGTGAATAGCAACGGTGTGATCTGCTGCACACATGTCCAAAAAGGCCCACACCAAGGAACTTTTAAAAGTCAGCGGGGAGTCAGCAGCGCCCTGCACCTGCGGAGCTCTGCGGTGTAATGCAATGAGGTGGCTGCCCTTAAGCTGCCCCCTAGAGGACATCCTGCCTCATTGGAGTTGTGCCTCCTCCTCCTCACTTTCATCCTCTCTTCTCTCAGGCACCCAAGTACAATCAGTGACCTCACCATCCCCTCTCTCCTCGTCACTGAAGCAAACTTGGCAGTATACCGCAGCTGAGGGAACATGACTGCCAGTTTCTTGTCCTTCTGTGGTACACACTCTCTAGGCTCATGTTACTCCCTTCCTCAACCTGGGAACCAACATCAGAACTTTAAATTGCTCCATCCTCCAGCAGGATGTACCCGACACTGTGGTTGAATAATTCTGGGGACTCCTCCGTGCATGATGGTGGTACTACGGAAGGAGTGACTGTGGACAAGGAGCCGGTGGAATAGGCCACTTTGGCAGCTGAATTGGAAGGCAAACTACTCTGAGCCTGGATGACAGAGGATGAGGACGGCTTAGTTATCCACTCCACCAACTCTTCTGCATGTTGTGGCTCAATAACACGGCCAGCAGCAGAAAAAAGGGTCAAGCGCGCCCCACGGCCACCTGCAGAGGATGCACCATATCCACAACCACCACTGTTGACTGTAGGCACAGAGGCTGCTTGCCCTCTTTTAGTGGCCTGTGAGCATCTGCCTCTCCTTGGTGGCCTTCCGGACATGATGTATTTTTTGTTTTGCAACACCACAATACACTGTATTATATACTGTGTACACCACCTGAAATGTATTAAAACTATATGCCACTGAATGCACTGTATATATGGGCTACACTGAATGCAGAGTATATATATATATATATATATATATATATATATATATACTGTATATATATATATATATATATATATATATATATATATATATATATATATATATATATATATATATCCTAGACTGTGTGTATATATATATATATATATATATATATATATATATATATATATATATATATTAATACACCGCCTGAAGTGTATTAGACACTGTACACACTGTATTAGATACTGTGTACACTGCCTGAAGTGTATTAGAAACTGTACACACTGTATTAGATACTGTGTACACCACCAGAAAAGTAGTAGAAATTGCACACACTGTATTAGATACTGTGTACGCTGCCTGCACTGTATTAGAGACTGTACAATGGCTGCACTGTATTTTATACTGTGTACACCACCAGAAGTGTAGTAGAAACTGTACACACTGTATTATATACTGTGTACACCACCTGCACTGTATTAGAAACTGTACTACGGCTGCACTGTATTGTGTACTGTGTATACCACCAGAAGTGTAGTAGAAATTGTACACACTGTTTAGAACTGTGTACACCAACAGAAAAGTATTAGAAACTGCACACACTGTATTAGATACTGTGCACACCACCTGAAGTGTATTAGAAACTGTACACGCTGTATTAGATACTGTCTACACCAACAGAAAAGTAGTAGAAACTGCAATCACTGTATTAGATACTGTGCACACCACCTGAAGTGTATTAGAAACTGTACACACTGTATTAGATACTGTGTACAGCACCAGAAAAGTAGTAGAAACTGTACACACTGTATTAGATACTGTGTACACCATCTGAAGTGTATTAGAAACTGTACACACTGTATTAAATACTGTGTACACCCCCAGAAGTGTAGTAGAAACCGTACATACTCTATTAGATACATTAGATACTGTGTACACCACCTGCACTGTATTAGAAACTGTACTATAGCTGCACTGTATTGTGTACTGTGTAAACCACCAGAAGTGGAGTAGAAACTGTACACATTGTATTAGATACTGTGTACACAACCAGAAAAGTAGTAGAAACTGTAACCCACTGTATTATATACTGTGTACACCGCCTGAAGTGTATTAGAAACTGTACACACTGTATTAGATACTGTGTACACCACTAGAAAAGTAGTAGAAACTGTATACACTGTATTAGATACTGTGTACACTGCCTGAAGTGTATTAGAAACTGTACACACTGTATTAGATACTGTGTACACCACTAGAAAAGTAGTAGAAACTGTATACACTGTATTAGATACTGTGTACACTGCCTGAAGTGTATTAGAGACTGTACACACTGTATTGTATACTTGTACACCACCAGAAGTGTAGTAGAAACTGTACACACTGTATTGGATACTGTGTACACTTCCTGCACTGTATTAGAAACTGTACTTTGGCTGCACTGTATTGTATACTGTGTACACCACCAAAAGTGTAGTAGAAACTGTACACACTGTATTAGATACTGTGTACACCGCCTGCACTGTATTAGAAACTGTACTACGGCTGCACTGTATTGTATACTGTGTACACCACCAGAAGTGTAGTAGAAACTGTACACATTGTATTAGATACTCTGTACACTGCCTGAAGTGTATTAGAAACAGTACACCACCGAATGCACTGTAAATATTTTATTATATCTTTTCATTTGACAACCCTGTATAAATGACACTTTGCTACAATGTAAAGTAGTGAGTGTACAGCATGTATAACAGTGTAAATTTGCTGTCACCTCAAAATAACTCAAAACATAACGCTGGTAACAAAAGTGAGTACACCACTAACTAAAAATGTCCAAATTGGGCCCAATTAGCCATTTTCCCTCCCCAGTGTCATGTGACTCATTCGTTTTACAAGGTCCCAGGTGTAAATGGGGAGCAGGTGTGTTAAATTTGGTGTTCTCGCTCTCACTCTCTCATACTGGTCACTGGAAGTTCAACATGGCACCTCATGGCAAAGAACTCTCTGAGGATCTGAAAAAATAATTGTTGCTCTACATAAAGATGGCCTAGGCTATAAGAAGATTACCAAGACCCTGAAACTGAACTGCAGCATGATGGCCAGGACCATACAGCGGTTTAACAGGACAGGTTCCACTAAGAACAGGCCTCCCCTTGGTCGACCAAAGAAGTTGAGTGCACGTGCTCAGCGTCATATCCAGAGGTTGTCTTTGGGAAATAGACGTATGAGCGCTGCCAGAATTGCTACAGAGGTTGAAGGGGTGGGGGGTCAGCCTGTCAGTGCTTAGACCATATGCCGCACACTGCATCAAATTGGTCTGCATGGCCCAGAAGGAAGCCTCTTCTAAAGATGATGCACAAGAAAGCCCACAAACAGTTTTATGAAGACAAGCAGACTAAGGACATTACTGGGACCATGTCTTGTGGTCTGATGAGACCTAGATAAATGTATTTGGTTCAGATGGTGTCAAGCATGTGTGGCGGCAACCAGGTGAGGAGTAGAAAGACAAGTGTGTCTTGCCTACTGTCAAGCATGGTGGTGGGAGTGTCATGGTCTGGAGCTGCATGAGTGCTGCCAGCACTAGGGATCTACAGTTCATTGAGTGAACCATGAATGCCAACATGTACTGTCACACACTGAAGCAGAGCATGATCCCCTCTCTTCGGAGACTGGGCCACAGGGCAGTATTCCAACATGATAATGACCCCAAATACACCTCCAAGATGACCACTGCCTTGCTAAATAAGCTGAGGGTAAAGGTAATGTACTTGCCAAGCATTTCTCCAGATCTAAACCCTATTGAGCATCTGTGGGGGGAGCACAAGGTCTCTAACATCCACCAGCTCCATGATGTCATCATGGAGGAGTGGAAGAGGACTCCAGTGGCAACCTCTAAAGCTCTGGTGAACTCCATGCCCAAGAGGGTTAAGGCAGTGCTGGAAAAATAATGGTGGTCACACCAAATATTAACACTTTGGACCCAATTTGGACATTTTCACTTAGAGGTGTACTCACTTTTGTTGCCAGCAGTTTAGACATTAATGGCTGTGTGTTGAGTTATTTTGAGGGAACAGCAAAGTTACACTGTTATACAAACTGTACACTCAATACTTTACATTGTAGCAAACTGTAATTTCTTCAGTGTTGTCACATGAAAAGTTATAATAAAATATTTCCAAAAATGTGAGGGGTGTACTCACTTTTGTGAGATACTGTATATATTAATACACCACCTGAAGTGCATTAGAAACAGTACACCACAGAATGCACTGTAGATATAGGCTACACTGGATGCAAAGTATATATATATATATATATATATATATATATATATATATATATATATATATACACTGCCTGTACTGACTGAATATTGAGTAAACACTGAATATATAGTCTATGCTAAATGTAGAGTATATATATATATATATATATATATATATATATATATATATATAATTCTAGACTGATTGTGTATATATATATATATATATATATATATATATATATATATATATATATATATATCAAATACACTGTAACTGAATAACCTGCCTGCTTAATCTAACTCAAGCTATCTCTCTGTCCACACCAACAACACTACACACGGCCGCCGTGTAAGCAGCCTTATATAGTGTGGGCCATGGACTTAGTCCCCCTGAGCCATGATTGGCCAAAGCATCCTGCCTTTGGCCAATTATGTCTCTCTCAGCAGAGTGCGCTGTGATTGGCTGAAGCATGCAGGTTAGGTGCATACTTTGGCCAATCATCATACGGCAATGCACTGCGATCTCGCAGTGCATTATGGGGCACTCCGCGAACACCCCATAATGTTCGCTGT
This sequence comes from Aquarana catesbeiana, assembly GCF_042186555.1. Lineage (NCBI taxonomy): Eukaryota > Metazoa > Chordata > Amphibia > Anura > Ranidae > Aquarana > Aquarana catesbeiana. The sequence continues at coordinate 405,252,429 of NC_133325.1, forward strand.
TCTGCGAACGGGTGAACACCCGATGTTTGAGCCGAATTTATGTTCGACCCGAACAGCGAGCTCATCCCTACTTATTAACAGTCCTCCAAAAAAAGGGCTGCTATGCACCCTTGAGGAGGAGTTGGAAAAGGGCACAATAGCTGTCCTCCAAAAAAAAAATTGCTGCTATGCACCTATGGAGGAAAAGAAGAAATGCGCGATTTAGCAGCTCTCAGAAAAGATGACTGCTATGTGCCCTTAATGGGGAGGAAGAGGGTGTATTAGAAGTCCTAAAGTAAAAATGGCTGCTATGCACCTTTGAGGATAAGGAAAATGCCATATTAGTAGCGTTCTAAAAGAAGTGGCTTCTATGCAGTCTAGAGGAGGAAGAGTGCAAGCCTTTTGTTGCCCATGTGTCTGAGGGCTGCTCATTAACTGCTCTCACAGAGCTTTTTGGTACATACTCATGTGTTTACTAATGCATTTGGTACCCAAAAGGCTGGTACTTTTACCTGCAAACCACATCACATAGGTGTTGTTGGCAGCAGATACATTAAAAAAGGCCTTCACAGTAGAGTTATTTTAGTTTGCTGCCTATTCAAGTGCTTGTTTACTGTCCTAATGCTAACCAATGCTAACTTTTAAAAAACCTGTTTTGCACTGCTACTGTCCCAAACCCAACTCTCACCTTGTTAGCTTTTAAAATGTTCAGAACTGATTATCAAGATTTGCACCCTTTAAACTTCAATGCAGTTTGATTTTCAGACTTCATGTAAACCTTTATGACCCCCCCCCCCCAATAGTTTCACTTTGGGATTATTAAAGTATTCCTAGCCTCGGTTCACACCAGAGGCGGCACGATTTGCAGGTCGCCTCACCGAGGCGACCTGCACACAACTGCGGGCGACTTGCAAAACGACTTCTGTATAGAAGTCTATGCAAGTCGCCCCAAGTCGCCCCCAAAGTCGTACAGGAACCTTTTTCTAAGTCGGAGCGACTTGTGTCGCTCCGATTAGAACGGTTCCATTGTACTGAACGGGACGCTACTTGTCAGGCGACCTAGGTCGCCTGACAAGTCGTCCCAGTGTGAACCGAGGCTAAATCTGAATTTGAATAAACCCAACCTAGACACAATTATTCATCCTTATTACTAAACAGCCAACTGAACATATTCTTGCATAGCTCCCAACTGTCCCTGATTTCGAGGGACTGTCCTTGATTTGGAACAAAGTCCCTCTGTCCCTCATTGCTCCTCATTTGTCCCTCATTTTGGTCTGAACTATATAATTGTTTATAAAAATGCACTTTTTATCTATCAAAAAGTGTTTTCCAGCGCAAAACCTTTCATCTGATTTCTAAACTGCTGCATTTGTAAATTCCAAAAGCCAACATAAAGGAATAGTAGTGGTAAAAAAAGCACTTGGGTTTAACCAATCTTGTTTTTTTGTACAATTCTCCTTTAAGGGGGCGTGGCAAGGGGTGTGCCCTATGCCTGTATACTTTTGCTGATAGGTGTCCCTCATTCCCATCTCAAAATGTTGGGAGGTAATGGTATGGTGTGGTACAGTATCTGGGTTGAGACTAAAGCAAAATACACCCTTGGTATTGCTCATGCAAGGTGTTCCAACCACCAACAGCAAGAGTAGAATTTTAAAAAAGGAGTTTGGAGGTTTTGAGAGTGGGTGCATTGCATTTCCCTTTCTACTCCTGTTCGTTTTACAAAAAGTATGCATGTGTTGGTTAGGAGTGTGGAGGGTATTCCGGGGAGTAATATATGAAGCAGAGGAAGGCAGTGGGCAGTTTATGCATGAGAGGAGTGTGAAAGCTATGACAGAAGGCAGTATATGCAGGAGAGTAAAGTGTAGAAAATGCTATAATAAATATGTTATCACTACCACAGTAAAACCATACATTAATTCAGTAGTAATCACAGCTTTTATCCACTATGCCACATACTACTTTGAAGAACATGCTGCATTAAAGTGTCAATAAACCCAAATCATTAAAAACTGTCAGTACATGTAATATTACATTGTTTTTATACTCATTCATTCACTAGAGCATTTGTTTTCTGTAGACTGCCATAATCCTGGTTGATCCCGCTGTTCACTGTCCCTCCCTTCTTGTCTGTGTCCCCTCTGCAGGCTATAATAGTGTAGACTAGCTGCTGACATCTACTGAGCATGCTCCAGTTTTACTTCCCTTCTAAGTTATTAATTTCCTATTTTTTCTTATCTACCTTGAAGAACATGCTGTATTAAAGTGTCAATAAACCCAAATCATTAAAAACTGTCAGTACATGTAATATTAGATTGTTTTTCTGTAGACTGCCATAATCCTGGTTGATCCCGCTGTTCACTGTCCCTCCCTTCTTGTCTGTGTCCCCGCTGCAGGCTATAATAGTGTAGACTAGCTGCTGACATCTACTGAGCATGCTCCAGTTTCACTTCCCTTCTACGTTATTAATTTCCTATTTTTTCTTATCTGTGCAGCCCATGTGACTATAGCATCACATATGTGGGCGTATACACAGTGGTAAGTGACAGCCCACTCCCTCCCCAGTGGCATTGCTATGGGGGGTGGGGGGTGCGGGCCACACCTGGGTGACACCCGCCAGAGGAGTGACACCAGGAGCAGAACGGGGGGGGCATGAAGAGATGAGAGTGTGCAGGCTAAAGTCTGCCCGATGGTGGTTTAACATGTACATCGGTACGCAAATCACTGCTGAAGTCAGACTCTGCAAAGTGCCCTTGCAGAGCTGCAGCGGGGGCCGAGTGTAGGAACACTCCCTGTGCACCTCCTGCACTCGGCACTAGTATACATCCATTACATACACTTCTCTATCAGGAGGAGTGAACTCCACCGGACAGAACATTTCTAGTCCCCGTCTCTGTCATGATGTCATTCAGAGGCTGGGACAGGAAGAGAGAGAGGCACTGCGAGGGAGCGTGCATGTTGCTGGGATTAGGTAAGTGAGCAGTGACAGACAGAGGAAAATATATGTTGTATGTGTAATGTGTACTGGACTGGTTAAAGTGGTTGTAAACCCACTTTGAAAAAAAAAAAAACCTAACACCTGCAAAACAAAGGCTAATGAGCTAGCATGCATAGCATACTAGCTCATTATATAATACTCACCTGAGATCTAAGCCCTCGCTGCGGTGCCCGTACACAGCACCGGACAGCGACATCACTCCCGGGGGTTACTTCCGGGTATTGCGGCTCCAGCGCTTTGATTGGCTGGAGCCGCGATGACGTCACTCCTGCGCATGCGCGCGGTAACGGCACACTCACTGAAGCAATGGCACATACGTTCCGTTGCTTCAGTTTGTGTCAGTGTGCATGTGCTGATGATGCCGGCACATACAAATACAGGGGTTATCTCCTAAACCGTGCAGGTTTAGAAGATATCCTGGGTAGCTACAGGTAAGCCTTATTATAGGCTTACCTTTAGCAAAAAGTGGTCTGTAAGGGTTTACAACCACTTTAATGTCTTGAGAACTGTGGTGGGTTTTGTGAGTGGGGTTTAATTAACTAACACTGCCATTAGCCAGTAATATGCAGTATGAAGGGGTTAATGTACTGACACTGGCCACTTATTCAGCACAAGGAGTTAATGAACACTACCATTGACCTCTAATGCATCAGTGACCAGTAGCAGTTAATTAACCCCTTTGTGCTGCATTAGTGGCCAGTGTTAATTAACCCATTCATGCTGTAATATAAAGTGGTTAATTAACGCTGACCACTAATACAGACAAAGGCGTTAATTAACAAAGCCACTGGCCACCACTGCATTAATGATCAATGGCAGTGTTAATTAACCCCCTTGTGCTGAATTAGTGGCCAGTGTTAATTAGCCCCTTCATGCTGCAGGATTTAAAATAGCCTAATGCCACTGCCCATCTATGCTGGGGGCTATTATTGCAGCTACTGCACCAATGCTGGGGATCATTGCAGATACTGGCACCAATGCTGGGGATCATTGCAGATACTGGCACCAATGCTGGCAATTATTATTGTGGAAACTGACATCAGTGCTGGGGATCATTGCACAAACTGGCACAAATGCTGACAGTTATTTTTGCGGAAACTGAAACCAATGCTGGGAATCATTGCAGAAACTGGCACCAATTCTGTTGGGTTATTATTGCAGAAACTGACATCAGTGCTGAGGTCAACAGTGGAGGTGCGTCCATTAAGGGTACACGGGCACCACCCCCTCTCTCCAGCCACCCCCTCTATGTATAATGGATAGATTCATGCATTGCATGAATCTATCTATGGCCGCCGCCACATCCGGTCTCTTTTCGGATGCCAGGTGCCTGAATTACAGTGGCAGGGGTATTTTTTTTTTTGAAGCACCTGATTAGAGCCATAGGCGCTAGTAGGCTTCAAAAAAGGTGGACTCGGAGCGCAGAGCATTGCGGTCGGAGTCCACCCAAGTGTGTTAGAAAAGCAAATTAATATTTGCTTTTCTAACACTGAACCGCCTCTCCACCAATCAGGTAGCGCGGGTCTGATACCCGTCACCTGATTGGCTGAAGGACAGGCACCTAGCAAGAAGCAGGAAGACGAAGCAGGAAGACGAGACGCATGGAGGACACAGCTCTCCGCTGCCTGACCGGCCACCAAGATGGGGTAAGTGCCGGTCAGACAGCAGGCGGGTGGGGGTCACAGTGGCTGCATTTGATGGGGCACAATGGCGGCATTTGTTGGGCATAGTGTCTAGTCCCCGCCTAGGGCATTTGATGGGAAAAAAATATTGGGGGGGGGGTGACATCATGTTTTACTGCACCAGGTAACACCAGCCCTAGTGATGCCACTGTCCCTCCCTCTTCCTCCATGTCCTCATATTGCTAAACACTATAGGGGCGGGATATAAGATGGTTATTGATGCTATAGGGGCGGGATATAAGATGGTCATTGATGGAGGGTTTACCTCCCTTTTTGTCCGAAGTCATACATACCTTAGACTCAGGTTGGAGGGGCATGGCAGAGCCTGTGATTGGCAGAACCTTCTCCAGATATCTTTACAGTGTGAACAAACTGAAAGCTATTGTCAGTCAACTTAAAATGGTTGTAAAGTCAGAAGGTTTTTTATCTTAATGCATTTTATGCATTAAGAAAAAAAGCCTTCTGTGTGCAACAGCCCCCCTCAGACCCCTAATACTTACCTGAGGTCCATCCAGATCCAGGGTTGTAGTAGGGGTTTCTCGGTTGCCCGGGACTCCCTTCCTCATTGGCTGAGACAACAGCGCGGCGCCTTTGCCTCACGCTGCTGTCAATCAAAGTCAGTCAGACAATGAGGAGAGAAAGGGACAGGGCTGGGTCACGGCTCCGTGTCTGAATGGACACAGGGAGCTGTGGCACGGCTTGGCTCATAGCAAGCTGCTGGCTGTGGGGGCACTCAACAGGAGGGAGGGGCCAGGAGCGCAGAAGAGGGACCCGAGAAGAGGAGGATCGGGGCTGCTCTGTGCAAAACCACTGCACAGAGCAGATAAGTACTGTATAACATGTTTGTTATTTTTAACTAAATAGATGACAGCTCTCTTTATTACTGTGTTTTCGAGACATCTTTGTTAGAATATGTTAGGAATTCAAAGCAAGAGTTTGCTTGTCCACAGGCTTAGCTTGACAATATTTTAGGACTTTGGTGCCAGGAAAGTAAATAAATGCTTCCTTAAATCAATTGGGCCAGTCCCTTCCCAACGTCTTCCTGAGCTCCTTCCAGCGCCCGAACACGGCTCCTCGTCCCCTTCTTGAGGCACCTGCATGACCGAGCTGCTCCGAACCGACCTCCTGTGTCTCCGGTGCACTTTGGTGAAGGATCTATGTGTGTTCAAAATTTTCCACTTTTATGAACAGTTGCACTACTTTCACAATTGATTTTTCGATATCTGAATTTATTTATGATGGACAATTTTTAGATTTTTATCATGGACACTTTTTAATAAGTTTTATTGTTCTTTGCGCTACTGTGATTGTGTAGATTGACACTATATTGTTTTTCACCTTTTGTTTAATAAAATAGATGTAGCAGACAGTGGACTACAGTTACCTTGTTCCGAGGACTACCCCTGTTACTTTCCATCTATTCCTGTGTCCCTCTAGTGCTAGGCTAACTGACATCATATCTTTAAGCCAAACAAGAGGGCTTGTGGGATTAGTAGTCTCTTGAGCAGCCGGGCTGATGTTGTGAAACTACCCCCTGGACTACACATCCCAGAGGCCCCTCTGCAAAACCAACATACCTCTGGGAGGAACTATGAAAGGGGCAGCAGATCAGCTCCTTCCTGGGCCTCAAGAGTGAACACCTCTCTTGCTGCTGTGGCCTGCCGGGCTGAAGTCACGCAATCCAGTGACTTCAGCCCGGCCCTGGAGGGCCCAACTCTGCTTACCATTCGTGAGACATTACCGCAGCACCACTTCATCAGACAGATCCAACGATCGCCCATATCTAGCAGCTGATCGGCCATCACCGCTTGCTTAACAGAAGGACATCTCATCCAGGATTGCTGTTCGGAAGGTTCTTATCCAGTTCTGCGGTTGGTGAGAGGGCAGTCACCCATCGTTCACAATCCCTACCTGGTCATCTTGTTTGGACACTGTGTACAGACACCTTGCCCATGGAAACACTTTATTGCATTACATAAGACACTGTACATAGACATCCATATCCTGAGCTACTCTAATGTCCCGTACACACGGTCGGATTTTCCAACGGAAAATGTTCGATGGGAGCTTGTTGTCGGAAGTTCCGACCATGTGTAGGCTCCATCGGACATTTTCCATCGGAATTTCCATAACACTAAATTTGAGATTTGGATCTCAAATTTTCCGACAACAAAATCCATTCTCGTAAATTCCATTTGTGTGTACGCAATTCCGACGCACAAAGTTCCACACATGCTCAGAATCAAGCTGAAGAGCCACACTGGCTATTAAACTACATTTTTCTCGGCTCGTCGTACGTGTTGTACGTCATCGTGTTCTTGGCGATCGGAATTTCCGACAAGATTTGTGTGACCGTGTGTATGCAAAACAAGTTTAAGCCAACATCCATTGGAAAAAATCCATGAATTTTGTTGTCGGAATGTCCGATCGTGTGTATGGAGCATAAGGGTTATCACTAGCCAGATTAAGTTGCTCTGCTTATCATCACATCACTGTGCCATATCTTGGATGTAATCTAATGAGCTCCAACTGCCGGTGAAGATTACTGCAGGTCTTCACCCTGGACACTGCTGTTGCTATTGCTTAAAGGGCCCCTATCCTTTTCCTATTTTATCTGGTCTCTCATTAGGATGTAAAGGTTTAATAGGCCTGCCTGAGATTCCCCTTTAGCTTAACATATTGCATTAATTAGTGGAATCTTTACAAACACCTGTTTATTCTCTAGCTGGTATTCACTGTATATATGTATATCCTGCATTTGTGCTATTGAACTGTAATTAAGCTGGTTCTTAGGGGTTCCTCACCTGAGTTTGGCTGTTATTCAGAACTCAGTTGATCCATGAACCCTCCCCATGTACACATATCTTTACTTCGGTAAAACTTAAGAGAATATCTATTTAACTTTTGCTGGAGAGTCATTTAAAGTTGCTTGCAAAAAGATGTCTGAACCCAGAGTGTCAGGTGGGTTGGAGTGTTCACAGGGTCAGGGCGGTGCAGATGAACAGGTAAATCAAAGCAGCCCTCAAGGGGGCAGTGCTACATATACAATTAAATACAGTGGCTTGATCTTTATACATAAATAAAAGGCTTAATGGCAATTAAACATTGTATGTTTAGTATCACTTTAAATTCTCTTTACAGTAAAAATCACAAGCTTAGGGTAGATTTAGTTGTGCATTTGAATCTTCCTTTCCTCTGAAGCCTGATCCGCATTCAGATTGCTCTTCAAAGGCCACTGACAAGAGGAATTGATATGATGCATCCTCTCCACCTGTAATAACACAGTTTTTGCCTGCAAACGTGCTGCACCCATGTGCATTGCAGGTGGTTGCTAGACGTTTACGACTCTTCCCCATTTTCTTGACTGTGTAGCGTTCGGCGGGCTTGCCGCCTGCTGATCGCTACATGTTGGGTGAACTTTGAAGGAAGCATCGTGGCTGCAGCACGTGAACATCCCCATCTGCTGCCTAATGCAGCTTAAAGGTGGGTTGGTTGGTGGGCGGCAAAAACGCTACATAACCGTGCATTTTTGCCACCCCCCAACTGCAGTTCTAAATGAAATCTTATTGCCAATATTGCCATAAATGTCAACAGTCAACAGATTGTGCTTTGTCATAGCAAAAACTATCCACAAATGCCACTGTAAACATGTCTCTCATTGCCACAAAGAAAGCAAGCAACCTCCTTCTGAAAATATAACTTGCCTGGTTGTATCTCATTTAAATCTTCAATATCCTGTAAGACAATGGCTCCAGTCAGAACTTCTAATCCGTACATTTGTTCCAGAATAGTGATTTAGAAGTTATTGAAGGCATTGGGGTTGATTTACTAACGACAAATAGGCTGGTCATTGGCAAGGGAAGTTGCAGTTTGCATGGGTTGCAGGACAGTGCTGACCGGTGGAATCCCTCCCACTGAGTCATTGTATTGTCCCGGCGGGGGGCGGGGGAAGCTGTCTCCCCCTGGGAGAAGACAGTGATTATTACTAGTGGCTATACCAGCCACTAGCGATAATTGCATGTAAAATCCAGCAGGCTGGTTGTACCCAAGTTGATCGATCGATATACTTGGGTACATTCAGTCTACCCATACATGGTTCGAATCTCGGCTGGTTGCAAAACTGGCCGAGATGCCAACTGTCTATGGCTGGTCTTAGTGAATGTGGTGAAATTTCCCAATCACATGCAAGAAAAATAAAAAAATAGCAGTTTTGCGTGCACATGATTGGATGATGGCGGTCTGCAGAGCTTCACCTTATTCACTAAGCTCTGGGAAAGGGCCCCTGAAAAATGTACAGTCTACTTGACTTTAGTAAATCAATCCCATTGGCTTACCTTGACAGCTAGGAAAGTAGTACTTTGAGTGTGGGTGTTACAGTCAGCATAATCCTTCAGTGTATGCTTTATTTAAGAGTGACAGCACAGACTGGGCTGTAAAAAAAAAGTGACACCAGATGATTGTAATGTTTACTAATGAAACAGACTATATAGTGTAATAACATATGTCAGATGGTGTTAGAGTTTACATAGGGTTAACTTCTTCCTCCACTGCTGAAGCCCAAGTACTGCATTCTAGGAGGTCTCCTGCTCCTACATAACCAGAAGGATTGAGTATTTATCAATGGCACCAAAGGCAGAGGAGCATGTAGACGTTCAGTCAGGTGGGTGATCTGTCTTTCTAAAGAACTTTTCATTTTGTCCTGAATGGGCAAAGTGACAGATTACCTTTAATGGTCCTTGCAAGAACAGCTGCTGAAAGAACGAGTGAAATTTGAGGATGCATTGCTCCACAGTGTCGGCAGCTACAGAGATCAATGTGAACTTGTTTTACAGCTCAGCTGCCATTTGTTAAGCATAGAAGCAAATACTTGGCTGTCCATAACCTGGCCATAGGTCTACATTAAAGATACCCTGCATGTAAAAGCACAGAAAAATCAAGTAATGTAAGTGCTTACTTGCAGTGTTTTTCCTTTGCATAAATTCACCTGCAATTTGAACTTGCTAGAAAAATGAACTAGTCAATTCTGTAGCTCAGCCTCTGCTCTTCTGGTAGTGTCTACTGTCTGTGCTGGTGTAGCTCCTCCACCACTCCCCTCACCTCCCTACATAATTTTTTGGGGAAATGTCAGGAGAGGAGCAATACAAAATGATATAGAGCATTAATTGAATGGGATCTGGGGCTATTGACATCTCATCAAGGATGGAAGCGCCCAGCACCAGTCTAAGGGCTTTAGAATGCCTACACAAAGGAGGCTTTTATGGGCAAATGACATGCAAAAATATGTTAAATGCACATAACATCTTATGGAAATATTTTTGAAGAAATTAATGATCTGTTTTAAGGATTGATATTACTTTTAATAGATATATTTATTTTCATTTTAATTACAGTTTGTCCATTTACTTTCAAATGCATCATCAGATAATAAAGATACACCGGCTGAATGTTTGCATACAGCGCTGCCTATTTGTGGAGAGGGAGTGGCTGTGTAGTAATGTTGACATTATGTAATGATTTGTTGACGATACAACCTTGTGAGAGACAGAGAATCCCGAGTCCTTGATAAGGATTATCTTGTCCATTCCCTATGTTATGTCTCACATAAGACAAATCTTGATCAGAGCAGGTTGTATGGCATGATGAGGTGCATGTCAAAAATGGGCAGAAGATTCTAATATACTGTAAATGAAGACTTCTCTGAGAATGAGACAAAGTTCATAAAGCACTACAAGGACATGCTGGAACCACAGGGATTGCAAGATATTGCAGGATATCAGCTCCATATGCACGTGTCCTGCCTTGGAAACTTTATTTTCCTGAGTGTTCTGCGTTTTTACAAGACCATTTTTCCTAGTCCCTAAATGCCTCCTATGGTCACCTGCAGTCCTTGGTGCGTTGTGGCGGTTGTAGACTCTTTAAATCATCATTGATTATAGTGTACACAATTGTCTCAAATCCTGGGAAGGCTTGTGCTCTAATTGGACAGCATCCCGTGAGGAAGCCCAGATTGAGGGCGAAACATGTTGGGAAGTCCATCAAAATTGCTGTATCCATAAGGATTGTACCTTATGTACTTGCTGTGGAATTGTTTTTAGACAATTTTTCTTAAACTTTGTTCAAATAAAATGTATACTTTTTAATATACCTCCTTGGATCAATTTATTAGTATATGCACCTTAAAAATCCCACAAGTATTCCTATATCTATACAAGGACATGCTTGTTTAGGTCTAGGGGACAAGAAGTAGCAGTTTTACCTACCTAATCCTCTGCTTCTGCAGGCTCCATTCCACACTGCTAGACTGGTCCTCTTCTCCCCCATGGTCTGGAAGTCTAGGGTTCTCTGGCATCTTGAAGTACAATGCAGAACCCATAGCCCTGCTATGGATGTGAGGACCCAGAAAAATATTCTACCGCCACAGTGTAGAGAAGGGTAGCATAGGAAAGTAGAGGAGTGTGCTGCCTGTGTTGCCAGGGGAGAGTAAAAGCAGGTAGTTAAGCTGTGGTTTTACCACCCCCCAACCACCCACCTAATCATGGGCATGCAGCTGCTCAGGGCTATACACATGCTGTACACATGCTTTGCAGACACAATGTCATGTTGCATTTGTCAGGCCGTACCCACCGAATGCAACATGCTATTGTGTCTGCAAAGCATGTGTGCAGCTCTACATGAACAGGGCCCCACCATAACCGCAATACATGTGATTTTTTTCTAGGTTAAAACACATCTGAAATGGCGGCCTGGGTGTGGCCTGTAGGGGAGAGGTATGCAGCTGTGATCGGCTGAGCCATAGAGTTTTTTTGAAAAATGATGGAATATAAGCTAGTGGTGGTCGGTGCTGGAGGTGTTGGGAAGAGCACTTTAACAATACAACTAATCCAAAATCATTTTGTCGATGATATGATCCCACCATAAAGGGCTCTTATAGAAAACAAGTGGTCATTGATGGGGAGACCTGCCTACTGGACATCCTGGACACAGCAGGTCAAGAAGAGTATAGTGCAATGAGAGACCAGTACATGCAGACATGGGCAGGGTTTCCTCTGCGTCGTTGCAATTATTAACACTAAATCCTTTGAGGACATTCACCATTATAGAGAACAGATAAAAAGTGTAAAAGATTCAGAGGATGTACCAAAATTGGTTTTAGTCGGCAACAAATGTGACTTACCTTCTAGAACGGTAGACACCAAGCAAGCTCAGGACTTGGCGTGGAGCCATGGAATTCCTTTTATTGAGAGATCTGCAAAAACCAGACAGGGAGTTGATGACGTTTTTACACTTTAGTACGAGAAATCCAAAAGCACAAAGAGAAGATGAGCAAGGAGGGCAAAAAGAAGAAGAAAAAGTCCAAGTCGAAGTGCGTCATTCTGTGAATACATTTTACACTAAATTATTAGCATTTCTTTTATTTTTTTCTGGTTTTATTTTACGGGACTTGTGCATCTCCACCTCTTGTGTCAGTACTTTTTGCTGTGGAAGCGCCTGTGAGACTCATGAGACCATGAGCAGGCTTTTGTGCATGTAGCAATCAATGTTTCATGATGTGCGCCGTTCGATCTCCACATCCTGTTGTCTTGCCACCTTCCCTTTCTGAAAACCCTACTGCATGACTAAGGCACGCAAAACTAATGCCCCATACACACGGTCGGATTTTCCAACGGAAAATGTTCAATGGGAGCTTGTTGTCGGAAATTCTGACCGTGTGTAGGCTCCACCAGACATTTTCCATCGGAATTTCCGTCGCACAAAATCTGAGATATGGATCTCAAATGTTCCGACAACAAAATCCATTGTCGGAAATTCCAATCGTGTGTACACAATTCCGAAGCACAAAGTTCCACGCATGCCACACTGGCTATTAAACTTAATTTTTCTCGGCTCGTCGTACGTGTTGTATGTCACCGCGTTCTGACGTTCAGAATTTCCGACAAGATTTGTGTGGCCGTGTGTATGCAAGACAAGATTGAGCCAACATCCGTCGGAAAAAATCCATGGATTTTTTGTTGGAATGTCCGATCGTGTGTACGGGGCATAAGGATTGACTCTTTCCTGGCACTTTTTTTTTTCTGAACAGTTGTACCACTAGATAAGAAATATCAGCCCCAGCGGATACTCCAGCCATTGGTGACTCCACTAGATCTACTTCTGAAAGCCACATCCCTACAACTTATCCTGAACTCTTTTTGATAGCTTTCAATGTAACTTATAGTGTATAAAACCACAAAGCGCTGTGATGATTATTTAAGATAAAGCTCCGAAGATCAAAATAAAAATAAAAATAAAATTTGTGAGGCTGCTATCAACAAAAAGTGTTCAGAATCACTAAAAATGAATAAATAAAAAAAGTTTGAAGCGCTTCACTAAATGATCAATGATAAATAAATAAATAATTAAATAATATAACCCACATACACAAATCATTAAACAAATCGGATACTGTGCAAAAAATGCAGCTAAAATTCGTGACCACACGTGTAGAAAAACTAATAAATACCTAGTGTCACAAAATGCACAAGTAAAATTAAATTAAATATAAATACTAAAGATATAGGAAGGTTGCTGTACTAATGTGACGTCAAATATATATATAATTTATGTTAAAATATTAACTATATTCTGTATTCTCAATGCTGTACTGATCTGGCGTCTCATATTTGTATAAGCTATGCTAAAATATTCAATAATAACGAGATTATGACCATATATATTCTTGTATGTTACACTTGATATCATTGAACTTTCACTGATTTATTTTGTGCTATACTCTTACAGGCTGTTGTTGCAAATATCTATTAAGGATTTTTTAACAAAAAGTCCGTTTGTTTCTTTTTATGACTGGCAACAATATCCCGGGAATATTCTCATGCTGGGTCGATCTCTGTCAATTTAGACCACACAGACGCCCGGGGCACCCACTATTGGAGATATAGAGCCAATCGTCCCCAAAGTGGTGGCCCCCTTTTTTGATCCTGGTTGCTGTACTAAATGGGGTGCTATAATACCCATAATGTGATACATATGAGCCTCTATTTCCATTTATTGGTTGCCAGATAGGCTGAATGCTTTAGTCTAGTTCTATCTGTTTATACTTTTCCCATTACCAACATGGCGTTTTCGGCGCCCGGATATCTCACGGGCTCTATGAATCCATAGACATGCGCACTACGCTTGTGGCACGCTACGGACGTCAGATGGACGCCGCCGCGTTCCTCCTCCCCCAGGGTATGACGCAGCCAGCCTCAACAAGCGTCCGCATCACGGCGGCGAAATCAGACGCCGCCGTGGTGGGGGTACATAAAGGCGGTCATACACCGCCCACAGCTCTGCTACCGGCGTCGTTCAATGGAGGCAGCGTGAAGCTCTCCCAAATTTGCTTGCCGGACTACTGCCTACAAAGTAAGTTCTCCCTCTACAGCATCACTGTCAGTTGGCAACTTTTATGGTCCTCTACAACTGTATTTCTTTTCCATTTAGAAAACATCGCGGTTGGTTATCGTTTTTGTAGTCACCATCAACTGGTTTGATGAAACTATGGTATCTAGCCATATCCATTTAACACAGGTTTACCGTGATACTTTTATGCTTTAGGTAAACACTCCTAATTGGCTCTACCTTAAAATACACCTTAAAACCAAATAAGGATGTTTGGGAATCTGGTTTTCCTTGTTCCCATACACCCCCCCCCCCTCCCCCTCATTAATTATAATTTTAATTCTGTTTTAATTTTATATTTTTTTAAAGGGCCAGTATACAACTTTGTGTTCCCCTGTGGTCTCACTATGGCAGCGATGTCCCTATATATATGAGAGAACTTCCCGGTTCAAAATCAGCACTAATTTGCCACTCTATTGAAACATTCATGTTGCCACTCTATTGAAACATTTATGTCGCATTGATGCATTACAGCCTGGTAAGATATACAAATTTTAATTTCCCACATATACTTGGTTGAACTGTCTGGTTTCCAAACTTCTACTTATATATATGCATCTATATGCTCTGTACCAACCTGTCTTCTGATAATTTAGTTTATTCATCCACTGGATGTATTTTGAATATGTTTGTGCGCATATATTGATTATTGTCTATTCTCCCATCATTATAGAATCCACTACAATCATAACCTTTAAACTCCTGAAGAAGCTCGTATTAGAGCGAAACATGTCGAGCGGCAGATTGTCATGGCATCTTTAAGTAGTTGCTTTATGTTGCATTATTCAATGTGAACAATTTTGGGTGATATTCATTAATGTCATATTGTTCTTAAAAGCATGTCCCACTTTCTATGAGAGACATAAATATTTTAATCTTAATTCAATAAAAATTTTTTTCATGTTTTAATATGATTGTACAGAATTTTTGATTATATCTTTGATGTAAACAGCACCTTAAAAGTCCTTTTTTCTCCATCCTTCGGGCAATTTAGCCCTTATCCCTTATTAAATATAAATACTGTTAAATCAAATGATTGGCCACACTATTGATAGAATCGGTAAATAGGTGAAGAAACAACTCAGACAACCAAGTCCAAACGAGGAATCAATATAATCCCAGTATAAAAAAGTTCTGCAATAGCTCTAAAATTGCTTAATTGGAGTACTCGCTTGTCAGTCTTAAACGACAATGTCATTCAGCTCCAACCTCATCAGATGTAGTATTCACCACCAGCAGGGCCGTCTTTAAGGCAGGGCAAAAGGGGCAGCTGCCCTGGGCCCTGTCATTTTTGTGGGGCCCAAAGCAGCTGCCTCATACTTGTCAACTATCCCAGTTTAAATTCCCTTGCCCCTTGAAGTTTTAGTCCCATGCTGTGTCCTGATATCTCAGTGTGAAGTGTTGCTACTAATGCTGCCCAGCTCTGCCTTACTGTTGTGTACAAATGACTCACCTGCAGACCCTGTGTTTACATGTAAATAACCGGCATTCATATGTAAATAGCAGCATTCATATATAAATAGCTGCATCCGGCAGCATAGATATGTAAATAAAGGCGGCATTCATATGTATATCATGCCCCCTTTAGTGAGGAGATGATGTGCTATAACCTCTAATCAGTGAGCAGTATTACTGTACAGTAATCTCTAGCAACCAATCAACAAGCAGAAATCATGTGCTGTAACCTCTAGCAACCAGTCAGTAAGCGGTAATGATACACTGTAACCTCTGGCAACTAATCGCAATCACTGCCTGATCTGATACAGTAAACTGATTTTAAGTCTAGCTGCTATTTATTATATGTCTCAGAGCAGGTGGAGAGCGAATTTTTATGGGGGGGGGCAATAAAACGTTTGCCCAGGGTCCAATCAATATTAAAGACGGCCCTGACCACCAGCAATCATATGTAAAGCAGATAAAAAAGAAGAAATTTCATTGCGCAATGCTCTATATAAATGGTACACCAGCAAACATGCTATGAGATCCACTCACGTGCGCCCAATATGAGAGAGGCATATGCAGATGTATTAAGCAGTCAGCCGCCACGGACGAGAGCAGGGTCGCTGCAGTACACAGCCAGATACTGACAGACTGCACAATGCGTCCTAGGCTCCTCCCACGCGTTGCGTCACGGTCACATCACTTGAAAAAGTCACAACTGCCTTGCAGTTGTGGGGCAGCCCCCTGCAAGAGAGGATTTTTATTTTTCCCAAAGATAGGCTTTAAGTTACTTCCTGTTGTGGTGTAAAAACTCTCTGTCCCTGTCTTCCCCTGACTTTCCCCACACTGTCACACAGGCTTTTGCTGGAGACTACAAGTGGCAGTTTCAGTCAACTTTATCCCTTTCACGCCTAATGCTTTGTACACATGAGCGGACTTTCGACGGACTGAACTCCGAAGGACTTTTTGAAGGACTTTCGATGGAGTTCCGACGGAGTTCCGACGCAACGGACTTGCCTACACACGATCACACCAAGGTCCGACTGATTCGAACGTGATGACACACAACAGGACTAGAATAAGTAAGTTCATAGTCAGTAGCCAATAGCTGCCCTTGCGTCGTTGTTTGTCCGTCGGACTAGCATACAGACGAACGGATTTTTCGACTGGACTCAAGTCCGTCAGAAAAAATTGAAACATGTTCTATTTCTAAAGTCCGTCTGATTTTTCGACAGCAAAGGTCCGATGAAGCCCACACACGATCGAATTGTCCGGCGGATTGGTTCCGTCGGACCTTTGCTGTCGAAAAGTCCGGTCGTGTGTACACGGCATAAGTCTATTTCTGACATTTGGTGTTTACAATTAAAATCCATATTTTTTGCTATAGAATTACTTAGAACCCCCAAACATTATATATATATATATATATATATATATATATATATATATATTTTAAAAGAGACCCTAGAGAATAAAATGGCGATTGTTGCAATATTTTATGTCACACGGTATTTGTGCAGCTTTGTTTTAAACGCAACTATTTGGGAAAAGGGACACTTTCAAGAATTAAAAAAACGCAGAGTAAATAGATACCAAACATGTTACGCTTTATAATTGCACGCATTCGTGGAATGGCGACAAACTACGGTACCTAAAAATCTCCATAGGCGACACTTTAAATTTTTTTACGGTTACCAGGATAGAGTTACAGAGGAGGTTTAGTGCTAGAATTATTGCTCTGACGATCGCGGTGATACATCACATGTGTGATTTGAACACCATTTACATATGCGGGCGCGACTTGTGTATGCGTTTTCTTTGCTGCACAGGGATGGGGGCGCTTTAAAAAACATTTTTTTCTTATTTATTTTTATATCATTAAATTGTGTGGTTTTTTTTTTAAATAATTTGATCACTTTTATTGCTGTCACAAGGAATGTAAACATCCCTTGTGACAGTAATAGGTGGTGACAGGTACTCTTTATGGAGGGATCGGGGGGTCTAAAAGACCTCCAATCCTTCCTTTGCACTTCAAAGTATTCAGATCGCCCAAAATGGCAATTCTGAATACTGTATATTTTTTTAAATCAGGCACCATTGGCTGCCGAGTAAACAGGAAGTGACGTTGTGACGTCGCTTCCGTATTTACATTCAGGAGACTGACACGAAGCCTGTTCCAGCTTCATGCCAGTCTCTCTCTAGCCGCCGGAAGTTGCGGATCGAGGATCAGGTCCCCCGGTGGGACGGGAGGCCCGGTCAGAGCGGTGAGAGGCGGCGGGAGGGGGGATGTCCCCTCCCGCTCCTCTGGGATAACAATTGAGCAGCTTTTAGCTGCATTGGTTGTTATCCCTGGATAGCTGATGGCCCACTCTAAAAAACGGTACCGGGATGATGCCTGCAGCTGTGGCCATCATCCCGGTATAACCCCTGAAAGCCGAGGCCGCATTTCTGTGCTCTGCCGGAAGGGAACATACAGGCACGATCCACCTATGTCACCATCAGGAAATCTGCCTTGAGAAAAGACATGCAGCCGTCATATGAATACATACATGTGTAGCGCAACTCCCATAAGAGCCACAGGAATTACTTGTCTAGGTCTTCCCAACTTTAGCCTCGCAGCCAGGCACACAACAGGCTAATTCACTCTTCTCAACAAAACAGTCTAGGGGATGTTGTTTTTGCTGTTTTTATCCTTTCTGCTTAAAGGGGTTGTAAACCCTCGTGTTTTTTCTACTAAGGTGAATAAACTTCTGACACTGACCGGCACCCCATCCCCTCCCATTTTCCCTCACCTGAGCCCGTTAGTTCCCTCGGCAGAGACGTGCTCACCTTTTCTGCCCGGGGTTCTCGGCTCTTGATTGGATAGATTGATAGCAGCGCAGCCATTGGCTCTCGCTGCTGTCAATCAAATCCAATGACTCAGGCGCTGGGGGGGCAGGGCCGAGTCTGGCATTCTGTGTCAATGCACGCAAATGCTGGACTCGGGAGCATGCCCGCAAGGTAACCCTCAGGGAGAGCGCTTCTCCCAGGGGGTTTACCGATGTGAGGAGGAGCCGCGAGCGCCGCCGGGGGACCCCAGAAGACGATGATCGGGGCCACATTGTGCAAAACGAACTGCACAATAGAGGTAAGTATGATATGTTTGTAAACCTTCCTTTTTTTTAAAATAACAATCACTTTAACCTCTCCCGCTGACCACTTTTATCTGAAAGCCAGCTGCCTCCCGTTTAAGAGGATACTGGGGGTTATGGCAGCTACCTGCTGCCATAACGACGGTATCCCTTGTCAAAGTACCGACTTATAACGACAGTGGTTGGTCGTTAAGTAGTAGTAGAGCCAGCAGAGCAAAGTCCCTTCTCTTTTTTTTCTTTTTTGTGGACAATATCTGGACAGAGTTTTTCAGGACACCAGCCGGTGTCCCCTTTAACAGACCTACAGCTGATTATAACTAGGCACCAGAGGGGTGGCTAGAAAAAAAGGTCTCCAAGATCCAGTCATGTCTGTACTCACAAGGCCCAAGGACAGATTGGTGCCTCCTTCCAATCTTCCAAGCGATACCCTCCAGTGATACCAGACAGATCCATGGCAGACAGCTCCCCTCAGCCAGCCCAGCTGAGGCCTCCACATGGCAGCCTGTGCCTCAGAGGGCAGAGTGCCCCCCTCAGGCTGAACTCTAGGACAAGACCCAGAGCTCAGTGTGTTCACTGATTAAATAAAGCCTCCCAGCATTCCATTAGAGCCTGCCTCTCTGGTATAGGCCAGGGCTGTATTCATACCTCTCAACTTTTGAACTTCAGAATGAGGGACACTTGAAGGAGGAAGCGACTGACGTCGTGCTACGTGCACTGTGGCAAAAGCGCGTGTGGTGCGGAGTGACAGTAGGACAGGCAGTAAGACACAGAGCATCATTGCAGCCTCACTGTGTCCATCAATTGCAGCTTTACTGTGCCCGTGAATGCAGCCTCACTGTGCCCATGAATGCAGCCTCACTGTGCCCATGAATGCAGCCTCACTGTGCCCATGAATGTAGCCTCACTGCCCATCAATACAGCCTCACTGCCCATCAATGCGGCTTCACTGCCCATGAATGCAGCTTCACTGCCCATGAATTTGGTCTCACTGCCCATCAATGCAGCCTCACTGCCCATTGAGAGGAGAGAGGAAGGGAGGGGAGCGCTGCAGCCACAGATCAAAGCGGCATCCATGCTGCTGGAGAAGATACAGGGAGGAGGTGGGTGGAGCTAACTACTAGGCGCGGAGGAGGAAGTTAAATCCTCCTCCGGCTCCACTCTGAATGCTGGGGCCCCGCTCTCCTTCTCGTCATGACGTCACCAGTTTGGGCAGTGAGCCAGGCAGCGGCCGGTGATGAATAATAGCGGGTCTCGGCCAGGATTACAGTACACCAGGGCAGTGAGTGGCAGCGGCAATACTTTAAGGGGGCATTAGATCGGCCCACGGGGCAATTAACTGTATTGTATTGATTGAAGGGACCCGGGACAGACCTCCCAAAGGAGGGACTTTCCTGGGCAATCCAGGACCGTTGGGAGGTATGCTGTATTTATCTTCATGCTGCCATCGACATAGCTTCACACCTATCATCCAGAAACTTCTTAAGTCTCCTGGATATAGAGGAAGCTATAGGCCAGACTGGCAGTAGCTAAACAAACAGTGAGCAGGATATGCTTTTGGCTGTCAGACCAAATACAGCCACACCGACTACAGTGTGGCTACTAAATTTGTCTTTTAAAACTATGTGTTACACACATAGTCAGGAAGTGCCTGCATGGAGGCTGCAGGAAATCAGCAGCACTGAGATGCAACAAAGGATTAAAAAAAAAAGTTTTTTGTTTTTTTTTAAATGTAACAGTTAAACTAAATGTCTTTCATTAAGACTCGGTTCACACAGGGGCAACTTGTCAGGCGACTTAGCCGCCTGACAAGTCGCGTTCCGTTCTATTCTACGGAACCGTTCTAATAGGAACGACTCAAGTCTCTCTGAAAAAGGTTCCTGTACTACTTCGGGACAACTTCAGGGCGACTTGCATTGACTTCTATACAGAAGTCATTTTGCAAGCCGCCGCTGAAGTCGTGTGCAGGTCGCCTAAGGCAGTCGCGCTGCAAGTCGTGCTGCCCCTGTGTGAACCGGCTCTTAGTGTTTACATGTACTTTAATTTCAGGGATCTGATTATGAAGTGCTACTAGTAGCCTTTATGAATATATAAATAATTTTAATTATGTACCTTAAGATAATACTAAGATTAGATATAAAAACTGGCACTGCATATAAATTTGTTGGGCAGTAATATGCAGGCTCCTTTAGCTTGTCATCAGTCATTGTAATCTATCAATCTATCTCACCCTTGTAAGCATGAATGTACATGCATGCTGGATGTTGCGTAGGATTTAATGGAAAGGTACATAAACATTTTGCGCTAATCCTGAACTGTGCCATGTATCTCCCATGAACTGTTCACACACATGAAAAGCACCCCTGCCTTTTTTGAAACATGATTGCAGGACGCACCCAGGCTCCAGGCCTCCCGCCAGATACGGTTATATTTATCCTGTGAGATCACAGATCATTAACTCCTTCCTAACCCTGCAGCTAGATCCACATGAGATAACACGGAAGAGCCGCCTACTAGAATTGGGTAATGTATTTATTAAAGAGAAAGGCTGTGAGTACACAGAATACATTTTAAGCAGTAAGAATTTCAGAGGAACCCTTGCCCCAGACATTTCTTGACCCAGAGTCCCTGATTGATCTCTAGGCAATAAGTAACCATCCGCCTTGCCAGGTCACTGCGCAGAGTGAGGTTTTCTCCTCCTGTTTTCCTTTAGACCTTGCTCTTTGCAGTCAATATTTAACAGCACAGACCTCTTTCAGCAAAATCCTATTAGTGCCAGTGCTGTAAAATGCTGTAGATCTGGTTCACTATAATTTCAGCTACGGTTAATATATTCATTTACTTTTTGTGTCAGTATACTATCTTAAAAAAATCACGCGCTAAACAAGTGAAAGTCTGCAAATATTTCTTTAGGTGGAATGTGAACAAATGATATCCAGCTTATATTGCCCCCCTACAGCACAGTACAGGCAGGTTGGAGCAGGTGCTGGATATCTGGTACAGCTGTTCCCTCCAGCATCTGCAGAGACACATGGCCAAGCCACCGGAGTGACCTAATACATCTCCCTAAAGTTGGCCTGTTTTTTAAGGAGTCAGGGGAGGGAATGTGTTTTACATCAAGTAACTTTCCAGAGCGTGCGTGGCGGGGAAATATGATTCAGATAGTGAGTACACACCTTCCAGCAATTTCATTCCTTGAAACATGTCTGTGCAAAGGACAATCCCAGCTAGCTTTGGGCCACACCAACTGATAACAGCATGGACTGAAGATGTAGGAGCAGTATAAATAAGCATAGGCTGGTTTACATCTGCTTTCATTGACAGACCTTCCAGTGAAAGGCTACCTGCTTTTGACCTGGTGGTCTAATTATATCTGGGTGGTCTGTAGTTACAAACTAGCCTGCCATAACTGGTTATTATGGAAGAGAAAGCAGTGGATGCTAGCAATGATCATGCAGGAACTTTATCCTGGATGTTCATGTCAGTAACTTACTCTAAACAAACTGAGTAAATGAACTTTTCGTCATTATAAGTTTTGAATTTTTCCACCCAAACAGCGAATTAGGAAGGACTGCATGACTCATTCAGTTCTTTGTTTCTTTATACTCGCTGGCTGGTAACGGAACACATACAGATACTCAAGACCTGAATGTGATGGCAACATTATGTGTTTGTTCCATTCTGTTCATCATGTCTAAAAATGACATATGACTGGAATTAGGGGTAAAAGTACCATTAAACTCTGGTTGGAAAAAAAAAAAAAAATCAAGCATGCGTTTTTTAAAGAAGAACTTCAGGGAACGTTTTTATTTTCCTATGCAGTGTAGCCGTGCCCGCACTGCATTAGTTAACTGTTTGTGTTGTCCAGGGGCGCAAGGAAAAGCTATGCTTACACGATCCTTTGATCATGTGGAAAACAGCGCTCCCCTTTGTCCAGCGGTGGACTGTTCCTGCCATCCTCACGTCCAGAGCCAGTCTATGGGTCTGATGACTTCAGAAACAGTCCATAAACAAGACCGCTAGCTCATAGGAGAGCCGGAGCATCGAGGACTGGTCTTGCACTCAGAGGATCGGCGGATTAGGTAAGTATATCTCCACTCTCTTCACCCCTAGACAAAAATAAGCAGTTTACCCATGCAGTGCGGCACACCCCCATTGCATACAAAAATAAAAATGTTTAACTTTAACTCAGAAAAGCAAAATCTATTGCTCATTTTTGCAGCTGTAATCTGACTTCCTGTTAGAGGGTGGCTACATTTATTATCCATGGCCACACTGCATGTAGGATCATAGTCACCCTCTCTTGCTTACTCATGAGATGGACTAGTGAATTTGAACTACAGTATGTACTACGTAGGTGCACCTGACTGC
The DNA here is from genome assembly GCF_042186555.1 of Aquarana catesbeiana. NCBI lineage: Eukaryota > Metazoa > Chordata > Amphibia > Anura > Ranidae > Aquarana > Aquarana catesbeiana. The sequence continues at coordinate 405,275,462 of NC_133325.1, forward strand.
AACACGCACTTCTCGTTTCAAACAGTAGTGAGGGAGCGGGGGGTAGGTGTGGGTTCAGGAGCTCACAACCGATGTTACAAGGATGCAGAAAAACGCATTAAGAAACAATGTAGCCCTTGTTCACACTGCCGAGGTTTCAAAGTCACGCGACTTTGAATTCGACATCCCTGTGGGACTTCATTGCGGCTTGCATGCAACTTCTTTAACAGAAGTCAATGCAAGTTGTGTTAAAGTGGCAAGTTCTATTGCCATTATTGGGGCATGACTTCTCATGTGACTTTGAACTCTCAAGTCGCATGACAAGTCACGGAAGTGTAAACCGTGGATAAATGATAAATAGATTGCAGGGCCAATAGGTAGTGGATGTGTATGGATTCTTTATGGAGAATAAGGATATTGTTCAGTGTCACTTTAAATATAAAATAAGGTGGCCATCCTCTTTCCTATCCTTCATTGAAGAGAAACAAACTGAATGTTGGAGTTCATGCACCCTTCTTCAGAGTCACCAATAAGTATCCTTGTTTTATTTTAAAGTGCACATCAAGCCAAATAGTTTTGTTTTTGTTTTTTTTATAAAGTGAGAAGGATTGGAATCCCTGACTGGATTTACTGATAACGGATGCTCCCCCACCTTCTTTCTTGATGGCAACAGTTTCCCAAGACAAGTGAAGGAAAATCTGCAACAAGGTCGCAGACAAAAAAAAAAAAACTTCTACTACTGTACTAAAAAAGGTGTTTTTTTTTTTCTGCATGTGTAGTTGTTGGAGAATGCCTCCCTTTTCTTGTCTGATAAAATGTGGTCATCAGGACAAGAAGAGAGTGAAAACCTTTCTAATGGAGTCTAGGATGGCAGTAACAACCTCACAGGGTTTCTAACCCATCCCCATTTTATCCAAAACTAAGAAAAACAAGTTTTGGCTACACAATGCTTTAAATTCTGGACTACAGGAATGGCAATTGCATGTTTATTGATTGCTGCACACAAGAAGAAATGTTCTTGCTAGCACACTTTGCATGCATAAACTCCATTGACTTAATCTAATCTACAGTGGGGACGGAAAGTATTCAGACCCCCTTACATTTTTCACTCTTTGTTATATTGCAGCCATTTGCTAAAATCATTTAAGTTCATTTTTTTTACTCATTAATGTACACACAGCACCCCATATTGACAGAAAAACACAGATTTGTTGACATTTTTGCAAATTTATGAAAAAAGAAAAACTGAAATATCACATGGTCCTAAATATTCAGACCCTTTGCTCAGTATTTAGTAGAAGCACCCTTTTGATCTAATACAGCCATGAGTCTTTTTGGGAAAGATGCAACAAGTTTTTCACACCTGGTTGGATGGTAAACGTTGGTGGACAGCCATTTTTAGGTCTCTCCAGAGATGCTCAATTGGGTTTAAGTCAGGGCTCTGGCTGGGCCATTCAAGAACAGTCACGGAGTTGTTGTGAAGCCACTCCTTCATTATTTTAGCTGTGTGCTTAGGGTCATTGTCTTGTTGGAAGGTAAACCTTTGGCCCAGTCTGAGGTCCTGAGCACTCTGGAGAAGGTTTTCGTCCAGGATATCCCGGTACTTGGCCGCATTCATCTTTCCCTCGATTGCAACCAGTCGTCTTGTCCCTTCAGCTGAAAAACACCCCCACAGCATGATGCTGCCACCACCATGCTTCACTGTTGGGACTGTATTGGACAGGTGATGAGCAGTGCCTAGTTTTCTCCACACATACCGCATAGAATTAAGGCCAAAAAGTTCTATCTTGGTCTCATCAGACCAGAGAATCTTATTTCTCACCATCTTGGAGTCCTTCAGGTGTTTTTTAGCAAACTCCATGCGGGCTTTCATGTGTCTTGCACTGAGGAGAGGCTTCCGTCGGGCCACTCTGCCATAAAGCCCCGACTGGTGGAGGGCTGCAGTGATGGTTGATTTTCTACAACTTTAATACATCTCCCGACTGCATCTCTGCAGTCACCAGCTCTAGGAAGGGTTCTGGTCGTCCCAAATGTCTTCCATTTAAGGATTATGGAGGCCACTGTGCTCTTAGGAACCTTAAGTGCAGCAGAAATTTTTGTAACCTTGGCCAGATCTGTGCCTTGCCACAATTCTGTCTCTGAGCTCTTCAGGCAGTTCCTTTGACCTCATGATTCTCATTTGCTCTGACATGCACTGTGAGCTGTAAGGTCTTATATAGACAGGTGTGTGGCTTTCCTAATCAAGTCCAATCAGTATAATCAAACACAGCTGGACTCAAATGAAGGTGTAGAACCATCTCAAGGATGATCAGAAGAAATGGACAGCACCTGAGTTAAATATATGAGTGTCACAGCAAAGGGTCTGAATACTTAGGACCATGTGATATTTCAGTTTTTCTTTTTTAATAAATCTACAAAAATGTCAACAATTCTGTGTTTTTCTGTCAATACGGGGTGCTCTGTGTACATTAATGAGGAAAAAAATTAACTTAAATGATTTTAGCAAATGGCTGCAATATAACAAAGAGTGAAAAATTTAAGGGGGTCTAAATACTTTCCGTCCCCCACTGTAAATACACAATAAAATAACACATAGCAGATATATGCAGAAAATCTGTGGCATATACAGTATTCATGCTGTCATATACACATTAAAATAATAGTGCCTTTCCATACAGGCTCAGCCTCAAAGAAAGAGAAGATAGCTGCATATCTCCTGAGCATTTGAGGGACTTCCGGTTCCTCTTAACTGTCACTTCTGATAATGGATTTATCTGCAAGTCTTGGTACCTAGTAAAGACAAAACTAAGTTAAAAGATAATCAACCAAGAAATAGCCCGCACATCAACTTGAGCTTCAACAGTCAGTAAAAAAATTGAACTAAAAGAAAAAAAAAACAAAAAAAAACGCAACAGTACATAAATAATGATCAAATACACACAAAAAAGAAAAAAACAAATATTAAGAACTCTAAATTGTCTCTGTTTCCATGAAATGTTGCTGTCCATGAAATCAGCACTTTCTCTGTGTAATCAATTTCCTCTGTCTTTTGCAATCATGGACTTTACTGAGAGCAGCAGGAGCCATTGAGCTGATGTTTTTGGTATACCAGAGAGAGAATACGCAACTAAATTGTAGCACACAGGTATCTCTGAGATTGAATTGCTAGATTAATCTATTATATATATTACATACAAGGCTGCTGTTAGAAATCACAAAGCCGTACAACCTACCTGACACTAAATCACAAAAAAATACACTAAAATCAATGTTAGCAGACACAAGCATAACATAACTTACAAAATTCCTGCTAAATGTAAAAGATAAAACTTTATTGAGGTAATAAAAAGTTATTTGTGTAGATGAGATCTTGGGGTTCATTCCCATAGGTGCTGGGCCTGTACTGTGTGAATCAGTGTTTTTTTGTTTTTTAACCACTTGCCGACCCCTGCATGTACATTTACGTCAGCAGAATGGCATGGACAAGCAAATGGGCCTACAGGTACGTCCCTTTAAATTTGCCGCCGTGTGGTCGTGTGTGTGCCGCTGGCGCCGCGCTCGCGACCCTGCCGTGAGCTCCGTGAGTGTGATCGCGGGTTTCGCGGACTCGATGTCCGCGGGGATACCCGCGATCGTCTCACGGAGAGGAAGAACAGGGAAATGCTGATGTAAACAAGCATTTTCCCGTTCTGCCTAGTAACACGGACACTGATCACAGCTTCCTGTAATCGGGAGCGGTGATCAGTCTCGTTTCACACGTAGCCCATTCCCCCACAGTTAGAATCACTCCCTAGGACACACTTAACCCCTGCAGCGCCCCCTCCTGGTTAACCCCTTCACTGCCAGTCACATTTACACAGTAATCAATGCATTTTTAATCGCACTGATCGCTGTATAAATGTGAATGGTCCCAAAATAGCGCTAAAAGTGTCCGATCTGTCCGCCATAATGTTGCAGTCATGATAAAAATTGCTGATCGCCACCATTACTAGTAAAAAAAAAATATTAATAAAAATGCCATAAAACTATCCCCTATTTTGTAGATGCTATAACTTTTGCGCAAACCAATCAATAAACGCTTATTGTGATTTTTTTTACCAAAAATATGTAGAAGAATACGTATCAGCCTAAACTGAAGGAAAAATTTTTTTTTATATATTTTTGGGGATATTTATTATAGCAAAAAGTAAAAAATGCGTTTTTTTCAAAATTGTCACTCTTTTTATGTTTATAGCGCAAAAAATTAAAACTGCAGAGGTGATCAAATACCACCAAAAGAAAGCTCTATTTGTGGGAAAAAAAGGACGTCAATTTTCTTTGGGAGTCACGTCGCACGCCCGCGCAATTGTCAGTTAAAGCGACGCAGTGTCGAGTCGCAAAAAGTGCTCTGGTCTTTGGCCAGCCAAATGGTCCGGGGCTTAAGTGGTTAAATGTGGCTATTGCTGTGTGTAGACAGCTTATGTTACACTATGGGGATGCAGCAGCTGTATGAACACAGCATTTAACAGGCATGTTGATGTATGGCCCCTGAACATTGACAGTGCGCATTTGTGGCCACTCACCCACACCTGCACACCAAATTAGGACCTGCAGCTGTGTTCATACAGCCGCTGCACAAACAAACACCGCATTCACACTGTATAGGCCAGAGACCCCATGTGAATGAGCCCTTCATTTTTTTAAATATTTTTTACAATTTTTTACAATTATTTGTTACAATTGTTAAAAAAAAATTTTATTTAAAAAAAATATTTTTTTTAATTTTTTTAAATTATAAAAAAATTACATTTTATTTATTTTTTTACAATCTGTTAGCTTTTTTATATTTTTAAAATTGTTTTGTACATTTTTTTTACAACGCTGCTGGGGAGGGGGGTGGGGGGCTTTGGTGAGATATCAGGGGTCTAAACAGACCCCTGACATTTCACCTTTGAGACAGAGAAAAGAATTGAGGACACAGATTCTTCATTTCCTTTCTCTGTAGCCTCAGCTACACTGAAGATGAATGAACAGGAGGCAGAGGCTCCTGTTCATTCATAAACCAAAACATAGTAAATACAGTTTACTATGCTCAGTTATCAATAGACACAGGAGGAGTGTTCAGTAACGATCACTCACAGTATCCATTCAAAAAAGGAAGGGGCTGGTAAATGACATATATACTAGCCCATTTCTCCCGCTCTGTATCCTGACACATGCCCTGCACTCGCAGCAGCCAGTGGAACATTAAAGCCAGCAGGACATGGAAGCCAGCAGCGCCACGGGAAGGGGCAGGAGGGGGGTAGCACAGTGACAGGGGGGCACATGGGGGGAATCAGAAGCAGGCAGAATAGGAAGGGGGATTGGTGTTGGGGAAACAATTACAGGAACAATGCCCTGTGTCTGTGTCTCTCCCTGCTGCAGCTGAAAGCCGGCAGGAGGGAGAGAAACCGGCTTTCAGCTGCTGCAGAAAGCCACACAGGGCATCATTCTGTAATTGCCCAGCTTCACCAATTCCCTGTTTGCCCCCCCCCCCTCCGTGTGCCTGGGCCCCCTACAGGAGGACCGGTGGTACCCCCCTATTGGCGGCCCTGTTTACATATCAAGTTTGAACTGCAATTGGTATTAGAATTCACAGAGCAATAGTCTTGCTTACTACAGAGAAACAAAATCAACCACTAGTTCTGTGTCATATTAAATGTCTCAAGTACAACTACTGCTGGAGTACCAAATTAAGAATTGCCATTACTAAGTATCTCTTGTTTTTAACACATTAAGACCAAGGCTCAAAAGTGTTCTGTCAAAAGGGTTTTTTTTTATAAGAGAACTGCCATAATGACCATCAAACCTCAGCAGCCTGCAATGATGTCTGTAGGTTGGGGCCTCCTTGCTGAGATGGATGGTAGCTGAGAGTGAAACCTAGGACTGCTTTTTCTGTAACCCCTCATATGTTATTAGTAAAGTTGAAGTTTATCTATTATTTATTCATTTTGTTGCTCTGTGGCTTTGGTGACATAGCTTACCTGCAATGAAGGATGTCCCACATTTTGCGGGAGTCTGGTTCCTGGAGAAATCTTCACTGCAGGGGTGCCGGTCCTCTCCTGTGACTGAACTTCTGGTGTGCGGGAGGTTAATAACTTCAGGCTATAAAAAATGCTCCTGATGGGGACCTGTTCCCTCCTTCTCCGGTGAGATTCTTTGAGTGCATTTACTCCATGTAACACAGTTATTTTACTGATAATGTTGAGAGAATTAAGTTGCATACATGATCAGTTTCTTTAAAGAGGTTGTAAACCTCTCTGTGAAAGTTGTACCTATAGATAAGCCTAGAATAAGGCATACCTATAGATACTGTAAATATCTCCTAAACATGTGCCGTGTAGGAGATATTTACTTTGTTTTGCGCCGATGATGTAATCGATGCATGCGCTGTGATGAAACTGCCCCCCTGTGCTGTTTCTTCACGAGCGAGTGCTGTGACTGGCGGCTCACGCGTGCATGCATGGGAGTGACATCACGCGGCTCCGGCCAGTCACAGAGCTGGAGTCCGCCCCTGGAAGGAAGAGGAGCGAACATGGATGCGGCCTGCAGCGGGGACAGGGCGGGCTTCATTTACAGGTAAGTGTCACATAATGTGCTAGCATGCGATGCATACTAGCACATTATGCTTTTAGTTTGAAGGGGCAAAGGAAGGAAGTAAAACCCATCAGGGTTTACTTCCTCTTTAAAGTCATTGCAAATGAATTTAAGATGAACAGGGCTAGGAAATTGTAACTCTCTTTAATGTGTTAATAAACCCACAACAGTAAAATCAGTCTGTATATGCAGTAAAGCATGCTTGTTATGCTCACTGTGAAACCAAAGGGGTTAATCCTCCACATTGTGTAGAAAGGCTGTTTGATCCTGTCTTCCCTGATCTTCCCCTTCTTCCACTGTCCCCAATCCATCTCCTGGTAAGATAGAGCCTTTGGTGTCACTCTGCACATGCTCAGTTTGGTGTATATTGCTAGAGAGTTTTTTTTATCTTGGGAGGGTGCATGTGATCAGCACAGGGCCAATCAGCACTGTCCAGACAGAGGCTTAGGGGTCCTGCAGCCTAATAGGACAGTCAGAGTAGAATAAAACTCCTCCTACAAGCTTTAACCAGACACTGATTGAAGACTGCTATATACTGCTGATGTGAAAAGGTATTTAGCCAATTATATTTACTAAATTAATTGCATTTCCATGTTTTGTGTACTGTGGGAGACCAGATCGTGAATGCATGGTCCAGGGTTTAGTAACATTTTAATATCTGAATATTGAACTAAGAGTCTAAGCTCCAAACACTAAAATGGTGGCAGCATTGAGATTTTTTATTTCAAATCATGAAATCAAGTCCAAGCACAACTTAGGAGTGTAAATATGAAAGAATCTCAGCCACACTCCACTTAGCTCCTCTTGCAGTATTCTTTAATAATCAATGAACTGATTGCATACAGTAATATCTCTACCCAAAAAAAAACAACATGTTTCACCACGCCTGGCTTTCTCACAGGTATAGGGAAGTCTTGGGGGGCTTCGCCTATCTTTGTGAGCTAGCCAGGAATGGTGAAACATGTCAAGGAGGTTGGCTTTTGGGTGGAGACATTACTGTATTCAATCAATTCATTGATTATTAAAGAATACTGCAAGAGGAGCTAAGTGGAGTGTGGCTGAGATTCTTTCATATTTTCAATAGAGAGTATGGACTATGATGACCAACACCTGGGTTGCCAATGTACAAGAGAGGCCAGTCTTGAGCAGGGCTATGGGTCTGTGTGTGTTTCTGTTCTAACTTAGGAGTGGAGATTCTAATCCTTACAAAAGCCTTTTTCTTGACTTTTTGAGTCAGTAAGTAAATATTGCATTGTCTTATATGGGCAAATAATGACTGTTTGAGGACATGTCTCCATTTACAATCAACTAGATTCTAAAGGCCCGTAATCACGATCAGAAAATTGTGAGTAACATTTTGTCCGATTAACGATCTGCCAATTTTCTGATCGTTAGTATGGTGCTTTCGACAGCGGATCCCGAATTTTCAGACAACAAAAAACTGAATGTGCAGGCTATAAAATTTTTGTTGTTTGTGAACACAACGTCTGATTTTTGTTAAATTAGTTCATTTTTCGTCCAAGACTACGCATGCTCAAAAACGAAAGAACACATTCAAAACAATTTAACACATTACATCACTTTTGAAGTTGAATTCTGTCGTACGAGAATTTTCGTATGTTGAATAACCTCTTCACTTTCGATATCAGACTAGCATGCAAGAACAAACGGACGAAAATTCGTCCGATAATCTGAGCCTGCTTAAGGAAGACCTAGCAAAAAGGATTCCATTGACATTCATTTTGCAGGACGTTCAATTGGAACCAGACTGAAAGCAGCTGGTATTTGTGTAGGCCTCATAAGCTCTTACCTCTTCATTCAATTTTCAAGCCTGTAGTGCTAAATGGCCAACCAGTATGGTAAAGTTATATAAATATTAATGTTTCACAGATAGCCCATTTAGTTCGGAAGTGACTGCTCAACTGGAAAGCAAAGGAAAACTGTAAACATAGACTTCAGTAGTGAAACTGATTATGTTGCACAGACTGTTCTTTACCGTGTGGAACAAATATTTGAATAGCAAAAGTTAATTCAACCCAAAGCTTGCCAACTCTTGAAGAGCTACAAGTGTCAGGAAGCCATGTCAGTTGTGGCTTTGATAAATGGTAGGAGCACTTGGGCCAGGATCACAGACAACTGAAGTTTTCAGCACTAGTAAAGCAAGCCAGAGTATCTGCACCCAGGTTAGCTGGCTTTTCTGCCAATTACTTGTTTCACTATTAAGGCACTGCAATGGTTCTTGGCTCAGTTCTCATGTGATATGATCTTGTGAATGTTTAATGAGAAGCATGGAAATCCTATGAAAATCTGACAAGATAACAGCCAACAGCACAGAGCTCAGCTGCCTGGCCCACACCCACGGCTCCGTTTCTCAATTCCTTCTTGTAAGCTTAATTTTACTATGGCCGTGGTTATATATTATTATGTGTGTGGAAAGGAAACTAAATTAATCGATTATGCTAAATTCCACTGTATAGAAATGCTACTTGTTATGAAAAAATGAATGTACCTTTGTCCTATTACTAATTAGACATTTGGACAGTTGTGGAGGCAACATGGACTCTCGTGGTACCACGAGAGTCCATGTTGCCTCCACAACTGTCCAAATGTTAAATTCCACTGTACCAAGAAATGACTATATGATAAATAATCATATTATTCCTTTGCACTGAGTTATAATTGCCATGGCTCTGAAAAGCAATCTGTGTTCGCATTGCTTGACAAGCAGTAGGGAGGCCTCCTCACCATCTGTTTTAACCTTGCAAATGCACGCAGTTTTTGGGTGTTTGAAGCACTCCCCTATTCACTTTGGATGAGTTACATTTGGCAGTGGTACTGCCAGGCCAGGACAAGGCAGAAGCCATCATTTTTGCCACAGGTACAAAGCATCACGGCTGCAACACACCTGTAAACTGCCTTTGAAGCTTTCAGGGGGGGGGGGGCAGTGGGGTGCTAAAAACATGGCTCAACTGTCTGTTTTTAATGCCACTTAACTGCAAGTCTAAATGAGCCCAATGTTTCTGACATCTCCACACACGTCTTCTATTCATTTTAAGTCTAAATCCTCACACACGATAGCAATATCAGATGAATGGTCGTCCGATTTTTGTTGCACGCTAGTCTCATATAGAAAATTAAGAGGTTGCTCAACTTACAAAAATTCTCGTACCACAGAATACAACTTCGGAAGTGATGTAATGTGTTGAATTGTATTGTAATTTATTCTTTTGTTTCTGAGCATGCATAGCCTTGGTCTTACAATTTTTTTTTTTTTGGACGAAAACTGTATTAATTAAATGAAAATCAGACATTGTGTTCACATACGATAAAAATTTCCTAGCCTGCACCTTCAGTTTTTGTCATCCAGGCAGAATCAGCTGTCAAAGGCACTACACTAACGTTCAGATAGTCGGCTGATCATTCGTCCAATTTTACTATTGTGTGTACGGGTCTTTAGCCTACAATCACACAACAGTTTGTGTGCGACCATCAGCAGCAATCACTAGATTCTTGACAGCGGTTGTAATCGTTGTTTGCATATGCACTGTGCGACCAGCAGTAGCTATCATTGGTGGCTGTCAGATTTGTAATCAATGGCAAAGCCGCTGCTGTTCGTATTTACTCACTGATCCGAGTGGTTACATGTGAATACTGACCCTGGAAGCAGACAGTGTGCATCCAGGGTCAGAGTTTCTGCTAAGTTTTGGTGACGCCCACATGCTGGCCGCAACTCATCATACAGTTTGTATGCTACCATAGAACAGAATGTTTCTCCATCCAGAGGCAGCATTTAGCCACCTCTGAGCGCAGTAAACTATCCACGGTTAAACTGCAGTGTGAATGTAGCCTAATTCTCCTTCATGCCATTTTTTATGAGCTCTCTTCAATTGGACTGACACTCCTCTGATCTAATGTTGTATGGATTATCATATTATGGATAATCATACTATACACCCTGTTCCAAGGTTAACTGGCACTGCTTACCTTTGCAAGTTATTACAATGCCCATGTGACTGTGTGGGCTACAGGTCAGCAGTCACACACCTATGCCATGTTCCAATACCTTGCGAAACTGGTTACGTGACTGAAAATTATGCAAAGGAGTGCCTAGTCTAATCAATGTTGAATATGAATGAACACTGCAGCTACTGAGAGGAAAAGGATTGTTAGTATATGTAATAATGTGCCAGGACATTTTGTTTTATGTTTCTACAATGACGGCAAACAGTGTACAACAGAGAATATCAGGCTTATGCAATGGAAAATGTGACTTGCATATTCAGGTTTACAATAAAGCAAATAAAGTACAATAATTTTTTTGTATATCGAAACAGAAAATAATACTTGTTAGTTTAGACAAGGATAAGGTATTAGGGGCTTCTAATTGAAACTCTAGGTAATATATAATTTAAAGGCTAATTCCATCTTTTAGACCATGTTACACCTGTATTTAGGGTGTAACATGTAACATATTCTTAGTGAACTTCCCCAACCCCCAAAACCCCCATCCTCCTCTGACAGCGTGCGGAAGTTCTTCTCTTTGGTGGTGGCAGTTCTAACTTTTACATTTTGCATGGCTGTACATGGTTACACTCACGCAGTAGTGATTGGTTTACAGAGATCTCAGAATCAGGGGTGTTTTATGAAAGCGGCCGGCCTCTGTGCAAGATTTTCGGTTGGGCCCCCTGGCCAGCAAATGATAAAATGTGGTACGTGCAGCATGCCTTGGCAAAAAATGGGCGTGTTTCTAATTGCGCCAAATATTGGGTGTGACTTAGACTGGGTTCACACTAGTGCGAACACAGACATTGCATGTGATTCGCACCGCATTGCTATGCAGATTGCATGCGATGTCTCTGCGATGCAAATTCAGCCATTCAGCCATTCTGTATGGCTGAATTTGCATCGCATTTGGACCAAAATGGTACAGGACCCTTTTTTAAAATTCTGTACTTAAATCGGATCGCATGGGTGTTTACACCCATGCGATCCGATTTCTGTACCATTTCACAGTTTGCACTGCGATCTGCGAACCGAACTAGGAGTGTCAACAACATTACACTGACACCTGCAGCGGTTTACAGAGGGCAGTGTGAACTGCCTGCGAGTGACATACAATGCGGGAACACGCACTGGAATCGCGCTGGTTCCCGCATGGCACAAGTGTGAACCCAGCCTTAGAGATTTGGTTAAACAGAGTTAACTTACATAGTATAGAATCAGACAGTATTGAACAGGGAATGTACACTACAGTATCTGTGGAAGTACATTACAGAGATAGGGGCCTAAAATTAGACACTGGGGCACTTGTTTAGGGGTTAGTAATAGAGGACTTACTTACTACTGATCCCTGATCTCTGTATCACTTACTACTGACCCCTGTTCTTTGTGTCACTTACTACTGACCCCTGATCTTTGTGTCACTTACTACTGACCTCTGGACTCATCTTCATTTGCTATGGACCGGAGTCATTACTGATGTTTGAACTCTGCATCACTTATTAATGACCTCTGAACCACTTACTGCTGACCTCTGCATCACTTACTGCTGACCCCTGACTCATTACTGACCTCCGAACTCTGCATTATTTACTACTGACTCCTAAACTTTGAGTCACTTACTACTGACCCATGAGCTCTGCATCACTTACTGTTGACCCCTGAATTTCACATCACTTACTACTGACCTTTGAGTTATTACTGACTTCTGCCCTCTGCATCATTTACTACTGACCTCTGAACCATTTACCACTTACCCCTGAACTCTTTATCACTTACTACTGACCCCTGAACTTTGCGTCACTTACTACTGACACCTTAACTCTGCGTCACTTACTACTGACACCTCAACTCTGCACCACTTACTGCTGACCCCTGCATTACTTACTACTGAACTCTCCATCACTTACTACTGACCCCTGAACTCTGCATCACCTACTGCTGACCCCTGAACTCTGCATCATTTATAACTGATTTCTGAACTCTGCATGACATACTACAGAATTTTGAGTCATTACTGACCTCTGAATACTGCATCACTTTCTACTGACCCTCTGCGTCACTACAGACGCCTGAACTCTGCGTCACTTACCACTGACCCATGAACTCTGGTCACTTACTACTGAACCCCGACTCATTACTGACCTCTGAACTCTGCATCACTTACTACTGACCTCTGAACTCTTTGTCATTTACTACTGACCCCTGAACTCTGTGTCACTTACTACTAACCCCTGAATTCCATGTCCCTTACTACTGACCTCTAAATTATGCATCATTTACTGCTGACCTCTGCATTACTACTGACTTCTGCATCACTTACAACAGAGTTCAGAGGTTAAAAGTAAGTGATGAAAAGTTCAGAGGTCAGTAGTGACACAGAATACAGAATGCAATAGTAAGTGACCCTCTGTCTCACAGTACAAAAAGTCCTCTTCTGCACTGCTTTCCTTCTTCCTGGATTCTCCACAGTGTTCAGGGTACTGCAGTTTCGGTTCTTCTCCTCCTTCTCCAATGTTGGTCCAGTAGGTGGGGTTAAATTACAGCTAATCATAGCCTTGCCTCCTGGAACTCTGAATCACTAACTACTGACCCTTGAACTCTGAGCTATTTATTACTGACACAACTCAACTATTTAAATAAAGAAGGATCAAATCTGAATGCTATCATCTGCTTTGCTAAAATAAATGCAGTGTCACCTCTACATTCAATGCATGCTAATTTCAAGAGTTCCTTCCGGAACTGATAACTTGCATGGGATGTGTAGGTAGTTTAACTGGCTCCTGTCTAAATTGGCCCTAGTATGTGTGTGTATGCATGTGAGATAGGGACCTTAGATTGTAAGCTCCTTGATGGCACAGACTAAAGTGGGTGTACAGTGTGTAAAGCGCTGAGTAAATTTGCAGCACTATAAAAATACCTATAATGAATCAAAAGTAAATGGCAGCATGAGAAGGAAGTTGCACGGCAAGAAACCAGCTACATTGCTTTTGATGATGATGGTGGGAAGACTGATTTATCTTAATGAATTTATAAAACTCCAGCCATAACTTTTTTTTTTTTTGTATAGTTGCTAATGTTTTTTTAGTTTTGAATAGAGAGGGGCAAGGGTTAGGCCCTCATTCAGCTAATTATTTATCCCCATGTTGAAGAAATCTCATTAAAACCTAATTGCTGTATGCATGCATAGCTGGCATGTTGACTTGCTGAAATTTAGGCCTCATTTTCATAGGCAATAAATATCTGGATATGATGAACAGGCTGTTTTTTGCAGCATTTCAACCTTCAGGTGCTGTGCACTGGCAGCTTATTGAAGTCTATAAAAATGCAGCAGTTAGCATTAGCAGTTCATTGACTGATTGTACCTGTTGCCCAGAGTTGTTCATTAAGCCCTCGTTCCTCAGGGGCGTCGATACCCATATAGCAGGAATGGGCTGTTTTTTGCAGCATCTCAATGTCTAGGTGCTGCTTGCAGGCAGCCCATTTAAGTCTATTAGGATGCTATCTGGGTATTATTGCCCGTCCGAGTGAGGTCTAAATTTTTAGCAGGTTAACATGCCAGCTATGCTTTGTATGCATATAGCAATTAAAAACACATTCACTATGAAAAATGAGGAAAATGGCATGAATTTAAGGTGTGTGTTCTTTTGATATCAGTAATTGCCTTGTAACATGGTATTGATTGGACAGCTGAGCTTAGTTGCTGAGGTGTACCTGAGAAAGAAAGTACAAAGGGTATATGACTGCTAACAATAAAGTTGTTATAGCTCAAAATAAAAGGAAAAATCAAATCACATTTTCTATCCTTCATTATATTGTTTGATATCAATATTGGAGGAGAAACCTTTTATTATGGCTAGCCTTAAAGTGGAAATGTAGCCAACAAATAACTGTAGCACTCTCCTAGGTAGGTGATAGAAGAGAGTATAGGTTTTGGGTATTTCTGCTTACCAGGAAGATTGCTAGGTACATTTAGAGTGCTCTTTGCCTACCAGGGAGCAGAATACATTGATAGGGTCTGCTAATGGTGCTCAGATGCAGCTCATATTGTCTGAATGTTTCACACTGGTCCAATAAGGGGGCATATTGGACAGTGGGAGGAAACCTGACAAGTGGGAGCACAGGCATTGTTACAGCCCTGGCTATTGGCAGAGGAAAGTGCCTCAATGCATACTGGGTGACTATATTAATGCCAAGGGCACATGTGCTCGGGGTCTTTGGCTGGAGAGCGGGGTCCCAGAGGGAGGGGGTGGCTGCCCCTCTTCTGTAGAAGCTACCATGTGGCCTTGGGTAGTTGACCCGAGGGCCTGAAGCTAGAGAGCAGCTGAACCCAGATGTCCTGCAGAGCTGACTGGAAGGGAGACACTGGAAAGGATCTGAATCTGCCTAAAGTGAGTACAGATCTGTGTCATGGGGCCTGTCCTGTGAGGGCCACTCCTTTAGCTAGAACAGTGTTTCTCAACTCCAGTCCTCAAGGCGCCCCAACAGGTCATGTTTTCAGGCTCTCAATTATTTTGCACAGGTGATTTGATCAGTTTCACTGCCTTAGTAATTACCACAGCTGATTCATCTAAGGGAAATCCTGAAAACATGACCTGTTGGGGTGCCTTGAGGACTGGAGTTGAGAAACACTAAGCTAGAAGAGTCAGTGGACAGGTGTCAGTCAAGGGGATGCTAGTGAGTATCCTGAAGATAAAGCAAAACTGACTTATTTCTTCCATACAAGTGTCAGTATGGTTCAGCAGAGAGTCTGTATTCCCAAGTAATCTGGTGAGGCCTAGTGAGAGTTGTCCTCACCTGTAAATAGTTCCAGTTGGAATATCCCACTATTCCCTTCTCCCACCCAAGTTCCAACAATAAATAGACGTGTGCAGGAGAGGCAGCTGACAATGGCACCCTCATATTGGATGAAGGTAAGATTCTGGACAGCCGCAAATCAAATGCCTTTATTGAAAAAAGGAGGTAATAATCCAAAAAGTACAAGCCACAGCAAACAACGGATCACAGGATCTGACGCGTTACACACTTTCAAAAGTGCTTATTCATAGCTATGAATAAGATAAAAATAACAGCACCTGCTGTTCCTACTCTGAGGAGAGCTACATTTCCAGACACCCTTTCTAGAGCGGCATTTCTTTTCCAAATGGCACCCTCATATTAACTCTTTGGGTGACATCATTTCCTAGCTGTTGAAGTAGAGAGAAAAAGTCCTGGACAGCCGCACTCAGAATAATGAACTGCCTTTATTGAATGATGATCATAAAAGATACATGCCACAGCAGAAAATTGCAGGAAACTGACGCGTTTCACACTGTAGTCAGTGCTTAATCATAATGCTATGATTAAGCACTGACTACAGTGTGAAATGCGTCAGCCTTCCTGCAATTTTCTGCTGTGGCATGTATCTTTTATGGTCATCATTCAATAAAGGCAATTCATTATTCTGAGTGCGGCTGTCCACTCGCCACCAATTTAAGGAGGGCTTCTACATGGACTACCAATGTAAGGGAGGATTTGAAACTGAATACAAATGAAAGTTTGGATTTTTTTACCAATTACCAATATAAAGAGGAGTTTCTACACTGGCCACTAATGTAATGGGGATTCACATTAACCACTAATGTATTGGGGATTTACACTGACCACTAATGTAACAGGGATATACACTGACCACTAATGTAATAGGAGCATTCACAGGAACCACTAATATAAGGAGGGATTTACACTGACCACCAATGTAAGGGGGACCTTCACACTGGCCACTAGTGTGAATGAAAGGATTGTACACCAAGCCCCAATGTAATGAGAAGACTAACACTGACCACCAATGTAACTGAGACATTTAGCCTGCTTTCCCATTTGTGTGTGTCGGGAACGCATGCAAAATCACTTTCCTGACATCACAGAAACATGCCCCCCCTTAGCAGATACACAACAGTGCCATAAATCGTTAATGACACCCTCACGCATCTTCTGAGATGTGCATGTTCACATACACCACAATTCACGGTGCTGTGGCACCATGTTATTTTGAAAAAGGGTTCCACCTCCAATTTTCTTATCTTTGCAGAACAGGCTGATGTTAGGCTTAATGACCACAGTTGTAGGCAGGACTTTCAGGCATGCCCCTTTACCTCCCCGGTGGGCAGCATTCAGCAGAAGTGATGGTGGATATGACCTCAGGGGGGCATGATATATACATGAATGCCACCTCTATTTACATATCAATGCAGCCGATCCACAGCTATTTACATATTAATGCCGTCCCTATTTACTGTACATATCAATGCAGGTTATTTACATGTAAACACAGGGTCTGCAGGTGAGTCATCTGTACACGGCAATAGGCAGAGCTGAGCAGCATTAGTAACAGAACTTTACACTGATATATCAGGACACAGACGGGACTAAAACGACAAGGGAATTTAAACTGGGATAGTTGTCAAGTATGAGGCAGCTGCTTTGGGCCACCACAACAATGATGAGGCCCAGGGCAGCTGCCCCTTTTGCCCTGCCTTAAAAACGGCCCTGGCCACGGGAGCCAATGGCGCCGCTGCTGTGTCTCAGCCAATCAGGAGTGTCCTGGATTAGATACTTAGATACTTGCTGACATCGCTGGAGAGAGAAGGGGCTCAGGTAAGTAATTGTGGGGTGCTGTGGTGTCTGCTACTCACAGATGGTTTTTTATCTTAATGCATAGAATGCATTAAGGTAAAAAAAACCCTTCTGTCTTTACAACTCCTTTAAGCAGACAGTGATACAAGTCACAAGACTGCTCTAACTGCTGATGAGAAAATGTATTTATCATTTTATATTTACTGAAACTATTGCATTTCCGTGTACTGTGGGAGACCAACTATAGTGAATGCAGGCTCCTGGGTTTAGTAACACTTTAAGTATATGCGTTTATGAGGCTTGACCTGAACTATCCTGCTAGGAAGCTGTCAAAGCAGACAGCCAATCATAGGCAGTAGAAACATTTCCCACCCTGCAACCTCATGCATATTGCAGACGTGCAGCTGCGCATCAGGGCGTGCCTCCACCGCCTATGATTGGCTGTCTGCTTTGACAGCCTCCTGGCGGGATAGCTTATGCAGGACACGCCTGAACTCATCCATAAATAAAGTGAACCTGTTGCTTTGCCCTGCATGGACAATGCACAGAATAGCAGACATCCTATGACATTTGTCCTTCAGATGGACCTTTAAAATTTAAAATGGAATACAGATTTACTTTTAGTTTTTATTGTTCCCTTTGATGACATACGTTTTATGGGGTTTAAAGAGAAATGGAAATGCATGCTGTGTTTAGTTTAATTGTTGCTCTTTGCCACCCCAGTAAGCCTACCTCCAGCTTCAGTTTTAGCTCTTTAGTATATGCATCAATGAACAAACAGTGTCCAGGTCAAACAAAACTGCTGACATATTCCTCCTGATTACTGGCCGCTGCAGAATGAGAAGATGATCACAAACAAATGTTAGCATTTAACTTTCACCCTTTCATTTATTCCCTTTTCTCTCTAACACACGATACAGTAAGAAGACAGGATACTAAACTGTCACCTATTAAAGACTAAATATATTGGTATTGGGTCAATCTTTTTAAGTTTATAAGTTTTAAAATGCAGGGAAGAGTTGAAACCCCTATCATATTTTGTTTTCCGTCTTTGTCCTGTTGAGGAGATTTCCCTTTACTTTCTGCCTTGGAGACACAGCAGGAAGGGAGAGGAAATTTCCCAAAAGAGAATACCCATCTTAGACAGCTGTCACCACAATATTTGTCCCCTTTGAAAACTTTCATCTCTCCTCTTGCTCTCAGAGCTTTAAAGCCAAAGTTTAGGTGTAGAATTTTTTTACATAGATATATTGAACCATATTATTATATACTATATTACATAGGTATATTACCATATCTGTAGAATCCCTTTCATAGCTGGAAAGCTCCATTAGCTTCCAGCTTCTGCGACTGGCAGCTGCCCTGCTGCATTTTGAACACAGGAAGTCCTGATTGCCACTGGCATCATACAGAGAACACTTTTCTGATTGGACGAGATGGAGATTATGACATCACCGCCCACCTCATCCAATCAGAGAACTCTCTGCATACATTCAGATTCTCTGCTGAGCCTGTGGTAACTATGCAGCAGGGCAGTCACTCTGAATAGGATGTGGAAGACACAGCTACGATGATCCTCTGCTTCCATGGGGATCAGCCAGGTATGGAACATGCATACTTACTGTGATGAACCGCTTGACACCCCACTTGGGTTAGAGCTGCACAATTAATTGTTAAAAGATCACAATCTCGATTCAACACACCTGACGATCTGTATTGCAGAGTTTCCCATTTTAGCCAGAATCGTACAGCTGTAGCTTGGGTGCTTCCGCAAGATACATCTTTCTCCACTCTGGAACCAGGAACCAGGTATTATATAGCTGAGCACTGCACCCAGAAACTAGACAACACTAGCTTAGGTGCAAACTGGAACTCTGCTTCCATGGAGACCAACTCATAGAACACTTATTTGATATCACCCAACACTGGGTTCCGGTGGTGGTTTAAATTGCCTTGTAGGAAGGAAGCAGATCCTACTGCTGCCTCCAAATGTAATGGACTGCTTGGCACCCCACCTGGGTGTTTCCGCCAAGATACAGCTTCTTCCACTCTGGAACCAGGAACCTGGTATTATAGCTGAGCATTGCACCCAAGAACTAGATGACACTAGCTTAGGTGTAAAGTCCTAAACAATGCAAACTGTAAACAGTAACATCTTCAGTATATCTAACAGTACATCCAATGAACAGCTAACATAAACATAAACACATAAGCATCCCACAATGGTTTGGAAACAATGCTAGTCACATCTCCAAGAGGATTAGCAGACAGACATAAACAATAGGTGAATCAATTAACAATGGAAATTCACACCTAGCAGGCACACAATGGGGAAATTATAACATGAGAGAAAGACACCTTAGTAAACAGATTATAGCAGGAGACAGCAGCATCATGTTGTTTTGAGCTGATTATATTCACAACTATTCTGAGTCTCTGAGTCTAGAAGGGGGTGAAACAGTTCTTGTTTGGACACAGAGGGCCCAGCTTTGTATCCAGTTGCTAGGTTCCCAGAGTCTGTGTGTTTTTTGGGGAGACATGGACCTGAATCTGAACAAAACCACTCCAAAGGTCCCCCAGGAACACACCTCCAAAAGAATAGAGCCCCCTCAAAAGCCGGGGGGCCCATAGTCAGTAGGCAAGAAGCTACCCTGCAGTCCCCTCCATCGACCCTGTCCCAGTTGGGTCTGTCACACTTACATTGGTCCAAGCTGAAGCAATGTAAGCTGAGTCAATCCCCAAACACAGCAACCCCACCTCTCTCCCCGGGACTCGGGTGCAGTTACCCAGCTCACCGGCAATGACAGTCTGCTCACATGCAGATGTGAACCATCCACGTCCTCCAGATGAGTTGATCCCAGAACAAAGCAACTCCAGCAGTGGCAGCTGGTGGGTCGGTCGGTTGGATTTCCCATGCGTCTCCATCACGGCAGCTGTGCGTCTTCTTCCTCCTCCTCCTCTTAGGCCAATGGGATCTCTTCTCCTTTCGGCCAATTGGGAAACGGGTCTCAGGACCCACTTCCTGATTGGCAGGAAAGAGAATCAGTGTGACAACAGTAAATATTCATTTGTTATTGTCACACAACTGGGTGGGCTCAGGGAACAGTGCTCTGCGCCACAAGCCCATCATTTTAGAAGCCTATTAGAGCCTCTGGCTCTAATCATGTGCTTAAAAAAAAAACCCCATTGGAATCCATGCGTCCGGCGCCCCTCATGTAGATTAGGGGGCCAGACGCATGGATAGGGGGGCGGCGCCCCTGTGCCTTTAATGGAGTGGCCGCCGCTGGTAACTATGCAGTATCATCCATATTTGGAATAGTAGGAGAGAGCAGAGTGATTATTTTATCAGTATGGTAATTGTTTTTTTCTGTCTAAGCTGGGAAACTTCAGTAATCTACATAGATTGCCTAGCTGTTGGTAAAGCCACCAACTGGATCACAAGACTGGCTGAACAAAATGACAGATATTTGGTAGGTAAATTAGTTAACATGTATGTATTTCGTGTGTGTGTGTGTGTATATATATATATATATATATATATATATATATATATATTCAATCCAACTTTAGAGCTATGCATTGTAGTCTAAAGACTGAAGTTAGAGGCAATTTTAACAACATATCACAGAGTACAAAGTTCATGTTTTAGACATATTATTTCCTTTATATAGATGCTGTCATAAACTGAACAAACAAATAAAAAGTGAAACATGCGTGTCACTAGAGTTTATTGTTGCTAGAAGTATCACACGTCATCCTTTTCCTCTAAGGGCCCAGACAAATTGTGGTACATTAACACGTGTTATAATGCTCGTAGTTGTGCGTTGTCTTAAGGCCGCCTGTAGGGAAGTGCAGTGTGGTGCTGCGGCAGTAATCACACACAGTTGCAGAGAACAGAACTTGTATTAACCACTTTAGGACCAGGCTTTTTCTGCAATCAGTGCAATTTTTTATGTCACACTGTATTTGCGCTGCTGTTTTGCAAACACAATTTTTTGGGGAAAAAATACACTTTAATGAATAAAAAAACACAATATTTACCCCAATTTTGTGTAAAATATGAAAGATGTTGCGCTGAGTAAATAGATGCCTAACATGTCGTGTTCTATAATTGTGCATGCTCGTGAATTGGTGAAAAACTACAGTATCTAAAAATCTCCATAGGCTAAGCTTTAAGCACTTCGGCCCTGGAAGGATTTACCCCCTTAATGACCAGGACATTTTTGCGATAAGGCTGCGTCGCTTTAACTGACAATTGCGCGGTGGTGCCCAAACAAAATTGATGTCTCTTTTTTTCCCACAAATAGAGCTTTCTTTTGGTGGTATTTGATCACCTCTGCGTTTTTTATGTTTTGCGCTATAAACAAATAAAGAGCGACAATTTTGAAAAAAAACAATATTTTTTTACTTTCTGCTATAATACATATCCAAAAAGAATATTAAAAAAAAATGTATTCATCAGTTTAGGCCAATATGTATTCTTCTACATATTTTTGGTAAAAAAATCGCAATATGCGTATATTGATTGGTTTGGGCAAAAGTTATATCATCTACAAAATAGGGGAAAGATTTAGGGACTTTTTTTTTTTTTTACTGGTAATGGCGGCGATCTGCGGCAGACAAATCTGACCCTAAGTGACACTTTTTGGGGACCAGTGACACAATACAGTGATCAGTGCTATAAAAAAAAGCACTGCTCACTGTATAAATGGCAGTGGCAGGGAAGGGGTTAACACTAGGGGGGCGATCAAGGGGTTAACTGTGTTCCCTGGGAGGTGTTTCTAACTGTCAGGGGGATGGACTGACTGGGAGAAAAGAGAGATCGCTGTTCCTGATCACTGAGAACAACCGATCTCTCTCTCCTCCCCTGTCAGAACGGTGTGATGGAGATTTTGAATTCCATATCTATATCAAGGAGATCCAAGGGAACTATTGCAAGGACTCTAATTAAATTGCCATGCCCCATTAGATGTATGTGTGTATATATATGTGTATATAAGTAGATGTTTTTAATATCATGATAGTGAATAAGGGCCCAGCTCACCTTTAGAAATGTGTTTTTTTCCTGTACCCTCGTGGGAACCAGGGAAGGTCCCCAGGTGTTAATTGAATTATTTTTGTTTTACAAAGACCCCTTCAGACGTAGAGGCTCCATCTCACCAGGGGCCGTTAACATGCTAATGTCGGAACTGTTTGGGCTGGGGGGTCAAAGGAGATTGTTCATTAATTTATAGACTGAATGGCACCGGAACTTTTAAAATCTTAGCATGAACCTTTGGGAAGCTTCAGATGTGGCCAATCAGAATTTGAGGCAACTGTGAACCAATGAGCAGTAGGCTTCAGATGTAGCCAACCAGACTTTGAGGCAACTCTGAACCAATGAATGTGTGGCATCTGTTGATTGGTGGAGAATGTATATAAAATAGGGAGAGAGCCAGCTGTTTGCTCTGTCCAGCTCCAGACCATCGAGACGAGAGGATGTCCGTGTAAAGTATTTTCGTATCTCTCTTTAAGTTTTTCCCTAACCTTTTGCATCCTAGGATTTGTCTTGTAATATTGATAGCCTGTGTATGTCCATTGTAACCATTTCTGAGTTCAGCCTAAATTATCGTTGCAACCTAAAGCAACACTGTACCTGTAGCATCACTTGAGATATATGATCAATTCTAATTATTCTAACGTTTCTTTTCTGTATAAATAAATGTAATTGTTTATCTTTTTGCCCTGTTATCGGTCGTTTTTATTTTTATAAAGACAAAGGTTTAATCACTTATTTTTTTGTATCGTTAATCATTTAAGTGAGGTATAAACATTTCCAACACAATGGGGATCCACTTTGTTTACAAAAGAAGATCTCCGTTTACATGTTTTTTTCCTATTTATTTTACTTTTTAATTTTACACCGTCCCTTTAATTTTCTTTTTTTGATCATTGATATTCTTATTACAAGGAATGTAAACATCCCTTTTAATAGAAATAAGGATGACAGGCCCTCTTTATGGAGTGATGTGGGGTCAAAAAGACCCCACATCTCTCATTTACCTTTAAAAACAAAAGATTAAAAAAATAATAAAAACATTTTTGATCCTTTGCCTTAAAAAAAAAGTTCTTTACTTCCAGCCTGGACCGGAAGTGACATCATGACATCATTTCTGGTCCTCCAAGCCCATAGAGGCGATCAAAGCAAATGTACTCTTTGATCGCCTGTGTGACCAGCTGACAGCACTGTCGGATCGTTTCTCGGGCGAATCGGCAGAAACGGTAAGCCAGAGAAACACCACTGGCGAATCCACCCCTCATGCCGCTCACAATGCTTTCATGATAAAGCCAACCGCTGGCTGTAAAAACGATACCGGGGTTATGGCTGATATCTTCAGACATAATTCCGGTAAATCACTTGCAAACCATAATCTATATTATACTGCAGACTTCAGAAATTCACAACAAACCCAGTGGGAAGGCACCCAACCTGGTACACTCACAGCAATATTAGCAATGTGTAGCACAGCAGGTCTTAGATGTGTCGACAGCGTCCGTCTTTGAGGGGTGGAATGTGGCCTGGCTGGTCCCAGCCCAAATGGGCTCCAGAAGAATGGTGTGTCCCTATCCTTTCCCTGCTCCTCCAGTACCTGATGGGTGACCGGTCCCTACACTACCCACATGCAAAATGCATGCCAAACCTGGGAGCCAGGGCCTTAAATAGGCTCTGCCTGAACCAAGATGGTTGCTAGAGTCACATAGGACAGCAGCATCCAATGGATAGCTTCCCCAGTGACCCTGGAAACCATAGAGGAGCCATGTTCCTTTTGACTTCCTCTCCCTCTGCTATGCCACTGTGGCTGAGCGCCACCTGCAGTGGACAAAATAGACTGCACCTGCCTACAAGCCTATTCATTATGCATGAGCTTCCGACACACTACAACAGTTCAAAAAAAAAAAAAACACATGCCATTTTTTATCAATGCAGAACACCACAAAGCATGGTACGTGTATTGTGCTCTGCACTGTACTGTACAATCTGTTGGGGTGCCATTCACAATAAAAATTCACAATGAATGGCATTGCAAAGCACCACACATAGAGCAAGTGCATTGCGCAAGTTGATACAATGTACAATTGTGAATAGGTCCTAAAGGTATCCATAAATGTAAAATTATTTCTGTATGAGCCAAGTACTTTTGGCACAATTGCTACATGATCCTCCCATATATTTAGACACCAGCAGATGGTAATTTTTTTGCAACCATTGCACCTGAGGGCATTCTGTTCACTGTGTACATCTTTTACAATAGGAGTTTCCTTTACGGTGAGAAATTTTCAATCTTGTTTTAGCCATGTGAAAAGTGATGCAGAGCCTGCAGGATTTCTCATTACAATAATGTAATTGATCCTTCAAGAGCTGGTTCTGTCCAGCTCAGTAGATTGCTTTAACCACTTATCTCCAGGGCACTTTCACCCCCTTCCTGCCTAGGCCAATTTTCAGCTTTCAGTGCTGTCGCACTTTGAATGGCAATTTCGCGGTCATACAACACTGTACCCAAATGAAATTTTTAACAATTTTTTTCACACAAAAAGAGCTTTCTTTTGGTGGTATTTAATCACCACTGCCTTTTTTATTTTTTGCTAAATAAACAAAAAAAATAAAATTTTGAAAAAAAACAAAAACTTTTTTTATAGTTTTGTTATAAAATTTAGCAAACAGGTAATTTTTCTCCTTCACTGATGTGTGCTGATAAGGCTGCACTAATGGGCACTGATGAGGCGGCACTGATGAGGCAGCACTGATGGGCACTGATTGGTGGCACTGGTGGGCACTGATGAGGAGACACTGATGAGGTTACACTGGTAGGCGGTACTGATTGCCACTGATAGGCGGCACTGAAGGGCACTGATAATTAAGTGGCACTGATAGGCAGCACAGATAGGTGGCACTGATTGGCAGGACTGGATGTAAACAAAGAGATAGGGAGGCTGGCTGAACATCATTGTCCAAATATGGGCATTGCCCTAATTGGTTAATAACATCTGTAATGACAAAATTCCCGTCCCCTTTGTGAGTCCTGAACAGGAGCTGTTTGCTCTGTACCAACCAGGAGCCCCATTATGAGCACTGGTCTGTCTTTATGCCAACTAAAGCCCCGTACACACAATCAGAAAATCGTAGCTGAAAATGCCAATTTCGGAGCAATCCTACGATAATCTGATCGTTAGTACAGAGCTTTTGTGAACCAATCAGGACAGTTCATCCGATATTATTTGATCGGACATGCACAAAAAATATTTTTGTACAATGCCAGATCGTATGATTTTCGTTAATCAGTACAGTTGTCGTTCAAAAATGCAATACAAATACACTACACACAACATCACTTCCAAATTTTTATTCTGTTGTACGAGAATTTTTGTGAGTTTAGTAAACTCTTCAGGTTCGATTTGAGATTAGCATGCAAAAAAAAATAGACAATCATTCGTCTGATAATCTTATCGTGTATACCAGGCATTAGTGTTATCTATGAACTTTTTGAATTTGTTGCAGTCATAGCGACAATTGTGAAAGTGGAGCAAACAATAACTACCTGAATCTGTTGTGCATATCGGATTTCCTAATGAAATTTTCGCAAGGCTTTCATGAATTAGGCGCAGGACTTAAGCCAGAAAAGTGTTGCAAATGCTTTAATAAATAATATCCACTTCAAAAATGCTTGTGCAAAAATGATGCTGCCAGTGATAAAAATGCACCCCTAAGGCAATACCAGCCCATATGGTGCTAAGCAATAGGCTTGTGCAATTTGTTTCGTAACTAATCAAAATTCGGCATGCATCCGAATAAAAAAATAACGAATTTCAACGAATACGAAATAAATTATAGTGGATATAACGAATGAATTCGACATGATTTGATAATTCGTTAAAGATCTAATGAAACAAAAGGTCAACTCAAAGTAAATTTTACAGTCCAATCAGCTGATTCATTTTGTGCTGGAGGTTGGATTACTGGCAAAGTGTATTCCTGAGAACTAAGTGAGAAGGGTGTTGTATTGTATTTGAGCAGAGGAGAAGAGATATTGTCATTGTGTGTGTTAAAAGATTCAATAAACAAACGACTTTCCAAACTACGAATCATTATCACGAATATATATATACATACATAAATATCGAATCTCAACGAATACGAACGAAATTATAGTGCATAACGAATGAATTTGACATGATTCGAGATTCAGTTTAATGAATATCGACACTCTGCGAATAATAACGAATTACCTGAAAACGTATTAACGTAACATAACGAATATAACAGAACGAAATTATGTATTTTACGAATGACAACAAACCGAAACTAAACAAAATTTTCTGTTGTGCACAAGTCTACTAAGCAATTTGAGAGAAAAAAAAGTTATTTGTTAATCTGACATAATAATAAACCCATCTGAAATTGCCTTCCGGGGGGGGGGGGCATATCGACTTGCGGTATGTGAGCAGCTTTTCCTCTGAGCTTCTGGATCGCGCTAATATCCTTCATTATCCTGTGCAGCCACATCTCGCTCCTTTTCCATTGTACCCACACAGATTGTTTGGGGAACACCCCACGCACGCAAAAAATGGTAAAATATGGGCAAACCATGAACTCGTCACCCACGGAGAGGCTTGCTCGTTTTGCCCATGAGGCCAGACAAGATGGCGCCCGAGACCTGAGGGAGCGGTCACGATCCCCTGCAGCTGATGGCCAGCCCTGGGCAGAGGGAGAGGCAGACTGGATGGATGCTACAGACCCCCTGATAATCCCGATCCCTACACCATCAATGGATGAGGGGGAAGGTGGCTCAGGCTTGCAGGTAGGTGAGCCGTCACTGTCAGCTGCCATGCGTCCCTGTTGACCCAAATAGAGACCATCCGGGTGGAATTTGCCCTGCTGAAGGATGATGTCCATAAAATTAGGAACCAGGTCACTACTGCTGAACACCGCATTAGTGTGGTTGAAGATGATCTGACCCTGCTAATGGTGACAGTCCTGGAGGTGGCGGCGGACCACAAGTCCCAGGAATCCAAGCTGGGAGATATAGCGGATCGGCTTCGCCATAATAACCTGCGTTTCCTGGGATTCCCAGAGGGAAAACATCCTAAGGAATTCCTAATATCCTGGTTCAAACAAATCTTTGGAACTGAATCCTTCTCCCACCTGTTTGCCATTGAAAGGGCACATCGTGTTCCACTGAGGGCCCCACCACCAGACAGGTTTCCCAGACCCCTGCTGGCCCATTTCCTATACTTCAGGGATAAGGAGGCTATTCTTCAAAAAGCTTGCAATATTCCGGAATTACTCTACAACAATAATTGCATCACCATTTTTCCAGATTTCTCAGCAGCTGCGCAGAAACAGAGAGCTGCATTCCAGAGTTTGAAGCATTGCCTCAGTGAGTGTAGTCTGCCATATAGTATGCTCTATCCGGCAAGGCTTAGAGTGGTTCACAAAAGAAAAGTACAATTCTTTACCTCTCCTAAGGAAGCTGACAGATGGCTGGAATCCTTGAGTAAAATAAATGTATGGGGACTAGTGCGCAAAAGACCACAATGTGAACAAAAAATATCTGAAACTGACAATGAGGTACCCAGTAGAGAGCTGCCAACATAGATGGGTCCACTCAGTTCCCCCAAGGAAAACAATAAAATTATATAAAATATGTGGCGCTGCTCTATCAGTCAGTAACAATCAGACAATGAAAAAGCCTAAACCGTAAAAATCTGAGGTGGGAGATAGGGTAGACAAAATAAAATCCAACCCATAAATACAAGACAAAAGAAAATTAAAATAAGCTAGGGACTGGTAACACACAGGAGTCCCTCAGAGAAGACAACAATTCTGAATTGTAGAGGTAGATGGGTGAATGACAATCATTAAAATACTCGGTGAAAATAAGATCAATAGTATACTATATCAGCCACCCTGCCTCAAGGGAAGTGACAATCAGAAAGAAACTTATAAATAAAAATATAATGACTTCCCAAACAAACTGAACAAAAAAAAACTTGGATGATAAGCAAAACACCAAATAAAACTTAAGGTGTACCGCAAGTATCAGCTAAAAATCAATAAATCTCTAGTGATGATATCATATCTTAAAAGTGAACCATATTAGATTATGTGCAAAAGTGCAAAGAAGTCTGAAACATGCAGAAATTCCATATTGATGTGAATCCACAGTATCAATATAAAATACAAACAGTGAAAATGGTGCAATCATAATATTCTAATGCACTATAAAAAAGTATTAATGAGTAGAATAATAAATAATAATAAATAATATGAGGACAGGCAATCCCACAACAGAGATGCCTTCCCACACAGTGACAATGGTGCAATTTAGTCCATAAAAAAGTGAGACTGTGATGAGTGATGTCTGCAAAGACCAATCTTTAGTTGAAGTGCCAAGTGTGCAGTGACTGGTGCTCTTCTTTTGTATACGTTCTGGTGCATACACCAAGTGTTTCCCCCAGCCTCTCACCTCCAGCAGCGGCCCCCAATGGGCCAAGTAGAGCGGGTGGATAATCTAGGAGAGGATGTATTTCCTGGAGCGATGTCAGCAGAACTGTCCCTCTGGATCTCCTCCCGCCGCTCACAGTAATCCCAGCAATTGTTTAGGAACAAAGGAGAGGTCTCATGGTGTAGTATTTACGAATAAGTTTATTAATCAAACATAAAAACTTACATTTAAAATAGCAGCGATCAGTAGATGTGTAAAGCTTCCGGGTTCGGCCGTCCCCGAGAAGCGTCGGCACCTGACTCCTCCTACCCTGACGCGTTGCGTCACACCACGTGACTTTATCAAAGGGATCCCTTTGATAAAGTCACGTGGTGTGACGCAACGCGTCAAAGGGATCCCTTTGATAAAGTCACGTGGTGTGATGCAACGCGTCAGGGTAGGAGGAGTCAGGTGCCGACGCTTCTCGGGGACGGCCGAACCCGGAAGCTTTACACATCTACTGATCGCTGCTATTTTAAATGTAAGTTTTTATGTTTGATTAATAAACTTATTCGTAAATACTACACCATGAGACCTCTCCTTTGTTCCTAAACAATTGCTGGGATTACTGTGAGCGGCGGGAGGAGATCCAGAGGGACAGTTCTGCTGACATCGCTCCAGGAAATACATCCTCTCCTAGATTATCCACCCGCTCTACTTGGCCCATTGGGGGCCGCTGCTGGAGGTGAGAGGCTGGGGGAAACACTTGGTGTATGCACCAGAACGTATACAAAAGAAGAGCACCAGTCACTGCACACTTGGCACTTCAACTAAAGATTGGTCTTTGCAGACATCACTCATCACAGTCTCACTTTTTTATGGACTAAATTGCACCATTGTCACTGTGTGGGAAGGCATCTCTGTTGTGGGATTGCCTGTCCTCATATTATTTATTATTATTTATTATTCTACTCATTAATACTTTTTTATAGTGCATTAGAATATTATGATTGCACCATTTTCACTGTTTGTATTTTATATTGATACTGTGGATTCACATCAATATGGAATTTCTGCATGTTTCAGACTTCTTTGCACTTTTGCACATAATCTAATGTGGTTCACTTTTAAGATATGATATCATCACTAGAGATTTATTGATTATTAGCTGATACTTGCGGTACACCTTAAGTTTTATTTGGTGTTTTGCTTATCATCCAAGTTTTTTTTTGTTCAGTTTGTTTGGGAAGTCATTATATTTTTATTTATAAGTTTCTTTCTGATTGTCACTTCCCTTGAGGCAGGGTGGCTGATATAGTATACTATTGATCTTATTTTCACCGAGTATTTTAATGATTGTCATTCACCCATCTACCTCTACAATTCAGAATTGTTGTCTTCTCTGAGGGACTCCTGTGTGTTACCAGTCCCTAGCTTATTTTAATTTTCTTTTGTCTTGTATTTATGGGTTGGATTTTATTTTGTCTACCCTATCTCCCACCTCAGATTTTTACGGTTTAGGCTTTTTCATTGTCTGATTGTTACTGACTGATAGAGCAGCGCCACATATTTTATATAATTTTATTGGAATCCTTGAGTAGCACCTGACCTGGGAGGAAGAATGTTATGGGGGTGCTCCCCTGTATCCCGGGTTGGCTTTTCAAAGCCCTACAATGTGCCTTACTTTTGGGTATAAGTTACTGTTTATTTTTGCTTTAATGATGACTGGCTGCAATGGATACTGTAATTGAGCTATCAAGCGGTTTGCTCAGCTGTTTGCCAAGTTATCACCCTTCTCTTCCTTTCCAGCTGGATAAGGACGGATTCCCCCACTAGGGTGACTTTGCTGTTTATTGTTTGGGGAAGAAGCCTGTAGTATGTTGGGGACTGTGGGCAGGGTGGGTGGGGTGGGGGTATGTGTTCCTCTGTTCTGGATCACCACTTCTATGGCTGGGAGTTTATTATGTTTTTTATGTTGTTGATATTCCACCTTGTATCTCTGAAGTTACCTACTCTATGATGATACTGTCTGCTATTGCATGCTACCCTTCTAGAGGGCAGATATTTACAATGCTTCTTGTGCTTTAAAGGAGCCCTCTGGCATCACTCCGCTATGGTGGGTGCCATATTAGAAGCATCTCTTTTTATGACACCTTCGCTGCAAACTCTTAAACTCTTATCCTGGAAATTAAGAGGCCTTAGCTCTAAAATTAAAAGGGCATTCGTTTTTAATTATATCCAATAATGCAAACCTCATATAATTTTCCTACAGGAAACACATCTGGTAGGCTCTAAAACCATGGCCCTTCAGAGGGCATTTGTAAGACAGGCATTTCACTTTACATATTCTAATTATGCTAGAGGCATTTCCGTTTTGGTTATAAAATCTCTGCTGTGTACCTTTAAGGAGGTTGTAACAGACCCCTTTGGGAGGTTTATAGTAGTGGTCCTTATTATAGATAATGCCCCTTATACATTTGTGGTGGTCTATATACCACCGCCATTCACGATCGTGTTGTGGGAAACTATGATGGCAAAGGTGCTCCAGGTGGCAGAGGGACCAATGATTATGGCAGGAGATCTGAATGCAGTACTGTCCCCGGAAAAGGAAAGATTCAAGGCAGTCTCTAAATGTAGCTCCTCATTGGAAACGTGTACAGAACAATATAACTTGGTGGAGGCATGGAGATGGAAAAACCCGGATGCCTGTGATTATTCGTGTTTTTCTTCTACATACAACACCTTATCCAGACTACATATGTGTTTTGTGAATAGGGAGGTGCTGCCGCGAGTGCTTGACGTATAGTACCTCTCAAGGGCCATTTCAGACCACTCCCCCTTGTTATTCTCTTTGTGTGTGGGTTAGTCAAATGGTTATACGCTATGGAGTCTGTAGTTAAAGGAGGAGGGTTTTGAGAGGTCAACGGCCACTGATATAGTAAATTTCTGGTCAGAAAATAGATGGAAAGTTTCTCTGGGTATTACCTGGGATGCTTTTAAAGTTACTCTCCGGGGGTCCATTTCAGAGGTAATTAAAAAACTCAGATCCGATAGGGAATGGAAGGTTCAGAAGTGTGAATAGGCTACCATGGAGGTGGAAGTGGAATATATTAGAAATCCTAATTCAACTAACTTTGGGGTTTGGAGGGATAGAGCCCGCCATTTGGACCTGGTGTTGTACCTGTCGAAACGTGTATTCGAGAGATAAAAATAGTAAATTATTGGCATACTTGGCCCACTCACAACAGGTCTCAGCATCAATTACCAGTATATATAATGTACAACACATACTTTGCACTGCCCAAAGTGATATTGCTGATGCGTTTGTAGAATTTTACTCAGACCTGTACACCTCTAGGGTTGATTATAGGGAGGAGGAGGTTCGTCAATTTTTAGCACCAATCCCTCCCCAGGAGCTGTCCAGGGAGGCGGCAGCGGATTTGGATCTCCCTTTTAATGCAGATGAAATTATATCTGCAATGCTTTCCCTTAATTCAAATAAAACCCCTGGTCTTGATGGATACCCAGCTGAGTGGTACAGTACTTATAAAGAGTTTTTGGCATCTAAACTATTGGAGGTCTATAATGATGCACTGGAAAGGGGTGTGTTTCCTGATTCTTTGAGGGAGGCACTTGTTGTACTAATTCCCAAGCTGCACAAGGACCATGACGTCTGTGAATCGTATAGGCCCATATCCCTAATTAATGTGGATGCAAAAATTCCAGCTAAAATCTTAGCCAAATGCTTAAACAAAGTGATAGCTTCAATTCATTCAGGCCAGACTGGATTCATTCCCATGAGGTCCACAGCTATAAATTTGCGAAGGCTTTTTACAGTTTTACAATCTGACGTGCCTACCCCTGATACCCGAGTTGTAGTGTCGTTGGACACTCATAAGGCCTTTGACTCTATTGAGTGGCCCTATTAATGGACAGTCCTTGGGCAGATGGGTTTTGGTCCCAATTTTATCGCTTGGATGAAATTATTATATCCTAAGCCTGTGGCACGATTGAGGGTTAATAATACAATTACAGATACATTTGAAATAGCTAGGAGCACTCGGCAGGGGTGCCCATTATCGCCCCTGTTGTTTGCCCTTGCTATAGAGCCACTGGCGGCACAGTTGAGGGAGGATGGGGGGGTGAAGGGTTGTTGGATAAACACTAAGGAAGAAAAAACCTCTTTGTATGACGATGATATGCTCATATATCTGACGGAGGTGGAGGCGTCTTTAGTTACAGCCTTGAGTAGAATCACAGGATTTGGGGAGTTTTTGAGGTTTAAAGTTAACTGGGAAAAATCGTTAGTCTTCCCCGTCTGTCCGGAATATTCCCCCAGCCTGCCCTCGGATGCCCCAGTAAAAATAGTTTCTAGGTTTCGGTACTTGGGGGTTGAGGTCCAGCTACTGGCGAGCGCTTATATTTATAACAACCTAAATCCTCTCATGTGCCGTCTGAAGGACAACTTGCAGACTTGGTCTAAGCTGCCGCTTAACCTCCTGGGCCAGATCAACATATTCAAGATGATCTATCTCCCCAGGTTCTTCTATAGTTAATGTGGCATGCACCAATTTATGTCCCAAAAAAACTATTTACGGAAATTAACACATTGCTCTCTTCATTCCTCTGGGGTACTAAACCGCCAAGGGTATCCCTTGACACATTGTTTTTACCTGTTCAGGCTGGCGGCCTGGCTCTTCCAAATTTACAGTGCTATTACTTGGCAGCTTAATTAACCCATATACATTGGTGGTTATTTCCCCAGATGCATATAGCTTCGGTAGTGACTCAGGCAGCACTGGTGAACTCGTTTGAAGCACTTATTAATGTACTATACAGGAATATCCCCTACCCTACTCGAGGTGCGGACATTCTTAGACTATCATATAGGATTTTTCACATCTGTAATAGAAGGGCAGGGGGGTACTCCCCTAACTAGTAACCTAATGCCCCCTTATGGCACAACCCTCAGCTAAATGAGATATATAAGATCCCTGATGGGATGTGTTGGGCGCAGTATGGTATTAAGTATGCTCACCAGTTTATGAACCAGACTTTTAGAACATTCAGGGATCTTCAAATTGAATATAAGTTCCCCAATGCCTTTTTTTTATGGTATCTGCAACTACGCCACGCTGTGGCAGCTTAATTTGGTCTGAGGAAGGTTCGGCTCTCTGCTTCCGGGTTGGAAAAATTACTATTTGAAGATGATCATTCAAAACTTATCTCGAGATACTATTTTGCCCTGCTTACCTCCTCCCGTAGGATGGAGAGGGTGGCAGCTCAGTGGAGATCTGATATCCCATCCCTCACAGAGAAATCTAGGTCTAAGTTTATGGAATTGATGTTGCTTTCTGTGATTTTGGCCAGAGATAAACTTATCCAGTTTCATTATCTCCACCATGTGTATTATACATCTGCTTGTCTTCACAAGATGGGCAGGGTGGATACATTGGAGTGGCCATGGTGCAGGGCTGCTGTAGGTGATTATTTCCATATATTTGGGTCTCTCTCATGTGGGGAAATTTTAGGCAGCAATCACAAAATTTCTAGTGGAAAAATTAGCCCTTCCGAACATCTGCGCTCCGGCTAGATCCCTTTTGGGTGATTTTGGTGGAAGGACCGAAGCCTCCGTCCCTTCTCTTTTGGATGGAACTGATTAATGGGGCATTACCAAAATATAAATTAACTTACATTTCCAGGGGTTGCCCAAAAGTTTGACAAAATATGGGCTGGTTGGATTAAACCAGTACCCGGGGATATAGAGGTGCAGATGAGGTAAAGATGGAAGCCTGATTTGTTTATATACAAGTATGCAATAGAAATATCTATATATAGCAATAGAATTTGGTTTATTAGCATGTACTAAAGGTGGTCTGCATTATTAATATACAAAATTGAGTTCAGTTTCTTTGCTCTTTTTTATGTTCTTCCTTACATCTTCAGGGATAAATCTCATAGAGGTACAGGAGCCTGGTGTCAAATATAGCTGGTTAAGCAGGATGCTAGTAGTATATGTACTGCTGCATAAAATCTAATCCTATGTAATTTGTATGTGAAAGTTTATTACTCTAATGGATGTCATCCTCTGTAAAAGATGTGTTTTGAATGTTGTAACTTTCTTTATTTGAAACATGAATAAATTTACCCTTAAAAAAAAAAAAAAAAAAAAAGAGAAATTGCCTTAGGAGACTGAACTAAAAAAAAAAGTTGAACTTTGAAGTGTGATTCTACCAAAGAATAGGTTACACTTTATGGATTGTTTATGGATAAAAGTCTACGAGGCTTATATTTTA
Source organism: Aquarana catesbeiana (assembly GCF_042186555.1). Classification (NCBI taxonomy): domain Eukaryota; kingdom Metazoa; phylum Chordata; class Amphibia; order Anura; family Ranidae; genus Aquarana; species Aquarana catesbeiana. The sequence continues at coordinate 405,310,428 of NC_133325.1, forward strand.
TGATATATAGGTGTCATTTTACAGCAAACTTACTGCTTTCAAAACACCCTGTAGGAGTAATAATATTCCATGAAGTGTACACCAGCCTTAAGCTACTTGTAAATGTCTGCCAGTTGTAGTGTCAGCAAGTATAAAATGTATTGTTGAACTAGGAATTCCATAACAAATAATACCATACTGTACATTTGCACAAAAATGGAAATATATAGCATGTTTTAACACCTAAAAACCTGCAACAACTCCTAAAAACCAGCGCTTGTGGTGCAGCCCCATTCAGGTAAATGGGCTGCTTTTGGCAGGCGGTACTGGCCGCTGAGTGTGAAGGGGGATAATTTTGCATTGCATCATGGCCGTGGCATGTGTACACCCTCGTTCACTGCCTTTGCAGCTTAAAGCAGAGCTCCACCCAAAAGGGGACGTTCAGCTTGTTTGCAATGTCCCCCCCTCTACTGCCACATTTGGCATTTTTTTCTGGGGGGGGGGAGTTGCCTGATTTTGACAGGTACCCGCTCCCACTCCCAGCTCAGATTGTCATGGCGAACTGAGCCGGAAGTTCAGCCTCCCTCCTTCCTCACAGTCTTCTGGTACATATAACAGGTCCCAGAAGAGTACAGGATCATTCACAAGGTGCAGCACGAATCGCACATGCGCAGTAGGAAACCGGCTGTGAAGTCGCAAGGCTTCACTTTCTGCTTCCCTAACTTCAGATGCCGACTCCTGCACCCGAAGCTGATTGAAGAATGAGGACATCGCTGGATCCAGGGACAGGTAAGTGTTCTTATACGAAGAGGGCTTTCACACCGAGCCGCCTAGGACGTCAGCGGTAAAGCGCCGCTATTTTTAGTGCCGCTTTACCGCTGTTTTAGCGGTGATATTCAGCCGCTAGCGGGGCGGTTGTAACCCCCCGCTAGCGCCCGAAAAGGGGTTATATCTGCCCGCAAAACGCCGCCGGAGCGGCGTTTTGCCAGCAGTATCGCAGCGCTGCCCCATTGATTTCAATTGGGGAGCAGCGGTGGAGGAGCGGTGAGTTCACCTCTCCTTTACCGCTCCAAAGAAGCTGCAAGCAGGACTTTTTCTGACGCCCTGCCAGCGCACCATTCCCTTGGGCTTTCACACTGGAGTGAATGGAGCCACTTAAGTTGGAGTTCCAGGCTTTTTTTTTTTCTTAAAAGTCAACAGCTACAAAAAGTATAGCTGCTGACTTTTAATAAACAGACACTTACCTGTTCCACGGTCCAGCGATGTGGCCGCACGAAGCCCCGCTCCTCTCCTCGGCACCTCCATTGAAACTGTGGGCACCCGGTCGTGACAGCTTGTGGTGTTTAGCTGCGCTCTCCCGATGGACAGGTAATCTTCTGGGACCTGTCACGTGTCCCAGAAGATTGCTGAGAGGGAGGGCCCGCCTAGGGGAAGAGGAGGAGTCACCTAGGAGGCCCGTAGGTGGAAGCAGGAACTAAGAAGCACACGCTCCCCCCCCCAATAAAAATTACATGCCAAATGTGGCATGTAAGGGGGTGAGGAGTGGAACTCCGCTTGAAGCTCTGCTTTAAGGGGTAGCATTAAAAATGTGACTCAGCTGTGTGTTTTTACTGCCCCTCCCCAACCACAAGCAGAATGGAGGCCTAAAAGTGATGGGATCAATCCAAATATTGCTTGCAGCAGCTGGATTGAACCAGTTGAATTTATTACAAATGTATTACAATGTCTTATATACACATGAAAGACAAAAGTGCTCATTATTGCTTCCAAATATTTTCTAACAGAAAAACTGCAACGGATTGGGTTTTGTTCCCTGACCACATAAGCAGAGTGAAAACTTTTGTTCAGAGTGGTTGACATAATCACTGTAATGTACATAGACTGTGTAGAAAGCGTTGTGGGAGGGGCTCAACATGTAACCACCCACTACAGGCTGCCAGCAGAAAACGACAGGAGCGGGCTTATACAAGACCCGTCACCCTGCACAAGGAGAGGGCGCAGCAGGGATCCGTCTTTATTAGAGGAAGCTCCCGCCCAGATTACTGAACAATGCACACAATACATATGCTTCTTGTATTTAGACAATATCTGTTTAGCTCAGAGTTCTGCTTGGCATTTACTTTGATTTAAAAACAATATCCATTGTAATCCATAAGCAATCTGGCTGTCTGTGGTTGGCCTGAATGTAGGTGATGCCTGCTGTGAATACAGTGTGAGACACAATGACAATAACTCCAATGTTAAATTACCTTTAACCAATGTTAATAATAGGGACGTGCTCTGTAACAATGTGGAAACATTTTGTTTGAAGTCATATTTCATTTCCTTTTCCCATTTATGAAACATGAATGTGTCTTTCTAAAAGGTCATTGATGTGCAGCTTTGTAGTTTCTACGTTGCTTTCCAAACCCAGAACTCTCCCTCATTATAGGGGTAGTTTAACCTAGAAAAACCAGTTCTGGGTGGATGTCACCTTTCTCACCCAGTCACAGGTACCAGGCAGTGACAGATTCCTGTGATCTGGGAGTGGCTGCTAAACTGTGCCAAAGTAAACAGATGACTGTGCTGTGGCCTAGGGTGCCCTCATGTGGTTATTTCTGAGAAGACAGAACCTGACTGTTAGGTTCCATGCACACTGGCTTAAGAATTGCTGCTTCTACAGGAGTTTTGTGTTCTGCCTGTAGAAGCAGCTCAATGTTATCCTATGTGTCCGTGCACGTTAGGACGATTACAGGCAGATTTTGAGCTCAACGTTTAGAGGCAGAAAAAAAAAACCTTCTGGTTCGCGTTACTGATTGGAGCTTTCTGGCAGACAGAATGCAAAACTCTCCTAAACTCGTCTAAACTATGTACAAAGAATGCTCTATATAAGCGTTTTTTTTTTTTTTTCTGCCATTTTTTTAAGCCCAGTGTGCACGGGGCCTTAGAGATCTGACAACGCGAGAGCAAAGAGCAAAGTGTATTAAACCACAATATTCAATGATCTAAATTTAAAATTTGTAAAACTGAATTTTGATTGGTTGCCATGGACTATTACATTTTAAATGGTATCATAGCTCTGTGCACTGCCTTATTTATAAGAAAAAAAAAAATACCAACTGTTCTACCCTAACTTGTGTATTGCATCTGGACTCAAGGAAAGTGGTACTGTTGCCCACTCTATGCAAACAAATTGTACAGTATATTTTAACTTCCTGGCATAGATAAGCGAATATAAGGGAAATTAAAGTGGTATTAAACCCAAAATCAAACATGTTTGATATTGCAGCTTATGAGATGTGATGGCTGTATTAATTTATTTTTTTAGGCTTTCTTCCTGATATTAGTTTGGTGATCCAGCCAGTAAGTCTGTTGTTTTTCAAAAAAACAAGCTTTTCAGCAGAATGTAGAAGTTACAGAGATGGAACAAACCATTTACCACTAGCAGAGGTGCGTGCTTGCAATGATCTGCTTTTAATTATATGAATGATTTAACTGCAGTCAGTAATATTATGATTTAGTACGGTTGCCGTATGATTATATTTGAATAGCGCAGCATAATATTGGTATAAAACTTTTTGGCACGAGCATATGGGACATGATCAATGCTAGCAGCTGTCCTTTCATCATCTCTAATTATCATTTGGATTTTCACATGGTAGCTCACAAGATTTTGTTTGTTTTTTAATTATATGAAACCTTTATCCCAAAAGGAAAAAACTGCTGTAATTGCTTATAAAGCATTAGCTGGGGTTTGGCTTCTGTTTGTTAGTGTATTTAAATCTGCTATTACATCTAACACCCCCAGATTGACAATGCTGCTGTCCAAATCTGTGCTCCTTCATCCAGAGTGGAGGCACTCTAAAACAGGAGGTGTGTTACTGGCCAGATCATCAGATGAAAACAGAGGGAAAAAGCCTAAAAAATAAAACAAATGCACCCACCACATCTAATGATTGGTAAGCTGCAATATATTGGTTGTGGGTTTAATACCACTCAAAATGTTCTTTTGTATTGGCAAACTCAGAACATGAACAGAATGTATTGTCATTTGAAGGGCTGAAATACTTTTCTTTGCTGCGTCACTCTCCATGAGGATCTCTGCTGATTTGACATTTTTTGCTTTAAGCCATTTCCCTCATCTCAATCAGCAGTGACCACCAAACTAATAGTGCAGGAGAAAGGAGTCACCCTAAAACTGTAAATCTGGGCAGCAGACATGGCACCAGTTTAAACTGGAACATAGGCAAGGATTAAAAAAGATAAAGCAGCTGCCTACTCATTAAGGGAGTAAATCTGCTGCTGAAAAGTACTTTTAAAAAATATAGCATTTTAGAGCACTTTAAGCTTATTTATAATTTTTCTTTTACATCTATACAAAATTGTTTTGCCTTTTATTTTTATTTTCAACGGAATGGGTTGTTTTACAAGGTGATGGTTTACAATCACTTTAAATACTCAGCACTTAGAATAAATGTAGAGAAGATAAGGCTGCAGATAAACAGGTACTTCTGCTTTAACATAATAAAGTGCAGTCCATAATTTATTGCATGGAGACCTAAAGTTTAAAGAACCCAAAACATAAAAAGAAATCTGGATAACTATAACACAATCAAATTTTCTTATACATTTAATTAAAATTAAATATCCTTTACAGATACTTTAATGTACCCTCCCTGCCATGACATAACATTTAAAACAGACATTTGTCATAATTCTTCCAGGAGATTTATATCAGTGAATCGGCCACACCAAAAGTGACATACAGTACATATCTAAAAAGCTGTATAAATTATCATGAAAGAAGATCAAAATGTGTTGCAGCAGATACAGCTCTCTGGGTAGATATCTTGCAGTAATGCACCCAGATTTGCATGAAAATTAAATATGTATAGGCAGCTATGCAATAAATTTCAACAGGGAGACCGCCCTCTCATGGTTTTCTCCCATTCCATATGTAGCTCTACTACTCAGGTCCTAGTAGTGTTTTACCTATACAATTATACAACAATGCATATTTTTCCTGAAATTGTCCTCCGCAAATGTAGCCCTGGAAAGAGCACTGAAATGGATAGTTCTCACCTGCCTTTTAGGACCCTTTCACATGGGCTTTCTGATCAGGTCCGCCTGTCAGTTGTTTCAGGTCGGACCTGATCGGACGCTCCATGCAGCCCTAAGGAATGGCATGTCCGTTGACATCCACCAATATCCGATCTGATCCGTCTGGATTTCACGAACAGGATGGAAACCCTATTTTCTATTTGTCTGGAGAATCGGATCAGATGAAAATGGACAGGCGGTCCGTTTTCATCTGATCTCCATAGAGGACAGCGGGGCTCTGACAGGTCAATCTCTGCACAGTGAGCAGAGACGGACCTGTCACCCGCCTGCTGAGCGGGGATCAGCAGATCGATCTCTGTGAGCAAAGCGGAGTTCATACACAGACAAGCCCGTGTGAAAGGACCCTTAGACCTCATGCACACAGGACATTTTTTTTCCTCCCTGAAACACCTTTGCTCCTGGCAGAAAAAAAAGCAGCTTAAAAAAAAAAAAAAAAACACTCTCTTAGGCACATCAAGCATATAGGCGTTCACATCTCAAGCATTTGGGCCTTCATTGATTCCATAGGCCAGAATATTAATTTATTGTGGCCACTGGAATGAATGTACACTCAAGGGCTAAACTTGCGTTCATTATTTTCTCTGCCCAAAAGCTCTCTCCTGAATGTGCTGGTTCAGTCCTCTGAACACTCCTCTTGTAACATGCCTGTAAACACCTATGTGTGCATGGCCAAGCTGTCTTTACAGGCTGAAAATAAAAATAAAAAAGTAAAAAAGTCAGGCATTTTTCAGTCCTGTGTACTTGAGGCCCTAAAGATAGATATTTTGTTTCCTTGATGTATCCAGTTGTAATAAGTGAAACTGTATCCATGTCATAACAGATACAATATGGCGCTAAGGAGCCTTACTCTGCACTTCAATAAATGCACAGCTGATCAGCAATACAAGATCCAAATGGAGTGATTATGTTCCACCTTTTCCCAATCAGGAGTGAGACAACAGCAAATGAACCCTCTCCAGGGAACCAGTTTTGTACATACGATCGGATAGACCCTTCCACATACAGTATATGTACAGATGACAGCCTCGTGCAATATAGTGTGCTGTCCCTCCTCCATATTGCTGAGCTGGTACCTATAAATATCACAGTGCATGGTTAGAATGTGCCCTCCGATTCAGCATTAAACACTTATGAAGATTGCATAGAGGTTTAAACATATTCTCCGTACAGTGGCGGACTGGCAACACTCAGGGCCCCTGGACCAAATAAAGCAAGGGCCCCCTGTCAGGCCCCGCCCATGACCCACCCTGACCCCGCCCATGACCCACCCTGATCCCGCCCCTACATTTTGAACAAAGTACAACTTCTGCCTTTATTTTAATGGGACCTGGAGGGGGGTCTCTCTCTAACAGTGTGCATTAGACAGTCTGTTAGAAAGCATCCCCTCCAGGCTCCATTAGAGTCTACCACAGAGTCTAATGGGACCTGGAGAAGCTCTCTCTAACAGTGTCCATTAGAGTGTCTCTGTTAGAGAGAGACCCCCCTCCAGGACCCCTTGGAGGCTACAAAGGAGTCTAATGGGACCTGGAGGGGGTCTCTCTAACAGAGGCCCTTTCAGTGTCCATTATAGAGTCTGTTAGAAAGAGTCCTCCCCAATTCCCATTAGAGACTACAAACAAGTATAATGGGACCTGGAGGGGGCCTCTTTGTAATAGAGTGTACAGTGAATAACTTCATTCACTCTGGTCCTCACAAGACCCCCTTCTTGTGCCATGACTCTCCCCCCTGCCCCAACCTCTCACCTCCCCATGGGTGGCTGGCTCCTGTGGGTGGCTGGCTGGAACCCTGGCCCTGCTGTACGTCACTGTGGGTGGCTTGGGGGCACCCTGGCCCTGCTGTGGGTCACTGTGGGTGCTTGGGGGCACCCTGGTCCTGCTGTAGGTCACTGTGGGTGGCATGGGGGCACCCTGGTCCTGCTGTGGGTCACTGTGGGTGGCTTGGAGGCACCCTGGCCCTGCTGTGGGTCACTGTGAGTGGCTTTGGGGCACCCTGGCCCTGCTGTGAGTAGCTTGGAGGCACCCTGGCCTTGCTGTGGGTCACTGTAGGTGGTTTGGGGGCACCCTGGCCCTGCTGTGGGTATCTTGGGGTGGCTTGGGGGCACCCTGGCCCTGCTGTGGGTAGCTTGGAGGCACCCCTTCCCTACTGTGGGTCACTGTGGGTGGCTTGGGGGCACCCTGGCCCTGCTGTAGGTCACTGTGGGTGGTTTGGGGGCACCCTGGCCCTGCTGTAGTTAGCTAGCGGGCACCCTGGCCCTGCTGTGGGTCACTGTTGGTGGTTTGGGGGCACCCTGGCCCTGTTGTGGGTCACTGGGGGTGGTTTAGGGGCACCCTGTCCCTGCTGTGGGTCACTGTGGGTGGCTTGGGGGCACCCTGGTCCTGCTGTGGGTCACTGTTGGTGGTTTGGGGGCACCCTGGCCCTGTTGAGGTTCACTGTGGGTGGTTTAGGGGCACCCTGTCCCTGCTGTGGGTGGCTTGGGTGCACCCTGGCCCTGCTGTGGGTCACTGTGGGTGGCTTTGGGGCACCCTGGCCCTGCTGTGGGTAGCTTGGAGGCCCCCTGGCCCTGCTGTGGGTCACTGTGGGTGGCTTGGGGGCACCCTGGCCCTGCTGTGGGTAGCTTGGGAGCATCCTGGTCCTGCTGTAGCTGGCTGGTAGTGTGTGCTCCTCCTCTCCTCTTCCTTTCCGGGCAGTTTGGCAAGCTAGGGAGGGACTCGGAGGGAGGTGGTGACCTATCCGAGGACTACTACAGGAAGGGTTTCAGCAGGTGTGCAGGCCCAGTGTAACACGAGCAACACGAAATGAAGTCGCATGGGCATGCTGCACTCCTCTGCGCACTGGGCCTGCTTCAATACTTCATAGTTCCTTCCTGGGCTGGTTTCTTCTACTGGAGCCGGGCCGGGGCCCCCTCCCTATGATCATCATGTGTGCTGGGGCCTGACCTGAAGAAGATGGTCACCGCGGGCCAGGCAGGTGGCGCCTTGGGCCCCCTTCTGCGGTCGGGCCCTCGGACCACGTCCGATGTGCCAGACCGGTCAGTCCGCCCCTGGCTCCGTATTATCTGCTCATGGCTATGCATCATATGGCAAAGATATCATCTCAAGTGTCACTTCTCTGTTATTCAGAATGGAACAAGGTAAAAAGAAAAATTCCCGAGGACGAGTATGCCACTCAAGTAACTTCACACTCCAGCATATCCATATAGCTGAGTTACAATCTAGGACTCTAGATGTGCTACATTGACGCGTTTTGTTCCGGCCTGGAACTTCTTCTGGTCCAGATTAAAATTAAACATGGTATCACAACTGGACACAAAGCACAGTAAAAATGTAACAGAGGGATATACAAAAACTGGCTAAAGAACCATATTCCAAGAGTAGTGGTTAATAATTCATACTCTGAATGGTCTAAGGTTATTAGTGGTGTACCCCAAGGCTCAGTGTTGGGCCCCTTACTTTTTAGAATATTTAGAAATGATATAGAGTCTGGGATTAACAGTACTATTTCGGTGTTTGCAGATGACACCAAGCTATGTAGTGGGTTTATATGCTTATAAGATGTCTCCAACTTACGAACAGACTTTATTGCACTGATTTTTTGCTCAACTATGTGGGAAATGAAGTTTAATGTTGATAAATGTAAAGTTATGCACTTGGGGGCTAAAAATATGCACGCATCATACATACTGGGAGGAGAATGACTGGGGGAGCCAATGGTGGAGAAACATCTGGGTGTTAATAATAGCATGCAATGCCAAGCTGCCGTTTCTAGAGCTAGCCAAATACTTTCTTGTATTAAAAAATGAGTATAGACTCCAGAGAGAAAGATATCATTTTGCCCCTGTACAAATCATTAGTAAGACCTCATCTGGAATATGCAGCACAGTTTTGGGCACCAGTTCATAAAAAGGATATCAGGGAACTGGAAAAAGTGCAGAGAAGGGCAACCAAACTGATAAGAGGCATGGAGGAGCTCAGTTATGGTGAGAGATTAGCTAAACTGAATGTATTCTCTCTTGAGAAGAAGAAATTAAGGGAGGATATAATCGCCATATATAAATACATACATTATATGGTCCATATAGTGAACTTCGTGCAGAGCTATTCACTTTAAAGTTAGGTCATTACAAAGGACAAGGGAGCACTCTTTTATGTCTAGAGGAAAAGACATTAAACCTGCCCATATGGAAAGGCTTCTTTACAGTAAAAGCTGTAAAATGTGGAATAGACTCCAAGAAACAGTTCTGGCTAGCTTAGTTTATTGTTTAAAAAAAAGAGCTGGATACATTCCTAAATGCACAAAATATAACTGGATATTAACATTTATAGGTTTTAATACCAGAGGTTGATCCAGGGAGGGAGGGGTTATGTAGAGTTAGTGGAACAAATTGGAGAATTTTTCCTTCCTCTTTATGAACTGTGGTTATATGATTCAATATATGTAGGTTTTCTGTTTATTTCTTATTGTTTCCTATTGGTTGAACTAAATGGTATTTTTTCAACTTGACTATCTATGTAGCTAGGTTACCTCCTGGGTGAAAATATTAGAGGGAGAAAGCTGCTTAGGCTGATTCTGAGAATGAAGTGCTAGAGATCTGATTTCTTTATGTTTTGTGTATATATTGCTTGGTTTCATGTCTTGTAGGCACCCAAAGTAAACACTTGTTAAGGATACCTCCCACTCACTCACTTAGACACCAGATGTGACAGCTTTTCATTTGCAGTAATAGATACTGTTATGTACAACCTGCTTTTCTTTTCTTCTTTGGCTTAGATGAGAAATGTAAGAGAAGGAGTGTAGTAAATGTAATAGGGAGAATTTTATTTTTTTTTATTCGATTTTTTACCATTCACTCCCACATAGGTAGTATGTTAAGCACTGCAAAAGCATACAGTGCCTTGAAAAAGTATTCATATCCCTTGAAATTTTTCACATTTTGTCATGTTACAACCAAAAACGTAAATGTATTTTATTGGGATTTTATGTCATAAACCAACACAAAGTGGCACATAATTGTGAAGTGGAAGGTAAATGATAAATGGTTTTCACAATTTTTTACAAATAAATAAATATCTGAAAAGTGGGACATGCATTTGTATTCAGCCCCTTTACACTGATACTCCTAACTAAAATCTAGACAGGTCAGGGATAAAGTTGTGGAGAAGTTTAGTATACTGTCCACTACATCACACTGACCACTATACTGTCCACTACACTGTCCTACCTACAGTATTCCTATACTGACACTACACGGCGCTGCTCTTCTACTCTCTCTCTATAGCTGCTCCCTCTCCCCAGACCCTGTCCATCCCCCTGGGACCAGCAACATGACCATCACCATCACATCACCTATTGTTTTTTTTGTCCTGCATCAGTCCGGAGGAGAGAAGGAGGAGAAGACAGCGGCGGCTCACAATTTTCAATGCTTGTGTCCCCCTCGTGCTCTGGCCACCATGTTCAGTGTCTGGCGACCTGTGATTGGGCGTATGGGGTCATGTTGCGGAGGTGGGACTCCAGGAGCAACTGTGATCGCGGACAGGCCAGCCCCGCCACCGCACATGACCCCCATGTACCCAATCACAGGGTGCCGGAGACTGAACATGGCGGCCAGAGTGCGGGGGAAAAAGGAAATTGAAATTAGGAGGAAGCAGCCAGTAGTGACACATACTAGTGCAGAATTTCGCCCCCCTAAATGTTGCACCTGGGGCCACGGCCCCCTCAGCACCCCCCACGCTATGCCACTGAGTGAGCCTAACCCCCCCCCCCCATGATGTCGGGCTAGGGCTGGACTTACTTTAAAATGTGGGAGAGGTTATCAAATTTACCTTCGGGCTGAAGCCCCTGGTCTTTTTCCCACCCCTGGTTGTGACATGACAAAATTTGGAAAATTTCAAGGGGTATGAATACTTTTTGTAAGGCACTGTATCTATCAATTTACCATGTGATCTTTATATTTTGTTTTACCTTTTTGTTAAACCTGTATAATATGAAGAGAGAAAGGCAATTCCTGTTAGTAGTGTACTTACAGGCATCTGATAATACCAGCACATAAAGATAAAGTTGAATGCTGTCATTCAACTCTTCCTCCTCCATTCACATAATTTGATGCATCAAGGGAGTGTAAGAAAACAAGTTCTATGAGTTGTGGAGGAGGCGGTGGGTGGGCAGGCAGGCAGGCAGGCAGCACAACTTTCCTGATTAGCAGTTGCTGCTGTTAATATTCACACACCAGAAGACAGCCACTTAGGGCAATATGCAAGGGGGACACAGCACAGAGGATTTTGAGCAGAAGCAGCCGTCTGTTGATAATGGGATAAAACCAATTACATATACCTAATGTGTAAGGTGCTGTATCCCAGAAAATGTACTAAATTTCAGCTTTAACCTCTTGCCACAAATGCATATGTGTGGCAGCAAAGAAGATGGCTTTAACCCCCACATTTTTCTCATATGCATCTATAGATGACCAAGGTTTATGGCTCCCAGCATAGTAACTGAGCTGTCATAGACAGCTCCCAGTCTTTGGTCATGATCGGGAGTCAGCAAGACAGGTTCTCGATCATGTGACCACTGTGATAACCAAGTACAGTGGTCATATGATCAAAAAGTAAAGACCTACTTCAGGCCTCTTTCATACAAAGGGCCTGATCGCGTCCGTCTGTTCGTTTTTCAGGTGGACCTGATCAGACGGGCCATACACCGCTATGGACAGGCTGGTGTAAACAGACTTGTCTTTTTACACCCACCTACCTCTGATCCAAAAAAAAAATGGAAGGGGATCTGTCCTCATCTGTCTAGGCGTATTGGAAGACAGTCGGGTTTAAACGTATATAGTCTGTTTACACCTAGCCACCCATAGAGCAGAGCAGGGTCTGTCCATGTCCGCTCTTGAGTGGACATGAGCCTGTCATCCCCCGCTCTGCTCTGATCATCAGGGGATCAGTGGACAGATCCCCTGCTGATCAAAACAGAGTCTACCTCCTGTGAAAGGGGCCCAAAGGGATGCCAGGGCTAGGGAAGGGGTTGAAGAATAGCTGAAAGCATATTTATCCCAATGTGACAACCGCAGACTGCCTTAGTGTTTGCAGCCTACGGCTAAGATCTACCTTTCTTCTAGCTGCATCTACAAAGATGGCCATCCTATACTTCTATTGCCCTGTCACCCATGGCTGGAAATATTTAGGAGATGGTCCTATAGAATTTTTTGATTACCAATTACACAGAGGTGGACAGCAGGAAGAAAGGTTCCAGCTGAAGTATTTAAACAGTGTAGCATATCACATCTGCCAGATTTTGGGAAGTAGGCATCTTCAGGGGGGGGCTTGAATACTTTGGATCAGGAAGGCTAAACAGGCTGGATATATTTTTTTTTTATCTGAAAAAAAGACACTTAACCTTTAGGCAGCACTGTTAGTTTACAAAAACTGTGACCCACATAAAATAGTTTTAAATAAAAAAAATGAGGCAGTGGAAATATAGATATATTTAGCATTGAGTGGAATATTTAAAATGGCATAAAACATGATCCTTATCAACTTTTATGCCCTAAAAGGAGGTGAGTGCATGAATCTGCCAGCTCATCTCACAATTAAACATAGTTCAGTCCTTCAAAAATTAATTGCATTCCTGAGAGACTGAGTCAAATGTCTCAGGCACTGCTAGGAAGAGCTTTGTGTATAAAAGGTAGAAAGAATTGAATGTGTTAACAATGAAAAACACAGTCATTTTTAGAAAATGTAGCAACCAAGTTTTGTACAGTATTTACATGAGACTGTTGCTGGGCATTAAGATCAGATCTCTCATCTACACACTAAAGCCCAATACACACTATTAGATTTTCTGCAGATTTTTGTCTTCAGATTTACCAAAACCATATAATATGAGGTCAAACCTTAAAGCGGTAGTACACCCTCCGTTGTTAACATGACATTCACAATATTAATAAAGACAATGTAATTAGTAATCGATTGATCGCTTTTTATATGTATAAATTATTTATCTTACTGTATATAATCTTGATCTTGTACATCGTTATTCATCGTTTTAGCCGGCGCCATCTCCACTGTAGTCTTCCGCATCTGAATCTATTTGTACTTCAGCCCACAGTTCATCCTTGTTTCGAAAAATCACGCGCGTGCGCACTAGGAACAAAATATACAAGACTCTTCTCTTGTGGATGAAGCAATGCATGATGTCGGGGCTGAAGTCTACAAAAGGAAATGACGCAGCCTCGACATAACCAATGAATTTTTCTGGCAGGGTCTCGGCTTGCCGGAATGAAGGATGATACGGCGCATGCGCGTTACACGTCACCACTCTGCAAGATATCGCTAACTAGGAAAGGAAGCAGGTAGAGTCAAAATTACTAATGTCAATTGGTTTTTAATAACAATATACAAATTTAAATGCAAAGTGAAATTTTTAGGTATACAACCGCTTTAAGAGTTTCAATTTGTATACAATCAGACAGGCCCTTGCACTACATGGTTTTAGTAAATCTGAAGACAAAAATCAGCAGAAAATCTAATAGTGTGTAGGGCCTTAATGGCCACTTAATACACTCCACTTAATACACTCGGAGGTAACTCAATGTGCCCTCAAAACACCCATGGTCCTTTTTTGGCTCGAATTCAGAAAAAACATGCATATATTTTGGGGGCATGTTGGTACATTCTGACTTGTTAGGTTCATGGGGGTCCTGTGTTTGGCCATACATTTATGCTGTAAAATTACCATTCCAGCGAATGTTGTGTACAGAGCCAGTTTTCTTAAAAAAAAGGGACCAGGGGAAGAATCAAGCATGGGCCCTGCATGCTTCTGTGCTGGTAGCAGTGGTTTTCAAAATGAACAGTGAGCCTAATCTGAATATAAAATGTGATGTCTTAAGGCGGAGTTCCACCCAAAGATAGAACTTCCACTTTAAGTGCAGGTGACCCCCTGACATGCCACATTTGGCATGTCTTTTTTTGGGGGAGGAGCGGGTACCCTGCTTTTACAGGCATCCAGCTCCCACTTCCTCCCCTGGCACCGCGGCGCCGGAAGGAAGATCACCTCTCTCCCCTCCCTCTCTGCAATCTTCTGGGACACGTCACCGGTCCCAGAAGATTGCCCGGCCATTCACAGCACGCAGTGCGACTCGCGCATGCGCAGTGCGTGCCCGGCTATGAAGCCACAGCCGGGCACCCACAGTTAGAATGCCGGCGCCGTGGAGAGAAGGGAGAGAGGAGCGAGGCTTCCTGCGCCTGCATCGCTGGACCGTGGGACAGGTAAGTGTCTGATTATTAAAAGTCAGCAGCTACACTTTTTGTAGCTGCTGACTTTTAAATGGGTGGAACTCCGCTTTAAGTGAGCATGGTCAGTTAGCAGAATAGGGGGTCCACTGTCCTAAAATGAGTAATAATTCTCTTATTTTTTGGATATAGGAATGGAATGAGACATGTTACTACCTTTTCTAAGAAGGCTTTACTGTGCTATGCACTAAATAGTTCCCTCAGTAATTAGAATGCTTGAACAACATATCTGATGTGAGGTCCACTTCAAGCGAGTTTTTGCTTGAAAAAAAAAATCTAAAACAATCGCCTGTGTAGCACCCTCCTAGCATAGGGTGCTAGGTAAATTTAGTTTTGGGCTCATTCTGTAATCAAGGGGGCAGTAATTGTTTGTTCTGGCCTGTCCAGGGTTTCACAGGCTGGAAGTTTGATTGCTTCCCCTGCCTCTAAAAAAAACTTTCAGAGCTTAAGGCGGGAGCTTCAAATACAGTGCCTTGAAAAAGTATTCATACCCCTTGAAATTTTCCACATTTTGTCATGTTACAACCAAAAATGTAAATGTATTTTTATGGGATTTTATGTGATAGACCAACACAAAGTGGCACATAATTGTGAAGTGGAAGGAAAATGATAAATGGTTTTCAAATTTACAAATAAATCTGTGAAAAGTGTGGCGTGCATTTGTATTTAGCCCCCTTGAGTCAATACTTTGTAGAACCACCTTTCCCTGCAATTACAGCTGCAAGTCTTTTTGGGGATGGCTCTACCAGCTTTGTACTTCTAGAGATTGACATTGACTCTGTCAAATTCAATGGAGAGCGTCTGTGAACAGCAATTTTTAAGTCTTGCTACAGATTCTCAATTGGATTTAGGTCTGGACTTTGACTGGGCCATTCTAACACATGAATATGCTTTGATCTAAACCATTCCATTGTAGGTTTGGCTGTATGTTTAGGGTTGTTGTCCTGCTGGAAGGTGAACCTCTGTCCCAGTCTCAAGTCTTTTGCAGACTCTAACAGGTTTTCTTCTAAGATCCCACAAGGGATCTGGTCTGCAGAAGCATTTTCTCACTCACTGGACTGTTTCCGGAGGAAGCTGGAAGCTGTCCTGGGGACTTGTGAATAAAGACCCTGAACTGATTCCTGTGACTGTGCAGTGTTCTTGAGTGGGTACCTACAGTTGTGCATAGGCATGAAGTAACCAGATGCCAAAGAAACTTGCCTCATGGTCTTTAGCTGTGAGGCCTTAGACTGCTCAGAGACTTCCCTAACGGTCCCCAGCTGTGGGGCATTAGGCAGCCCAGCCTTCACAAATATTTAAAAGAGAAGTATGTTTTTTTTTTTTGAAACATACTTACCTAGGTGGATACAGCATCGGTCCGAAGCTGCATCTGTCCCCCTCTGGCTCTAATGCTGAGGACCGAGCAATCAAACGCTGCCGATCACTCAGTTCTCACGGCTATCTGAGCAGAGAGCTGGTGACTTTCAGTCACCTGCTTTCTGCCCTGAAGCCCCCCACACCATGCTCACTGGAGTGCTGGGGATGTAGAGGGGGTGGGAGTGGCTGCCTCAAGCTCTCAGCAGCACTGTCTGCTGAAAATGGATCACAGGAGTGCAGAACAAAATGCACTCCTGTGATCCACAGGAGAAGTACAGCCAAACAAGCCTTGGCTGTACTTCTCCTTTAAGGCGAAGATTGTCCTCTAATTGCAATGAGCTAATCGTTTTAGAGTATTTCCATGGCCTAACCCCTCTCCTGTTAAAGTTTCTTCAAGCAATAAATCTAATAAGACATCCCGTAGATTGTGTTTAGAGCGGGTGTGAATGGACTGGTGCTTGCGGTGGTGGCTGGTGGGCAGCCTCTGTACTATTAGTGAAGTTCCAGTATACACCAGTAGTAGCCCCTACAAGGGGTAGCACTACACTTGCAAAATAAAATTCCTAATACTTACCACTCCAGCAGGTGACAAGTTCTCATTTCACTCTCTTCAAGACCTATGGCCTTGAATCATTAGCATCCAACATACTCCCAGCCGTGGCAAATGCATGTACCCCATCCCACACTCTGTGGTTCCATCCACTGGTACCAATATCAGTACAACACACACTAATGACATAGGGGCCACCAGAAGGGAGCACAGCTCACAGTGATGGACCTTTCTTCCAAGCAACCTTTTAAAATATTTTTTAGGTGGCAGAGTTGCTTTAAACATTTATCCATCCTAAGCACAAAAAGTTCATGGTGACAAAAAAAATTAGGTGTAGGAGTATATAATGGCTTCAAGAAGTTTCTCTGAGACACAGTAGGTTTCCTTTTATGATCATCCCATAATGCACAGAGAAAGATTTACCAGATATTTTCATAAATGCGGTACCATAATTTCATGAAAAAGTGCATATGTAACTAATTTGGCATGCAAAGGCAATTTAGAGAGAGTATGAGTGTATCTATCCTCGCTTTGTAGGCCTGGGAGTAATTTTGCCTTTGTGTATCTGTTTATCTCTAGGCATGCCTGTTTTATGTCAAATGGCTGTGTGGTGTAATCGTACCCTAGTGAGGATTATATGGAATATGATGACCTTTACAGACAGATAAAGAAAAAGCTGACACATTCGCTAACTCATATTGAATGAACACACTTTAAAATACACAAAAAATAACATCAAAAAGAGGAAATTCAGAGAGAAATGCCAAAATCATTAATATTAAAATATTGTCTTTTCTGCTACAGCATTTTAATTTAAAAAAAAATATTTAGACACTCCAGTTTCTCTAAACATTATGTAGGTTGTGTTATATGTGGTTGTGTTAGAGCAGCCTTTCTCAATCAAGGTTCCTCCAGAGATTGTCAGGAATTAATCACCTTGAGCAATTTCTACCTCTCAGATAAGTAACAACTAAAGCCATTGATCTTTTACATATCTGTAAGGGGAGGATTTTTCCTACTGACCACTAATGATGAGCTGAATCTACCTGGGTTCAATTTGGAGTATGTTATACAAGTTCAAATGCTGAATCTGAATCTCATTGAAATCAATGGGGTCTGAATCTTAGAAATCAGTAATAGCCATTTTTAGGCTAATAGGCAAGGAATTATAAAATAATTGTAATGAGGGTTGGGCACTGTGCTGGGGAACCTTTTTTGGCGGGGAGCAGCGATTTTAATAATGCTTAAAGTGTGACAATAAAATTGCAAAATTCCTTTAAATAACATGCCTAGGAATGTCCTTAACGTGCTTGTGTAGTGGCCCATTTGTACAATGTATCAAGCCTACTACAAAACTGACTTTTACAAAGAAAAAATAAACATTTAACCCCTTCCCTCCTAAGGGCAAAACAAATGTTAATGCCTAAGCACAATTTAGCAAATTTGACATGTATCGTCACAACCACTTTGTGTATCCAGGTGGATTATACGTGTAGCGATATCCCCGAAGGAGCTGCTTTTGTCTGTTCAGCCCGTTACTCTGCCTCTCAACCCTAAAACAGCCTCAGCCCCCTCTGGCACACCTGGCAATAGTGTAAGTGCAATGACCAATGAGAAACACACATGTTATGATAAAACAAAGAAATTGTCTTTACTGCAATATTTCTGTGGAAGAATAACAGACATGAACAGTATATATTCAAGTAATCAACTAGAGAGCAATAACTGAGATTTAAGCGCAATATACAGTGGGGACAGAAAGTATTCAGACCCCCTTAAATTTTTCACTCTTTATTATATTGCAGCCAATTGCTAACATTATTTAAGTTCATTTTTTTTCCTCATTAATGTACACACAGCACCCCATATTGACAGAAAAACACAGAATTGTTGACATTTTTGCAGATTTATTAAAAAAGAAAAACTGAAATATCACATGGTCCTAAGTATTCAGACCCTTTGCTGTGACACTCATATATTTAACTCGGGTGCTGTCCATTTCTTCTGATCATCCTTGAGATGGTTCTACACCTTCATTTGAGTCCAGCTGTGTTTGATTATACTGATTAATTAGGAAAGCCACACACCTGTCTATATAAGACCTTACAGCTCACAATGCATGTCAGAGCAAATGAGAATCATGAGGTCAAAGGAACTGCCTGAAGAGCTCAGAGTCAGAATTGTGGCAAGGCACAGATCTGGCCAAGGTTACAAAAAAATTTCTACTGCACTTAAGGTTCATAAGAGCACAGTGGCCTCCATAATTAAATGGAAGACGTTTGGGATGACCAGAACCCTTCCTAGAGCTGGCCGCCCGGCCACACTGAGCTATCGGGGGAGAAGAGCCTTGGTGAGTGAGGTAAAGAAGAACCCAAAGATCACTGTGGCTGAGCTCCAGAGATGCAGTCGGGAGATGGCAGCAAGTTGTAGAAAGTCAACCATCACTGCAGCCCTCCACTAGTCGGGGCTTTATGGCAGAGTGGCCCGACGGAAGCCTCTCCTCAGTGCAAGACACATGAAAGCCTGCATGGAGTTTGCTAAAAAAAAACCTGAAGGACTCCAAGATGGTAGGAAATAAGATTCTCTGGTCTGATGAGACCAAGATAGAACTTTTTGGCCTTAATTCTAAGCGGTATGTGTGGAGAAAACCAGGCACTGCTCATCACCTGTCCAATACAGTCCCAACAGTGAAGCATGGTGGTGGCAGCATCATGCTGTGGTGGTGTTTTCTCATCTGCAGGGACAGGACGATTGGTTGCAATCGAGGGAAAGATGAATGCGGCCAAGTACAGGGATATCCTGGACGAAAACCTTCTCCAGAGTGCTCAGGACCTCAGACTGGGCCGAAGGTTTACCTTCCAACAAGACAATGACCCTAAGCACACAGCTAAAATAACGAAGGAGTGGCTTCACAACAACTCCGTGACTGTTCTTGAATGGCCCAGTCAGAGCCCTGACTTAAACCCAATTGAGCATCTCTGGAGAGACCTAAAAATGGCTGTCCACCAACGTTTACCATGCAACCTGACAGAACTGGAGAGGATCTGCAAGGAGGAATGGCAGAAGATCCCCAAATCCAGGTGTGAAAAACTTGTTGCATCTTTCCCCAAAAGACTCATGGCTGTATTAGATCAAAAGGGTGCTTCTATTAAATACTGAGCAAAGGGTCTGAATATTTAGTACCATGTGATATTTCAGTTTTTCTTTTTTAATAAATCTGCAAAAATGTCAACAATTCTGTGTTTTTCTGTCAATATGAGGTGCTGTGGGTACATTAATGAGGAAAAAAATGAACTGATTTTAGCAAATGGCTGCAATATAACAAAGAGTGAAAAATTTAAGGGGGTCTGAATACTTTCCGCCCCCACTGTAGCTCTCAATCCTATAATCAAGCTGCTTTCAGGGGATTCCAAACCAGAGAATGTCCCCAAGAGCAGAGGCATGCTTAAATGGCAAACAAAGCACAATATGACACTTTAAATCTGATTGTTTACCTTTACTCAGGTTGGCTCTATGAGTTCAGGCAGGAGGAGAGCAGAGAAATTAACCCCTCTTTGTGTCAGGCCTCTCTCTCTCCTGTCCTCTGACACCACAGGCCCAACTTTAAATACTTTATTCAAATCAACATGCAATGGCTTAACCTCCTAGATAAGCTGTCCCACACACACCCAATGCATATGCAGAGCCCTGAATATGTGTGTGTGGATTCATATGGCACTAGTAGCTCCAGTCCTTTTGAAGAAAAGATAACACTTTGTGTCTTCAGCTAGCCACTTTCTTTGGTGCACTTAAACCCCTGGTTAGCAGGGCCAAACAACACAACTGGCCCAGATTATAAAGTGAGGCAGGCAGGATCTTTCTCAGCAAGGTGAAAGGACAATGATGTCTGTATACAGTGTCCCCAGAAATGGATGGCCTTATCCTTTATCCCTGTGGCACTACAAGTGTCAGCAAGATGACTACCAGCAATGATGTCTATATACAGTATTCAATTAACTCCTTCTGTGGTGCAGTGTCCCTGTTTCCTGCAAATGGGCAAAAGCCCCCTCACCCAGATCCTGTGGTCAAGGCCTAAGCGAACATCCTTGAACAGGCAGGCTCTCCTGGCGACCCGATACTCGATTGCTTCACTGTCGTTGCAAGTGCGCCTCAATGTGCACCTGGGATCCCCCTCTCTCTGGATGTCCTGACTGGCGATGGAGGCCTGGATCTCGCAGGGAGATCATCTGAGAGACAGAATCTCTCCCTCAGGTCTGATCTCTTTCGCAGCCTCTTGCTGACTGAGAATCCCCTCAGGAAATTAAAACCGAGTCTTTACTTTCTTGCCAGTAGGGCATGCTGGTTTTGGTAGTACCTGTCACTATACAAGGGTATGGGGCTGCTTTGTGCTGGAACTTCATATTCCAGACTCCTTTGCAGCTGCTTCCTGCAGCTTGTTAAAGTCCGTCTGATTGGCTCCTGTGACTGCTCCTTTAATTGGCTTTTTCTTCCTGCCAATAGGGACACAGGGGAGGCTGCAGAGTGAAAAGCTCTGTGTGAGTCAGCCCACATTACATTAGAATCAGTCAGTCAGTGAGACAGGAAGAAGGAGGGGGGAAGAAATCCCCTGCAGACATGACAGGTGCTTTTCTCCCCAACAGAAGAACTTCTGTTAGCTTGGCTGTGTTAATGTAAGCCTCAGGCTGCAGCAATTGGGTGGCACCTGCTAAATACCTTTTTCTTTTTTTTTAGGACAAACTGGGCTTTCATTTGGTGGTATATGGTAACAATTATCTCCTTCATTTTAATTAACAATGGAAAACTGGCCCAAAATTTAGCTGTATATTTCTTGCTATTACCATAATTTACCACCATAGAACAACCCAAAACAATTTTTCCTGCTCCTGACAATCGCAGTGATACCACATACGAGTATGTTAGTTGTTGTTTGTACCCATAGTAGGGCCCAGAAACAATGGTGCGCATTTTGCATTTTTTTTTTTTTTTATCCTGCCTTAAACACACTGATACTAATACTAATTAAATTTTTTTTTTATTCTACCCAAAATATGTTGACCGTGACTCTAACACTAACCCTGGCAAATGTTGACTTTTTTTTTCTTTCTTTATTTTTTTTACGCACTTTTTTTATTTGCAGCTTCATCTCCTTCTAGGAGATAAAGATACAACGTATCTTCCTCTCCATTCAGAAGAGGAAGTAAACACAGGGGCAGGCTAACAGTGACTGATCACTGTGATAGCCAATCAGCGGCTAAGAGAGCCTGGTCGGTGAGAGCACGGTCTCTGTGCTGGGATTGTCCTGTGTGATGAGTTCCCAGCACAAAGAGAGATATGCATATATGCGACCTCATGAAAAGAGACCAACTTCCGTGAGGCAGCATATATGCGTACCGTCGGCGGGAAGGGGTTAAATTCCCAGTAAATTACAGCTTGCAGTTCAGTATAAAAGTACACAAAGTGGCTGGGGATTCCCTTCATCTATAGAATACCCTTATCCCACACAAAAGAAAATGGTGTGGAGTTCCTCCTAAAAATACATACCAGACCCTTATCCTTGATGATTTTAATGCCCCGTACACACGGTTGGACTTTGTTCGGACATTCCGACAACAAAATCCATGGATTTTTTCCGACGGATGTTGGCTCAAACTTGTCTTGCATACACACGGTCACACAAAGTTGTCGGAAAATCAGATCGTTCTAAACACGGTGACGTAAAACACGTACGTCGGGACTATAAACGGGGCAGTGGCCAATAGCTTTCATCTCTTTATTTATTCTGAGCATGCGTGGCACTTTGTCCGTCGGATTTGTGTACACACGATAGGAATTTCCGACAATGGATTTTGTTGTCGGAAAATTTTATAGCCTGCTCTCAAACTTTGTGTGTCGGAAAATCCGATGGAAAATGTCCGATGGAGCCCACACACGGTCGGAATTTCCGACAACACACTCCGATCGGACATTTTCCATCGGAAAATCCGACCGTGTGTACGGGGCATAAGGGTCAAAAAACAAGAAAAAGAGTGTACCCCCCCCCCCCAATCTTTAACAGACCCTTTTCCAAGCATGGAGCCAGGCTGGCCAAGAAAGAGTGGGGATGTGAGAGGAGGTCTCCAGATACTGTAACCCTCTACGTGGATGAGTAATGAGTAAGGGGTGCACAAAAAATTGTAAATAATAAATAAAAACACAATTTTTAACAAGTCCTTTATTTAATAAAAGAAAAAAAACATCCTTTGTTGTAGATCCATCACCGACTATCGCATGCATCTGCAATGTAAGTAAAGGGGTGGGGATATTGGCTGACGTTACTGACTAAATATGACCATATTTGGGTAATGATGGCAGTCATTATTCCTGCCCCTTGATTTACAGTATATTCCCGGGGATTCCTGGCCAGCAATATATAGTAGTGGTAGAAAAAACACTACTGTATATGGTGTTTGCCTCCCCTCAAACAGACTAATGCCGCGTACACACGGTCGGACTTTTCGTCTACAAAAGTCCGACAGCCTGTCCGACAGACTTCCGGCGGACTTTCGGCGGACTTGCAGCAGACTTTCTAACGAACGGACTTGCCTACACACGACCACACAAAAGTCCGACGGATTCGTACGTGATGACGTACACCGGACTAAAATAAGGAAGTTCATAGCCAGTAGCCAATAGCTGCCCTAGCATGGGTTTTTGTCCGTCGGACTAGCACACAGACGAGCGGATTTCGGGGTCCGTCGTAGTTACGACGTAAAGATTTGAAGCATGTTTCAAATCTAAAGTCCGTCGGATTTGAGGCTGAAAAAGTCTGCTGAAAGTCCGGAGAAGCCCACACACGAACGGATTACCAGCCAGCTTTAGTCCGTCGGCGTCCGTTGGACTTTTGTAGACGAAAAGTCAGACCGTGTGTACGCGGCATAAAAGTTCAGTGTATAAATGAATGCCCAAACAAGAAAAATTCTGTCTGAACCTGTGTTTGGACTCAATCGGGAGCTTATCTCTACTGATCACAAATGTAAGGAGCATTCTTCCCATTGACCACTACATTTTTGTCCCATGAACCTATAGCTATAGTAATTATTAGCAAGGATTCCCTAAAACCATAAAGTTATTTCAGGGTTTCTCTGTGTTAATCGAAAATTCGTACGAATTTCCGTAAATTCGTACATTCGGGAGGATCCGAAATACGAATTGCTATGCTTCCGAATGTTGTATGAAATACGAAATTTAGTTTACGAATTTCGGATCCAAATTCCTAACGAACATTCGTAATTGTTATGATAAGTTAACGAACCTAAAAGTTAAAAACCCAGGAAGTCAGCACAGCACAGGGATGGTGGGAGCGCCCCATAATGATAAATTCATCATAACGAATATTCGTAATTGTTACGAAAAGTTAACGAAAATTCGTATTTTGTACTAAATTTTGGACACGAATTACGAATTAATCCTAATACGAAACGGAACGAAACAAAACAAATTTATTGACGGTGCACATGTCTAGTGTACAGTAGATGGACTTTGTTTTTCTGCATATAAAGCAGGATTTAATTACAAGTATGAAGGTTTCCATTTACTTTACTTATATAGTATGGATGACTGTTCTCAAGGCTGCATTTGATCTGCTTTGATTTATAATTCTTTAGATGCAGCCAGCCCTATTGAAATTAGTTCCTACCGCTTTAAAGGTTCTTCAGTCACAAGAAAAAGCATATCAAATGCATTTACACTTACACTGGGAATGGCAGGTTAAATGCTACTCAGCTGTATGTACTGTATTTGATTTCAGAAACAAAGCCCATTTACGTGAGTCTTTTCTGGATATAGGTTGCAGTGTTTGATTTTTAAATTAGATCTTTTGAAACAGTGTACACTTAAGCAAACATCAACCTAATTTTATCCTGACCTCAAATGCCCACATACACAAAACAAACTGTATTTAGTGGAGGTCTTTTGTAAGGGGACTTACTCTGACCAAAAGGATCACCTGAAACAAGTTAATTTCTGCACATGAACGCTTTAACCTATTCCTGTCCGACATAGGTTGTCTAACTTAGACTCCTCCAGGCATTATGGGCATGGGATCCTCCTCCCGGCACCAATGCAGAAGGAACAAGATGTCCCTGCCCTGGCCTAACCAGCACCACCAGTAGTTTGTTCCTTACCGTCCGCAAGCCTTATGACAGAGGATTTCAATATCAGCTTCACCCGGCTCATGTTTATCTAAAAAGGATGTACCCATCTAGAGGTTAGGATAAGTAAAAGTCAAGACAATAGAATGTCCTATAACTATTTACTAAACCAGTTAATTTACATATTTATATTCGTTCAGTCCTTGAGTTGCAAACAATAAATACAGCTTTAACAACCAGAGGGCGGAGTTGAGGAACCCATACCTTCTAAGGGGTTTAACATAGTGCTGCATACCATACAAAGGGGATATGAGCAGTCCCAAAAGTCCTGCACCTCTCCAAACCCTGCCTCCCTCCTAAGGGGAAGTTCCCAGAAGCTAGAGCTTCAAACATGACAGCTTTGTCATGCCTTGATTCTAGCCACGCTTCCCCTGACTAATGCCCCAGGCCGATTCCCACAAGACTATACATACAGAGCACTCCAACCCAGGATGACCTACCCTGGCAGGATCAGGGCTGACACCACCTCCTTATCTATGGTACACCCCATTCACTACTCTGGGGGCTAGTAACTACACTACTTTCACTACAGTCTTCCTGACTTTAACTATGGCGACATCTAGTGGTCAATTTGAGGAACTACATTGGGCCATCCTATGCCTGTACCCTGCGCTTGCATATCATTTATTATGCACAGGTGATTTTTATTTTTATTTTTTTAATAACAAGTAACAGAGGTCAGGGTGTTAACTCATGCAAATACAGATTCAACCCAAATAAATGGTCCATCCACCATCTAAAGTGTCTGACCGGGTTTACGTTTTTTAAACATAAAAAAAAAAAAAAAAAAAAAAAAAAACTGTGGGTATTTAATGTGTAAACCTGACACATTTTAAATTCCATATATTTCAGATAATTGTAAATATAAATAGTAATCTGCATTGTTGGGCTAAAAGGTGACATTGGGTACCTTGCCCTTAGGCTGATGTGACATGCGCAAATTGCAAATATTGCCAGCGACATTCCTTCTACTCCTGTGGAATCTCTCACTTCTTGGCCCTGAATGCTGCTAAATCTCCCTCACTAGTGTGAGGGCAATGAGGGAGTGACATCTCAGTGGTCCAACTAGTAAGGGGGCAATTCCATAGAGACTGTCAAGTGGCCTCTTTGCGATGCTGACACTGGCAGCAACTTGTGTGACATCAGCCTTAGTCTGGCCCTGCAGGCATGTCTCCTTCTGAAATCAGCAGGACTGGGTGACAGTTTTATAATAACTCAACGTACATGAAAAAAGCCCAACAGCAGCGAGCCTACATGATCTGCTCATGTTCATAGCTTCTTGGTTGAAAGTGAACTTCTATAGCTATTGTGTGGCCACGTTGGTCTGTTAAAGTGATTCTAGGCAATACATTTTTTTTCTAATTTAAAATTAAAAAAAAAAGTTATATACCTGCTCTGTGCCCTCTCTTCTGGAGTCACCCGCCTGCGATCTCCGAAAGAAAAAGCAGGCGCACTCCTGAGCCAGGCTGTGTGCATTTATAGACACACACAGTGTGGCTTGGCTCTGCCCCTGCACATTCCTCATAGGATTTGACTGACAGCAGCAGAACCTTATGGCTCCCACTGCTGCCTGTGTCATCTGTGAGAAGAGGAAGAAAGGCGAGGACAGACAGAACAGTGTTAGATCAGTGGAGGAGACAGGTAAGTGTTTTGGGGGTGGAGGGCACAAACAGGTAGTGAGATGCTCTTTACCCTAAGGCAAAAAGACTTATGCCCTGTACACACGATTGGACATTGATCGGACATTCCGACAACAAAATCCATGGATTTTTTCCGACAGATGTTGGTTCAAACTTGTCTTACATACACACGGTCGCACAAAGTTGTCGGAAAATCCGATCGTTCTGAACGCGGTGACGTAAAACACGTACGTCAGGACTATAAATGGAGTGTGCGTGGCACTTTGTGCGTCAGATTTTTGTACACGCGATCGGAATTTAACCGATCGGATTTTGTTGGAAAACTTTATAGCCTGCTCTCAAACTTTGTCAGAAATTCCGACGGAAAAAGTACGATGGAGCCCACACGCGATCGGAATTTCCGACAACACAATCCGATCGCACTTTTTCCGTCGGAAAATCCAACCGTGTGTACAGGGCATTAGACTTTAGAACCACTTTAACCACTTCCGGACCGCCCACCGTCGATATACTTCAGTACTTAAATACCATTGTTATGGCAGCAGATAGCTAAAAGTGGTCTCTGTGGCGGATTCTCAGCGAGATCACTTTTATCGGTGGCGGAAGGGGTGCCCACCCCCTCCTGCCACGTACCGGTCATCTTTTTCGGAGGGACAGTGTAAAAATAAAAAATAAAAAGTACATAAATAAGAAAAAAAATTTTGAAGAACCTCGTCCCGCCGTGCTCGCGCACAGAAGCGAACGCATACGTAAGTTGCGCCCGCATATGTAAACGGTGTCAAACCACACATGTGAGGTATCGCCCCGATCGTTAGAGCGAGAGCAATAATTCTAGCAAAAGACCTACTCAATAACGCAAAACTGGTAGAAATTTTTAAACTTCGCATATGGAGATTTTTAAGTGTCAAGGTTTGTCGCCATTTCACGAGCGGGCGCAATTTTGTAGCATGAAATGTATCAATTTACTCGGCGTAACATTATCTTTCACAATATTAAAAAAATTGGGCTAACTTTAATGTTTTCTTCTTCTTTTTTTTTTTTTAATTCAAAAAAGTGTATTTTTTCCAAAACAATTTTGTTTGCAAGAACACTGCGCAAATACGGTGTGAAATAAAGTATTTCAAAGACTGCCATTTTATTCTCTAGGGTGTCTGAAAAAATATATATAATGTTTGGGGTGCTAAGTAATTTTCTAGCAGAAAAAAAAAATTAACTTGTGAACACCAAGTGTAAAAAATAGGCCTGGTCTTTAAGTGGGCAAGGCTAGTGTTCAAAGGGTTTCACCATTTGCCATTTGGGACCAGATCTCTCTGTCCCTTTATGCAGCCCTCTTTTTGGTCTGATGTGGACATCTTTATACAAAATTGACTATTTTAATACCAAAAGTGTTATGCTGCACTTAACTTTTTATTCAACCTTTATATTACTGCATTTGTTATTTGAAAAGTTAATATAAAGGAAAAACAAAGGTAAAAAAAAGCACTTGTGTGGTATAGCCAGTCATGTTCTGCATATTAGATCTTTGTGGTTTATGTAACCGGGACCATGGCAGGGAGATGTCCTTTGCCTTCATACTACATAAAAGGTGTCCCTTTTTATCATTTCATAAAGTTGAGAGATATGGTTTTGGTGTGAACAGGGCCCCTAGAAAACAACTGTTTTCTGTGTGCCCATGCAGAGACGTTCACTTTTTTAGCGCAGAATCCTGCAGGCCCTAAATAAAGTACCTTGAGAAAGATGCACGTCCGGTGCTGAGTTATGGTGCTGTCATTCAGCTTTCACTATATGAACTATAACATGATAACAATTTAAGTGTAAATTGCTTAGAAAACTGTTACAATAAAGCATAGTGTATATTCTATTTATGTTAGAAGAGATTGCAGTTGGCAAATGCAACAACAGGCACTTCTCTGGGCCTGACTGAGCATACTTGGCGCTGCTGACAGACCCATTAGATTAGCCAATCCCAGTTTTGTTGGCAGTGCACAAATTAACCCATGGCAATCTTTAGTTCTGCCAGGGACAGAGCTGCAGTGTCATCTCAGGCGTGCCCAGCTAGGCACAAGAGGCCCAAGTTTGTGTGCTGCATGTGAATCATAACGTGGCAGACTTATTCAGTCTGTGAGGGTGGGGAGACTTCGCTCACAGCCTCTTCGTACCGTTATTATTAACAGGCGAGTCAGTTTGTGCAGATGATATGTCCAGTACAGAGGAGGAAGGAGAAAACTCCCAAGGAGGGAGGTAAGATTCTGCAATAAGCGAGGTGCAATTGCATGTCATAAAAAAGAAAGTTAAGTACCACATGTGGTAGCAGCATGGGAAAAGTAATGTTCATAGGTTGCAGCAAGTAGAGTATGGAACATTGGGGCATGAAACGCCAGCGCAGGACTAGAGGAGGGGGGAAGAACAGGCATGAAACAGTCACTAGACTGGGAGACTTTTTTCTGTATATTATTGCAGCACATAGAAACAACTAACCTGTTATACATATATCATTTAGAATACAGTAAGCATGTGATATTAAGTGTTTATCTTCAAAAATATAGCAGCTTGAGGCTTTTAGTATCCTAACAATTATACTTTTCCCACTCTGGATCTTCTCAATGATGATCAAACAGGTTGCTGACACTTCACAGACCACCAGAGACAATGAATGAAGATCCGCAGGCATATATTCTGCTAGTTGTCTGCAGTCATTTTTCACAGCAATTAACCCTATCGGGGTGCAGACACAGGGATCACACTGATGGGAGTCATCAGGCTCAGCTAAGAGCATTGACTACAAGGAGGACGAAACAGTTTACCTATCAAATTACTGAAGAATAAGTATTTACAACAAAAGCTGACTTTTTATAATATATATTCCAGCAGGAAAACAATTTATGAAAATGAATATAGCAGATGCTTAAAAAAATCTGAGGCACTCTTACACGACACGATATTTAAAGCTTGTGCAGATGGCTAGAATAATAGACAAGCAAAGCAGATGAATACTTGAAACAGGGGTGGCAGCTTGTCTGTATGTAGATATTTATAACAGTTATTCAGGGCAGTGGTATTCAACTGATAGCAAAAATGGCCTTGCAAGGATTTTTTGTTACCTTTTTTTAAAGCACACGTAACACTATATGACATTCTGCTTGCTAAAGCACTGTATTATACCTTTACTTTTTTTCCTCCTTGGTTGCATCTGATCTCCTGCAGCCTTTTTTTTGCAACCACTTGCTGCCTACATGCATGCAATCCAGTGGTGACTGCATGACATTTCTCAGGGTCGGTTTTCTTGATGGTGACAATGGTGCACCAGGCCTATGAAATGTGCATCAGCTTGCGGGCTCGTTGTCTCCATCTGGAGAGCATGTGACAGCGTGACAACACGTAACAACTGGGAGAGAACGTATAGGATAAAGTTTCTAAATGGGGAACTTTAACACCAGATATTATTTTAATAAAAGCTGCAGATTTGAAAAGGTTGAAAATTACTTTTGAAATGACATTACCGTGTTAAAGATTATATGAGTTTGGTGATTTATTTTACATATGCTTTAAACTTTTATATAATTATCTCTATAAACAGTTCTTAAAGTTGTATTAATCCCAAAAGCAAACATTTTATATATTGCAGCTTACCAATTCTAAAAGCAGTTGTAAACCGCTGGACATTTTTTTTTCTTACCTGTAAGGCAGAGGCATAATGCGCATTGCATACTAACACATTATGTAAAACTTACCTGAAAACGAAGCCTTGACATTGCATCGCTGGAGACAGCTTCCATCTTCACCTGTCTTGCTTCTGGGTTCGCGGACTCTGGCTCTATGACTGGCCGGAGCCGCAATGACATCACTCCCACGCATGCGCACGGGTACCACCAGTCATGGCACAGGGCGCCAGTGATGTAACTGGCTGCATGTACAGTAAATATCTCCTAAACTGTGCACATTTAGGAGATATTTACACTACCTATAGGTAAGCCTTATTATAGGCTTACCTATAGGTAAAATTCAAAGATGGGAGTTTACTTTCTCTTCAAATGTGGTGGCTGCATTAGTGTTCTTTTTCAGGCTTTTTTTGTATCGTATTTTTCCACCTGGTGATCCAGCCAGTAACACACTTCATGTCTTATGCCGCGTACACACGGTCGGACTTTTCGTCTACAAAAGTCCAACGGACGCTGACGGCGTACGTGTGTACGCGGCATTAGGGTCCCCTACTCTGGAAGGAGGAACAATGGAAACACCTTTGGACAACAGAATTATCAATCTGGGGAGACGGTAGGGTTAGATTTTAAATAGTTTGTCTCAACTCTCTAACTGTTTAGACGTACTGGCTGGATCAACAGATAAAAATAAAAGAAAAAACACTAATACAGCCACCACATCTAAGAATATGTTAGCTGCAATATAAAATATTTTTGTTTTTGGGTTTATTACCACTTTAAATTAGACAGAAAGCCTTTTAACCTTTTTACCAAAGAGGTCCCCGACATATTTTACATCCAGAGCTGATGATTTTTTAATGCCCCAACTTCATATTAAAATTATTTTCAGTAATATCATGAAATTTAAAATAAACAAATAATAATAATGTCCAGAAAAGTAAAAATTGTAGAAAGTCAAAACTGGAGTACAAAATATATTACAGCGCACACATACAAGAATGACGTTTCCTGCAAGGCTAGTTAATAGAATGGAAGATCCTTTGTCTCAACCATGGGAGCTGAACTCCTCTATGTGGGAGAACTGAAGGGGATACATCCTATGCACTGGTGGCCACTAAATAAGATCTTATAGCAGCACCATCTTGCAATTAAACGCATTGTGGGGTGTGCCCCCCAAATATGTTTTTGTATATTGTAATAGAGACAAAGGATCTTCCATTCTATTACTAGAGTAGGACCCACTAATTCGGGGTACTTTGTCGCAGTGGAGAAGGACTCCCTTACATTCATGGTCGGTGGAAAAGGGCCCACTTACATTAATGTCCAGTGAGAGAAGCACCGCTTTACATTGATGGTCGTAGATTAATAAAAAAGAAAACACGGCACTAGACCCATGCTGTTGGCTCTACTGAGGGATGTCAGCCTTGGAACTATGCAAATACCATCGGGTGAGAGGTCATTCTGCCACTGCACACTGCCCAACGAACACCCAGTAATCTCTGGAGGAACCCTATAGTTTCAATGAACCCTGGATGAGAAAAGCCCATTTTATTATAATGAATAATATAATAAAGCCTAATTGCAATGCATTGTTCTAACCATATATGCATGAACTGGAAATACAGAGATAAACGTCCTCTTCCTCTTGAATATGAAATGTTATAGCAGAGCTATTGCATTAAAGTAGAATTTTAGGCACACAGCCAAATGTTTAAAAAAGCTACAGTAAACTGCCTTATCAGCCAAAAAATTATTACAGAATATACAACCAGTTTTCTAATTCAGGTCTTGTGACTGGATGGTGAAGAAACCATCAATTTCACTAATAGTCATTACTGTTATCACCTCCAATCACTAAGCTCCATTTGTTAGATTCCTAGCTCTAAGAATATAAACAGGTAATCCAACTCTCTGGCGTTGATTTACTAAAGGCAAGTCCACTTTGCACTGCAAGTGCACTTATAGTGCATTTGGAAGTGCAGGTGCTGTCGATCTGAGGGGAAGATCTGAAATGAGGGGAAGCTCTGGTGATTTTATCATCCAATCATGTGCAAGCTACAGTGCTGTTTTTTTTATTTTCCTTACATGTCCCCCTCAGATCTACAATGACTGCACTTCCAAATGAACTTTCAGTGCACTTGTAGTGCAAAGTGGATTTGCCTTTAATAAATAATCTCCTCTGTATCTATAGTGGTATAAAATCTGACTTTGTTGGAAACTTTACATGAAAAGTTTCCAGTAGCATACAAAGTCTGTAATTTGCACAGTTATGCAATAATCCTTTGGTACATTTATCTTAAATTACATCATCCTTATCAAACAAATATCACTATACAATCTCAATTCCAAAAAAGTTGGGATGCTGTGTAAAATCTACATAAAAACAGAATGCAATGCTTTGCAAATCTCATAAACCCATATTATATTCACAATAGAAAATAGCAAACATATCAAATCTTTAAACTGAGAAAATATACCATTTTCAGAAAAAATAAGGTAATCTTGAAATTTATGGCAGCAACACATCTCAAAATATTTGGGGCCATGTTTATCACAGTGTAGTGTCCCCTCATCTTTTAACAACACTCTGTAAAAGTCTGGGAACTGAGGAGTCAGTTTTTGGAATTTTGGGAGAGGAATGGTGTTCCATTCTTGTCTGATATAGGATTCTAACTGGTCAGCATCCTGGGTGTTCTTTGTCGTGTTTTTTGTTTCAAGATGCAACAAATATTTTCACTTAGTAAAAGGTCTGGACTGCAGGCTGGCCAGTTAAGCACCCGGACTCTTCTACTATGAAGCCATGCTGTTGTCATAGATGCAGTATGCAGTTAGTATTTTCCTGCTGAAATATGCAAGGCCTTCCTTGAAAAATTTGTAATCTGAATGGGAGCATATGTTGCTCTAAAACCTGAATAACAGCATGCTATAGGAGTTGCTGGAAACTGAGAATATACTTCAGGAGCCAGTCATGGAGTGGAGAGACATTACATGGAACTATTATTACATTTTCTTTAGGCTGGGTTACAATCCAATTCGCATGACAGGAGATTGTGACCAGCTCTCTGAGCGGCTTGCACAGGGGTCCTGTGCTTCTTTAGCTCTGTTTCAAAGCCAAATTCAGGCAAAAATTCAGCCCTGATTCGTTCCTGAAATGGAGATCAGGGACCCCCTGCTGCGAGCCACATCCGTCTTAGATGTGAACCCAGCATTACAGATGCTTTTACATTTATGCTGCAAACATCCCCCTTAAAATATAAGAGATCAAAGAAAAACACATAAAAAAGAAAAAAGGGATGAACAGCACGAAAAAAAGTATGATAGTACGAAAAGTGAGTTTAAAAAAATACTTTTTTTTAACTGGTCTGAGTAAGCACCAACACATAGGCTACTGGGACCCCAAGTGCGGCACAATGAGTGCCAACGGTCCCTAGGTTGGGCACAAGGGGTCTATGGCTTTCCAAATTTAAAATTGATTAGAGTTTTATTAATCAGTATCCACCTATTCTGAGGAATCGATGCACTGTTCCTGCAAACAGAAAAAAATTGTTGAACTTTTGAGGCACTCCACTGATTCAAAACAATTTCATAAAAGTAAATAATTCTTTATTTGCAAAATTAAGCATTTAAAAGCAGTACATTAACGCATAAAATAGCTGTAATGACCCAATAACAGACAATTGCCTTATCACCGTTACGGTAACTCAGAATATAGCAATTGCATGAAACCACTTTCAGTTTTTCATCAAATTACAATATACAGTGTCAAATAGGTATCAATAAATGCAACATGTTTCTTGGAAAGATATTTTCTACTTCCTCGGGATGGTCAGTACAGGTAGGTGTAAAAAGCTGTCTCCACTCCACAACCTGCATGGAGACTCAGGAGACAGGTGGACAACTCTCCAAATCGGAGCAGACAGATCATGGGACCCATTGCAAACATATAAATGTATGGTGGCCAAGGTTGCATCATGATATGAAATCTATGAACTTTTTGTTAGATGTAACTCATACAGGTAAAATTAAAAAGACAAAAGATAAAGCACTTGTGGTTAGGACTGAAGGCTCCTTATAGGGCATTCCAGGTCCCCATGATGAACTTATTTTTCCCATCAAGACTGCCCACATCACCATGTATAGGCTGATGTAGCCTGCATTATATTCCTGCAAGTCATAATTTGCAATTTTTATTTTATTTTTTTAACCTTTTAACGTTTTTAAATATCATGCCTGGTTATGCTGAACAGCAAATCCTTCCAAGATGGAGTTCAATAATTTTGGCTAATACCTAATTTCCTGAATGCTTAGCTCAGATAGTACATTAGTCTGTGAAGTCACATGCTGTCCATTTAGGATATTCACCTACATGGAATTGGTAAAGGATAACTGACTTAAAAAAAATCAATGTGTGAATGTGCGTACATTTAAATTCTGAGCTGCGTGAAGCCTATAAATGTACCTCATTATGTAAAACTGCTTTCTCAATTGCCTATGGTGTGTTTACCTAGATGCTTCCCCATATAGCTATCATTACCACTTGATCCAACATTGGGTAACCCACAATTAGAAATATCTTGTTTTGTGATAAACATAGCATGAGCTGCAATCACTAAGACAGTGTGCCACAGATGTTGAATTGATTTGCGTGTTTTGCAGTCTTAGTAGTATAAGGTATAATGATTATTATTTTTCTTTTCCAGGGAGATTCCTGAGCCCAGTCCCTCTTCTCCAGATACTGGAGGATTTATATCCCTAGAAGACTTGGGAGCAAGATTTCAGTTTTGTATTGCTGCTGTAGAGGAACTGGAAAGGGAACGTGATGAACTCATAAGTGAACTCACTTTGCTACGGGATCCTTCTTTAGAGGCTGTACAGAGGGCACATGAGGAAGTAGTGGAGGCCTTTGGACAATGTGCCCGTGTCGAGCTTGAGAGGGACACTCTAAGGGAAGAAATAAAGGGAATACGCTGTAGGCTCTTCCGTGTAACCAAGGAATGTGTGGCATGTCAATACCAACTTGAAAATCGCAGACAAGAGCTAGCTCAGAGAAAAGCAGAAAGAGAAGAGCTAGAAGTTCTTGCAGCCCGCTTGACAGAGGAGCTTTCTCAACTCCGGGACACCTTTACGCAGCAAAGAGAAGGAGAAGAGCTTCGCCTTAGAGCTCCACACACCAGGCGGGTCTCACATGAAATCCAAGAGAGAAGGAGACTGTCTGCAGATCTGCAAAGTTTGACTGAGGAACAACACAATTCTTTGCAAGATGAGTATGGACCTAAACTGCTACAACTGTTGGAGCGTGTTGAAAGGGGAGCACAAGCTGTCAAAGATAAACAGGAAGAATTGCTGAGAATGAGAGAACAGATCAGACCACTGCAAGGGGAAGCATGTTATCTGCAGGCACAGAAATACAACCTACAGGAGCAAATTCTTCTTAAGAAAAAGAAGCGGGGAGAAGAAGCACTGCTTTATAGGGTATGAATGCAAACGAAAATATTGATGTTACATAAACTACCTAAAAAGATCACAATTTCACAATCTTGCCATATAATATCAATTTTCCCATAAAGGTGTATGTGAGAACTTTTTTGAAAAATCCCTATGTTCCTTATAACAAGCACTTGTTATATAGAGGTTTATATAAAGGGCAATTCCAGCAATTACGCATCTGAAAATAGTGGAGGAATATAGAATGCAATTGACACTACTTTCTGCAATCTTTTGCAGCCAAATTAACACTTGACATCTTGTCCTGCTTCTCTGTCTCCTTAAATTATAGACTAAGTGATCCAGGACCATGATTTTGAAGTAGCAGTTAGGGGCATGGGAGTATTAGTTTACTCTTACTGACACCAGTGCAGTTCGGAAGTGGTCCAATGATAGGAGATCATTTGTATTCAGGACAAAAAAATTTGATGCAGTTTTTGTTATGTTTTACTTTCGTGCAAAAGAAAAATTCAGTGTGATATTGATAATATTATTGTGATAATTTTTGTCATGATAATGGCTAGTTTGAGTCTGGTGTCTTTTTAAAAGTTGGGTTTAAAGGAAGATTCTGTGGTTTTACTGAGGAAGAGGTTTGGGTCAAAGTTTGGTTTAGGAGGTAGGACTGAGTTTTAGAGATTGAGCTCTGGTTAGCAATTAGGGTGAAGTTAATGGTTAGAGGTTAACTTAGGCATTAGCCCTAGCTATAGGTTAAGATTAACCAATGTTTTTAGCATTAGGTTTGCCAAATTTATATATTTTTTAATTGTGACAAATTAGGTTTTTAGGTTTGATAAGATAAAGGATACGTGATCCCTTACCTTGTAAAAAATTAATTCAGTTTCAAATAGAAATGCAAGGCAAAATATCTGTGTATATTTTGTATATAAAAAAATTAGGAATAGCTTTTTTGGTGATCACATGACCTCTGTTCTAAGCTGCATAAGGGGCTTAGAGAGGTGGGGTGGAGACTGCGGGTGGGGGGTTGGTTAGCAGAGGGAGAGAAACAGCAATACACTGATATGACAGTGAATAGCTATGCAGGGTGGCATATCAAGTCTTGGCCAATGGGGACAGGTAGGCTGTTCTCCCTGCACAGCCAGAAAACTGGCAATGCAGGAAAGTATGTACTTCGATGACTAGCGTGGTTATATTGAGATAGGAAAGCAGGGAGACTGGAAGGATACCGGGTATTTCACAAAAGGAAGCAATGCAAAGAGAGCAGGATACTTTTTAACACAAGTACATGCTACAACACACTCACAATAGAATAAAATATAATTGGTTGTTACATATTAATGCAGATTTCTTTTACACTATGTTAGTCTAGTTTAGGTTATGCTGGTGGTGAAATGTTCCTCCCTTACTGCTGGAAGTCACTTCTTACACTACAACTCAAGGAGTATTCTTTTTATAGAACAGCATCACAGTCATGGCCATAGATCTGAAGCATTACCCTTTATCCCTCTGCCCACTCACTACTTTTTCTTGGCAATAAAACTGGGGTATAGTTTAAGTAACACAGGAAGACCAGAATATCTTCTTCTCACATAGCTCTTTCAGCAAGGCGTTGGGAAACAGTACTCAAAACCCACATCTTATGCCAAGTCTATTTCAAGTGTTCCAGAGCAAAAGGTTCCACCTATAAACCTATTTTCATTTAGAGTGCAGAGAGCTATATTATTGGTGCCATTGACTTTCATGTGTTAAAGAAATCTCAGTGCAGCAGCATTTTGCTACTAGTTAACTTGTTCTAAACTTGTTCTAAAATGCATACAAAGGCTTAAAATGCAGTAAAACAAACCTAGATGTAATTTTTATATGTTAAGTATAACAGTCACTGATATATATTACCTCCTAAGGAGATCACAGTACTCGGCATGACAATGCCTTATCTCCCCTTTCACTCTACATGGCTGGTTCAATTTATTATTTTGGAAAAGACGTATGGGCAGCAGCAGAATTTTAATAATGCCAGGCCAAGTCAGAAGTGGACAGGCAGAGTCCAAAAGGCAATCTGGCTAACATCAATACAGTATTGGGTTCTCAGATCACTGGTCACAGCCTTGATCCTTAAATCTGGCACCAATGCCAATGTTGAACATATACTTTCCCCCACACATGCACCAGCACCAAGCAGTGGTCGGTTGGCAAGCAAAGAGACAGGGGCTGTGGAAAATAAGCAGTTTACAGCAAAGGTTAATACATTATTGGGTGTGCCTTAACCAGCAAAGGTTGATACATTATTGGGAGACCCTTAAATCAGTACTTGAAATACCAAGGGGAAGTAAAGTGTCATTGAAATAATATTAAAAAGGACTAGGTATGCACAGCACAAAATGCTTCAGTTAGATTGTTTGAAAGAAGAACTTAAAATTACTAAAATAAAATGGATCATTGGCAGAGATGGCCCTAAAGACGACAGGGAAGAATGAGGAAAGAGAAAGATTGCTAAGCGAGTGAGAAGAAAATAATTTTTGAGTAGGGAAGAATAATGGGGCATGGTGAGGAGAGAGGAAAATTATAGTGGAAAAGGTGACAAGGAAAAAGTATATAGATGACTGAGAGGGACGATTGAGAAGATGAGAAGAAAAGAAAGCCTGACATGCTACAAGGTTGAGATAAAGGCGATATAGAGGAGATGTGAGGGCAATAAGCAATACATGATCAATGTTTAGAAAAGTAGTCGGTGGGCAAGGTTTGCAGATGTGAGGGGAAGTTATGTCTCAAAA
The DNA here is from genome assembly GCF_042186555.1 of Aquarana catesbeiana. Taxonomy (NCBI): domain Eukaryota; kingdom Metazoa; phylum Chordata; class Amphibia; order Anura; family Ranidae; genus Aquarana; species Aquarana catesbeiana. The sequence continues at coordinate 405,348,398 of NC_133325.1, forward strand.
TTGATATAGTACACATGTGCCAAACAGATCAGTCTCCTACTAGTGCCGCTTAGCTTGTGAGTTGTCAGAAAGTTACAATTTGCAACAGTCCCAGTAAATGATCACTGAGGAAGTGAAGACTTCCTCCAGTAAAGAACCAAAAGATTCATTCTCTCAAGATGCTGCTCTCAGGCCTAGGCACAATCACATTACTAAAGCTTAAAGCGGGGTTCCACTCAAATTTTTACCTTAATCTTACCCCCTTCAGTTAATTGCATAGATGTTCAAATGCCACACAAATTTTTTTTTTATCGCTGTAATTACCTTTATATTGTACTTTATTGTGGCACTTCCTGTCTCTCCTCCCATGGGAGTAGGCGTGTTTATTGCCTTTCCCCAGCGCCACACTGTCTCCTGGGAGCTTAGTATCAGGCTTCCCAAGATTCAGTGCGGAAACAATGATCATGCGCGTGAACAAGCTGTGAATGAACAGCATTCACCGCATCCCGGAAATCAATGCTTGTGGGCTTCACATGCCCACAAGCAAGATGGAAACAGCCAGCATCACATTTTTTAAGTTATTCTTCAGTACGAAAACAGACAGAGGCGGAAATATTACACCCAAACTGTGAGTATTATTTTGGGATTAGCAAAGTGTCTCAATGACCTAAAAAAAAAAAAAAAAAAAAAAAAAAAAGATTGGTCGCCGGACTCCCGCTTTAAGGACTGCATTTTAATTATTAAGGGCAGTTTGTTTAAAATAAAAAAAAACATCTGCTGTTGTATATTGTGTCATGTCAGGAATTTAATTATGGAGAGTTCAACCTCTTGCTCTTCACCCAGGAACAGCTGCAAGATCTGGAAGATAGAAGGAGAGAGATCAAAATTTCAGTCCAGCTGCAAGAACATCAGAACAAAGAACTTGAAGAGCTGCGCAAAAGTCTTGCAAAGGAACTAGCAGTCTACAAGTATGTTCCATCCAGCCAAGGAATCATAGGTGAAATTCTATGACAATACAGCAGTGGTCTTTAATGTATTTTATTTTCAAATTAAACAATCAAAGCATATACTTTAGAAAGTGAGTACACTGTTTATTCTAAGAATGACATATGAATAAACCTAGTCTATCCCCATCTTACCTATGTACTCCCATAAACCATTAGGATAGCTCTGAAAACAGGGGTCTCTGCCCACATGCAAAAAGTAAAACACAAGACCAAAGTGATAAAAATAATAACCCTCTTAAGTAATACACATAGAACCACAGGTAGCAAAAAAAATATAAGTTGAGGAAAGTATGCCTTCCACACTAGGGAAAAACCTAACTTCTGCTTTCCCTGGTATCTTCCTATACAGCACTGAAAAAAACAGCCTGCAAATAAAATATCTGCAGGATAAGGACCACCACCTGCAAAACATTTTTTTTTATCAAAGGCATGGGAGAGAGCCTTTGTCAGGAGTCTGAATTCTTGTACTTTTAATGCTGTGAAGTCTGGACAGGGAAAGAATGGATGGGTTCTTTGCTACCATACTATGAAAGTTCATCCCAGGTTACATAGTTACATAGTTAGTAAGGTTGAATAAAGACACCAGTCCATCCAGTTCAGCCTGAGTGAGCACCCATAATTGTCCCCATCCCCGCATCCCATCCAGATGCTTATCCACTATATTATTATTATTTTTTTTTAATATATATATTTAAGGTACCCATGTAGCGCCATCAATCTACACAGCGCTCCGCCACACCCACAGGGTCTGCAATCCAAGGTCCCCAACTTACACCCATACACCAGGGCAAATTTTTGGAGAGAAGCCAATAAACCTAACAGCATGTCTTTTGGAGTGTGTGAGGAAACTGGAGTACCCGGAGGAAACCCACACAGGCACAGGGAGAACATGTAAACTCCAGACAGGTAGTGTCATGGTTGGGATTCGAACCAGCGACCCTATTGCTGCGAGGCAAGAGTGCTAACCACTACACCACTGTGCTGCCCAAATTTAAAAGGTTTTAATTTAAAAAATGGCTTCCTGTTAAACTGCAGAAAGTGTCTTTCAGAGTGGGCTCTTAAAATACTGGAAAGAATGCACGCCCGTGAGGTGAATCTTTCATTTTTCATTGTCTTGCACATAGCCCTGCATAGAAGCTGTTTTTTGTTACTCACTTGGACCAATAAAACTGGGCTGCAAAGCCTTACAACTGAGAATTGTGATTGGGTTACTTCTATATATGCTCACTGTTTGAAACTAACCATAGATATATAACCCTGCAATATATAGGCAGTACTGGGAAGGGCTATAGAATCTCTTCTTTAGAAGTGCTGGATTCCAAACTGTTCTAGCTATATCCCTCTGAATGCAAAAAATAGTGCTTTCTAGAAAAAGAAAAAAAGAAGGATGCTATTAGACATGTGCATGCATTTTTGTCCGAATGCATTTTCCTCCGAATTTCAGGTATTTTCGTTACCGTTTTAACAAACGATAACGAAAGCGCACAATACAAAAACCGAAAGATCCGACATAAACAAATGCTTTATTTTTGTTTTTGTTGCGAGAACAGTTTGATATAGATAGGAGATTCGACATGATGCTGACAATAACAATCTGTGTCTATCGAACCTGTGGTCGAATGTGCCTAACCTTAACTCTATTAGTCCAAGATTATTCTACATAGAGAGAAAAGATTCGACATAGAGAGAAAAGATCGCTGCTGGAATTGGGTGGGGGAAGTAAAATAAAAATAATGATGATGATGATGAATGTTATTGGCCGATTGTAACCAAAGAGGAGGGGCAGTAAAATAGCTAGAACTAAGTACACACATACAGCCAACTTACTTTCACTTATGATTTGCTAGCAGAGAGAGATACACACACTAAATCATTTCAGAAGACAGTCAATCTTGGCTGGTCCGTTTGTCAGAGAACCTGAATTATTTAGCAATTAAGCATAAGCACAGCAACAGAACAATAGTGAAGCAAGCTACAGTTCAACTTAACTTTTTCAAAATAATCTGCTGCTATTGTGTTAGTGTTGTGAACTTGATAGTGATACTAGTGTTGCTAGTGTTGTGATAGCCTCAGAGGCTGCCCGTATTGTGGGGGGAGGGGATTTATTTTTATAGATTCTATATTATAATGCCATATCAATATCTGACACAACGTCGGATGCCGCACCCACCATTGCACTTGGAGATTGAGAAACGAATTTGAAAGTTGGCTGACTGTTGGGGTAGAGTAGACCATTCAACATGAACGGCGAAGATTTGACAAAGCAACGAAAAACATACAAATGCCGAATCTTTGGCTTATGGTGTCTGTCAAAAGTTCTAAGAAGATTCGACGGAGCAGCTAAACTGTACGACGCTGCAGTCGTACATTTCCGGTCAAATGCATCCGCCCATAGGCTATAGAAAAATTCTAATGTTGGTTGACTAGTAAAATAATTAATAAATATAATTATTACTAGTCATACAAAATTAGAATTCTACTACAGCTAGCATGGAGGCGGAAAATTCGACCGGAAATGTACGATTGCGGCGTTGTACAGTTTAGCTGCTCCGTCAAATCTTTTTTGAACATTCAACAGACACCATAAGCCTTCAATGACAGATTCGACCTTAAGTAATTTGGATTTTCGGACGAATGTAATTTTTAACGAAAAACAAAATAAATAAAAACGAATTTCGGGAGTAATTAAATAAATGTATTTTTCAGACGAAAACAAAATTCCAAAAAACGAAATATTTCAGTGTGCACATGTCTAGATGCTATAAATCCCCTGGCTAATTTGACCCAAATATTGCATGCACGGCCTACAGGAGTTTTTTTTTTTTTTGGCAGAAAACCTGAGAATTCTTCCTTCATGATAGTGATGAGTGAACAACCTTCCTCTTTTGAGTCACATCCTTACCCCATATTGAGAAAGGGAGCCAACTAACTAATACACTAGTGGAGAGGCAGCTAAAAAATGGAAAATTTCCTATCAAATACTTACTGTAATTTTCCTTTCCTGATAGACTCCATGGCAGCATATGTGTGGGTTAACCCCGCCTCCACTCCTCCCCTATAGGACCCCTCTCCCATAAATCTTTGCTCCAAGCCAGCGGCCGTGTTTCGTAACTAGCCTACTCCAGATATTTGGGAGGGAACGCCTGCTGCCATGGAGTCTATCAGAAAAGGAAAATTATGGTAAGTATTTGATAGGAAATTTTCTGTTTTCCTGACAGACTCCATGGCAGCATGCGTGTGGGGAAAAAACTCTCCGTACACACCCAGGTGGGAAAAAATGTTGAGAAAAAAAGTTTAACACCGTCAACCGACAGTACTTGTATACCAAAATTAACTGAAGTTAGGGCAGCTGGTTCAACAAGTAATGGGACACAAAACGTGTTCATAGACGACCAGGAAGCTGCCCTGCAAATTATTTCAGAGCTACATGATGTAAAGCTGCCCAAGATGTAGACCCACTCCTGGTCGAGTGAGCAGACACTACCTCCAAAGGAGACAAGTACTTGGCTCTGTGAGCCTGTTGGATGACCTAGGCAATCCGTGTTTGGTTTGATGTAAGTAAAGACAGCACAAGCCATTACTGTACAGAGGCCATGTTCAGTACAAGCCATTACTGTGCAGAAGCCATGTTCATTGAATAAAAACCAGCAGGAACAGGAAACACCACACAGGAAGTGAATACAACAGAGATGCATCATAGAGTTGCATTTAAAGAAATACAACATCCACGACAAGCCGTGCCACAATCGCCCTAGATGGGGCACGTTTCTCTGTCCTTTCTGGCAAAAGAATGAACAGGAATTCTGAAGCCTGAAGGAAGCTGTAACTTGTAGATATGACTTTACAATATCTGAGGGATTCCTAAAAATTGAAGGAAGGCACTGCTGGAAGTCAAATCAGGATTCCCGGTGTACTAGAAATGCGCTTTAACCAACTAAGCCACAGCGCGCTTTTGCCCACGTAAAATAGAACTCTAAGGTTGGCAGAACAATTTCTTGGCTCCCACGAAGACTGATGCACCTTTGGGAATTGAGTCAAGCATAGGTAACCGCACCGCTCAACTGGAAAGAACGTAAGTTCTCCATGACTAGTGAACCAATCTCTAAGGCTTTTTTGATGCCAACGTGATAACTGGGAAAAGGTGAACTTGACAGCAAGGCCTCTAACAGAGACAGCCCTAAAACACTCCACTCCAATTCTCAAGGAGGAGTTGAGAACAAGAGGGAGACTATATTGGAAAAACCTCCGCTTACTCCAAGGTCTGAGCCTAGCTGCTTCCTTGAAGAATTGTTGGACAGGAATGACGTCTACACCGGAAAACACCTGTGAAGGCTGATAAAGCTGACACTTGAACTCCAAAGGAGCTGACCGATAGAGCAGAACTAAATCTGACTGGAAGAAGCCTAGAATATCTAAAACTTCTAGATCACCACATGATCTGTTAGCAGCAGACATGTATTGAACAACTTTGACCAGATACTCCCATCAACTTTGTCTGCGTTCATTCTTCTAGTATTCAAGAGATCGGAGATGACTCTGGAAGAGCAGCCAATCTCGAGAACCAGACCGTCAGACGCAACCGTGCTAGACATGGATGTAGAATTGTACTCAGTGACAGAAGGCCTGGCCTGAGAAGAAGGTGAACTGGGTTCCAGAAGCTGAACTGTGCTAGCAAGGGGAACCATGACCTAATTGGCCAATAGGGCATCACTGCCACCAACACCACAACCTCTGTTTGGATTCTTCATGGAAAACCTGAGGTTGACCAGGACTGGAAGAAATGCATAGGTCCTACCACATTTCCAATCATTCATCAGGGCATCTGCACCTGAAAACCTCCACATGTAGAGACCATTTGTTGTGGACTCTGGAAAAAAAATCCGTTAGAACATTTTGGACTCTGGGAACATACGCCGCTGAGTTTTAGGCTCGATTCTTCTGAGCCCAAGACATAATTGGCTCCGCTTCCTGTAATAGAGAACAGGCTGTGAGTCCCCAGGCTGTCTTTTAATGTAGGAGACCGTCGTAGTGTTGACTAACCTAAGAGCACTGACGCCCCCTTTGTTATATGGTGAAAGGCCTGAAATCTGCTTCCTGACTCCCACTGCTGGAGAAACCCCTTCCAGAAAGGCCATCTTCTCCAGCTTCCAGTTGATCCTCAGATTCGTAGACACCATAGTGCCAATCATTTTAGATACTGAAAGGTGCGCAGATGGGAAGAAGACCGGGCCAGGAATATTCAGATCCAAAACATCGGGATCCAGAGCCAAGGCAATGATCCAAGATTATATTGAATTGAGCCCCAAGGCCCACAAGAGACTGAGTGGGCTCCAGGTGTCTCCTTGCCAGATTCAGCCGCCAGACAAATTTGAGGAGCATAGAAAAGACCTGAGCTCTGGGCTTTAGCAGCTGCCCTCTGTCTTGGGACAGTAGAACAAGGACATCCACGTAACTAGGCAGGCGTATGCTCCTTGTTTTGATAAAGACTATAGCAACTAATAAGACCCTGAAAACACATAGGGCATGAATGGCTGGAGCTAGAGATGGTCTTGACCTACAGTGAACCGAAGGAACTTGTGGAAGTCTTCTACAATGGGCACATGAAGGTAACCATCTTAAGTCTATTGGAAACAAGCCAGTCACCTGGCTGGACCCCCTATGAATCAGGGACGATGTTTCCACCTTGAATTTCTACAATGGGCACATGAAGGTAACCATCTTAAGTTTATTGGAAACAAGCCAGTCATCTGGCTGGACCCCCTATGAATCAGGGACGATGTTTCCACCTTGAACTTCTCCTTTGCTGAAAATTGTCTCAGGTGTGCAAGGTCCAAAACCAGCCTTCGCAAGCTGTTCCTCTTCATAACCCTAAAATCTCTGGCATTCAGAGACTGGCACAGCAGCACTTTGCAACACCAGCAACTTATGTAAAGCATGAGTATATGCTTTCTTTACCTCAGCGTGAGGCAAAATCCATGGAAATGAATCAGAGAAGATGGAGGACTCCTGATGGACCATGCATGTCCCGAAAGGACCACTTTGACGTCCCAATAGTCAGAAGCCGAACTCAGTAGCTTCTTTGATTCTGAGTTCAAGCTTTAGCATGCTCCTGAGGGGATATTAGGTCCCCTCAACAGCTCTTCCTAAAATCCCGACCTGGTCTGTAAAAATGTGCGACCGTCTCATCAAGGCCTCAGCCATTCAGAGAGGCAGCCTTTAGATGCTTCACATCCTTATCTCTGACTGGATAGAGCTTGGCCATCTTGCTCAGAAGATAAGGATGTCTCGCGACCTTGCTCCACTTATCCAAATGATGTCCCCTAGTTCTGTTAAAAATTAGAATTTTAGACAATCTCTATACGGCTAGGTCTCCAAGTCTTGCGATTCAGAGTGCGACCCTGATCCAACCTTACAGTCTCTGTATCAAAGTTGCATCAAAAGTCACATCAAAGTAGTGCAGGAACCCCTCAAAGTCACTGCAAATCTAAGATGCATAGATTGGAATGGATGCCAGTGATACATCCACAGTGTGAACTGCACAGACAGAAAAACCTGCACAGGTGATCAAATCATAGCAAAAACACACAGGCAGCATACCAGGGTGTTAATGCGGACCCTGTGATGATTGCACACAGCCCATGCACTGGGCCCTAGGCAGGAGCAACCCAGAGATGCCCAGCTGGAACAGAAAGCAGCGGCTTGGAACACAAATGCGCTCCAGCTGCCATAGACTGGAAGACACTAGAGCCAGAGAAGAAACAGAAACACACAAACATATGTGATATAAAAGTATACATCACCGCACACAGCAATTTCAATTTTGCTTCCACGATCAGACTGGGCCAGGTAGGTTGATCACACTGGGCTTGGGGCAGATAGGGCCACCCACTAATAGCTGGGCTATCTCGCCATTGCGCCGCTTGCCTGCCAGTGGCCAGGATTTAGCTCTTCCAGCGCCTCCTTCGCTTGCCCACTCCATACCCTGCTAACAGCCAAGGCTTACCGGAGTATCTTCCATTTAGCTCTCTCCATACCCTGCTTATAGCCAAGGCTTATTGGAGTATCGCTACCTGTCTTCCCAGTGCTAGCCACTGGCCGGTCTTGATCGCGGAGAGAAAAAACTTCAGGTAGACGAATAACCAAACTGGTCCTTAGGAGGAGGAAAAAAAAGGAACACGGCCGCTGGCTTGGAGCAAAGATTTATGGGAGAGGGGTCCTATAGGGGAGGAGTGGAGGTGGGGTTAACCCACACATATGCTGCCATGGAGTCTGTCAGGAAAGACCAGATTCCTGAACGAATGGTAACCAGCTACTAGATACTAGGAATACTAGTCCTCTCTGGCAGGTGTCAACAAGGTAGGGAAAACATGACACTGAAGGTCACAGGAAAAAATAAGCAGGTGGTAAAGACCTACCAGGACAGAGGAAACACTTTTGATCAGGCTATGAAGGGTAATCTTTTTAATTATTTGGTCTTCTGTGTTTCCTCTTGCAATGTCTGTCTTTCCTTTCAAAAGTTTTTGCTGTTTTATCCAATCAGATCTTTAGTTATTTCCCTCTATTGGACCCTTATTTTCAGTATACTGTCTACGTGGGGAGATTTCTCTTTACTTCCTCTTATGTGGGAACAACAGCAAGTGAGAGGAAATCTTTGCAAAGTGGGGGAAAAGCTCTTCTAAACAGACAGTTGACCCCAGAACAAATGTCTCCATTAGAAGATTTTCCCTCTTTTCTTCTTTCAGTAACAATTTATAATTTTGCATGTTTTCTCTTAATTCCCATGTGACAGTGGACACCATGGTGAAGAGAGAACCTTTTAACTTTGCATACATTTTATTTTAGTTTCTGTTGCTATGTAAGAAGATGCAGTAACAAAAGCAAGACTCAGTTGCCTGTTTTTTATTCTTTGCTCAGATGCATTATTTTGATTAAACCTTCAGATCAGACACTTTTGTAGAGGAATAATGTTTAAAGTAAAACTATCGGCAAAATAAAAATCTATATAGATTTTTTTTCTGTTTCTCCCATTTATCATAGTTTTGTTACCTGTTGTTCTTGCTAGTAGATTTCTTTTTTTAAACTAACTGCAACAGGCCAAGTTGCAGTTAGATTTTCAGAAAGTCCTTGTCTCAGCTACTAAATGGTCAGAGCAGTTGTCAATCAACCAGTAAAGAGCATTGGCTGGATGACCGCACAGATAGACCACCATCTGCAGGGTTGGAGGCTAATGGTCATTCTATTTAAAAGGCCTCAAAGTGAGAGAGCAGAAATGGGCAGGATCAATAAATATCAATAGCGAGGAGGTGCTTCTTTTGATGCTGCATGGCAGAAATAAGAGCTCAGTCAGACATCAGTGCTCAATCCCATAGCATTAACCTCTTTCCACAGCAAAATTGGTGGAAACTGGATATTAAGGTACCCAGCGACCTGAGTATTTGTGGTACTGTAGCCCGGCTCGACCTTCCTACTCTTTTAGTCTTTAGAGAAATGGCAAGCACTGTGGAAATGCCAATGACTTTGGCCCTGGAAAGCACTCGTGACCTTGCGCCACAGCTAACTTTTACCAAAATGGGATCTGGAAATTAGGCTACACAGAGACCAGTGTTCAAAGGTCTCTTCCAGGTTATCCCCACACATCCAGTTCAGCTGGTTCTGGCTGCAGCATTGCAAAAGCCAGGTCAAGGACAACCAAGAAGGAAAGCTGTAATTGAGGACACAAATTTCAGCAGTGATGAAGAGAAGAGCCTTGACTGAAGAAAAATAAATCTAAGAAGAAAAATAAATAGCAAACCAGCTACTGACAAGGCTTCTGCTTGCGATCACACTGGAAATAGTTAAACATCAAACGTCCAATTCACTTCTAGTCTATTCACATTGTTATCAATCAAGCCCTGATGAAGGGGGCTCTCTTGGACGCCCAAAATGTGTTAACTACTTTTTGGATTGTCCCCCTGACTTTTATTGGAATAAAATTGTATCTGGACCTCTTAGCAGTGATGTGGCGCTTTAATTTCAATGTTTGTTACATTATACTACAAGCCAAGGAGACCATTAAGATCTTCTGGGTTGTAGAAGCTGCTTGCCCAGGAACCAGATCATTTACATCAACATCAATACTTTAAGATAGCAATACCAATGAGATAAACCTTTAAATACAATTCAATTTTTTCACTTTTGCCAATGTAGATCCATCAGGGTCCTGCATTTACAAAGCAACCACCATTGTGGTTGAAGACACACCTGTTTCTAAGGAACCCTACAACTGGAGACCCTCTCTAGAACTCTGTTCACCCTGGCACAGTGGCGGAAGTATAGGGGTACCGAGCTCCCTGATCCTCAGCCAAACTGTAAATCAGCACTGCGGGGAGCTGGTCACACTGATTAGACCAAAGCGAAAGCGCGGTGTGTGCTGTGCTCTCGTTCAACCATCTCTAGGTGGCTCAGGCAGACCAATATTCAAGCTTCTTGTCTCAAGGATCAGGTTCTCCACTTTCCTGTTAATGTACACTCTACTAGATCTGTAAATGTCTTTGTGTCATCGGGCTATTGTTTTTCATATTTGCAAGGATCTACCAGGTAAATGTTCAGGCGTCATCTGATGCCAGCTGCAGGCAAAAGGTCCTTATGATGGCTTTTTGAACTTAAGGTAGTCCCCGGTTTTCTTTTGGTTTTTGGGCCGATTAGTGTTTGTAGCTGTGTTGTTCACCATTAAATTGGCTGCTCTGAGATGTCCCGAAGTCTTGGATGTCACTTCCTGAATCTCACAATAGATCATTTTCTTGGAGTCCATTGAAGCCCTATACCTCTTGTGTTTATGATCACTACAAAGCTGAAGCATACAGGTAGGGGGGGGGTATCCTGGGCTGACAATTTACAATGAGTACAAATGCCCTAATATGTTGATTATTTTATATAACCTCTGATACAACATACAGCATAATACCATACATAATGTAATGTACTAAATATAGAGTGGGAAATAATTTGTTTTATCAATAGTAGTTGATTTTATATTGTGTTTATGTTTTTTATTGTATCAGATTGTATATCTCATATCATCCTAGTCAGCAATTTTATTTACAGTGTGTATATATATATATATATATATATATATATATATATATATATATATATATATATATATATATATATATATATAAAAAAAATATATATATATATATATATATATAAAAAAAAATATATATATATATATAAAAAAAATATATATATATATATATATATATATATATATATTTAGTTTTTATTTTATTGTGAGCAGTAGTTGCTTTTTATCCACAAGATGGCGTAGGCCATGTATACTTGCCAGCTTTATAGTGTATTTATTTATTTCAGGCTATGGCAAGCTCCTTTGTGAGCTGTGACTGCCTTTTTTGCCAACTAGATGGGGTATGTTACAGTTACTTACTCATTTTTATATTGTATTTTATATTGTATTTAATTTGACTACCTTATTAGTTTAATCTGGGTGCTGTTGTTTTTTTATTTTCGTCGATAAGGTTCTTGGTGTCATTTGTGTAATTGGTTTCATTGGTAGCTGACATGTGCCAAACATGAAGCATGTGAGGTATTTAAATAGAAAAAAAAAAATAGAGGTTGCAGGTTATCTCCAGTCCCCTGACGACATCCGTAGGTGAAACGCGTTTGACAGGGCCTAAGTGGTGACGTCATCACGCTCGTCGATTGTGGGGGTTGAGGTGTTACATGTCTATTTCTTAACCCATTGTGTAAGTACCTGTCAAACTAATAAAGGATGTAGCTGTTGCAGGTTTACACTATGCAGTATGCTCTGTTCTTTTATGGCAGGGGTGTCAAACTAATTTTAATTGCAGGCCACATCAGCATTATGACTGCCCTTAAAGGGCCCATTGTATCTGTAAGACTAGCTGTCCAGAGCAAGCCCCCCCCGTCAGAAGTCAGGAGTACCTCACCCTACCTTACATTACAGCGCCACCCCTTTACCTTGTGCTGCTACTGGGCAGAAGCTGGGGTGGAGATAGGAAGCAGACAGTGCATGGACTGGAGGAGGAACAGAGGAGAACAGGAATCAGCTGCCGGAGTCTGCTGAATGCAGATCGGGAAGACGGAGACAAGGTGGTGCTGCAGCTGCACAGAGAGGCACAGGATCTGTAAGAGGAGTCCTGTCCTCTCTGCTGCCGACTGCTGAGATGGTGGGGGGGCAGAGATGAGCCTCTCAGCGGCTGCATGGAGAAGCTTAGGAAGCTTCCGGCAGAAGAGTTCTGTCCTCCTCTCTGCTGCTAAATGCTGAGACAAGGTGGGGGTGGAGATGAGGAGGGTGCTGCAGCTGCAGGAGATGTGCAAGGGCAAAATGAAATGGCCTGGAGGGCCAGATTCGGCCTGCGGACCTTGTGTTTGACGCTTTTTATATGGGATCTCTAAGGATTATATGAACTGGTTTGCGGAGTGTTGACAAATTGCTTGTTCCTGCTGGCTGGTTGCCATTTGAGTGGAGTGAGATCGGGGTACCAATAAAGGCCAAGGTGTGTTGCCTCAGTGACCTACTACACATACACTATTGATCTCTTTTATTTTAGAGATAACGGACAATCGGTAAGAGGCTGTGATTCTTGTCGTGTGGGACAATAGAGGACACTTGTTTGATTTTTCATGCCACATTGATGCGACAGACTTTGGGAGCATGTTTCGCATAACGTGTACAAATCAATGGTTCCCTACGAGACCCTCTTAACTGGTCTGACACAAGTCAGTCCGACTTTAGAAAAGGTTCCTGCACTACTTTGAAGTCAGATCCTCATCCTAACCATCAGACTTGTGACATCTGACATGGTCATTACAGCAGCAGGAAAAGGAATTTATGTCATACCGGGATTGTTTTGATTGGTCAAAGGACAAGTTGGACTATCTCAAAGTCGGAGCAAAATCTTATCCTGTTCATTCAAGTCAGATGGAAGTAGGACTGATGTCGCACGGCAAAGTAGGATAACAGTCGTGTTGTACCAGTGTGAACCCGGCCTTGTTTGAAGTTGGTTTATTTGTGATATTATTTGCATATGGTTGACATAGTCACGTGTTGGTGGAAGCACACCTATACCTTGTTCCAGTTAATAATTTATCTTGTATTCAGATAGTTAGAGTGTAGCATGCTTTCTTTTGTTTTTTCACTAAGTGCAGAAAGATTTTTTTATTTTTATTTCTTATCAACATGGATACAATACTACATTGTGAGTTTGTTTGCCTTATGTGTGACATTAGAGGCGGAGATAGACCCCTGAGTGGAAGCATCTGAGCAAGCCACGCTTACCCATAAATGCTTAAAACATTTTCCAGGTGTTTCTATAGCAGCATAGAGCTCCGTCTCCAAACACTCCTTCAGGACCAGTGAATAGCATAGAAGAAAAATACAAGTATTCCCCCTTTTTTTCCTCATACCTTAGTGAATTGAGGCAGATGTCCCTACCTCTGCCCAGTGCAACTTCCATCTGGGTTCAGCCTCTCCCAGGCGCTGTCTTTGGGCCACTAATGGGGCTGGAAAAGTCTTCTGAGGATCTTTTGAGCTAGGCAGTGTCTCTTCACTTGGAGCATTTACCTGCAATATGTATGGCGTCTGCTTGTGGCCAGGACTGGGAGGGCAGTACAGCTAGCTTTCTTTTCTTACAAGTTCTGCTTGCTATATTCGGTCAAAGCAACTGTTTAGCTGTCCATTTTAGGAATCAAAGACAACGGTGACTTGTTGACGTACTGCAGTCTTGCTGTGATTCCAGGGCACTTTCTGTACTATTCCTTCATTGGCTCTCAAACTCTCTTAACCTAGGGGCAGGATTATCGTGGCTGCTAGTCATGCTTGCACGATGAGGCCAGATGATCCAGCAGCCATCTTGAATATGGGCAAATTTGTCCTTTCATGGTGGCAGAACAAAGGGGGCCTGTTAAGGTTTCGGAACAGTATTTAAATTCTGGTGCCTTTTGTATGCTGTTATTTTTTCTGGCACTCCAGGCTACAGGTACATCTTCTGTAGCATGTATATTTTTCACCACTGCTAGTACATCTAAGGTCTGCAGTTGTTTCCGGTTGGAACCTCTCTCTCTGTAGCTACTTTTCTTTGCTCTTTTTACTAAGTCTATTATCTGTTCCTCAGCTGCTCTTTCTGCTGCATGTTCACCATGAGTCATTCGCCACATATGCAAGATCCTTTATTGCTCTCTAGGTAAGGGACTTACAAATAGGCAAATTCAAGTGATGTAAAAGAGTTACCTAATGATGGCTACTTTTCTTGTGTTTTCAGCCCTGTGCACTCCAGGAAGTCCAAGGGGTCAGATTTGAAAGACGCATCACTCTTCCTTCTCTTCAGAGGCAAAAAAATGTTTGTTCTGTGGAACCCTACTGTTAGCGAACAAGTTGGGAACTGGAGAGTCAGCTGGTAGCGGTCTTGCTCAAACACGTTGCCAAGGACTCCTTTTCTGAGTTGGTAGCCACTATAGCCTCACATTTATTAGCTCAAATCCCTCAGAAAGGGGACTCTAAACTGTCTCAACCAGGTCCTTCCACCAGTGCCTCACTTCTCCATCCGGTTCTACAGCCCCCCAGAGAACTTCCTGAAGAATGATGTTTGAATGATGCAGAGTAATCAGAACCATCCAGTTTCAGTCTTGCGCTTGTGGAACCTTATGTTCAAGCGGTAAAGGAAACAATTGGGTGGGAGGAAGCAGAAGAATCCCCTAAGAACGTTGAAAAATCCTTCCTGTTTCACAAAGTCAGTTCTTTTTTCTCCTTATGAGTGAGATCAAAGAGCTCATAGCGGAGGAATGTAAGAAAACAAAGAATAGGTTCTCTGAACCGCCTTAACAAATTGTACCCACTGGCTGAAGCAGATGTCACATCTCTGGACACTCCATCAGTGGTTGATGCTGCAGTAATGCAATTGGCTAAGAACATAGCATTATCTATGGAGGACTTAGCATCTTTTAAAGATCCTCTCGACAGATGCATTGACGACCTTAAAAAAAGCTTATCAAACAGCTGGAGCTGCATAGAAAAATGTTGAGTCAGCTTTTTGCCAAGATGTCCCTAAGGATATTATCAAGGCATTGGAGGAGCTGAAACTGTCAGCTTATATTATAGGAAAGGCAGTGATCGATCCTATTTGATGCTCAACCAGAATTTGCTACACGCCATCATGGCTAAACGAGCCTTATGGCTGCAAATATAGGCAGCTGTCATTGCATCCAAACAGAATTGGCCCAAAATACTGTTTTATGAGAAATTACAAAACCACTACTTCTAGAATAATGGGGGCAAATTAGGCCTTTTGCCACAAAACAAAAGCTTTATCAAGGCATGGATTTCAAATGGACCTGGAGGAATACACAGGCAGCCTTCTTTAAAGCATATAAAGAACCCTTACTGCTCCCCAGCATTCACCAAAATCTTTTTAACATAAGGCCTGCCCAAATGCTCCTGGTTAGCGCCAGATTGAAACACTTAACATCAGTCTGGATAGGTCAAGACCCCTAAGTGATTTTGGCAATCAGCTATGGCTAGTTGTGGACTTTCTTGCATGTGCCACCCCATGATTCCTTCACCCCATACAGAAATTCCAAGATCTCCTAAATAAGCAATGATTATGTGACAATACATAGTCTCTCTACAGCCTATCCCAATGCCCTCCTTGGAAAGATTTACAGGATTTTACTTGACTTTGTTCTTGGTCCAAAAGAAAAATGGAGGTTGGCACCCTGTAATAGATGTAATGTAAAAGATTGAACCGCTTTATCTTGAGAGCTTCAAAATGATATAATTGCAAACTATTAAAGACAGTGCAGCCGGGGGACTGGATGATCTCAATAGACCTCCAGAAAGTTTATATGCATGTGCACATTCTTCCAGCACTTCAGAATACCCGAGGCTCACAGTAGATCAAGTCAATCTCCAATTTCAGAGCCTGCATTTGGACCTGTGTACCTCCCTGAGAGTTTTCATGAAAATACTGGTGCCCTTGAGAGAGAAAGGTCTTCAAGTGTATCATTACCTCAATGACATTTTACTCTTAGCTCTCTTTCCAGTCCAGCAGACAGAACACAGACACATCCTAATAAGGACTATGTCAAGGTTTCAGCTGGTTGATCCACCACAAAAAGAGCCAGTTGTTCCCAACTCAACAGATGGTATACCTGGGGGCAATGTTTGGATTGTCTTGTCTTTTTCTTTCATGCTATTCATTGGGTCTGAGGGAGTGCTCCATCACAGGTATGCTGCCATGGATAGGCACTGGGAAAGGAAAATTATGGCAACTGAGTCAATTTTTCGTTTTATATTGTTAAGATCCTACAAAAAGGGTGCAATTGTAAAAAGGAAGATTTACCGTTTAATGAAGCAAGGACAATTGGATTTAGCATGGTTCTACATTTCAATACACCCGTTGTATACACATTTTTAAGGAGAAAGAGGAAAAAAATCCCCAAGTGTAATTTTTAGAGCAGACAATTTTTTTGATGAGCATGTTGGGGCATGTACCTTTTTCACACTATATGTGGTGACCAGAATTTTACAGCAGTGTAAAACACCGGTCGCACTAGGACAAACAGAAGACAATAGTTTTTGGTGTGTCCTATTCACAGTGCACGGAGCTGCATTTTATTGCAGCATGCTATACAGAATCACATGTCACTGTATAGCAGCACATTACTGCACAGTATGTCCGCAATGAAAAAAAAGCTCAGATATGTGGAAAACATTATTTCGGAAACCTTTAAATTTACCACTTGCTTACTGGGCAGCTAACCCCCCCCCCCAATTTTCAGCGCTGTCACTCTTTGAACGTCAATTGCGCGGTCATACAACACTGTACCCAAATGAAATTATTGTTTTTTCCGCTCAGATAGAGCTTTCTTTTGGTGGTATTTGATCATCTGTGGGTTTTTTATTCTTTGTTAAAAATAACTAAAAAAGACCGAAATTTAAAAAAAAAAAAAAAAAAAAAAAAAAAAGTCAAAACCCGTTTTATATTCTGTTAATAAATTTTGCAAACAGGTAATTTTTCTCCTTCATTGATGTATGCTGATAAAGCTGCACTGATGGGCACTGATCAGCAGCACTGCTAGGTAGCATCGATTGGCACCACTCATGGGCATTGATAGGTGGCACTGTTATGCACTGACTCGTAGTACTGATTACCGATTGTGACGGGAGTCACTTTTGGGTGCAGGGTGACCAAGAAAATAATGTACCTTGTATCTGCCATATTAGAAATAGTGGCCGATTCATAATGTTGGGACAAATACTGTTAGGAGATGCTGATGTCAATTCCAGCCACCTGTCTCTGTCTGCTATAATGTAAATTAGTCTAGTATGACTTGTCACAGCTTCTAAAGAGTCTTTTCATCCAATGTGCTAATTAACCCTGCAATTGTATTGAGATGTATGATAATGTGTATTGTATAGTCGGTGAGCTAGGAGAGATGTCTGTCCTAAAGGTCATGTCTCTGAGTCACCTAGGCTGCCTAAAGGATTAGATAATTAGCTCATGTTAATTAGGTTTCTGGTGAGAGGTTGTAGTTTCATCCTGCGGTATATATTTGTGTGAGATCTCAAAATAAAGAGTCATTCCTGTTTGAACCTCAAGACAGAGCCTCGTCTCGTACTTGGGGGAGAATTATTCGTATGGGTTTCTTGTTCGGCTGATTGAAGTGTTCGGTAGCTGCCTTTGTATTCGGAAATGGGATGTCTTAAACGGCTTCAACCCCTTTCATACTCAGGGTGTCGTTACAAATGGTGGCAAGCAGCGGGATCATTCCCACAGCCCAGAAGGACAGCTATAAGAGGACACAGGCCAATGGAAGCACAGTATGAACGGCTAAAGCGCTCTACCCTCAAGGAATTACTGGAGATTCGGGGCCGATCAGCCAACAACCGTAAGAAAGAGGGACATTATCGCAGAACTAGTCGAAATGGATAGAGCCGAAAGACCCAACATAACCGAAAGGCCCAGCGTAACAGACAGGACACCTGAAGAGGCAAGTTTTGTTCGGCTGTTGACATAAGACTGGCACATTATGGCCCTAACCCTACAGCAGAGTTCATAGACCGAGTTATAGCGGCTGTGGAGGCAAACTGGCTACAGCAAAGAGGTGCTGCAGCAGCAGGAGTCACAGCAGCACCAACTGAAAGGAGAAAGGTACATTTTGCTGCTTTTAAAAATTTCATCGAAGCAGAAGGGGAGATTGAAGAGTACCTTGCCGATTTTGAACGGCAATGTGCCCTACACTGGGTGCCCACAGAGGAATGGGTTACCATTTTGTCTGGGAAATTGTCCGGTCGGGCCAGTGAAGCGTTCAGGGCTATCCCAGATGAGGAGATTATGAACTATGGGCTGGTAAAAGAAGCACTTTTGGCCAGGTATGCCGAGGCGGTTCCTAGAGATGAGCAAGCAGACTGGAGACTCATATACCGAGTGGGCATGCCGCCTACACCGCACGGCATCCCACTGGGTCGCTGAATGGCAAGCAGTATCCGGGGAAGAGGTGCTGCAGCTGTTCCTGCTGTAGCACTTCTTTGACAAGCTGTCCCCAGAAGTCAGAGAGTGGATCCGGGACCGAAAACCTTGCACCTTGCCTGAAGCAGCTCGCCTAGAAGACGAATACACAGACGCCCGCAACCTGTGGTCAAGACAACAGCTCAGGTGGATTATCGATCAGCGCCACCCCCTTCAGCTGGCGCCTACCAACCATAGTCGTAGCGCCCTACAGCACCACCTGCAAGTGGCCGCTTATTCTCAGCATTACAGCTTCAACACCCAGGACTACTCACAACTAGGGATGAGCTTTGAGTTTGAGTTGAACCCACACCGTTGAATTGCGAACGTTATGGGCCATTCGCGCCAAATTCGAGTGGCGCGTCACGACCCATAATTTACTGCGGCATCGGTGCCTGATGATTGGCCAAGCATGCACTATGACCCGCATACTTGGCCAATCACAGCGCCGTCTGTACAGAGAGCCGTAATTGGACAAAGCCAGGGTGGCTTTGGCCAATTATGGCTCAGGGGGTTTAGTACATGCCCCACACTATATAAGGCCGCCTGCGTGGCGGCCTTGTGTAGTGTGTTGCGGTGGCGGAGAGATAGACAAAGAGACAGTGTCATTTGATTAGTTAGAGTAGGCAGGCGAGTCAGTTAGCTGCACTTATTGTTCTGATCCTTTTAGTACCACAGGCAGGCAGCTGCAGTATTTAGTTAGTGTAGTGCGTCCTCTGCACAGTGTGCACCTGAAGCTACCTGAAGACAATTGCTGTTTTTCTGATCCTATTAATGTGAAAATTATAATATAGCTGCGCTAACCCCGTAAAAAAATGAAAAAATCAGAGCTGCTACACAGGAATGTGACAAATATTCACTAAGGTAGTGTAAAAATGTAGCACTGTGACAAGGTGGTGTGTTGTTAACACATATAACACCAAAACGTAAAAGTGTTCAAAAATTGGTGATTAAAGTCCAACCAATACAATGAAAACATGTGAAAAAACAATACAAATGTAATTAGAGTCCCATAGTGAAATTCAATTCTATGAAACAAAAATAAGAAGTCCAACTATGACATGAAGATCTTCCAACATGAAATATAATTTCAAGACTGGTGAATCCTTAAAGTGAAAGAGATTAAACACTCTTACCGGAGCAGGTGGATCCGAATGTCAGCGACAATGAATCAGACAAGCTTGGAATTCCAGATAGATAGCTCTCCCAGATGGAATTGGGGACCTCGGATCTTGGATGACATCTCCTCTTGGCTGGAACAACCTCAGCAGTATCCACCAAACCGGAAGGGCGAAAAATCCAATAGTAACACCACAAAAACTTACATCCAACCAAAATAAGGGGAAGAAAAGAGTAGTGCTCCAATGGTGCAGATCAAAAAAGTAGGTTTATTGAAACCAACCAATGTAAAACAATTAAAATAGTGATCACATATGCATAAAAGCAATGTGGAGAGCGATAAGTCTGATCCGATGCGTTTCATCCTAATTGGGCATCTAACTACTCTCCCACATTGCACAAATATATATAGCTATCTAAAAAGTTACATAACCAATCAGAATCAAACCGTAAAACATGGGTCATTGGTTATAGATAAAATGTTATCTCCTCATTGGATGTTCCGATTGAGGCTTGGAGTGCAAAGCAACAGCTGACCACTCCTTGTCCAATCACAGGTCATGTTACTTTTATGTTTTACGGTTTGATTCTGATTGGTTATGTAACTTTAACAGGGGCGTGTAATTACAATTTTTGATGCAATACTTTGCAGCAGGGCTCATTCCTGCGGTCCAACTAGAGTATCTGTGAGGGGTTGCAGTGTTGTGGCACCAGCACCAGTGCCCAAGGCCCAATTTTTCAGCCCCTGTTTAACAGGGGCATGTAATTACAATTTTTGATGCAATGCTTTGCAGCAGGGCTCATTCCTGTGCTCCAACTAGAGTATCTGTGAGGGGTTGAAGTGTTGTGGCAACACCACCACCAAAAGCTCAATTTTTCTGCCCCTGTTCAACAGGTGCATGTAATTACTATACTTGATATAATATTTCACAGCAGGGCCCGTTCCAGAGCCCACCAAGAGTAACTGTGAGGACTTACAGTGTTGTGGCACCAGCACCACCCCACCACCAAAGGCCCAATTTTTCTACCGCTGTTCAACAATGGCATGTAATTACAATTCTTGATCTAATATTTCACAGCAGGGCCCGTTCCTGCGCCCACCAAGAGTAACTGTGAGGGCGTACAGTGTTGTGGCAACACCAACACCTAAGGCCCCAATTTCTGCAGAGTATATAGGGCAGGCCCCTACTTTCAAACATCCAACTTACAAATGACTCCTACTTGCAAACGGAAGGAGACAACAGGAAGTGAGATGAAATCTACCCCTAGGAAGGGAAATGCTCCTGTAAGAGTTAATATGGGAAAAACGTGTCTCCTCTTCACTGATGCTTTATCACCAATCCTTGGTTTCACTAAAAAACCCAAATTTTCCAAAAACATTTGTCACTGGGACAGAAAGTGAGGTGAAATCTTCTGAAGAGGTGTACAGATAGCAAAACAAATGTTACAGGGGTGATAACCCTTCCCTATGTTTTCCAAAAAGTTTAAAAATAGATTTTTTGTCTGGAGCTACACTTTAAAAATGTACCAGTTCAAAATTACAAACAGATTCTACTTAACAACAAACCTACAGTCCCTGTCTTGTTTGCACCGCCTGTATACTGCTGTTCAGAGTATCTAGGGCCTGGGGGCCCCACGCCTTTCCTTTTTTTAATTTGGGTGCGGGGTTCCCCTTTATATCCATACAAGACCCAAAGGGCCTGGTAATGGACTGGGGGGGGGTACCCATGCCGTTTGTCTCACTGATTTTCATCCATATTGCCGAGACCTGACATTCCATTAAAGCCGCAAGCAGTTTTAAATGACTTTTATTCCTTTAAAAATGTCATTTTGTGCAGGGACTGTTCTAAGCACGGGAAACGCATGCCACTTTACAGGCATACTATAGACACCCCCCAGGTACGATATTTGAACAAATATGTCACCTTTTTGTTCACTTTAAGCATCATTAAAATCACTGCTCCCAAAAAAACGGCCATTTTTAAAAATTTCTGCATTGATACATGTCCCCCCACAGGCAGACTGTCCAGGTTAATGGAAAGGTAGCCAATGGCCTACATGATACTGGCGCCACCATGACCCTACTATAGAAGAACCTCATCCCAGAGAGCCAACACATCGGAGACACTGTAGCCGTAAGGGTTGCAGGAGGCATCGTTTTCCGGCACCTGGATTGGGGGGTTGGTTCGGGAAACGTGAATGTGGGGGTGATGAAGGATTTGCCAGCAAATGTACTACTGGGGAATGATTTGGCCCCCCTCGTTTCTGCTTACTCGCTGATGGGCCCCGCTGAAGCCAACCCATTGACTATCCGTGCCCAGACCCGTGCTGTTGGAACCGGTCCGCTTGCTGCTGAGACCCAAGTAAGACTATCTTCCCCATGTACCTTAGATCAGGCTTCCCTTGGCGGGGATACCCCAGAGGCATCCGGGAGGGAAACCTAGGAGGACCCGACCTTACACAAGTATAGGGCTAAACAGATACTCAGGAAAGGGGAATAGATGGGGAGATTTATGAATGGGTGGGGGATAGACTGTATAGGATCCCTAAGCCATCCCTGGCAAATAAAGCCCCTTTGCAGAAACGACAGCTGGTGGTACCTAAGAAATACCAGCTGGAGATTCTGCAAATCGGGCATGATGTACCACTAGCAAAACATCTAGGGTCCCGTCGCAAAGCCCATAGAATTACACAGAATTTCTTTTGGCCCAATTTTAACCAGGATGTGCGACAGTACTGCAAAACGTGACACATGTCAACGGGTAGGTAAGTGAGGGGACCACCCTAAGAGCCCTTTCACACTGGGGCGGCGTCAGCGGTAAAATGCCGCTATTATTAGCAGCGTTTTACCGTCGGTATGCGGCCGCTAGTGGGACGGTTTTACCCCCCGCTAGTGGCCGAGAAAGGGTTAAATACCACTGCAGAGGCGCTTTGCCGGCGGTATAGCCGCGCCGTCCCATTGATTTCAATGGGCAGGAGCGGTATACACACCGCTCCTTCACCACTCCGAAGATGCTGCTGGCAGGACTTTTTTTACCGTCCTGCCAGCGCATCGCTCCAGTGTGAAAGCCCTCGAGGCTTTCACACTGAAATGCAAGTAGCGGCACTTTCGGGTCGGTTTGCAGGCGCTATTATTAGCGCAATAGCGCCTGCAAACCGCCCCAGTGTGAAAGGGCTCTTAGGCCATACGTATATCCATACCTATTATTGGGGAGCCCTTTTACCGCATAGCCGTTGTGGGTCCTTTGGTCAGGCCTAGTCCATCCGGGAAGAAGTATATCCTCACCGTGGTGGACTACGCCACCTGTTACCCAGAGGCAGTAGCTATGTCCAACATTAAAGCAGAGACAGTAGCTGATGCCCTGGTTAAGATATTTACAAGAGTGGGGTTCCCTAAGGAGATTCTCTCTGACCAGGGAACCCAGTTTACTGCTGTGCTCACCCAGCAGTTGTGGAAGGTGTGTAATATTAACCCCTTGCTGAGCTCACCTTACCACCCCCAGACTAGCGCGCTTTAACAGGACCCTCAAGCAAATGCTGAGGACCTTTTTGGACGCTTGCAGAGACTGGGAGAAATTCCTGCCTCACCTGTTATTTGCGTACAGAGAGGTACCCCAGGAATCTACTGGGTTCTCGCCCTTCGAGTTACTCTATAGGAGAAGGGTCCGCGGACCCCTCAATCTCATTAGAGGACACTGGGAGGGAGAGAGAGCGGGAGGGAACCCCCATAGTGCCCTATGTTCTGGAACTCAGGGACCGCATGGAGCAACTGTCTCTGATGGTAAGGGAGAATCTCCAGGCGAGACAGAAGAGATGGTACGATCGGGGAGTCCGACAGCGTATCTTCCAGGTTGGGCAGAAGGTCTTAGTGCTCAAGCCCGTGAAGACTGCCAAGATGCAGGCATCTTGGCAGGGCCCATATACAGTAGTAGCCCAGGTATGTGATACTACCTATGTAATTGCCAGCTGTGCAGATGAAAGAATCAAGTGAACCTTTCATGTGAACATGCTGGAGTATTAGGAACGGCAGGAGGATGTTGCTGCAGTATGTGCCCCTGCTGCAGACGACTCTGAAAGTTTACCCCTCCCTGACTTACCAGAGAGAGACCCCCAGACTGACCTCATTAGCCTCGTACAGCTAGGGGACCAGTTAAGCCCCACAAAGAAGCAACAGGCGACTTTCTCCCAAAAACCGGGCTACACAACCCTGGCTGTGCATAAGGTAGAGATCCCTGGACAAGCACCCCTTCGACAGCACCCCTACCGTATCCCTGAAGCGGTCCGAGAAGGAATGTGGAAGGAGATACAAGAGGTGATTCAGTTAGGAGTCATTGAGCCTTCTGACAGCCCCTGGGCCTCGCCTGTAGTGCTGGTGCCTAAGAAAGACAGAACTACCCGGTTCTGCGTGGACTACAGGCGACTCAGTGAGAAGACCACCACTGACGCCTACCCGATGCCCAGGGTAGACGAACTGCTAAATCATATAGCCAGGGGACTTTAACTACAATAGACCTGTGTAAGGGCTATTGGCAGATTCCCCTGGCCGAGGATGCTACCCCCAAGTCGCCATTTGTTACTCGTTTGGCCTGTACCAGTCTAAGGTCATGCCATTCTTGATGAAAAATTCCCCGGCTACCTTCCAACCTATGGTGGATAGGCTCCTCGATGGCTTACTGGATTTTGCATGTGCATACCTGGATGACATTGCGATCTACAGTAGGTCTTAGGAGGAGCAACGGGTTCACATAGGGGTGGTTCTGGACAAGATTTGGGCCGCAGGCCTGACCTCGAAAACAGACAAGTGCCACCTAGGTATGCCAGAGGTGCAGTACCTGGGACACCGAGTAGGGTGTGGGAACCAGAGACCAGAGCAAGCCAAGGTAGAGGCAGTAGCTAACTGGCCCACACCCCGTACTAAGACCCAGGTATTATCCTTCTTGGGGACTGCAGGGTACTACCGATGTTTTGTCCCTGATTATAGTGCTATCGCCAAGCCCCTGACTGACCTGACGAAAAAATAATTTACATAGGCAGGGCCTGTGGTCTCCAGCTTGTGAAGCCGCATTTCTAGCCCTCAAGCAAGCACTTGTAAATGCCCCTGTCTTGGCTGCCCCAGTACCCAACAAACGTTTCCTTGTCCACACAGACGCTTCCATGTTTGGACTGGGGGCTGTGCTGAGCCAAATCAGGGATGATGGAAGAGAACACCCCGTCGCATACCTGAGCAGAAAGCTATTACTCCAGGAAGTGAGCTATGCAGCAGTGGAGAAGGAATGCTTGGCCCCGGTTTGGGCCCTTAAAAAAATTGAACCCCTATTTGTACGGACAGGAATTTTCATTAGTCACCGACCACAACCCATTGGTCTGGCTTAACCGGGTCTCAGGAGACAACGGCAGGTTGCTGCAGTAGAGCTTAGCCTTGCAACTATACAACTTAACCATCAGCTACCAACCCAGTAAGCAAAATGGCAATGCTGATGGGTTGTCCCGGCAAACAGACGTCACTCCGGCCTTCTAGTTCCAGACATCCCCAAATTGACCCGAGCAGGATCAAGCCGGGTCCGCCAGAGAGTGTCCCAGAAGGAAGGAGCCATGTGACGGGAGTCACTTTTGGGTGCAGGGTGACAAAGAAAATAACGTAACCTGTACCTGCCATATTAGAAAGAGTGGCTGATTCATAATGCTGGGACAAATACCGTTAGATGCTGATGTCAATTCCAGGCACCTGTCTCTGTTATAATGTAAATTAGTCTAGTATGACTTGTCACAGCTTCTAAAGAGTCTTTTCATCCAGTGTGCTAATTAAAGAGGGAGTCCCACAATTTTTTTTTTTTTTTAAAAGTCAGCAGCTACAAATACTGCAGCTGCTGACTTAAAATAGGGACACTCACCTGTCCCCGAAACCAGCTGTGTCAGTACCCGAGGCCAGATCGTCCCTCATGTTCGGAAATGGAATGTCTTTAACCCCTTTCATACTCAGGGTGTCGTTACACTGATCTACTGGTTTACATCATGTGATCAGCTGTCATTGGCTGACAGCTGATCACATGGTAAGGGGCTGGGATCGACCCCTTACTCTGATCACCCGAATCTCATTGACCTGGTGATCACCGGGGGAGCACGCAAAAGGTAGGACGTCTATTGATGGCCTCCTGGCAAAGTAGGTCCATGCGGTAACTGTCTCTCGGCTATAGTGCGGATCTGAAGGGGTTAAATAAAGTGACAATGGGGGCAGAAGCAATAAAACGAGTGATTACTGTAATGTGTGCAAAAACATACCCCAAGACATATATGCAAGACCTTAAGTATTCATACCCCTTGAAAATTTTCCAAAACTTGTCACGTTACATTTAAAATACTTAAATGTATTTTATTGTTAGAGAACCTTACTGAACAAACAGTATCACGAGTGCCAAGAAACACACCAGACAGGTCAGGGATAGAATCTGAGAATTTTAAAGCAGGATTAGCAGTTTACGAGAAGCCATGTGGGGGACATAGCAAACATGTTGAAGAAGGTGCTCTGGACAGATGAGATCGAAATAGCGTTTTGCTTTTAGGCCAAAAAGTTCAATGTGTGGCGGAAAACTAACACTGCACATCACCCTCATTGTGAAACATGGTGATGGCAGCATCATGGTGTAGGGATTCTTTTCTTCAGCAGGGACAGGGACGCTGGATGGAGCCAAGTAAATGGCAATCTTAGAAAATCTGGTAGTCTGCAAAAAAAAAAAAAAAAAGTCTTGACTGGGGCAGAAGTTCACCTTCCAGCAGGACAACAACCCGAGCTACAATGGAATGGTTTGGAGCAGGAGTCTCAAAATGGTTGGCGCACCAGCTGATGCAAAACTACAAGTCCCAGCATGCCTGTGGGAGACATGCTTGTAACTGTCAGCCTTGCAAAGCCTCATGGGACTTGTAGTTTTGCAACAGCTGGAAGGCCACCAGTTTGAGACCCCTGGTTTAGATCAAAGCATATTGATGTGTTAGACTAGCCCAGTCCTACATCCAATTGAGAATCTCTAGCAAGACGACAGGACAGGGGGGGGGAGATTTGGGAGACAGAAATTGTACCTATCCTGGGTGGGGATCCATAAGGCTTGGCAGCAAAGGAACCTTCACAGTGAAACAGATTGTAGTGTGTAAAAATGGGTCAAAAGCAAAATGCAAATAGTATTTCTTGCACTGAAATTCCATGTTTGGGTGCCAGATTTGTCACTACTGTAAAATTAAAAAAAAAAAAAAAAAAAAAAAAAAAAAAAAACACCTAAGCAGCTTTTGGGACAACCAAGAAAAAAAAAAAAAAAAAAAAAAAAAAACACCACACACCACACTCCTAAAGATAGTGTTCTAGGCTGGATTCACACTGTTGTGTGCATATTACAGCACATGTGGTAATATACATATGTAGGTGTGAATGGGTCCATACCAATTTCCTTTCACACTAAACTGCATCATATTGTTGTGAACCAGCCGCACAGTAAAGAAAGGGATTTCTACTTGAAATGCAACAAATTGCTCAGTTGTGCTGCATACAACCTGCCAAATGTAAATAGACTTATACCAGAAGAGAAGTTTAAAAGTGACACTAAAAAGGTAATTTTTTTTTTTAAATTAACGTCATACTTACCTCCACTGTGCAGCTCGTTTTGCACAGAGTGGCCCCGAACCTCGGCGGCTCCTCCCCGCATCAGATAACCCACCCGGGGGTTACCTTGCGGGCACGCTTCCGATCCCAGCATTTGGCATCCATAGACGCCAAATGCAGGATGCGGCCCCGCGTCATTGGATTTGATTGATAGCAGCACAGCCATTGGCTCCCACTGCTGTCTATCCAATCAACAGCTGAGAACCCCAGTAAGAGAGATGGCACGTCCCCGTGGGACAAGTTCGAGGGTTCAGGCAAGTAAATTGGGGCGGAATGCATCAAGGTGAAAAAACAAAACTTCAAAACCCCTTTAATTTAGGTGGTCAACGTCTTTGAAACAAGTAGATTTTATGTTAACTTGCAAGATCATGCAATATATTACTGTATACTTTATCAATTATTCACACATTTCCTGTTTCTTGGTTTATAATTTAAACTACAGCAATGCTTTACTTTTTCAGGGGATATCTTGAAATATATGGACAGATTTTCAAATCTGTGACAAAAAGGGAATGACTGCCATCCAACCAAGTGGACATGCTTAAATCATATCAGGACTTAGCATTTTGGGGAGACTGACGCAGAATATGTGAAGAAGGAACTTTCTCTGAAACAGCTGCCACAAAAAGGCACATCACCAGTAAGGAGAAAAACAAAATGTGGGGATTTTGGAACTTGTGTTAATTGTACAGTAAAACTCACCAGGGAGGAACAGTGATACCCTGTCATATCTGGTTTTCAAAATTTCGTAAGAACGTGCTCAATGTAGGTATTACTTTTTGTGGTCTAAACATATCCAATTTTAATTTTTTTTTTGCAGCAGCATTATATTACTACATTACACCCTAGTTACACCTCAAGGTTATAGTGCAAAGAAATTTAGAAAAACAAACAAGCTATTTATTTTATGTGAGGTGCTTATCCACCACATTGAAAAATGTGCAGCACATACAGCCAAATAAACACAAATAAAAGGGATATTAGTGCTCTCCCTTTAAACTGTTAAGCACAACTAAACAGTTGATGACAATTCTAATTTACAATACATACTTCAAATAAAAATGCAACAATACAGGGGGAGGGAAACTGTTGGGAAGATGTCCATGATTGTAATTAGAAGCAGTTGACTTTTCCAGTGGAAAAATATAAGGAATGTTTGCATGAAGCAGCTTGGTCCAAGACTCCGAAAATGACAGTTGCACTTGAAGGTATGGTGTCACACAACTGATGCCATTTATCCTTTTCTTGCTTTGTTTAAAACCACTCTTGTAATGGACGCATTGTTAAAATCGCATTCTTATATAAAATATTTATATATAAAATAAAACGGGACAGTTTTACTAAGATGAATAAAAGCAAGTTTAGGTGATGGAGATATGGAGTCAGCTTGCACTTTTTAAGCACAAGAAGGTTATCAATGTCCAAGTGCTGCATACAGAGATTGATCTGGTGAGACATCACAACATTGCACCAGGGGAAGACACATGTCTAGGACCCCTGGCCCTCAGGATCCACACCACCTTCTGTGTCTTCATCATTGTAGATGTTCTCAGCCTGAAGAAAACATTCAGAAGATATCAGGGAACACTAATGTTGGCACAAGTAACCATTATTCAAGCAATCAAGAATGTAATAGAAATTAAAGAAAAAGTAAAAATGGTAGCCCATGATGTTCACTAATTTTATCAATGTACAGCTGACAAACAATCCAGATGTACTCCCATTTAAGCTGGTTTTGGACAGAATGGTCAGAACCTCTCAAGTGTTTACTACTGTTTGTGTCACGGAGCAGTTTTTGCCACCCCAACCCCTGCTGTGTCTTGTGGTGAAACAGGAAATCCAAGCTAAAAAAAAAAAACCCTGGGGAGGTTCTTAAACCCCCCCCCCCCCCCAAAAAAAAAAAACAAACCTAGAGAGATGTTCTTGGGGTAAATTTACACTTTAAACAGTTCTTGTTTTTCATTATATGCTTAATATAAATATTAAAGCGAAACTAAACTTGCCAGCGTGCAGCACTGCATCATGACAGACTTCTGGTTTGCCCTTATCTAGCACCGACATATTCACATCTTCTGGTGTGACGTCTTCTTACTTTGGCCACCAATGATGTGACCACTGCACGTGCATGCTGGTTACATGGCCCTGGCACCTCAATTTTGGTGAATGCATTGAGGAGTGTTTACACCTCATATGCACCTTTATCAGTTACATAGCTGACCAAACAATTCATGTGCCTTACTTTGCAAAAAATAAATGCACATCTTTTTGCAGGAAAAGGGAGAACCCCAAAAAAACACGCATTTATAAGATAAATTAGTTTTACACTGCAGCCTGAAAAATATTTCACCGATAATCAGATTGTGATGTCAGGATCCTGCAAGACCCTCAGTCAGCCATCTGCCTGTACCACCCATACAGGCAGACAGTTACTGTACTGCAGGAAGAATCCATGAACTACAAGAGTGCTCATTAGCACCCTTGCAGTTGATTGAGATGGTAATTGTAGTTCATTCATGAGAAACTGAATGAATGATGTGGCCAGAGCCCTGCAAGGCCATTCTGTTTTTGAGCTGTGACAGCGGGTGGGGGAAGAATATCCCCCACCCGCTGTCAAAATGAAAGATTGAGAAGTATAGGCAGGTACTTTTTAGTAATATATTACACCCTAAATATGTGTGCAACAGGTTACCAAAGGAGAACTTATCCTTTAAGCAGCTTACTATGGGTCCAGACCAGGGGTCTCAAACTGGCGGCCCTCCAGCTGTTGCAAAACTACAAGTCCCATCATGCCTCTGCCTGTGGGAGTCATGCTTGTAACTGTCAGCCTTGCAATGCCTCATCGGACTTGTAGTTTTGCAACAGCTGGAGGGCTGCCAGTTTGAGACCCCTGGTCCAGACACTGAAAAGGAGCAGCCAGGATCACCAGCGGTGGACCACAGATGGGGAAGTTTGGGGATACTCTCTGCAATACCATTGCACAGAGCAGGCAAGTATAACATGTTTTTTTTTTATTAAAACAAAGAAAGGGACTTCACAAATTGCTTGAAATTTTCAAAGGTTACCAGTGTTTGCAGAAAACTTTTACAGGACTTTGCAACTCACCATCTGCCAGACTTGCATAATATTATCTTCAGAAACAGAGCAGATCACCCAGGGTTCATTTGGATTCCATGAGAAGTCAGAAATTTTTGCTGTATGTCCTCCATGAATAAACTAAAAGAAAAACCCCCCCACACACACACGTCAATACATATGAGAACAATACAACAAAAACACAATTCCAAACGTACAAAATACACACTAACCAATAGTTCTGGTGGACCATCTTCTGCATCCTCTGGGGACTGCTCCTCTCCAATTTTGCTAAAAAAAAAAAAAAAAAAAAAAAAAAAAAAGGGAAGAGAAGAAGGGCATTGGTGAGGGTTTATAGAAGAAACACAACTGATTTGTACAAGAAGACAAATTAAAGACCCTTATCAACTTGTGACACCACCCACAAAGATGTGGATTTACTAAAGATCTTCATAACAAACTTTTTTTTATCTACTTGGTATTTATCATATATGTGAACCCTGGAAGTCATTGCACAAACTTTTGAACAATTACAGCTTCTTGATGCCGCTAAGATTTTATAGGCTGTTTTAGTCCAGGCTCAAGATATTGTTGTGTAAGCACAACAGTAAGCAATCCAAAGTTTGATGTGTATAATCAAATTTCTGTGAAGTAATATATCTAAACATGTGTACAAAGCTATTCATATTGATTTCTTTATGGGTGAATGTTGTGCTTTGATAATAGTTCCTATAAATACTTTTGCCAATTCAAGGATCATACTATAAAACAAATTTATGTCAGTGAATCATTAACTGATTTGTACATCTCAGACTCTGGTAGAAACATTGATGCACCTGTATTAAACAAAGCAGTGAGACTACAAAAACATCCCTAATAATTTTTTTTTTTTTAATGTAAAATAAGCAAACAGTAAAGAAACAGCAAGAGTGAGGAAACTAACATTTATAAGAATCTGCTAATAACTGCATTATTAGTTTCTTTACAAGATGTTAATGCATTCCCTGAAAAAAAAAAAAAAAAAAAAAAAAAGTGTAAGAGTCCCATTACTTGTATCCCCCCCACCTCTCACACGTTTATACTTCTGTACTTACTAATCTCCGTCCAGTGATGTGCCCATCTGCAGCAGCTCTCTCCTCTCTGCTTACAGAAGCATGGCTACTGCTGCTGTCAATCAAATCCAGTGAACAGAGCGGGCCTGAGCTGCAATGTGCGTGTCAATAGAATCACACAGCTCGATTTGGGATCAATCCCACAGGTGGCTACCGCTATAACAAGCGGCTTGCTATGGGGGGCACACAGAAGAGGAGCCAAGAGTGTCAGTGGGTGACCCCAGAAGAGGAGGTTCAAGGTGCTCTGTGCAAATACCATTGCACAAAGCAGGTAAGTTTATTTGTTGTTTTAGAAAAAAAAAAAGAAAATAAAGCCTTTACAAGCGACTTATCTAAAGTCTAGATCTAAAGATCTAAAATGCCTTCAAGCCAAAGCCAATTAAATACTGCAACCCTTCCAACCCCAGGAAAAGGAAAACATTCAGTAACAGACTGTGCACACCTGCTGAACAATACTGCAAGTTAAATTGGCAAATTTTAATGAAGTGAAGGAGGAACTAGAATGACTCCAAGACATTTTCCTTACAGATTAAGACCATATTAGACCGATTAGGTCTCCATTCAATATACCTTAAATCCCAAACATTCAGTCTTCTGTCAGTGCCACTGGATGCCAGTATAGTTTCATTATGTGGAGACCATTGTACCTGCAACAATATACACATTTTCATAAGGCATGCCGCAGTTACCTATGCGCCATCAGAAAAAACCTACTTGACATAAAAAAAATGAGATGTAAGGCCCATACCTGGAAAATCTCATCCTTATGGGATTCGAAGGAATGCAATTTTAGCTTAAGATTACGCAGATCCCACAAAGCAACAGTCTGCAGATGAAGAGGAATTATGGTAAGAAAAATATAGATACAATGGAATGCATGACTACAGTGCCTAATATGTCAAAAAAATAAAATAAAATGAACGTCCCTGTACCTTAAGGAAACGCCACTGACCCATTCAAAAAGGCATGCAAGATAAGATCTGCATGTTTTTCCTGGTCAGGAATGCAAATAACCCCATCCACTGCACCCCCCCCCCCATATTTCTGTTAAAATCTCAATTTATTTATTTTTTTTTTTTTTAAGAGGACAGACACCGGTTTCTTTCAACACTCAGAAAAGTTAAAACTGCTACATATCAGAGCTACAGCTGTCTCTTTACATTCAATTAAAGTGGTAGTATAGTAAACTGCTTGATCACTTGTACCTATAGGTAAGCTCATAAGGCTTACCTGTACATACAATGAATATCTCCTAAAACATACACCCGTTAGGGAGAGATTTACAATGTCTGCAGCCGGTGACATCACTGGTGCATGTGAATTGCGCTGAATTGAGGGCAAACTTAATGTGCTGTCAATCCAGGAGTGGCATCATCGTGGCTCAGCCATTCAACTGCCAAAGCCCGTAAACCCAAAAGGAAGACCGGGTGAAGATGGAAGCCCTGTCAGTGGTGACAGTGCCACTGGAGGGATCGCTTTCACAGGTCTGTCTTAAAACAAACACATACATACATTATACACTCACAAAACAAAACTAACATATACTTAACTACTCTGTGCAAGGGTTTTGTATACAGCGGCCACGATCCTCCTTTTCTGGGGTCCTACGGCCACGCTCTTGGCCCCTCTTCATCCAGTGCCCCCACAGAGCTGCTTTACATGGGGGCACTTGAGCAGGTGCGCTCCTGCTGTGGCCATTGACGCGACAGCAGGACTTGGCCCCTTGTCACTGGATTTGATTGACAGCAGCAGGAGCCCACGACTCCTGCTGCTATCAATCCATCCAATGAGAACCAGAGACAGTGACCGGAGCTGCTGGGCTCGTTCAATACTGGAACGATCGGGTTGAGGTAAGAAAAAGTGTGGCTGCTGCAGCAGAGGAATGCATTAAGGGGAAAAACCGAGACTTTGCAACTCCTTTAACATGCTAGTATGCATTGCATACTGGCACATTAGAGAAACAAGTGGGCTGGGCTACCCACAAGAACTGGGACTTTAAAAAGGGCAGCAATCATTGATACTAGAATACAGTAGTAAAGATGTTGTTCTCGTTTATTTTTTGGGATGCTGGGAACATTTGGAGGGGTTTTCTCTGGTGTATTAACATACTAGCACATTATGCAATAAACGTGCAGGGGGTGGACAATTTTTTCTTTAACCTCTTGGCGAGTGGGCCTTAACGTCGAGCGGCCACATATTTGCATACCAGAATGTAAATACAGCTGTGCTGAAAGCATGCGCCCTGCGTGCTCCTCAGCACAGTTATCGGTGGCTAACGGAAAGCTCCCGATACTTATGATCAGTATCACCAATGATGTGACAGCCAATCATGGTGGTCACATGGTAATAAGACCAGCCCTCAGCATCTAAAACCCCCTTAAAGGGCTGGGAGGCGCTGGCGCAAGGCATTACAAAAAAAAAAAAAAAACACACTTTACTACTGTTTTAAACAAAGTGTTGTGCAATAAACCATCAAAAAAAAAAATTGTCAAACATTACCCCTTTTGTTGCCAGAGGAAAAAAGAAAATAAAATCATTTTAGGCCTAAGGCCTCATGCATACAGGGCAGACTTTTGCAGCTTAAAAACGCCTCTGTTATTCTATGGCCTCATGCACAGGCAGGCTTTTAGGAGCTGTAAGTGGAATAGGCATTTTCAAGCAAAAAAAAAAAAAAAAAAAAAACACACACCACACACACACACACACACACACACACACACACCATCCCAGGGCCAACGTGTTCTAAGGACCGGTGTTAAAGCTGTAAAATTATCTGATGCTCCTAAAAGCGGCTTAACTCTGGATACTGCCACCTTAGCCTTGTCTAGCTTTTTTTTTTTTTTTTTTTTTTGACATGTCAAAAATCAATGGCTCCCTATGAGAGCCCATTGATTTGAATAGAAGCCGCACCACAAGTCGGCTCATGAATGCCTCCACACGGACCATACCAGGTCACACGCCCTCAACATGGGGGATGGCTGCTTTGGGGCAGTTGAGTCAACCCTGGAAGTATTGCTCTCACTCTGACCCAAGTTTTGGCTAGACCTGGAAAGGGTTAGAAACCTCCTATATTTACAGCCAACCAGGGCTGCAGAGATTCCACTATCCCTGTCTACAATAGTTTCACCTGACAGAAAGTGAGGGCAAAAAAAAAAAAAAAAAAAAAAGACTTCCATAAAATGGATGTACACATGAACATATTTTAGGCATAGTATTTACTTGTAAAAGTCTCCCTGGTGTAGATATCTAAAAGCACCAAGATAGGTGGCTGGACATATCTTGGATGTGACCTCAGCAGCCCCAGCGCTCAGCTCAAGCGACACACTATATTGGTGGTGTCAACCTTCTTGATAAAGGCTTCAACATCACTGAAGTGCCATACATCAATTGCAGAGTCAGCAACAGCAAACACACCACTGGATATAGTCAGACTGCAGACACGATACGAGAGCTGGTCAGAGACTGAACATGCTATAGGAGTTGTTGGAGAATGGCAGCATACTTCAGGAAGACAGTCAGACCCCTTTTACACTGGGGCGTTTTTCAGGCGCTTTAGCAAAAAAAAAAAAAAAAAAATTTGAGTGCCTGTAAAAGCACCTGAAAGAAGCCTCATCTGCAATCCCAATGTGAACATTGCAAGCGAACAAAACAAAAACAAAATCACAGCAAGTGCTTGTTGCAGTACAGTGCTGAACAAACCAGAAACCGTTTAAAGGGTGATATGAAGTAAATTGCTTAAAAAGAGAAAGCAGTCAAACATTGTTACGTTTGAAAACTAGCATAGGCTAAATGGGGTGGATGTTCAACATCACCTTGTCCCACAAGTTTTTAAAAGCCGTATTTATGTACTTTTTTTTTTAAAGGTAAACTAGTAAAATTGTGTTCATGGATTGCCAGATTGGGGGAGGGGGGGGTATCACAGTCCATCATACAGTATTGGTTTAATGCATTTAAATAGCAAGGAAATAGTAAAATAGAGAGCCACGTTATGTTTACCATTTATGTAACCATCAGTTATACAAGCACCAAGTGTAAATTTGGAATGGAAGCCCATTACAAGTTAGTTTTATGGGAGATAAACTCAAAACAGTACTTTAGACAATCACAGTGGTGCTTTGTATTTAGCGGTTTAACATTTCAAGGTCTTTTGGCACACAAAATAGAGGACACCTAAATTCACAAGGAGGAAAAAAAAACAAAAAACAAAAACACAAAAAAAACACCACCCACAGGTAAACTACAGTTTAACCCCAATACAATTAGGCTCCATGCACACTGGAGCTCACAAATGGCTGTTCTGAACGTCTGATTGCTGGCAGGAAAACGCTGCTTTAAAAACGCGATTTTATCAGCATTTTGCATTGCTGTCAATGCACGTTTAGCAGCGCTAGCTTAACTGCGTTTCTCTGCCTCTATTCAAAAATCAATGGTTCCCTATGGGAGCCCATTGATTTGAATAGAAGTTGCACCAGAAGTCAGATCATTATGATGCGACTTTAACCGGATATACCCTGGATATTGATCATAAATATAAAAAAATATAAATGTAAAAAATACATTGCTGTATATAAGTGAAATAATCCTGCAGTAATATGCTATACATAAAAGTGCAAAGTGCTATACCATGTGTGGTCTAACATATATCAATAAATAATGATCTCCAAACAATCCGGACAGTGATAAAAAAACAAGTGATAAAAAAAATCATATAAAACCAATCTTGATCACTATAAAAGAAGTATCCAGCATTGGTGTGCAACAAGTCCAATTTATGTGAAAAAAGCAGTGTCCATAAAAAACTCAATATCATCTGAAAAAGCTGTGATATGTCGATCCAATAAAAAGACAAAATTATTGATGTGACAAGTGCTCTCCGTCTTCCA
The DNA here is from genome assembly GCF_042186555.1 of Aquarana catesbeiana. Lineage (NCBI taxonomy): Eukaryota > Metazoa > Chordata > Amphibia > Anura > Ranidae > Aquarana > Aquarana catesbeiana. The sequence goes on from NC_133325.1 coordinate 405,384,746, forward strand.
CTGCACACCCCAGTAGTGCCCTCACTCACCAGAGTGCCCAGCCCCTGCAGGGGTAACAGGTGTGTAGTTTAAAATCCAGCAGTGTTGATCCTTGGTGACAGTCCTCAGCCTCTTGGCTGTCCTTCCCTCCTCCGATGTCACGATCTCCTCTGGTTGATCCCCAATATTAAGCATCCATATGTATTATGGATGCTTATGGGGAAGCGTGGGGGTCCCCTTTAAAATCCATACCAAACCCTTATCCGAGCACGAGGCCCGGCTGGTCACGTAAGGGGGTGGGGATGGGCAAGCCCCCCCTTTCACCATACCAGACTTCAAAGCACCTTGTCCCCATGCTGATGAGGACAAGGGCCCCTTCCTGACTACCCTGGCTGTTGGTTGTCGGGGTCTGCAGGCGGGGGGGGTTGGGCTTATCGGAATCCGGGAGCCCGCTTTAATAAGGGGGCCCCAGATCACGGCCGCCCACCCTATGTGAATGAGTATGGGGTACATTTTACCCCTACCCATTCACCTGGGAAAAGTGTCAAAAATAAAAAACACAATACACAGGTATTTAAAGTAGTTTTAGTCGGCTCTGGGGGTCTCTTCCTTCTCCGCGCTCCTTGGTTCTTCTGCCGGGCTCCTCCACTATCTTCTGCTCTTTTGCTAGCAGTGGCCCAGTCTCCTCCGTCGCCTTCTCCCGATGTTGACACGACGCTCTCTCCCGCTGTAATGCCGGGTGCGCAACGACTTATATAGGCATAGGGCGTGGTCACCAGGTGATGTCATCCGGTGACCCCGCCCCTTATGACATCACCACCTGGGGATGACGGGATGGTGGCGGCATAAGGGGGCAGGGGTCACCGGATGACATCACCCCGGTGACCACGCCCCCATGCCTATATAAGTCATTGCGAAACGCGCACCCGGCATTACAGCGGAAGAGAGCGTCGTGTCAACATCAAAAGAAGAGCAGAGGGGAGAAGACTGGGCCATCGCTAGCAAAAGAGCAGAAGATAGCGGAGGAACCCGGCAGAAGAACTGAAGACTGGGAGAAGAAGCCGGAGAGTGCGGAGAAGGAAGAGACCACCGAAGTCGGAAGAAGACCCACGGAGCTGACTAATAAACTACTTTAAACCTGTGTAGCGTTTTATTTTTGACACTTTTCCCAGGTGAATGGGTAGGGGTACGATGTACCCCATACACATATACACATAGGGTGGTGCCCCCCTTATTAAAGGGGGCTCCCGGATTCCGATAAGCCCCCCGCCCACAGACCCCGACAACCAACAGCCAGGGTTGTCGGGAAGAGGTCCTTGTCCTCATCAACCTGCCCCGAAGCACCTACCCCCATGTTGAGGGCATGCAGCCTAGTACGGTTAGGGAGGGGGGGGGGGGGGGGGGGCGCGCTCGCTTGTCCCCACCCCCTTTCCTGACTGGCCTACGTGCTCGGATAAGGGTCTGGTATGGATTTTGGGGGGACCCCCACGCCGTTTTTTCAGCGATGGGGGTCCCCCTTGAAATCCATACCAGACCGAAGGGCTTGGTATTGTCCGAGGGGGAAACCCCACGTCAATTTTTTCTTCATTGTGGCGGGGTTCCCCTTCATCCTCAGCACACAAGTCGCAATGCAAGTCGGATCATGATGATAGAGAACCATTGATTTTGAATAGAGGCAGAGAAACGCCGAACAAGACTTAACGCTCTTTTTACAACGTTAACTCTTGTTTAACACCTTTTACCGGTGTCTGGCCTTTCCAGTACTGCTCTTGAACACGAATTTCTGGCGTTCAGAAAAAAGCTCATAAACTCCACTGCTCATTAAAGCTAAAAAACGTCCATGTGTGCATGGACACATAGGCTAACAAAGTGGAGTTTATGGGCTTAAAAAAAAAAAAAAAAACACCCAAACTTCAACTGCAGTTTATCAGCTCCAGTGTGCATGGAGCCTTAGATAGATCAATGGCTGGCTTTAGACAACAAGTATTGTTTCTATGAAAAAAATAACTGTACATGTAAAGATTAAAGTTTATTTACCTTGTCTGCTGACCCAGTGGCCAAGATAAATTCACTGTAGGGATTGAAAGAAAGGCAGTTGACTTCTGCTGTGTGAGCATCTACAGAATGGCTAGGCTTTGATGTGTTGTTGGACCGGGTATCCCATCTAGAAATACAAAAAGAACCAAATCATACTGTTATAACCAACCACAAAATTGAAAGTCCCTGCATTAGAAACTGTTCACTTAGTTTTGGTTCCAAAACCAGGCATACATGGTGATTTCCAAAACTGTGTTGCCCACTCTATGCTAGAGCTATGTTCAGCTCAGTAAAGGTTTAAATGAAATGGCACTACCCTACAACATAAGCATGAGGAAAACTAGTACACTGCTAAACACAAAATGCATTTCAGAATCTTCTGTTACACTAGTTTGACAGAAGACATCACCCTTCTGGCACCTAATCATGAACAGGTCCAATGTTGTTCTTAAATCAAAACCAAGAGGCTTTAAACAATTATTCAAAGTAGCAAACTTTTTCAGGAGATCCTAAAATGCATTTTTTTTTAGAACCGATTTAATTAGGTTGCTCTAGAGCTGCGCGATTAATCAAGAATCGTTATCGCAATTTTTTCCCCCCGTTACGATCTTGACAAAAGCGTTTCACGATTCTTGCTACGTAAAGAATTCGCTCTGCTCTTCTGAAGCCACAGCCATCAAAACAAAAGGAAGGAAAAACCAAAAGGCAGTCTGCCAAGAATCACAACATTCTTTAGCAGTGGAACGAAGTCTAAACATTGTAACAGTTTGTCAAAGGAATAGACTAGTGTGTAAGTGAGGAAAGTTTAACCACTTAAAAACTAAGGCCAGATTCACACTGGAACCGGCTGCAGATCACACAGGAGTGCTGTGCGTCCCTGTTCCCCATTTCAGGGATGAATCAGGGCAGAATCTATGCCTGAATTCTGCCCTGAAACGGAGCCAAATATGCAAAGCATTTCTGTGCAGTGTGCTCCGCAGCCGCAAAGGAAATATGTGAACTGGCTCCATAGGGAGCCAGTCACATTATCTTGCTATGCAAATTGGATGTGGAGAAACTCGCATCTAATTCGCATAGGTGTGAACCCAGCCTAAACCTTTTTCTGACATTTGTTGGTTTCAAGTTAAAATGTTATTTTTTTTGCTAGAAAATTACTTAGAACCCCCCCCCCCCCAAACTCTATCTGTATCTTTTTAGTAGAGACCCTAGAGAATAAAATGATGGTTGCTGCAATATTTTATGTCACATGGTATTTGCGCAGCGATCTTTCAAATGCAATTTTTTTTTTTTTTTTAGAAAAAATTACTTTAATGAAAAATAAATAAAGAAAAAAACCCACCAGTGCTGCCAGCAGCTTTACATTGCCAGTCTGTGCAAGAAAGTGCTGTTACTGGCAACATTTCCAGCGAAGAAGCCAGTTAAGTTAAAAATAGTATACAGTGGGGTATGAAGCAAAAAAAACCAAAAACACACCCCAAACAGACCACCACTTTAGGTTTACATCCTTTGTTTTTAAAGACATTTTTATAATCTTTAGGAAGACTCACATCATGAGCTTCTGGTCATCTGCCACTGATCCAAACAAAGACTCATGTAGTAAGTGCCAGGAAACATCTTCCACCACTGCAGTATGTCCTGTGAAGATGGTCTTGGCATCTACAACTTTTCCTTCCTTGGGGACTGCACTGATATCCCATAGGCAAATAGTCTGTAGAAAATACAAAAATTGTACGTACCATAAGAAACATGGCAAAAGCAAAAATTTACGCAAATTAGCACATCACAAGGTAAACGCAGCAATGTCAGCTACTCACATGATCATCAGATGCACTAAGCAAATTTCCACTGAGGTTAGGATTCCACGACAATCCATAGCCTTCCTTTTGGTGACCACGAAGCCTAAGATCTGGATTACACTCTCCTGAAGGATCTAAGCCAGGAAACAAGAATGAAAGAAAATACCTAGTAAACTCAAAAAACAGTTGGTGCGTACTCCTTGCCAAAGAATTTTCTCAATCACACAGTGGGTAGAAGTCCACATGGGTTTCTTTTCAACATCTTCACATGTCTGCCACCTGTTTTTTTAATAGGTCTGAATGAAGACCTGGAAGTCCAAAGTGTCCTCTAGGTTTACCAAGTACTCCTTCACATACCCCCGGCTGTCCAGCTTGGGATGCGGCCCGTTCGGTGTGTATACACGTACGTATATGTGAACTCCCCACTTCCTTGGCCCATCATGCTTCACTGATTGAGTGTTGTGTGTATTGCCAATGGTGCTACCAACAGCAAAAAGATAAATCAGCAATTATGAATAGTACTACTACTTCGCATTTAGGTCACAATCATTCCTCCAGGAATCATTCATCCAAATGAACTATTCATACATGTAATCTGTTACCCTTTCATTACTATTTACAGTCAACCACCCCCCTTTTCTGTGTTGTGTATATACCTTTTATACTTCACATTAGGTGCCTCCCCTCACACCCCCCACACAGGCCAGCAGCATGACCTATCACAGGCCATCATGCATGCAGGCCCCTCCCATAGTGTGGCTCCTCAAGATCCTACAGGCTAGGAGATGCTGGTGCAGTCCATGCTGCAACGCATGGCCCGTCCACTCCCTGCATCAATGACAGTGCGTTCCAGGATCCGGCTCACACATCACAGCTTCACTGTGCAGTCGTCTACTTCCCTCCCCCTCCTCACTCACATTGTGAGCGCCAATGATGCTGATTGCTGCACAGTTGCAACTTAGCAGTGGACTCTGCACAGCACCTAGACAGGTGAATTGCCACACTAGCCCAGCAAAGAGTTGGATTTCCAGGCACAGATCTCTGGCTGAGGCACCTGAACTAATTACTAGGTAGGTCATTAAAACCAATGCTCCGTCTCATCTTCAGTAATGTCTAGATATTTTAAAGACACTACACTTGGTTGTTTTAGACAAAGGCCACTTTACTGTGTGAGGTTATACCCATAGGTCTTCCTGACCAAAAAAAAAACAAAAACAAACACACACACGCTCTACAGACAACTGCATTTGAGTTTATCCCCCCATGGTGCTGAGGTAAGTCAGACTCATCTCTTAAACCCCCCACCCCCTGCATTATTTTCATACCTCCTCATCATGAAAGTTTATACAGGGTCAGCTGTGTTAGGGGCGGCACAGTGGTGTAGTGGGTAGCACTCTCGCCTCAACCACAACACTACCTGCCTGGAGTTTGCATGTTCTCTCTGTGCCTGCGTGAGTTTCCTCCGGGTACTCCGGTTTCCTCCCACACTCCAAAGACATGCTGGTAGGTTAATTGGCTTCTGTCCAAAATTGGCCCTAGTATATGAATGTGAGTTGGGGGACCTTGGATTGTGGGCTCCTTGAGGGTAGGGACCAATGTGAGTGTGCGATGTATATGTGGAGCGCTGCTTAACTTGACGGCGCTATATGGGTACCTTAATAAATAGGGATAATTGTAGACACGCACCCGCACTCACTCAGGTTGAACTGGATGGACTGGGGTCTTTATTCAACCTTACTAACTATGTAACTATGTGTTCATAAGTGACATTTAGTTTCTCCTGCCTTGGTGCATTAATATCAGTGTCATTGCGTCACCACCACTTTATGTGGGCAGTGAAGTTCCCATGGTTTCCAGCACCATCATTTCCAGTCTCAGTGCTTAACTCTTCCACATGCTTATTCATATTTTCACTATACCATTAATACTGTAACCCTTATTTGCATGTTATGTTTGCACACACACATATACATACATTATAATTATATATATATATATATATATATATATATATATATATATATATATATATATATATATATATATATATATATATATATATATATATATATATATACACACACACACACATTTTTTATGCCCATTTAATATAGAACACTGCAATGTGGACGGATAAATCCCAAGCATATTTCACTCATATGGTTACACCACTCAACGAGTTATACCACCCATCCAGTTGTCTCCATTAGAACATGTGGACCAAGGCTCTGATCAAGAGGAAAACCCTTGAAAACCCATTAGCCAAGTAGTCATCTCATTTCATCCCTTGTATGGGTATTATTTTATCTCAAACTATCAAGTGACAACATTGTTGTTAGTTCTTATTACCATTTTAATTTTGAATAAGTAGTATCCATCCCTATACTAAACTTATTACAATAAACTCTTTACTATGATTCACGCATCAGGCCAGGCGCCTTCCTTTTTTTTTCTACTAAGTAACTCAAATAACCACTCATTACAACCATCTCTGAACACACAACGCATCAAACCTTGAAGCAGTTGGGGACCACACCGGGTGCCACTCCTGTCAGCTAAGAACAGGAAACTGAGGCTACAATTTACACAGGCTCACCAAAATTGGACAATAGAAGATTGGAAAAACGTTGCCTGGTCTGAGTCGTCTAGATTTCAGCTGTGACATTCAGATGGTAGGGTCAGAATTTGGCTTAACCGCTTCCGGACCGCTCCACGTACATTTACTGCGGCATGCCGGCCCAAGTGCGCAAAATCACGTACCTGTACGTGATTTCGTGCACGTAGTTTAGGGGGCATGCGCCCCGCTCCCGCTGTGATTGGACACAGCTGGAGCCAATCTGCGGGTTCGGCAGCCGCAATTTTTTTTTAACCAAAATTTGTAGCAGAATACATATTGGTCTAAATTGATGAAAAAAATTTGTTTTGTTTTTTTTTTGCATATGTATTATAGCAGAAAGTAATATATATTTTTTTTCAAAATTGTCGGTTTAAAGCGCAAAAAATAAACCGAAGGAGGTGATCAAATACTACCAAAAGAAAGCTCCATTTGTGGGGAAAAAAAAAAAAAAAATGAATGATCGATTTTATTTGGGTGCAGGGTCGCACAACGCGCAAAAAAAATGGCCGGGTCAGGAAGTGGGTAAAACCTTCAGGGGCTGAAGTGGTTAAAACAATATGAAAGCATGGATCCATCCTGCCTTGTATCAAAGGTTCAGGCTAGTGATGTAATGGTGTGGGGATATTTTCTTGGCACAGTTTTGGCCCCTACCAATTGAACATGGTTTAAATTAGAGGTCGACCGATAAAGGTTTTTCTCTGGCCAGTATCTAGAAATCGAGGCGGACAATGGCCAATATGATACCGATTTTTGCAGCTGAATCCCCCCCCGCTTTCAGCATGTACAAGTCTCCCAGCCCTGTGTCCCAGACTGTATAATGTTCCTAGCATCTTTCACCCCCCCCCCCCCCCTTCCGTGTTCTGCACTAACCTCCTCTTGATGACCCCCTTGTATCATCTCCAGGCTGACTCCAGCTGAACGCCATTACCCCTGCTTACTGATTTTACTTTACCTCCAGTAGTTTATTGTAAATAGTAGTGTGGCAATTACCCATTATACTAAAGATCGGTATGTGGAGTTAATAAAATCAACAGTTGTGCCCCACCAGGCCGGCACCCAATGGACAATGCCTGGCTGCTGAGTTCATCGCCCCATCCAGGCACTGACAGGCCTTAATAGAAAGCACTGAAGGGCCACACTGAGCGGATATAGTGTAATGGTGTGAGAAACTGACATGTGTAACTGAATGCAGAGAGACCAGCTGTCAAAATTCAGCGGTGATGTTGGGGGTAGGCGGGACCCAACAGCTATCAAACACCAGCCAATGAGTGGGCTGCTTAAGGGGGCGGGGCCACACATAGTGGCCCACCAGATCCCATTGGCTGGGTCCCGCCCACCTGACATCAATGCTCAATTTCGACAGCTGGTCTCTATCGGCATTCAGTTAGATATGTCAGTTTCACACTCAGTGGCTCTGGCAGGCATCAAGCGCCGCTCTGCCAATGGAGTGTGGAGAAGAGAGGAGGAACACTTGTTGGTCGACAGGGCACGGTGCGGTCAGTGTTAATCTGCCCAATTATCGGCGGATGCCGATTTCTTAAAAAAGGCCAAATATCGTCCGACATCTAGTTTAAATGCCACGGCCTACCTGAGTATTGATGCTGACGATTTCCATCTCTTTATGACTACTACCGTCAGCAGGATAATGCACCATGTCACAAAGCTCAAATCATCTCAAACTGGTTTCTTGAACATGACAATGAGATCACTGTACTCCAATGGCCTCCACAGTCACCAGATCTCAATCCAATAGAGCACCTTTGGGATGTAGTGGAATAGGAGATTTGCGTCATGGATCTGCAGCAACTGCATAATGCTATCGTGTCAGCATGGACCACAGTCTGAGGAATGTTTCCAACACCTTGTTGAATCCATGTCACAAAGAATTAAAGTGATTGTAAAAGGCAGAAAATCCTTTAAACCTAACGCATTCTATGGATTAAGATAAAAATGCCTCATGTGTGTGCGCGCAGCAGCCCCCCCCCCCCCCCCATTTACCTGAGGTCCCTCTAGGAACAGTGATGTTGTAGGAGTGTCTCGGCTGCCCAGGACTCCCCTCAGTGGCTGAGATAGCAGCGCAGTGCCATTGACTCCCGTTGCTGTCAAAGTCAGTCAGCAAATGACAAGAGACAAGGGGCAGGGCCAGGCCATGGCTCAGTATCTGAATGGACACAGGGAGCTGTGGCTCGGCTTGGTTGCCCCTATAGAAAGCGGCTTGCTGTGGGGGTACTCAACAGGAGGGAGAGGCCAGGAGCACCGAAGAGGGACCAGAGAAGCTGAGGATCCAGGCTGCTCTGTGCAAAACCACTGCACAGAGCAGGCAAGTACACAGTTTTTTTTTTTTTTTAATTGCTAAAAAAAAAAAAAAAAAAAAAAAAAAAAAATATATAAACACGAGACAATCACTTTAAAGGCAGTTCTGAAGGCAAAAAGGGGTCCAACCCGGTGTACCTAATAAAGTGGCTGGATAGTATAGATCTATATAAAAAACATTTTGTTAGAACTACTGCAGATTCTTACCTGGCTTGGATGGGTGTTTAGTGTAATCAAACACAAGGACATCACTGGATGGTGTTTTGGTTGCAATGATGCAGGGGTTTTGAGGCATGTAGCGAGCCCTGTTTACCTCTCCTTCATGGTTAATTTTAATCTCAATTTCTATTTTACCACTGACTGAGCCAAAGCCTCCAAACTCTGCAAAAGGTTATAAGAAAAAGGGATTAGATACATGCAATTTCTTGGAGAAAACTTTAGGCAGCACTCATTTCAGTACTGGAATTGCAGTTTCACATTTGTTATTGAGTGGACTTACTCCATTACCTTACCCTCCGTGTGAGAGTGTCCAGTGCCCATTCACATTTTTTTTCTGTAGAGGTTACGAACCCTTTACACAGTGATTAATGCAAGTACTTTCTGGTCAAAATCGGTCCGTTCGTAACATGTTACACTCATTTTCAAGGTATAACATGTTACAAACATTGATCTTATCCTTCAGACTGATCCACAACAAAGGCTCCAGGGTGAAGCATGTACCCCACCACAGCACCTGAAGTTTGCCCACTAAGGGACCAAATAGTGGGCGCAAGCGTCAATACGAGCATTACAAATGGGAGAACCGGTATTTTTTTGTGGAGTTATAGCAGATGACCAGCATAATCGTAATGGTTAAAGCATGCATCCTAAAGATTGTGAAAATAAGCTGAATTGAGTACTGGTTCACTTATGGACACATGCAAGATTCTTACAGCCTGGACTAACCTCCTTTCTCACTATCGTAGTGAGATGCGTCGAACTGAGCATCATCATTAGGAAGTTGCACACTGGCAATCACAAGGTGATTCTGTTCATCAGATGTGTGAGTTCCAAGAACCAAGCGATGGATACTAAAATCTTTTCCTTCAGGCCTGTAAAAATGTCAGATTGTTAGCCAAAATAATATATAAAAAGCAGTAATTTGATGACAGCACCTAGAACGCTGTTATAGATCGTTGTTATAGCAGGATACCCAGGGGCGCTGTTAGAAATCACAGGGCCCCGTACAGCATACCAGAACTCCCCCCCCCCTCCACTTGCAAAAATTTCAAATTCAAATCGAAAATCCCCCTCATCCTCTCTCTTTTCAAGCTTTCTATCCTAGCACAAATCTTCTCCCCCCTCCTTCCTATTAGCCAAAACTCCCCCACCCCCTCCAAGCACAAATCTACTTTCTTTAATCTCCCTCCTAGGACAAATTATCACAAATCCCTATTCATAGCACAAGCCCCTTCAAGTTCTTCCTCCCAATCCAAGTCCCCCCTAGCACAAACATCCCTTTCTCCTGGTTCAACCACCCTGTAACACAAAGCCGCCCCCCACATTACAGATATCCGACCAGCCCCCAACTTACAGGGGAAACCACCAACAGCCAGGAGGAGGAGCGCTGTGTTCTGCTCTCCTGTCAGAAGAGCTCTAGTCTTTACAGTACCTGAGACCGGATCACCCTTACAGTAGATCGCATGGCACAGTACACACACTCCCCCATCCCCTGCATGACTGCTCACCTCCCAGCAGCAAATGTGGATAGGGGGCAGTGTGTGTATACAGTGACAGGAGGGGAGAGCAAAACACAGCGCACCTCCTCCTGGCTCTTCACTCACCGCTCATGCCTTCAGGTTTCCGTCTCCTCGTCCTGGCTGTAAGTGCAGGCTGGGGAAGGAACTCAGCGGCGGACAGCCATGGGGGCAGAACAGAAATCAACCCACCCCAGCACTCCCTAAATTCAGCCCTCTCTCTCACCCAGCCTGAAAGCCGGCGGGAGGGAGAGGGGGGAGAAACCAGCTCTGAGTTGATGGGTGAGAAGCGCTGTCATCCTTGGTTCTCTGCTCCAACGATCCTCTGCTGTTCTGAGCCCCTGTGTGCCCAGGCCCCCTACAGGAGGACCGGGGTTCCCCCGCTATCAGCGGCCCTGGGGATACCACGGCCATACTTACTGCATGCCACAGCATGTAACAAATGACATTTGTGAGTTCTGAATGCATCATGTCCACATATTTAAAATCACCGCAAAAAGGGTCCACTTTCTGCCATTCAGCAGCACTGGCGCACAAATAGACCGTAAATACACTTTAGTTCTTAAAGCTGAATTCCAGGAATTCAGCAACCTTGCAATAAGTTAAGGTACTCTGAATTAAGTCCAAAAAGGTGCCCACTACCCCTGGGCTTATCTCTATTTCTGAGGTTTATTAGTGCTCCAGCAGCATAGCTTCTTGAGGCTGGCCTTAGCCTCTTCAAATGCAGAGTCAATGAAGCACTATGCCCACCCACCGCTGCTCCTCCTAATCATAGAAGTCCTTGTACAATTTGAAAACATTCACAAAATGCAAAAGGCTTCTGTCCGATATAAATAATGATACAGCCACGATGTGACAGGCAGCTATTAGGCCTTAATGTATGGTATTACCTGTACTTTTTACAAAGTTGCTGAATTTGTGGAATTCAGCTTTAAAAGTAAACTTGTACTTCGCCCCCCGGAAAGGAAAAAGTAACAAGTTCACTTTACTGTCCCTCTTTACAGCTGCACACACAACATTGCTTCACTCTGCCATGCTTATGTAAGCGGAGTGTAGGGTCGAAACAAATTGATCAATTGGCAACTAATCGATTATGAAGATAGTTGACAACTATTTTCATAAGCGATCAGCCAACTGATTCATATCAGAAAATACAGTTCAGCACACAGACAGCTCAGTAAGTGCCTGAGAATTTGTGAATGTGTGAGAAGCACTGCCTCATGGGACATGTAGTCCTGGGCAGGAAGTGAGCGGTTCTAAAGGCAGAAGTTTTTTTTTTGCCTTACTATATGAGCACTCTATACTATACAGCTTGCTATTGGGGCACTCTGAAGATAGGAGGAGCCAGGAGTCGGTGAGGGACCCCCGAAGAGGAGAATCAGGGATGCTCTGTGCAAAACCATTACAGAGCAGGCAAGTATAACTTTTTTTTTTTTTAAACAAACACTTTTAGTACTACTTTAATATAAAAGATTTATATCTCCCCTCCACCCTTCATATAGCTTCATGTCTGACTCTAGGTAAAATGCACATATATCCTAGTTCTGGGTGTAATATATATTTCACAGTATAAATGAACCCCTTACAGTAGCGATCTGATCTTTTTGCACTATAAAGAGCTCATTTTAGTTTTTTTTTTAAACTCCATGACAAGCGATACAAAAAAAAAAAAAGTTTTTCTGCTCCGAGTTTTCCTGTCACTGTGGTCAAAAACGAATGCCGATTTGACCCCACTAATGATTAGAAAATCAAACGAACATTCTTAAAACGAACATTTTTTTGAAAGGAAGACATTGTTTTTGTATGGCCAGCATAAGTGACAGCAGGAGCAGGTAGCTTTTTTCAAGCCACCGGCCTATGACAAGGGAGTATGTCATAATATATTACAGTTTTGTCTGAAAATCCGCAAAACTTTATTTTTTTCTTTAAATAAAAAAAAGTTTGATCTCGGAGTCTAATGACATTTACCAGATTCAACCTCTAATAGTTGTTACAGTATTTCTCTTCTGTTTCAGAGTGGATTAGATTTTGCTTCCCAACCATATAGTTGGTTATTTATATTTACCACTGCATATACAGTAGATATTTAAGAATGACTTTTTTTCAACTTTACATATTAACTAATTTATACACCACAATTTAAGATCATTATCCTATTAATCGAAACAATAATCGGCCAACTAATAGATTATGAAAGTAATCGTTCATTGTAGCCCTAGTTGAGTCACCAGAGTTAAGGCTTACACAGGGCTGAAGACTTTTCCCACCAAGCGTGTAACACACTTCCTGTCCTAGAGGGACTATGCTTTCTCACCATACTGTATCTATGGAGAAGCAGCATTGCCTCACAAGGAGAGGGCTGCATAATTTCTTCATTAACCACTTGTCGACCGCCACCTGCACATATACTTCAGCACTTTAAAGATGATATCTCGGTAACTGCAGCAGCTGCTGCCACAACCGAGGTATCCATCTCTTCAGGAGCCGGTCATGTTTACAATAATGGTGGTCTCTGCGGTGGACTCGCCGCGAGATCACCGTTATTGGTGGCGGGAGAGGTGCCACCACCCTCTCGCCGCTTACCGGAGCCGTCGGCAGCGACGATCGGGACCTGTTCGTGGCCGGGTATGGAGACAAGTGAGGGGAAGATAGCCCCCACCCGTTTCCATACCATAGCAGGGTCATAACTTCACTTCCGCCCATACGTCTTAAAGGCCCATTTTTTTCAAATGACAATTTTTTTTTTTTTTTATTTATTGCATTTAAGTCCAAATATGAGATCTGAGGACTTTTTGACCCCATATCTCATATTTAAGAGGACCTGTCATGCTTTTTTCTATTACAAGGGATGTTTATATTCCTTGTAATAAAAGTGACCCCCCTTTTTAAAAAAAAAAAAAAAAAAAAAACAGTGAAGAAATAAAATCAAGTAAAATAAATAAGAAAATTTTTTTTAAAGCGCCCCATCCCGACGAGCTCGCACGCAGAAGCGAACGCATACGTGAGTAGCGCCCGCATATGAAAACGGTCGCCAAACCACAAATATGAGGTATGGCCGCAATCGTTAGAGCGAGAGCAATAATTCTAGCCCTAGACCTCCTTCAACTCTTTAAACGTCGCCTATGGAGATTTTTAAGTGAAAAAGTTTGACGCCATTCCACGAGCGGGCGCAATTTTGAAGCGTGACATGTTGGGTATCAATTTACTTGGCGTAATATCTTTTACAATATAAAAAAAAATTGTGCTAACTTTACTGTTGTCTTTTTTTTTTTTTTTTTAATTCAAAAGGTGATTTTTTTTCCCCAAAAAAAGTGCGCTTGTAAGACCGCTGTGCAAATACGGTGTGGGAAAAAAAAAAAAAAAAAGTATTGCAATGATCGTCATTTTATTCTCTAGGGCATTAGAAAAAAATAAAAAAAAAAAAAAAAAAAAAAAAAAAAACCACACACAATATATAAATGTTTGGGGGGTTCTAAGGCCCCTTTCACACTGGGGCGGTGCGGGTGTCGGCGGTAAAACAGCGCTATTTTTAGCGCGGTTTTACCGTCGTTTTTGCGGTTGTATTCGGCCGCTAGCGGTGCGGTTTTAACCCCCGCTGGTGGCCGAACAAGGGTTAAATCCGCTCGTACAGCGTGGCTATAGCCGCGGTATTACCGTGGTATAGCCACGCTGTCCCATTGACTTCAATGGGCAGGAGCGGTGAATACACCGCTCCAAAGAAGCGGTTGGCAGGACTTTTTTTACCGTCCTGCCAGCGCACCGCTTCAGTGTGAAAGCCCTCGGGCTTTCACACTGAACAAACAGTGGAGGCTGTTTAGGGGCGGTTTGCAGGCAGTATTTTTAGCGCAATACCGCCTGCAAACCGCCCCAGTGTGAAAGGGGCCTAAGTAATTTTCTAGCAAAAAAAAAAGTTTTAAACTTGTAAGCACCAAAATCTCAAAACGAGGCTAGTCCTTAAGTGGTTAACAAAAAAGGAGGTGTTCTATAGGCCACAGTGATAGCTTGGAAGTAGAACTGGTAGCCAGAGTGCAGACTGCACAGAAAATGAAAAGCTGACAAAATTTCTGATACAGTCAACATGTATTTTTAGCATATATTAAAAATACATCAAAATGGTGGTTTTAAACTTCCCATCCTCTACGGCCAAAAATTTACTGTAGATTTACTTTAATAAAGATTGCATAATCAGATTGTACCTCGTTTTTGGGGGTAATAGGAAAAATGATAAAATATTAACTTTGCAAGACCTTTGTTACTTTGGTGAGAAACTCACCTGGTGACATCTGGGAGCCACTGAGCTGTTAGACTGGGCCACTCCAGGGCATGGGTCATTACCAAATCATAGAGAAAGGGAGTGTTCTTTTTCCAGATCTTGTACTCTTCATTGATAACCCGCTCCTCCACAGCATCATCAAATGCAGCTGTGTGCAGAAACAGAAGACAGTAATAAAGTCTAGCCAAACTTCCCCCCCCCCCCATTCTCAGAACACAAGAAGGCATTTTCAACGCAAGTATGATAAATATACTAATAGAAATTTAGGTCATCTTTTTTCAATGGTAAATGCAGCTGGAAAGCTGGATTTCTCCTGCACCTTGCGAGATGGCTAAGCCCCAAGTTCCTGCAGACAGAGCAATGTTGCTGTCAATCTAAAGGACTGTGGGTGCAGCTGACATGAAATATTCACTGACAGAGGAGCACCTATGTAAAACACATAGAAAAAGCACCACCTTGTGCAAATTCAACAGAACTTATTTCCCATTTTTAATAAAGTTTTATTAAAAATATTGCAAGGTACGCGCTCTGTCCATTTTAGGAACTGTATATAAAGGATGGCCCAGCTAGAAGACCATGGTGTATACTTTGTATTCTGGAATTCTACAGGATCACTAGAATGAACTTTGGAAGTTATAAACTACACATTGGATCGTATTCTAACACTTCAGTACTAGCTGATGGTATATAAATTTTCCACGTAGAAGAGAACATGTCACCAACACACCAGGTGTCATTTTACTGTCTGAATGTTTACTGAAGCAATCCCATCACAAACAGCATACGTGACGCTGATTGTGATGCTTAAAAAAAAAAAAAAAAAAAAAAAAAAAAAAAAAAAAAAAAAGGGATGAACGTTTGTTACATGGTTAAGCGCAACTCAGGGAAATCTGAAATTCTGCCTTGCAGTGCAGCTGTGCCTGCTCTACAAAAGAGTAAAAATCGCTTTAACTTTGCTCTGCTCCCGGCAGTGAACTATTTCTTGGTGTCATCACGTTCAAGGCAGAGCTATGGACCCTACGTCGGTCTCGATGACGTCAGGGCCTTAGACACTTTGAATGCCCCCTAGACCTGAACAAGGTGCAGTCAGACTGCAAGGGAGAATTTAAGTTTCCCAGGTTGGGCTTTAACCACTTGACCAGACCATTTTTTGGCTATAAGCTACTGCGTTACTTTCACTGACAATTGCGTGGTCATGCAACGCTGTGCCCAAATAAAATGTGTAATTGTTCCCCACAAAGAGCTTTCTTTTGGTGGTATTTGATCACCTGTTTTTTTTTTTTGTTTGTTTGTTTTTTGTGCTATAAACAAAAAAAAAGACTGACAAATTTTGCAAAAAAAAAACCCAATATTTTTTACTTTCTGCTATAAAACATCCAATAAAAAAAATAAAAGTATTCATACATTTAGCCCAATATGTATTCTGCTACATGTTTGTGGTTAAAAAAAAAAATCCCATTAAGCATATATTGACTGGTTTGCGCAAAAGTTATAGCATCTACAAACTACAGCATATATACTGGAGTTTTTATTATACTAGTAATGGCAGCGATGGGCCCCTTATAGTGGAACTGCAATAGTATGCCACTGACACATTGTGGGAACCAGTGACACTAATCCAGTGATCAGTGCTAAAAATATGTACAGTCATTAAGGCTGGGAATGGGTAAACATCTAGAGTGATCAAAGTGTTAAATGTGTGCCTAACCCGTGTTTTTATTAAGGGATGTGCTGGATTTTATTCCCTGCTTTGCAGTGAAAGTAAATCCAGCACATCCCTGCTGACAGGACAGAGGTCTGTCTATCTTACACAGGAAGATCTCCATCCTGCGTCTCTCCTCACCGATCATTCGAGCTTACAATCTAAGAGGGGGGGTCAAGAGATAACGGCGGGGATGGGCTGATGGAGAAAATAAATATACAGTTGCAAGCTGGGGGCCAGATAGGCTTCTCTGAAGAGATGACATGGAGAGAAAAAAAAAAAAATTAAAATATATAAATATATATACATACATACATACATACACACACACCACCCTGTAGCAGTAAATCTGCTGGAGAAGTCATTATGCCGGAGTTCAATCCCATTAAAAAAGTCAGCAGCTACACATACTGTAGCTGCTGACTTTTAACATTAGGATACTTACCTGTCCAGGAGTCCAGCGATGTGGGCACTGCAGCTAATGTTTACATTGGCTGGTCAGGAGCTGCTGCCATTGTGGCTTCAAGGTCGGGTCCTTACTGCACATGCGTGCTGTTCTCTCACTGGCCCAGCAGAAGGGGGCCAAGCTGCTACCTCCCAGAAGTGGGGACAGGGTAACAGGTACCCGCTCCCACCCAAAATGTGCCAAATGAGGCACCTGTTTGGGTGTAACTCCGCTTTAAGTGGTTATAAACCCTTACATATAACCAGTGAAGTGACTGGCTTCAGGCAATACACAGGAGAAACAAAGTCCTACACCTATCTGCAGTCTTCTCTACATCCATTCACAGTGCTGAATTATAAAGCTTGTCTGAGTGTTAAAGTGGAGTTCCACCCACTTTTACAACTCTTCAGCATCCCTCACTAAACTGTGCACTGTAAACGAATTGGATATTTTTTTTCTCAGCATCTACTGTATATCTGCTGTATTCATTTTTCACTTCCTCCTCCCTGGCCGCGGCCCATCGCATCATTTCCTGTTTGCAATGCCTTCTGGGAAGGGACGGCAACTTCCTCTGACACTGCCGTTGCTATGGAAACCTGACCTGAAACCTATTACACTGCTTGTGCTGCACTGGGCATGTGCGAGATATGCAAGGATGAGATGCAGGAAGAAATACAGTCTGGCTTCAGATGCCCACACTTAAGATGGCCACGGCCTGCTGTAAGTTTATAAAATAACAAACTACTGCTATAAACTAACAAAACAGACCTTAGTTTACAGACTAACTTTACTAGAATACATTAAGCTTGTGTATTATAGGGGTATTTTTATTTAAAAAGTATAATTGCGGCCGGAACACCACTTTAACCGGTTCAATACAGGGCATTTTCACCCCTTCCTTCCCTGGCCAATTTTTAGTTTTCAGCGCTGTCGCACTTTAAACGACAATTGCGCGGTCGTGCGACGTTGTACCCAAAAAAAATTGACGTCCTTTTTCCCCCACAAATAGAGCTTTCTTTTGGAGGTATTTGATCGCCTTTGCGGTTTTTATTTTTTGCGCTATAAACAAAAGAAGAGCGACAATTTTGAAAAAAAAAAAAACACAATATTTTTTACTATAATAAATATCCCAATTTTTAAAAAAAAAAAAAAAAAAAAAAAAAATTTTTTCCTCAGTTTCGGCCGATACGTATTCTACATATTTTTGGTCAAAAAAAAAAAAAAATTGCAATAAGTGTATATTGATTGGTTTGCGCAAAAGTTATAGCATCTACAAAATACGGGATTTATGGCATTTAAAAAAAAAAAATAAAAAAATATTTTTTTAGCGGCGATCGCGATTTTTTTTCATGACTGCGACATTATGGCTGACACATCGGACACTTTTGACACATTTTTGGGACCATTCACATTTATACAGCGATCAATGCTATAAAATTGCATTGATTACTGTGTAAATGTGACAGGCAGTGAAGGGGTTAACCACTAGGGGGCGGGGAGGGGTTAATATGTTTCCTAGGGAGTGATTCTAACTGTAGGGGAAGGGACGTACAAGGGGAGGAGACCGATCAGTGTTCCTCCGTTCTGGGAACACAGATTGCTCTCCTCTCACCTGACAGGACGTGGATCTGTGTGTTTACACACACAGATCCACGGTCCGGCCCGGTTAACGGGCAATCGCGTGTGCCCGGCAGACATCGCGGCCGCCGGGCACACGCACCAGGTCCCAAGCAACGCGGCGGGTGCGCGCCCCCTAGATGGCCGGGAATCCCAGGACGTCATATGACGTCCACCCAGGATGGGAGACCCCATCCCAGGACGTCATATGTCTATGGCTGGGTAGGGAAGTGGTTAAGGGGGGATGCAGGCCTAGAACTGAAGTAACACTCTGCAGAGCTCAGTGAGAACTACGAGAGCTGGAGGACACAGCACCCAGGAAATGAGCTGAGGCTGTCAATCAACTGGAGGTCCCTCCCCTGTCACCATTTTTCTCTTGGTGTCAGGAAAACTTGTCAGAAGTGATTCCTGTTGATAGCAAAGGAATGAAGCAGCAGACAGAAATGACACTTAGTGCTTTTAATTGAGACACACTGTACAGGGATATACTTTGTTCCTATTTCATGTTTGAGGTTTACAACCACTTTAAAAAAAAACTGATCCCCAGTTTTACTATTACTTTGACTAGTTTGTTTGGGCCAAGCTGGCGCAAACAATCTGTTTTCCACGCTAACAGGGGTGCCCGTTGTATATGTAGCCTCAGCTACATTCAGTATGCAGCCCTGTGTTCTGGCAGTGTGATTGGAACTTCCCTTTCCACACAGGCAACAAAGCTACTCAGCCATTCATAGACAGCTTTGCATTCTACGAATGAATGCAAAGCCTCCCCTGATTGGCTGAGGTGGAGATTGTGAGGGTATCTGCTCACTTCTATTGGCAGGATCAACAGGTATGACTGAACGTTCCAGTGGGTAGGCAGACATTGAGGAATGCTGCTCTTCCTGGGAAGCCTATAGTTTAATGTTACGGTCTACTCTCATGAAGAGTGCACATGGAGGTGAGGAGACTATATTCTCTATATAGACTCTATGTAATAAATCCTACCAGCACCCTGAGGCGGGACAACCTACAACTCACACAGGGCTGGTCACTCCAGGCCCTCCAGCAGCCACAGGCTGTCCGGCGCGGTCATGGCTTCTCTCTACAGCCGGGAACTTTCCCTGCACTCACCCTCCTTGTCCGCCATAGCGCTCTCAGAAAGCAGCCTCTGTCCTCTGCCGCGCACACCTTCTGTCGCCGCTCTTCAGGCCAGCTTCTTACCACAATCCCCGGCGCTCCGGCCTGCTCCTCCTGCTATTGTTTCCCGCCTCCCCCGTGCCTCGCAGTCGCGCACCTTCGCGCCAACCCGAACCAATCGCAGACGAGAGTCGCAACGAATGGAGAAACTTAACGTCATCGAGTGGGCGGTCCTTAAGGTGGGAAATGTGAGGAAACTTTTGGTCGAGGAGTGCAGCACAGTAGGCGGGACTTGGCGTTTCCATGACAACCCGCGAATAATTAGGGGAGCGGTGCGTGGGACATGGGAGGGGAAAAGGCGCTGCACTGTAGTTGGACGAGTTTGAGTATAAGTGAAGGAATAGCATAAGCACGCATGGACTGTTATATTTTAATGTAACTGAAAGCCTTTTTTGTGCTCTACAGGGAGCAGCCTCGGGCATTATGCATTGGCTTTGAACGGGCTCGCTACATACACGCGGCAAATGCTTATTATAAGACGTCCCGTTCCATCCTAAACGTGAAAAAACATGGCAGCCGCATGAAGCGCAACCCGGAAGTCGGGCACGTGACAGGAAATTCCGGGACCCCGGAAGTGAGTACTGCGGAACAGTCCAGCCATGGATGAACGGTATTATACAATTAGCAAGGAGCAGACTGCCGTGAAAGCCAAGTACCCGGCTGTCATCAAGAAGTATGAATGTGGGTATCTGTCTTCTGTACAAAGGAATAAGGGGGTATAAAGTACGGCTGGTTTGTCCATTTAATCCTGGACACATATGAATTATACAGGTTCTGAGGCTAATTTAATGCGGATAAGGCACCACGTGAGTTTTATTACCACCCTAGCCACAGAAGCTGTGTAATTCATATGTGTTTGGTTTTAAAGGGATGAGGTGACAACTTAAGTGCACATCCACGTGTTCACATGAAAACTTACATAAGGGCATTTTTGGAAGGTTTCTCTACAGAGATGACAATTTAGAACCCCCGCCCCCTCTTGGTAGCTTAACCACCTTCCGCCCGGCTTATAGCAGAATGATTGCTGGGCAGTGGTTCAGTTACCCTGACTGGGCGTCAGGATGTCCAGCAGGATAACAGCCGCGATGCGCATTGTGGCGATCGACGTGTCAGTCTGACACACTGCTACACCGATCTCGGTTAAAGAGCCTCTGACGGAGGCTCTTTACCACGTGATCAGCTGTGTCCAATCAAGGCTGATCACGATGTGAACAGGAAGAGCTGTTGATCCGCTTTTCCTCACTTGCATTTGACAGACGTGAGTAGAGGAGAGCTGATTGGCTGCTCTCCTGACGGGGGGCCCCCCCTCAGATGCCGCCCAGGACCGCCAGGGATTGCCACCACTCTGGACCACCAGGGAAATGCCAATCAGTGCCCATCCCCAATGCCTGCCAGTGCCATCAGTGATGCCTATCAGTGCGGCATACCAGTGCCACGTATCAGTGCCACCCATAACTACCCATCAGTGCAGCCTTTCAGGCCCCATCAGTGCTGCCTACCAGTGCCCATCAGTGCCACTTCATCGGTACCGCCTTATCAGTGAAGGAGAAAACTTACTTATTTACAAAATTTTATAACAGAAACAAAAGAAAAACTTTTTTTTTTCTTCAAAATTTTCGGTCTTTTTTTTTTTTTGTTTATCAAAAAATAAAATACGCAGAGGTGATCAAATACCACCAAAAGAAAGCTCTATTTGTGGGAGCATAAATTCTGTTTGGGTACAGTGTAGCATGACTGCGCAATTGTCATTTAAACAGTGACAGTGCTAAAAATTGGCTTGGGCAGGAAGGGGGTGTAAGTGCCTGGTATTGTATTGGTTAAAGGGGTTGTAAACCCTCGTTTTTTTTCACCTTTAATGTATCCTATGCCGGAGGACTATTGGCCAGTAATTGTTTGCCGATTGTCCCTGCTTTGAATGAAGCTGGAAGCAACAAACATTTTGCCACTTTTGGTTTTAGAGCTGTCATTGCTCAGCTTCTGTGGTTGGGGAAGCAGCTAATCAATCATGAACTGTGCTTGATCAGCTTTGATTGAGTGCAAAGTTGACATTAGTGGTCTAAGGCTCAGTCAGTTTATACTAGTGCGACTCGGAGTGCTACTTTGATTTGACTTTCATTCATTTACACTCTCTGGCACTCAAGTCATATCAAAGTAGTCTAGGAACCTTTTCAAAGTCGCTGCAACTTTAAGTTGGATAGATTGGAAAAGGGTGCTATTGAAATCAATGGGCTGTGACTTGTCATGCGACTTTGTGTTCAAAGTTGCATGACAAGCCGCACTAGTGTGAATGGAGCGTAAAGGACCTGACATTTTTGTTATGCTATTGTATCGGGGGCTTTCGCTTAATTTTATTGCTATCACATAGACCCCTTTCACACTGAAGTGCTTTACAGGCTAAAAATAGCGCCTGTAAAGTGCCGCTCCTGTCTCTCCAGTGTGAAAGCCCGAGGGCTTTCACACTGGAGCGGTGCGCATGAAGGACGGTAAACAAAAGTCCTGCGAGCAGCATCTTTGCAGCGGTGTATACACTGCTCCTAAACCGCTCCTGCCCATTGAACTGAATGGGCACTGCTGCCGAACCGCCGGCTTGCAGGTCGTTTTATTCCTTTTTCGCCTGCTAGCGGGGGTTAAAACCGCCCCATTAGCGGCTAGAAACCCCTGCAGAAACGACGGTACCGCCGACGCCACAGTGTGAAAGGGGCCATAGGGGGTTTTTGAGCCCCTCTGTGATAGCAACGAAGTTAAATGAAAAATACATTTTTTTTTTTAAATCCACCCCATGTACATGCACATTCAACTGTAAATGCACATGTGGTGTATGCCTACATATAAAAATGATGATTGTTCTACACACATTGGGTATTGCTCTGAACACCGGAATGAGAGCAATAATTCCAGGGCTATCATTCATGACTAACTCTAAACTGATGGCCTGTAAAGCTATTATAGCATTGCCTACCAAAGTTTGTTGCCATTTCATAGGCTCATTTAAAGTGGTTGTATACCTTTTTTTTTTTTTTAACTTTTACCTACAGGTAAGCCTATAATAAGGCTTACCTGTAGGTAAAAAAAAATCTAAACCTGTACGGTTTAGGAGATATTCCCCTCGCAATGAGCCGCTGACTGCAGCGGCGCATGCGCACAGGGGATTCTCGGCTGACAGCCCGGCAAACTTGCCGGACAGAAGTCTCCCGTGCGCATGCGCGGGAGTGACGACATCGCGGCTCCGGCCACTCGCAGCGCCAGAGCCGCGATACCCGGAAGACACGCCGAGGGGAAATGTCAGCTCCCTCGGCGTGGACAGGATGAGATGCCGGCGCCTCGTTCTAAGGTAAGTAGTTCATTATGCCCTTTCCCTTGTAGGTGTAGGAAAAAAAAAAAACCCAGCGGGTATACAACCGCTTTAATCTTGAGGTTTTATACCCATTTACTCCACTCAACCTCATCTCTTCTATTTTACCAAAACATTGAGTATTATATTGTATTTGCGTGCACTGAAATTAACTTTAACATATTCTTTTACTGAAAACGTGAGTTTGATACTAATATTGTGTGACATACAATATTTTAACTGCCTCCATTTTATTCTCCAGGGTCTCTGTTTTCCGAAATGCTATAATATTTGGGGCTTTAACTAATCTTCAGGCCTAAAATGTGCATTTTAACGTTTGCAAAAAATATTTCGGAAAACAATTCTGGCAGCTAAAAGGGTTGCCCTAGTCTGATAGTCTGATCGTTAGTACACAGCTTTTGAAAGCCAATCATGACCATTCATGCAAAATTATCCGAAGGGAGAAACAGGAAAAATGTTCTCGTACAATACCAGACCATTAAATTTTTGCTTAATCAGAATCAGTACAGTTTTCGTTCGAAAAAAATAGGAAGAGCAAAACTACACATGCTCGAAAACGAAAGAATACATTACATCACTGAAGTTTTATTCTGTTATATGAGAATTTTTGTATGTTTAGTAACCTCTTGATTTTCAATTTGGAGACCAGCATGCAAAAAGAAAAACGGACGATCATTCCTCCAATAATCTCGTCGTGTGTACAAGGCTGAAGACTGAGAACTGAGCGATTAATGGCTGCTGATTACTCAGTTCTCAGGCTGCAGTGAGCAGAGAGTGGTTACGGTCAGTCACAGGCTCACCAGAGTGTGCTGGGCTGTGAAAGGGTGGGAGCGGCTTGTTCAGGCTTTCAGTGTCCCGCTGGGAGGCTGAGCCAGCTGCCAATCCAGGCATCTGGGTGGATCCTGACTGTAAAGTTGCGATCGATACAGAACTTGGACTGGCTGAGTGACGTCCGCCAACAGTGGGGTTTGGCCTACTGTCATTTGAAAACAGGTCATAGGAGTGCAGAACAAACTGCTCTCCTGTGATCCCCAGGAATATGGCCAAAAAAAAGTTTCGGCCATACTTCTCCTTTAACTATTCCCTAATCTATCCCCTAATCTATCCAAAATGAAAAAAATGGTGTTAGATCCACTTTATTGCAGTTCTCCCTAGCAGCACATGCTTGCCTTCACTCTCCTGTCACTCCATGCAGCTGTCAGGAAATCCCTGTGTAAACTACTAGACAGTAGACACTGAGGTCAGCAAAGGTAAGATTATATGAAAACAACTTGTTTGTAGTAGTGGATCCAGAGGTTTAGGTAGCTAAAAGGTTCACATGCAAATCTCTGGTATAAAAGTCGAGGTTGGCTCAGCCCCCTTTTGCTCCAAGAGTCTTCTAGCTGCTTTATAAAAAGGGTCCAGCAATGTCTAGGCTCTCCAGATGGGAAGAAAAGCCATGATTTGCATAGACCTAAAGTAGTTGTGTCTCTGAATATTTGTTTTCTCTAAATATAACCGCCACCTCTGCGCTTTTATAGCATATTACTAGTTTACATTGCCCAGGTTTATCAAAGCGAGAAGTAATATAAATCAATATATGATTTACCTTTTAATTCATGTGCAGTTTGATTAGAAATGTTACAATGTTAAGAAATTGGTATCAATGTTAATACCTTATGGTAACATTTAATACATGCCTGTCTGTTCCATCAGTATGTAATAATGTATCAGCCTGTAACACAGCAGAATTTGTCAAGCCCTGAATACTCAGATTCTCCTGCATGTGGGGACTTCATAATCTAATATTGTAAGAGAGTTTGGCCCCTTTCACACAAGTGTCTCCGCTATGCAGAATCTGCTTTTTTGTTAACGGGGGATCTCTGCGCTGACCTCATCCCCCTGTATGCTTACCTGAGTCCTATCTTAATCCAGCGCTGTGCTCGCCTGCAGAGACACTCTCAGGACATGGAAGCAGCAGTGGGAGCCATTAGCTCTTGCTGCTGTCGATCAAATGCTATAAGGAGAGAGCGGGGTGGGGATGAGCCACACTGTGTGTGTCAATGCATGCCCACAGCCTGGCTCAGGAATGAGCCTGCAGGTGTGGCCTCCTAAGAAGCGGCTTCCCATGGTGACGTACCAAGAAGAGAGGCGGAGAGCGCTGGTGGGGTATCCTAGAAGAGGAGGTTCTGGGCCGCTCTGTGCAATAACATTGCACAGATTAATATAACATGTTTGTTTTTTAATTACATACAACCGCTTTAAGGCTCCATTCACACTGGTAGCCAGACAGTGGTAAAAACAGGCATCTACAAGCAGACACAGTGCCGCTTTGGCGAGTACATGTTGTCGAGGCTATTTTAACACAACATGCAGTGTTGTAATGTAAGTGTTTGGGACTGCAATGCAACATGAGCCAAATGCTTGGCTTGCGGTTGAGGCACACCGCTGCAATGCAAAATAACCGTTCAGCACTAAAAAAAAGCACCACCTGCCTTCCTCTGAAAAGCAATCCACCACAAATTGCTTTTCTGGGGGTAAATACTGTTGCTAGTGTGGAAGAGCTTTAGGCTGGTTTCACACAGGCGATCAGTCAGGTTTTTTTTTTTTTGTAAAAAAAACAAAACAGATATGGATGTCAATTTTTAAATCCGTTTTCATGTCCTCTGACATCTGTTTTTTACAACAACAAAAAAAAAGTGACTGAACTTCAAACAGTGTATATAGCTGGTTGCTAAGGAGGGGGCCGGGAAGCCAGCCCCTGCGTCTTTAACAACTGATGACTCAGTGGGGTTCCCCTCTGACAGCCGAATTAAAAAAAAGAAGAGACAACATGGGGTCCCAATACCTGGCCCTTCGGGTCTAGTATGGATTCGGAGGGGACCCCTCCCCCCCACTCCAAAATTAAAAAAAAAAATGGTGTGGTGTCCCTTCCCAAAATCCATACCAGACCCTTATCCGAGCATGCAGGTTAGGAAAGGAAGGGGCCCTCAACATGGGGGGGGGGGTACCATGTTGATGGGGACAAAGGTCTCTTCCTGACAACCCTGGCTGGAGGGTCTGCGAGTGGGGGCTTATCGGAATCTGGAAGCCCCCGTTAACAAGGACCCCCCCCGTGTTAATGGGTATTCCGGTACATCGTACCCCTACCCATTCACCAGAAAAGCAGGGAAAAGTTTAAAAAAACAAGAGCCAGTTTTTGACAAGTCCTTTATTAATAGGTCTGAGCCGTCTTCTCCCGGTGTCGTCTCTCCCGCCGCCGTCTTCTCCCTCTACTGTCTTCATCCTAGCCACCGGTTACCCGCTAAAAAAAAAAAGCTGATGTTCTGTGGCTGTCTTCCTCCGCTGTGTTGTCACTCGCTGTCTGGCATCTGTTATATAGCCATGGGGCGTGGCCATCAAATTACATCACCCGGAAAGCCCGCTCTTGTGATGTCACAGGGGGCGGGCTCTCTGGGTGATGTCACCTGATGGCCATGTCCCATGGCTATATAACAGATGCCAGACAACAAGTGACAACACAGCGGAGGAAGACAGCGGCAACAGGAAGTTCAATTCCCCATATAACCCCTCCCCTTACCGGGAGTACCTCAGTTTTTTCGCCAGTGTCTTAGGTGTTGGTCACGAGTAAAGATATTCTGTGCTGAGCTCTGCTGGAATATTCCTTCCTGGGACAAGCTATGTAACCGGATCCATTCAAAGTGTCTTTTCCAGGCCGAATTGAATGATACGCGGGCCTTGTGTCCGAAGAAACAAGGTTTTACCTGTAATGCTTCTCTTTTTAGAGAGCTGGACCCCGGGATCCAGTATTTGTTTTTTTCAGCCATGTTCCTGATGGGGTGCTTTACAGGCCCAGGGCTGTGTATTCCCCAATAAAAAGGGGGCCCCAGTCCCTGAAGGTTTTTTAACGGAGCCCACCGTGAGTGGTGAAGATTGGGTTTGTTACCACAGAACCCTGCAGCTGGATAAGTTAAATTTAGATTCCTAAGGAATTTTTCTAATTCTTGTGGGTTTTTCTCCTTTAAGTAAATGTTGTCATGCCTATAGTCACCACTGGGGCTGTCAAGAGCACGTACCTGTTCCATGCTTGTCAGTCTTGCTCTGTGTAACAAGCTGCACGCTTCCTCCGGCCCAAGCTCCAGCTAAAGACGTGGGAAAGGGGGTTTTTCTCCTATGAATGTCCCCAAACTTATATAGCTTTACTCCAAGCAGAGGGAGCATGGCGTCAGTCGGCGGTGTGCCGCGCCGCTCCCGCTGCCATTACAACAGTTCCCATCGGCAGCTCTCCTCCACCCCAGTCCTCCTCCATGGGATCCGGTCATGATCAGAGCCCGCTCGCGTGGGAAAATGATCTATTTAGAAATAGATGAGGGGGGGGCGCGATGGGTGGTTGGAGGAAGGAGGGCGGGGCTTAGCGGCATTGGCGTGCTTCAGCGTCCACAATGCGGGCTGTATAGCTATAAAATGCACCTTTTTTCAGGTGCATACAGCTGAAGGAGGGACACAGAGGTGGCATGTGAGTGTAGGTGACAAAGGCATTCCCAGGCACATTTACTTAAACATCAGGCTGAGCTTAATAGCAGCGGCAGTTGCTGGACTATTGCTCAGCAGTGGGTGCATTTTTTTGGTAGCACCTCTGCGTTTGTGCTCAGCACTGTGACCACACTAGGTGGTACAAATGCCACAAAAAACAAGGACACAAAGGGGTCGCCCTCAGGCCCTAAGGGCCCTCCCTCTGCAACACCATCCCGATCTAGGGAGGCTGGTCAGAGTGAGCCATCGGGCTCATCAGGAGCTGCAATTGATTCTGACACTTGAGCCTCTGTTTAACTGAGCAGGTTTTCTCCTCAGCTATGGTGGATTGGAGGAAAGATTAGTGGCTTTAATCACATCTTCACAGAGTGGAAGAAAATGCATTAGGTCCCCTTCTACCACCCAGGATCCTCAAACGGAGGAACAGTGGGAGGGGGAAGATGAATCCCCCCTCAGGGGAACGTGAAGAGGCTAATGATTCCTCTTCCGAGGGATCAAGTGAGGAAGGACCTTCTTCAACTTCACATGCTGAGAAGTTGCTGGTGCATTCTCTTACTGAAATGGTCCGCTCCACATTTAAGCTACCCCTAACGGAGTCGGTTGAAGAGCCCACTTCCTGTTTGGGTTCACTAAAGCCTCCTCAAGCCTTGCGTGCCTTTTCTGTCCATTCATTACTAGAAAAGCTTATATATTCTGAGTGGGATCACCCAGATAATCAATTTTTCCCTCCTAAAAAGTTTTCAACACTTTTATCCTATGAGGAAAAGTTTACTAAGATGTGGAGTATATCAGCAATTGATGCTGCTATATCCTCTGTGAAAAAAAGTTTGACTTGTCTGGTTGACAATGCGCAAATGCTTAGGGATCCAACTGATAAAAAATTGGAATTCCTGTTAAAAAACATTTTCTCCTTGGCAGGTTCAGTGGGTCAACCTGCAGTGGTGGCAATTGGGGTATGTCAGTCCTTGAGAGACCATTTGAAACAGGTGCTCAAGGTGTTCCCTGAACAGCAGGCCCAGGAGTTAGCTGAGCTGCTAGCGGTTTTGTGTTTTGCAATTGACGCAATTGGAGAATCAGAGATTCTATTCTTCAAACCTCTCGCCTTACGCTTGGGTTGGTACATATGCATAGAATCTTATCTTTGAAAAGTTGGTCAGCCGAAGCGCCATGCAAAAAGCTCCTGGCTGGTTTTCCTTTCCGCGGTGAAAAGCTGTTTGGGGAGGATTTGTACAAATATATCCAAAAAATATCTAGTGGAAAAAGTACCCTTTTGCCAGTTAAGAAAAAGAGTAAATATCCCTCATTCAAACGGGCTCTTTCTCCAGTGCCAGGGGCATCAGACTCCAGGCAGTCGCGACGGCCTCCACCATCAGGTTCAAGAGGTAAACCTCAGGATCTACCCCAGGGACAAAAGAAGTCCTGGGAGAGGAAACCCACAAGACAGAACGCTAAAGCCTCTTTATGAAGGGGCGCCCCCGCTCGCTTCAGTGGGGGGGAAGACTTCTGCAGTTCTGAAAGGTCTGGCAGGAAGAATTTCGGGACAGATGGGTGGTCTCCACAATAGCTCTAGGTTACAAACTAGAGTTCCGAGAATTCACGTCTCCTTGTTTCCTTGGGTCAAATGTCCCCCAAAGATCCAGAGAAAAAGGAGTCTCTCTCTTTCTAGCGTTATACCGACTTTTGTCGCAAAAAGTGATCATGGTGGTCCCCGTGCAGGGGTTGGGGTTTTATTCAAACCTTTTTACGGTACCAAAACCAAATGGGGATGTCAGACCCATTCTAGGTCTCAAAGATCTAAACCGGTTCCTGAAGATTCGCTCTATTCGCATGGAATCAATCCGATCTCCATCCTACAAGGGGGAGAACTTCTGGCATCAATCGACATCAAGGATACTTGCATGTCCCTATTTTCCCCGTTCACCAGAAGTATCTGCGTTTTTTGAAGTAGAAAAACATCATTTTCAGTTTGTAGCCTTGCCTTTCGGTCTAGCTACTGCACCTCGGGTGTTTACAAAACTTCTGGCCCTTCCTCTGGCCAGATTAAGGACTCAAGGTATAACAATAATAGCATACCTGGACGATCTGCTCTTAATAGACCGGTCGGTAGTCCGCTTGGACCAAAGCATGGTCACCACAGTCAACTACCTGGAATACCTAGGTTGGGTCCTCAACCTAGAGAAATCTTCTTTAAAGCCAGAAGATTAGAGTACTAGGGTCTGGTCATAGATACAGCCCAGAAGAAGGTGTTTTTACCCCAGGCAAAGATCAGCGCCATAAAGGAGCTGGTTCAGGGGGTCAGGGTAAAGAAGGGGCCTTCCATTCGCCTTCAAAACTTTATACAGGGGGTAACGCGGCTTAATCCACCAGTTAGAGCACCCCTGAACCCTTGGGACTTGAATTTAGTTCTGTCAGCATTACAGAAACAGCCTTTTGAGCCGATACGACATATTTCTTTGGTCCTTTTGACAAGGAAGCTAGTTTTTCTGGTAGCCATTTCTTCTGCAAGAAGGGTATCAGAGTTGGCGGCTCTTTCTTGTAAAGAGCCATATTTAATCGTTCACAAGGATAGAGTAGTATTGCGTCCTCATCCTAGCTTTCTGCCAAAAGTGGGTTCAGGTTTTCACCTAAACCAGGATATTGTTTTACTTTCATTTTTTCCAGAACCCTGTTCTAAGGAAGAAAAGTCACTACTTTCTTTGGATGTAGTGAGAGCAGTCAAAATCTATTTGAAGGCGACTGCTCAGATTCGGAAAACAGATGTTTTGTTCATGTTGCCTGAAGGTCCTAGAAAAGGCCAGGCAGCATCGAAATCCACTATTGCCAAATGGATTCGGCAAGTAATTATTCAAGCTTATGGCTTGAAGAGGAAGGTTCCACCTTTTCAAGTCAAAGCGCACTCCACCAGGGCTGTTAGTGCTTCATGGGCAGTGCATCACCAAGCCTCCATTGCTCAAATCTGCAAGGCTGCAACCTGGTCTTCAGTCCATACATTCACCAGATTCTATCAGGTGGATGTAAGAAGGCATGAGGATATCGC
Source organism: Aquarana catesbeiana (assembly GCF_042186555.1). NCBI lineage: Eukaryota > Metazoa > Chordata > Amphibia > Anura > Ranidae > Aquarana > Aquarana catesbeiana. Next base: position 405,415,338 of record NC_133325.1, read on the forward strand.
CTTTGGGCACAGTGTGCTGCAGGCAGCAGTATAGGTCCTCAGGTCTAATTGCACCCTACTTTTGTTTGTGTCCCCTCCCCTCAGGTGGCATTGCTCTGGGACATCCCATACAGTTATTACTGTGGCACTGTGGCTCTGTGTCCCGTGATGTACGATAAAGAAAATAGGATTTTTATAACAGCTTACCTGTAAAATCCTTTTCTTGGAGTACATCATGGGACACAGAGGTCCCTCCCCTCTTTCTGGTTACACGTGTATTGCTTTGCTACAAAACTGAGGCACTCCCCGTATGGGAAGGGGTTATATGGGGAATTGAACTTCCTGTTTAGGGTGTGCCAGTGTCCATGACCTGAAGGTGCCATATAACCCATACAGTTATTACTGTGGCTTTGTGTCCCGTGATGTACTCCAAGAAAAGGATTTTACAGGTAAGCTGTTATAAAAATCCTATTTTTTTTTAGCGGGTAACTGGCGGCAAAAGAGAAGACTGCATCAGGAGAAGGTGGTTGGAGAAGGTGGCTCGGGGAGAGACTGCAGCGGGAGAAGACAGCTCAGAGCTAATAAAAACCGGCTCTTATTTATTTTTTTAATATATATATTTTTTCTTTAACTTTTCACTGTATTACCCGATACCCATTCACATGGGGGGGATCTTCCAGATTACGATTAAGCCCCCCCCCCCCACCCGTAGACCCCAACAACCACTGGCCAGGGTTGTCGGGAAGAGTCCCTCCGTGGGGCCACCCCCCCCATGTTGAGGGCATGTGGACTGGTATGGTTCAGGCCATTTTTTTTTTTTTTTTTAAATTTTGGTATGGGGGGGTGCCCTCCGAATCCATACTACACCCGTAGGGCTTGGTATGGACCTGGGGGGACCCCACACAGTTTTTTTTTTTTTTTTTTTTCATGCAGCTGTCAGCTATATAAAGTGTGTTTATTGAGGGGGAAAAAAGGGTTGAAAAACGGATGTCAGTGGATTGTCCATTAACATCCATATTTCATCCTTTCCGTTTTTTTAATGGAAGAAAAATAGGGTTTTCTTCCGTCTTAAAAAATGGAACTTAACTTAACAGAGACGGATGTCAGTGGATGATTATCTGCTAACGTCTGCTATCCCATAGAGATACATATACATTTGTGCTCATAAGTTTACATACCCTGGCAGAATTTATGATTTCTTGGCTATTTTTCAGAGAACACGAATGATGACACAAAAACTTTTCTTTCACTCATGGTTAGTGTTTGGCTGAAGCCATTTATTATCAATCAACTGTGTTTACTCTTTTTAAATCATAATGGCAACAGAAACTACCCAAATGACCTTGAGTTTACATACCCCAGTTCTAAATACCGTGTATTGCCCCCTTTAACATCAATGACAACTTAAAGTCTTTGGTATTTGTGGATGAGGCTCTTTATTTTCTCAGATGGTAAAGCTGCCCATTCTTCTTGGCAAAAAGCCTCCAGTTCCTGTAAATTCTTGTCCTGCCTTGCATTAACTGCATGTTTGAGATTTCCCCAGAGTGGCTTAATGATTTTGAGGTCAGGAGACTAAGATGGCCACTCCAGAACCTTCACTTTATTCTGCTGTAGCCAATAACAGGTCAACTTGGCCTTGTGTTTTGGATCATTGTCATGTTGGAATGTCCCATGCGCAGCTTCCTGGCTGATGAATGCAAATGTTCCTCCAGTATTTTTTGATAACATACTGCATTCTTCATCAATTTTTACCAAATTTTCTGTGCCTTTTGTAGCTCACACATCTCCAAAACATCAGCGATCCACCTCCGTGGACCAACTCAACCATGCAATCCATCTTTCTTTAAGTGCCTCCTTATTGTGCATCTTAAAACAGCCACACCACATGTTTTCAGAGAGTCCTTTATTTCACCTGAAGTTATTTGTGGGTTTTTGTTTGCATCCCGAACAATTTTCTTGACCGTTGTGGATGAAATTTTAGTTGGTCTACCTGACTGTGGTTTGGTTTCAACAGAACCCCTCAGTTTCCACTTCTTGATTAGAGTTTGAACACTGCTGATTGGCATTCTCAATTTCTTGGATATCTTTTTATATCCCTTTCCTGTTTTATACAGTTCAACAACCTTTTCCCGCAGATTGAAAATTCTTTTGCTTTCCCCGTGACTCAGAATTCAGAAACATCAGTGCAGCACTGGATGAAAGATGCAAAGGTCTGTCAGGAGTACGGAAACTCATTGACCTTTTATACACACACACACACACACACACACACACACACACACACACACACACACACTAATTACAAGCAAACAGATCAGGTGAGGATGGTTACCTTTTAATAGCCATTCAAACCCCTTTGTGTCAACTTGTGTGCATGTTATCTGGCCAAAATCACCAGGGTATGTAAACTTTTGATCAGGGTCATTTGAATAGTTTCTGTTGCCATTATGATTTAAGAAAAGTAAACACAGTTGATTGATAATAAATGGCTTCAGCCAAACACTAACCATGAGTGAAAAATGTTTTTGTGTTATTCATATTCTCTGAAAAATGGCCAAGAAATCATAAATTCTGCCAGGGTATGTAAACTTATGAGCACAACTGTATGTCTGTTTTTCATCCGTCAAGGGATGGATGAAAGATGGACATACGGAACGCCCATGTGAAAGGGGCCTTCGTGTTTGTTGGTAACCATTTATTTTTATTTTTTACCTAGAGTAAGGTGTACTAAGTCTATGATGAAAATAATTTTGTTGTTTTTGTCTTTCAGATTTGGATCACACTGCAGATGTTCAGTATGTACCTATATATTTTTTTTTTTTTTTTTTTTTTTTAAATCATGCCTCCTTTTTTCATCTATCATCTTGAATGTCTTTTCCATCATTCCTAAATAGCCAGACTCTTGGCAGTTGTTAAATTATCAACAAAAAATATAGCTGGGGTTTGTGACGTTTGGCTGCAAAGGTGGAAATACATTTTAGAGGGCCACTATAGCTAAAAACATTGTCTTCTGGTAACTGTATATGGTTTATACCTATAAATTTATTCTGTATGTGTATTATTTTATTTATTTATGTTCTTCACATTTAAATGCAGATCAAGCTTTCCAGCAAAATGGGCAGTTACAAAAGTTGGGGCAAGCCATAAAAACCGTCAGGGGTGTCTAAAACACTGCTGCATGATTTCTCTGCAGAAAGAACAGTGTTGGTGACCCGGTAAAGGAAGTTGGAAAAAGACTACTGGCAGGATTAATAGGGGATAAAACTATGTTATAGGAGTGACTGCTAGCCACAGACCACATCATACAGTGCCTTGAAAAATTATTCATTCCCGGATGGACCCACTTTTCCCTCTTATCTTCTACCATAGCTTTATCTCATGCTTACCTCCGGCATTAAGCTTCCACGATCTTCTCGCTTACCTTCTTCTTGGTTATCCCGGACTCGCCTAGGCATATTGTTGAGTATAGGGGACAGTTATGTTAAACAATTGCTAAATGAATCTTACCTGCCACGGTATCAAGCCACCCAGACTATTTTGCTATTATTTTACTCTAGTTAGGATGTTTCACAGAGACCAAGTTGTCCTACATACACACCATGTATGGGGTGGCTGATAGAATGACTGCACCGCAGAGTACAAGTAGATTCCGTGTTCTATCAGTATTCCAACACTAGACATTGTCCTGCCTCCCATATTAGTTAATTTATGTTGGGGGGGCCCGCAATAAAGGACGTAACCTGCGAGTCGGGTTTATATTTGTCTGTATTGAGCCTAGCATTCAATCGTTGAATTTGTATACTGTTTCCAAGCTTTGATGTTTGCTTTCTTGTTCAAAAGTTTTATCTTTTTTGATACACATGGAGCAAGCGAGGACTGTTCGCTGTTCTATTGACGGTTCTTTAACCACCTCCCACCCGGCCACTGCATATATACGGCCGGATGGAAGCTTCCTCCTTCTGAGTGGACATTCAGGAACGTCCCTCATAAGGAGGGGGATCTCCTGTTCTCTTGCAGCGGCGCGATCCCGATGCGCTCGTGTCACCCGGACACGGCGCATCTCCAATCGGCAGGAGGGCTCTGTGATTGGCCCTCCTGATCACATGACAACTGTGTCCAATCACAGCCATCATGTGATGTAAACAGAGAGCTGATTGCTAGGCGATCAGCTCTCCTCTCCTCACACGGAAGTTGTCAGTGAGGAGAGGAAACGGGATCACTGCAGCCAGCCGGTGATCAGTGAGTATGAGCTGATTTTTACACACTGATCACCGGCACAGTGTCCCCTACATAGTGTCCAAAAACACTGTCCCCACACAGTAAAAACACCTGTCCCACATATGTAACAGTAAAATCATATGTCCCAATTAGAGGTCGACCGACATGGGTTTTTCTCTGGCCGATGCTGATATTTAGAAATCGCGATGGCCGATGGCCAATATGTGATGCTGATTTTTTTGGGCCGCTATATTAGGGCGATTTTCTTTTTTTCTTTTTTTTTCCTTCTTCTCATAAATTCTAACAGTTAGACCCCTTTCACAATGGGGCGTTTTTAGGCGCTTTTGGGCTAAAAATGGCGCCTAAAGTTCCTGTAAAACGGCTCCCCTGCAGTCTCAGTGTGCAAGCCCGAGTGCTTTCACACTGAGGCGAAGCGCTGGCAGGATGTTAAAAAAAAGTCCTGCAAGCAGCATCTTTGGAGCGGTGTATACCGCTCCTCCACCACTCCTGCCCATTGAAATGAATGCGCACCGCTGCCGAAGCGCCTGCAAAGCGTTTCGGCAACGGCGCTTCAGGGGCGCATTTAACCCCTTCCTCGGCCGCTAGCTGGGTTATAAGCGCCCCGCTAGCAACCGAATAGCGCCGCTAAAACTAGCAGCGTTTTACCGTCAACGCCTGCCCGCTCCAGTGTGAAAGCAACCTTAAGTAATAAGTGATACAGAAATTTTTTTACATTTATTAAACAAAACAAACCTCCAATCAGTTCACTTGTATGTATAATTTAGAAAAAAAAATCTTAAATATTAAATACACAAAAACAGGTAATCAAAACTTTTGGACGAAAAAAAATGGGCTAACTTTACTGCTTAGTTTTTTTTTAAAATTCATTAGTGTATTTTTTTTTTAAAAATTGCGTTTGAAAGACCGCTGCGCAAATACCGTGTGACATAAAATATTGCAACAACCGCTATTTTATTCCCTAGGGTCTATGCTAAAAGAAAAAAAAAAAAAATAATAATATATATATATATATATATATAATGTTTGGGGGTTCTAAGTGATTTTCTAGCAGAAAATACAGGATTTTTACTTGTAAGCAACAAGTGTCAGAAAAGATTTAGTCTTTAAATGGGTAAACTGAGAACTTCTACACACAGAGTTCAGCTCATTGATAAGTGTAAACATTGTATCTCTTCAGGTTCTTTTATCAGATTTGGCAGGCTGCCCAGAGAGGAGAGAAGTTGCTTCACAGAAGACTTCAGGCAACTTGCATTGACTTCTATTACAGAAGTCATTTGCAAATCGCGCTGAAGTTATATCGGCCTTTTTTATCAGCACAATCGGCCGATGCCGATTAAGTAAAAAACGCCAAATATCGGCCGATATATCGGTCGACCTCTAGTCCCAATGATCATCTGCACACATATGTCTGTTATCATGTGCACACATATGTACATGATCATCTGCGCACATATGTCCGTGATCACAATTATTATACACTTAACAGGATTTTTTTTTTACCAGAGACATGTAGCAGAATACATTTTGGTCTAAATTTATGACAAAATTTGATTTTATTGGATTTCGTAGAAAATATTGTTTTTTTTTTTTAAATTTCCGCTCTTTTTTCGTTTATATCGCAAAAAATAAAAAAACTGATTTGTGAATAAATACCACCAAACTAAAGCTCTATTTGTGTGAACAAAATGATAAAAATTTAATTTGGGTACAGTGTTGCATGACCGCGCAATTCCTATTGAAAGTGCGAGAGCACTGAAAGCTGAAATTTGGCCTGGGAAGGAAGGGGGTGAAAGGCCCAGTATTGAAGTGGTTAACAATCTACGTAAAAGATTGATAAAAACAGAAAAAGTATTCATATCCCTTTTAAATTTTGCACATTTTGTCATGTTACAACCAAAACCGTAAATGGATTTTATGTGATAGAGATAGACCAACACAAAGTGGCACGTAATTGTGAAGTGGAAGGAAAATGATAAATGGTTTTCAATTTAAAAAAAAAATGTTTTTCTTACATCTGAAAATGTGTGGCGTACATTTGTATTCTGCCCCCTTTACTCTGATACCTCTAATTAAAATCTAGTGGAACCAATTGCCTTCAGAAGTCACCTAATTAGTAAATAGAGTACACCTGTGTGTAATCATGATAAATACAGCTGTTCTGTGAAGCCCTCAGAGGTTTGTTAGAGAACCTTGGTGAACAAACCGCATTATAAAGGCCAAGGAACACACCAGACAGGTCAGGAAAAAAATTGTGGATAAGTTTAAAGCAGGGTTAGGTTATAAAAAAAGTATCCCAAGCTTTGAACATCTCGTGAAGCACTGTTCAATCCATCATCCGAAAATGGAAAAAGTATGGCACAATTGCGACATGGCCAACCTTACCTGACAGGCCCGGGCAAGGAGAGCATTAATCAGAGAAGCAGCCAAGAGGCCCATGGAAACTCTGGAGGAGCTGCAGAGATCCACAGCTTAGGTGGGAGAATCTGTCCACAGGACAACTATTAGTCATGCACTCCAAAAATTTGGCCTTTATGGAAGAGTGGTAAGAAGAAATCCATTGTCGTAAGAAAGCTATAAGAAGTCCCGTTTGAAAGAAGCCATGCGGGGGACACAGAAAACATGTGGAAGAAGGTAAAAACCGCTGTATGAAAGTGAGGGCTGATCATGAATATGCAGCTGGCGCTTAAAGGTGAACATACAACCTTCAAGCAAATAATATAATCAACAAAAGTGCAGTGCCGTAGAGATTGAAAGTATAAAAAGTCCATAATAATCAAGTCCCAAGTGAATCCAAAATATACAAAGATAACTGTGTTGAACTTCCAGGAATCCATAAGGACAGTACAATGTGCCAAAACACTCACCGGAAAGTGAATATAAAAGTGCCTGAATTTCCGATATAAACTAGAGTGCTCCTTAGTGGCGACAACCCTTCACCAATCATATGCACTCACTGGAGGTAAGACCTTTGAAAGCCTTCTATCAGTATCCTGAAGCTTGACATCCTTTCATCTGGAGTGGTGGGTGAATGGAGAGAGCATCACAGGTGACCAGTTCTAAGTAAAAAAGCTCACGCACAGACAAAAGACAAAAAATTTACAAAAAAGATTGCCGCCACCCCTGTGTATGGGGGTTCAACGGTAAAGGCGTCAGTGCGTAGGCCCTTTCCTACGCGTTTTGTGTAATAATACGTTATCAAGGGTTCTGCCCTGGCACCATACAGGACACTTCCATTTATAACCAAACATCAGGAAATTCCGAAAAATCATGACCAGAAGTGGCGCGGCCGGAGACCGGCATTTTCTGTGTGACTAGGTGTATCTAAAACGTCATAAAATAGAAATCTGGAAGTACCAGGTCCGCCATTTTGTTGACGTTACAGACAAATATATATATGTATATTCGTATGTAGATCTTAAATGGAGTAAAGCCTTAAAGTGGATGGAAACCCGCAATTTTTTTTTTTTTTTAATTAGGGCTTGCACCTTGTACAGTATAGGATTTCATGTCATCTGTGCCCAGTTATGCCACAAAGAGTTAATCCAGCTCTGAGCAGTCCTCTTATCTTATCTTAAAACTGATAAAAACTGACACACAGAGAAATAGGAGTCAGTTCTTCCCCCTTGCTGTGAGTGACAGGTGATTTACATATTTCATGCATGAGCCAGAGAGAGACATTCAGTGTACTTCAGATCCCCTCCTCCTTTCTTCTCCAGCTCTCCCAGGATTGGCTGCTCCACACCTCAGCATGATTGGGCATGCTGAAATCATGTGGTGACTTTCTGGGTTTTTGACAGGATGTTTGTAATCATAGCAGAAGTTCAGTGTAAGAAATGCACAGGAGAAAATGCATGTTGACAAGGGGAGTGTAGGGGTGGGCGGTGATTCTACTGACATCACGACTCCACCCACCAAGCTCCGAACAACAGACCCACCCACAGAATCTGCCGTTTTTCGGGTCTCATAACAGACAGAGGGGAGACATTTGACAGGTAAGGATACATGCAGGAGGCATGTATATCCTTATAGATAACCATTATGGCAGTAGTTTAGAAAGGATCAGAGTGAGTTTACATCCGCTTTAATGTAGAGACCTAGATACAATATTAATCCAGTCATTACAGATATGCAGCCTAAGTGCAGTGTATATAATCTATATTCACGGCTTGCACATCCAAAGGTAATGATAATGCAAAATAAAAAAATGTAGTGAACCGGATTAATATAAATAAAATTTTTGTAATAAATACTACACCATATAAACTTTTTTGGGCTCCTCTGCGTGAGCTTTTTTACTTAAGCTGCATTCACACCTGAGCGTTTTCAGCTCTTAAAACGCCTGGAAAAACGCCCAAAAAGCAAAATCCCATTAATTTCAATGGCACATGTTCACATCTGAGTGTTTTGTCACCTGAAGTAAAATGCTTGAAAAAGGCCCTAAGCTCAAAAAAAGAACAGGAGCTTCTTTGGGGTAGATTACAGGTGTTTTTCTGCCTTTTACATTGGTGACCTGAACAAAATTGCGGTTAAAAACAAGCGATTTTGAAATGCTCAGGTGTGAATGCAGCCTGAGTGCTGATCTCCTGTGATGCACTTCCCCATTTGCCCACCACTCCGGATCAAGGGATGTCAAGCTTCAGAATACAAGGCTTTCAAAGATCTTACCTCTGAGTGCATATGATTGGTGAAGGATTGTCGCCACTAAGAAGCACTACAGTTTATATTGGAAATTCAGGCACTTTTATATTCACTTTCCGGCGAGTGTTTTGGTACATTGTTCCTGGAAGTTCAACACAGTTCTCTTTTCTATATTTTGGATTCACTTGGGACTTGATTATTATGGACTTTTTATACTTTTAATCTCTTCAGCGCTGCAGTTTTGTTGATTATAATGTGGAAGAAGGTGCTCTGGTCAGATGAGACCAAAATTTGAACTTTTTGGCCTAAAACGCAAAATGCTGTGCATGGCGGAAAACTAACACTACACATCACTATGAGTATGAACACACCATCCCCACCGTGAAACATGGTGGTGGCAGCACCATGTTGTGGAAATGCTTTTCTTTAGCAGGGACAGAGAAGGTGGTCAGTGTTGATGGGAAGATAGATGAAGCCAAATACAGGGTAATCTTAGAAGAAAACCTGTTAGAGTCTGCAAAAGATTTAAGACTGGGGCAGAGGTTCACCTTCCAGCAGGACAAGGACCCTAAACATACAGCCAGAGCTACAATGGAATGGTTTAGATCAAAGCATATTCATGTGTTAAAATGGCCCAAAGTTCAGACCTAAAGCCAATTGAGAATCTGTGGCAAGACTTGGAAATTGCTGTTCACAGATGCTCTTCATCCAATCTGACAGAGCTTGAGCTATTTTGCTAAGAAGAATGTGCAAAAATTTCACTCTAGATGTGCAAAACTGTTAGACACATACCCAAAAAGACTTGAAGTTGTAATTGCAGCATGCCACACTTTTCAGACATTTATTTGTAAAAAAAATTGAAAACCATTTATCATTTTCCTTCCACTTCACAATTCTGTACCACTTTGTGTTGGTCTATCACATAAAATCCCAATAAAATACATTTATGTTTTTGGTTGTAACATGACAAAATTTGGAAAATTTTAGGGGTATGAACACTTTCTTAAAAGTACTGTATATATGTAATTTTTAATTCTGTCCACTTTCTAGCTTTTTTGCTTGTTCCAGGACAGTTTTTTAGAAGGTATCAAAAATCCAGAGACAGGCACGCAATTAGTTTTCCCGGGTAGACGTCAGCAGTGGCAGCCTTCAAATGGACAGGTTTCCATTTTGAATTCTCACAGGATAATTGTATCCTGGCCCAGCAGATTAGATTTGATGGGCTATCTTTTTTTTTTTTTTTTTTGCTTTCTTTACCCCAACCACACACAGGAAACAAATGGGAAAACCCCTCTGTGCTCCTATAGTTCTATTAGCAGGCACAGTAGCAGCTTGAAACCAGAGGATAAACTAAAAGGACTTTCCACTCTTGTAAGTTGAAAATTAATGTGATGTCTTCTAAAGGTTTCATAAATAGAACTAGAAATTTTTGCCAAAAATATAGTTTATGTTGATTTACTAATACATGCTTTCTTGTGTCTGATGCAGGTTACATGCATGGGGAGATACTTTAGAAGAAGCTTTTGAGCAATGTGCTATGGCAATGTTTGGATATATGACTGACATTGAGACTGTAGAACCCATAGACACCGTAGAGGTGGAAATTGAAGGTGAGGCTTTCCAAAATATTTTTAGAACAAGAAATATATAAAATATACAGTGCTGTGCAAAAGTTTTAGGCAGGTGTAAAAAAGCCGTAAACTAAGAATGCTTTCAGAAATAGAAGTGTTTAATAGTTTATTTTTAACAATTAACAAAATGGAAAGTAAATGAACAGAAGAGAAAATCAAATTGATATTTGGTGTGACTATCTTGGAGAACTAACTAAAGATCATAACCTACATCTGTGGATGTAAGCTGTCTCAGATCCTTCTGTCTCTTCATGTAATCCCAGACAGACTCAATGAGATTGTGATCAGGACTCTGTGGGGCAAACCATCACTTCCAGGACTCCCTTTTCTTCGTTATGCTAAGGATAGTTCTTAAAGCGGAGGTTCACACAAAAATTGAACCTCCGCTTTTTTGGAACCACCTCCCCACCTCCGGTGTCACATTTGGCACCTTTCAGGGGGGAGGGGGGTGCAGATACCTGTATAATACAGGTATTTGCACCCACTTCCGGGCATAGACTCCTACGCCCCTTTCACCCACCCCCCCCCCCCCCCCCCCCCCCGGCTGTCTGCTGGGAAACACAGGTCCCAGAGACAGCAGGGACCATCCGGATTGCATAGCATGACTCGCGCATGTGAAGTAGGGAACCGAAGCCGCAAGGCTTCACTTCCTAATTCCCTTACCGAAGATGGCGGCAGCACCCGAGAGCCGAGGGACAGACCGGCTTCAGGTGCCGACATCGCTGGACCCTGGGACAGGTAAGTGTCCATATTTTAAAAGTCAGCAGCTGCAGTATTTGTAGCTGCTGACTTTAAAACAAAAAAAAAAAAAGAATTTTGGCGGACCTCCGCTTTAATGACATTGGCTGTATGTTTGGGGCTGTTGTCCTGCTGCAAAATAAATTTGGGGCCAATCGTACTCCTCCCTGATGGTAAGGCATGATGGATAAGTATCTACATTTATTTTCTCAGCGCTAAGGACACCATTGATCCTGTCGAAATCTCTAACTCCATTTGCAGAAATGCAGCCCCAAACTTGCAAGGAACCTCCACCATTCTTCACTGTTTCCTGCAGACATTACTCATTATTGTACTGGTCTTCAGCCCTTCACGAACAAATATTTCAAATTTTGACTTATCAGTCCAGAGCATCTGCTATCATTTTTCTGCACCCAGTTTCTATGTTTTTGTGCATAGTTGAGTCACTTAGCCTTTTTCCCACCTCAAAGGTACTTTGTGGCTGCAATTTTTCCACGAAGACCACTCCTGGCCAGACTTCTCCATACAGGAGATGGGTGTACCTGGGTCCCACTGGTTTCTGCCAGTTCTGTGCTGATGGCACTGATGGACATCTTCGATGTCAAAGGGAAGTAAACATGATGTGTCTTTCATCTGCTGCATTAATTTTCCTTGGCTGACCACTGCATCTACGGTCCTCAATGTTGCCCGATTTTTTTTATTTTTTTATTTTTGTGCTTCTTCAAAAGAACTTGAACAGCACATCTTGATTCCCGGTCCTCTTTGAAATCTTTGCCTGGGTATAGATCTTGCTGATGCAGTATAACTATCTTATGTCTTGTTGCCGTGCTCAGTCTTGCCATGGTGTATGATCTGAGACCTGAAGCTGTCTTCCCCAATCTCACCTTAGTAGCAGAGTTTGGCTGTTCCGGTAATGACTGTGTTTCAACCTACATATGAAATTGATGATCATTAGCACCAGCTTGGTATACAGGAGGTCCCCTAGTTACAAACATCTGACTTAAAAACGACTCCTACTTACAAACGGAGGGAGACAACAGGAAGTGAGATGAAATCTACCCCAGGAAGGCAAATTCACTCCTGTAAGAGTTATTATGGGAAAAAGGTACCTCCACTAAAGCTTCATCACCAGTCCATGTTTCCACAACAACCCAAAATTTTCACAATCCAATTGGACAGAAAGTGAGGTGAAATGTTCTGAAATGTTTCACAGACAGCAAAACAAATGTTACAGGGGTGTTAACCCTTCCCTATGCTATCCAAAAAGCTTAAAAATAGATTTTTTGGCTAGAGCTACACTTAAAAAACGTACCTGTTACAGATTCAACTTAAGAACAAACCTACAGTCCCTATCTTGTTTGTAACCCAGGGACTGCCTTCTAATTGGTTAATCATGCATCTGACTCTAATCCTACAAAATCCCTGACTTTCTGCAAATGTATGATGCTGGTTTTAAGCCAAAGAGTATTCACACTGAATATTGGTTTGATCTAGATTTTTCTTCTGTTTGCTCAATTTGCATTTTTTAAATTGATAAAAAATAACAATTAAATTATATATTTTTGGAAGCATTCTTACTTTACAGTAAGGATGAGCTCCGGCATGTTCGCATGCTGCACATGCCAAGCCCGGCAGGAAGTCGGCACGGCGCAGCGCTAATCACAGGCAGGGAGACATTTCCCGATCTCTGCAGCCGCACATCGGGAAATGTCTCATTGCTTGTGATTAGCGTTGTGCCGTGCCGACTTCCTGGCGGGCTCAGCATGTGCAGCATGCGAACACGCCGGAGCTCATCCTTATTTTACAGCATTTCTTCACACCTGCCTAAAATTTGTACACATTACTGTACATCCAAAATGTTCTGTGCAGAAATTGGGTATGCTAAGCCATACAAAAACCTTGTTTGACTCTCTATTCTTTCTTAGGGGGAGACCTGCTTTCACTTCTTTACAATTTCCTGGATGCGTGGCTATATAAATTTAGTGCCGACCAGTACTTTGTTCCCCGGGTGAGATATTTTTTCATGCTGTAAAAGCCATAATGATATTCTGCATTCTGCAAAATTTAATAGTTTTCTTCTTTATACAGGAGGTAAAGGTGCTGCACATAGATCGTATGAGTTTTAAAATCCGTTCTATTGGGTAAGGTGTGTGTGTGTGTGTGTGTGTGTGTGTGTGTGTTTGTTTGTTTTTTCCCCAACAAACAAATGTTTAGTTAACAGTTGCCGAGACTTGGCTATTTGGCAGGTCAAGAAATGTATTAAGCTTTGCCAGTATATGAGCACTCCAGGAAGGAGTTAATTAATTTTAAAAAAAAAGAGCTATGCCAATCAGTAAGTTTGCAAATATAAATTTTTACTTTGCCTTTCATTGTTGATAGAGACCCTTACTAGGATTATTAGTGATTTTGCTATTTTCAGATTTCATTTATTTTTTTGTGTTGAAACAGTTTTTATTAGAACAAAAAGCAAAAATTTACAGGTAAAGTATTATTACAGGAAATGTTAGGTATAGATGAATTTTACCAGAAAAATAATATTTTCAGACATCCCTTGTACATTGGCGTGGTGAGACACATATTAACACTTATAACAGTAAAATAGTCTGCGTGTATATGGCGTATCTTTATTTATTTTTATATTTTTATTTTTTATATTTATTTTCCTCAGTACAGAAGATTAATAGGATAGTAGCAACATTGTTGTAGGGTAAGACTCTAGTCAAGCAACTGTGATCCTATCCAGGGTTTCTGGCGCTTGCAGCCACCTATCCCAGATTTTCCCATACTTGGCTGGGCAGCCCCTGTGTGTATAAATGAGCTTCTTATATCTTATACTGTTCACTTCTATTAACCAAGCGCTAAACTCGGGTGGATTGGTCCTCATCCATTGCCTTGCTATAACCTTTCTTGCAGAGAAGAGTGTTTCATTCAGAAATATTTTAATAAATTTATTCATATCTGATTCTGGGTGAATTCCCAAGAGGCATGGCTTGGGGTGCAGAGCTAGGGGAGAACCCATTGTGTCATGGAGAAACTGTACAATCTGTGTCCAGAAGCCGTGGATCTTGGGGCAACTCCAAAGTAAATGATAAAACGTTCCCGTTGCCTGGTTGCACATTACGCAGTTGGGAGATTGGTACGGTTTATATCTGGATACTCTAATTGGGGAAAGGTATGATCTATGGATTATATAAATCTGCGTAAGACGGTCAGAGTTTGGGAGACACCAAGTTGCAGGTGTCAAGAGCATCACTCCAGTCCTCGTCCTCTATAGCCCCCACATCCCCCTCCCATTTAGCTTTTAATGCGTAGGCTGACCTAGAAGAGGAGGGCAGCAGCAACATGCAATAAAAGGTTGAAATCAGTTTTTTGGGATCTGTCTACATATCACCTCCATAAAAGGATTGGTTTCCAGTTGAGAGGTACCGGTTGGGAACTGCGTAACGAAGGCATGCCTAATTTGTAGGCATCTAAAAAACATGCGGGTGGATAAACCGTACTCAGCGTGCAGCCTGTCAAACACTTTCAGTCTTCCATTTGAGGTTAGGTGGGATAAGTAAAAAACTCCTTGGGATCTCCATAGTTCCGAGTCTGGGATGGAACAAAACTGCTGAAGGGCTGCATTGTGCCACAACGGGGTGTTTTCATGTAATTATAGTCATTTGCAGACAGAAGAATGCAAATAGAGTTTTATCAAAATAAGCATCCCAGGTATTGCTTGTGATGCCCATGCTGACATACCCAATCTCCTGTAGTGATGGGGGATCATGTAAACCTAAGGATGCAAACTGCATATAACAGAACTGCTTTCTATAATTTTACTTCTCCTCTCATACTTTTTGTGTTACCCATGTTGCTCTTTCCAGGGACATTTTAGAATAGAGCAGTAATGACAAAATGCTGAACATAATTTTGAGACCTACTACGCTGTTGACCTGTTAAAATATTTATTCCCATGGAAATGGATTAATATCTATAGATATCCATACTGTAGCAGTAAGGCTCATGTTACACTGGCAATTTTGTAGCAGCTATAGAATAGGGGTGAATTCACACTAAAACAGACAGCTGCTGAATTGCTTACTTATCTGGACACTGTGCACAGCTGCACTGTCAATATGTTGAAGGAGATTAAAGGGCAGAGCTAGATGGCAGATTATTAGTTTATTAATATTTGCTTGGTTTGTTAGGACCCATACATACCTATGCAAGCACATGGTAACACACACTCATAGGTGTGAATGGGTCCTTGAATAGCCCTCCTTTAAATAAAACTAAACTGCAGATAGAGAGGAATGCAATGTCTACTTGAAATCCATTTTCATGCACTGAAATTCATGCAGTGTCAGCCTATATAGCAAGAGATGCCGTTCAAACTAACCCAATGCTAATGAGATGTATAACCTCAGCCAGCACTGCTGCACTGCTCCGGACACGGCCCATGACATGTTATGCCGCCACTGGGGCTTGGTCACAAAGGGTTTGTATTTTATTGGTGTGAACTGAACCTAAAGCCTAGTACACCCCGCCGAAAGTCAGGCAGCTCAATAGAGACCAGCCAAAATTTGGCCCGTGTGTACTGCAGTTAGTCCAAAGGAAGCTGGCCGTTCGGCCGGCTTCTTCGAAGGAGCATGGCCGAAAAAGGTCTCAGCGCTCTTAGCCAATTGGCTGAGAGCGCTGACCGGAATGTTCTGGCAGGGGGGTCGTCCCCCTGTAAGAACACAATAGAACAGCAGGGGAGATTGCTGTACTAACGTTGGATAGTTAATACAGCAGCTCTTCCTGAACTGTCAGTTGTGTTTTTTTCTCTCATTTCTGCTGGGTTAAATGAGGAAAAAACTACTAGTGTGTACTAGGCTTAACTCCAATCTGCTGCAAGTGAGCAATTAAAAATCTGAGCCCTTTAACTTGCATAACGGTACAAAAAGTATTTTTTTTAAAAATGCTATTGGCTTTTTGTTTTGTTTTTTCATAGGTGGGGGGAAGAGTTCAATTTATCCAAACACCCCCAGGTAAGTGTTCCTAATCTGGTTTATAGGACTGTAGATTTATTTGGATGTAAGATAATACAGTCAGAGTGCCGTGGAGATATTCTGGCACACTCATAACAATATTGCCTCCGCACCCAAATATTGCAAATAACAAACTTTCTTGAATTGAAAAAAAAAAAAATATATATATATATATATATATATATATATATATATATATATATATATATATATATATATATATATATATATATATATATATATATATATATATTATGCCCTCCTTCATTACTCAGTAGCTAATAAACTTATGTCCAGCTGAGAACTAAGGGCTATTTCCATACTGACCTAGATTTTTTTCCATATGGCCCAACTGAGTACTTGCCTACGCTCATTACCCATGGACCATCAGAGCCTTCATCAACTCACTCCACTCGAACAAATCTGTCCCCAAATCTCCCTCTCTCATTTCTATGCTTTGCTGACAAACCAGGGGGACATGGCCTTCACCTTTTTACAGTGGGAAGATGACCTTCGAGTTACCATCTCTCAACTTCAGAAAGACAAAATTATATTTTTTGCACATAAAGCTTCCCTGGCAAGCAGATATCAGGAGGGAGGTTATAAACTTCTCACCCAGTGGTACAGAACCCCTGCCAAGCTGCATAGGATACAGTGCCTTGAAAAAGTATTCATACCCCTAGAAATTTTCCAAATTTCGCCATATTACAACCAAAAACGTAAATGTATTTTATTGGGATTTTATGTAATAGACCAACACAAAGTGGCACTTAGTTGTGAAGTGGAAGGAAAATGATAAATGGTTTTCAAATTTTGTTACAAATATGTGAAAGTGTGGCGTGCATTTGTATTCCGCCCCCCTGAGCCAATACTTTGTAGAAACTCCTTTTGCTGTAATTACAGCTGCAAGTCTTTTTGGGGATGTCTCTACCAGCTTTGCACATCTAGTGAGTGACATTTTTGCCCATTCTTCTTTGCAAAATAGCTTAAGCTCTGTCAGATTGGATGGAGAGCATCTGTGAACAGCAAAAAAAAAAAAAACAACAACTTTTTTTTCAAATTCTTTATTTGTAAAGAAAAATAAAATATCCATCAATATACAATGCCATGGCACATCAAACATAGTTACAGTCCAGGGTAGTACAGTCAAATGTAGAGGTGCTTGGAAGCAAGTCAGCACAGCATCACTGCCGCGCAGACGAGCCTCCCATTCCAAAAAATCAGGTGGTAATCATATACATTCTGCTCGTGTTGAGTTGCATGAATGGACACTTCAAATTTTAGGATAGAAGGAAGCTAGATGGTAAAACCGTAGGGTCACACAGAAGGGTCTCGAGACAAGAAGTGAAGAGGAGAGGGAGGGGAAAAGGGAGAAAAGAAAAAGGAAGGGGGGGACCAGGGTGACGGAACGTGTAGATGCTACAGTACAAATGACTGGAGAACCTCAGTCCCCAGGCAGCTCTCTAGGAGGGACTTCCCTTCATCCGAATACACGAACATGTTCCAGTATGCCCATGTTTTCGTATATCGTTCTCTTCTGTTTTGTGCGGTAAGTACCAGATCTCCCAGGGTATTGACACTCCTGACCTTATTGAGCCACGTGGCGATGGAAGGAGGATTGGGATCTTTCCAACACAGCATGACACAGGCTTTGGCAGCGTTAGTCAAGTAGCAAAGGATTGATTTTTTTTTTTTGTATGTTCGGATCGGCATCTGTGAGCAGTGGAGCAGGAAGAAGGCCAGATCCCTTGGGATAGGGAAGTTTGTGAATTGTTGGGAGATCCTCTGTACCTCCGACCAGCACTGTTGAAGCTTTGAACAGGACAAGAAAACGTGAAGTAGAGTTCCCCTCTCCACATCTCCAGCAACGCTCCGAAGCTTGCGGAAATTATTTACTCAAGACTGACGGGGTGAGATACCAGGGCGTCAATATTTTATAGTTGGATTCCTGCATACGCGTGCAGATGGATGATTTCAGACAAAAGGTGGATGATGTTTTGACGATGGGCAGCCGTGAAGGTCCTATCAAGATCCCTTTCCCATTTGCCAAGACTTGGCATGATAAAGTTCTCTAGAGGGAATATAAGCAAGGCATACATCTTAGACAGGGTGCAGGGGAGAGGGTCCATGTCTTCACAGTAAGATTCAAACAGAGTCCGCTGACTCCGAAAATGAGTTGGGGGGGGCGGGGGTTTTGGAAGAAATGTTGAAGCGCCTGCCAGAAAGATAATCTAAACTGACCATCCGGTTGCATCAATTGAGAGATCATGGGCCAAGTGTTAGCCATTAGAAAATGGTAGACTTGAAAGCAGCTGCTCCCCTTGAGATTTCAAAACGTGCCTTGTTCTACACCCGTAGGTAATCCCGGGTTTTCCCAATATGGGAAACAGCAGAGCGTGGGCAGAGGAAAGCTCCGGTTTAGTACATGCCATATGGCCGACTCGGAGAGGGGGTCCTATGGTGGGATGTCACTTGAGGGAAGCAGGTAGGGAGGTAAAGCACCGTGGCACCCTGTGCAGGGAAACGGGACTAAACTGCTGTTCTATGAGCATCCACAGCTTTAGATCTTTATGTCTGCACCAGTCAATTACCCTGCCAAGGTGGGCTGCTTGGTAATATTTAAGCGGGTTTGGGACAGCTGCCCCTCCATAGAGTTTAGGTAGCGTAGAAGGCGCCTACCGATCCTAGGCCGTTTGTGTGCCCAGATGAACTTGGTAAAGAGGGTCTTGACTTGACGAAAGAAGGTCGAGGGAATGGCAATAGGTAAAGTCTAAAAGAGGTACAGAAACTTTGGCAAGATGCTCATTTTGATGATGTTACAGCGGCCAAACCAGGAATGTAGACCTCTATTCCATTTGTCTATTAGGGCACGAACCGCACTAAGCAGGGGCAGACAGCTCATCCCAAATGTATCCCCTAGGTTCAGGGGGGATATGGGTGCCCAAGTACTTCAGAGCCGAAGACGTCCATTTGAAGTTGAGCTGTAGAGTACGACACAAGGGAGAGGGCAGGGTGATTCCCACTGCCTCGGATTTGGAGTAGTTAATTTTCGAGAGTGCTCCGTATTGGTCAGATTCTTTCAGGAGATTTGGTAGGGAGATATGCGGATTGGTCAAGGAGAAGAGAAGGTCACCCGCGTAAGCGGAGACTTTATGGGTGAGGTCACCCACCTGAATGCCAGAGACATCTAGGTTTAATATAATCCTGTTCAGGAATGGTTCCAATGAAAGGGCAAATAGTAGGAATGAGAGTGGGCATCCCTGTCGGGTGCCATTAGAGATGGGGAACGGCTCTGAGAATACCCCATTTGCTTTGACCGCTGCCCGTGGAAAGGAGTATATGCTAGATATCCAACGAAGCATCTGTTCCCCCGAAACCCATATGTCTCAGGACTGCAAACATAAAGGCCCAAGTCACCCTATCAAAGGCCTTCTCCGCATCAGTACTGAATAATATGCAAAGAGAGACCATTTGACTGGCGAAGTGGACCAGATTGAGTACTTTTTCCGTGTTGTCCCTGGCCTTGCGGGCAGGGATGAAGCCCACTTGGTCCAGGTGAACCAATTGGGGTAACAAGGATTGGATCCGAGAAACAAGTATCTTGGTAAAGAGCTTCAGGTCCACATTGAGCAACTAAATCGGCCGATAGCTGCCGCAGACAGAGGGATCTTTGCCTTCTTTTGGGATAACTGAGACGTGGGCCTCAGATGGCGGGGGAATGAGGTAGTCTGTCCTAGGCCAATAAACACTCTTACCATGTGTTGACCTAAGAGGGGCAGAAAAGTCTTGTAGTACTGTATAGTGAATCCGTCTGGGCCTGGTGCCTTTCCTTGTTTGGCTGACTTCACTGCTCCGCTCAGCTCTTCGACGGGGCTTTAAGCTCTCCCCGAAATAGGGACATAAGGCGTGACAAGTATGCCGAAGAGAAGTAATCCTCTATGGAAGAGGAAGGTACCGTACCCTCAATATATGGGATATAGGAAGCCTTATTTTGGTCTCTGAGGCCCCGTGCTAACCGATTGCCACATTTGTCACCCGATTCATACACTAGCTTCTTGCAAGACAGGAGTGCTGCCTTCGCCTTGTAACGAAGAAGGTTGGAGACCTGTTGACGAAGACGGGCAAGTCCGGTCCCTAAAGCTGGGATCGGTGTTCTTTTATGCTGCAGCTCAAGAGCCTGAATATCGGCTAACAGTTTTGTCAATTGTGCTTCTCTCGCCTTTTTAACACTGGAACCGTGTTTGATCAGAATGCCCCATATGACCGCCTTATGGGCTTCCCACAGTATACATGGGTCACTCTCAGGGATGGCATTCATCCAAATCAGCTGTGAGTTCTTGAGCCACGTCAGTCAAAACCTCTGGGATCTGCACATTCAGGCACCATCTCCAATCCGGAATGGCGGTAGAGGCTGACAGGGATAGACGCATCATCAACTGGTGCATGATCAGACCAGAATATATGACCGATAGAGACATCTAGAATGAGGGATAGTAGTTGGTGAGGGATCAGAAAGGGGTCAATCTTAGAATATAACTGGTGAGGCGTGGAGAAGAAAGAGTAATCTCGTTCTCCAGCGCGGAAAATGCGCCAGGTTCCACCAGCTTCAGCTTGTGAAGTTTTTGCTGTATATGGTTCCTATAGCTGAGGGGAACAGAGGAGGTATCCATGCTAGGGTCAAGAGGGACATTCAAATCACCATTGAGGATCAGTTTACCTTCCGCAAACTCCACTAGCTTTGAGAGGGTTTTACATAGAAATGAGTCTTGGTGAGTATTTGATGCATAAATAGTAGCCAACGTCATTTTGATGCTGCCGATGTGGCCTTTAAGGAAAAGATACCGGCCTGCTGTGTCAAAGCAGCTGTTGGAAAGAGCCCAAGGGATAAGAATAGAGATCAGGATCGAAACGCCCTTAGATTTCCTTTACCGATTTAGTAGTGTGGTATACACAAGGAAACAATCTGTTTTGAAGGAAAGGAAGTCCCCCCCCATACTAAAATGAGTTTTTTTACAAACGCTACATCTGTGCCAGAGCGTTTCAGATCATTAAGAAGCACCCTCCGCTTCTCCGGGACATTGAGTCCCTTAGCATTTAGGGAGAGAACATTCACAGCGTCCATTATCTCTGGGGTTGTGGGAGGGGAGAGGGAAAAAAAAAGGGGGGGAGGTGTTGTGGAGGGGGAGAAGGATGGAGTTTGGAGGGGGGAGAGGAAGGAGGTAGAAAAGGAGAAAGGGAGGGGAAAGAACAGGAAGGAGTAGTCGGGGTCCTAAAAAGAGGTACTACAAATGGCACTCACTTCAGAACGCTTAAGTTCGTATGGGGGGGGCAGGCCTATATGGGGAAGTGGGTGGAAACAGCTTGAGGACAGAGCCCGTGCCAGGGCCTTTTAGCATTGGTATAGACTAAAATTTAAAGCAGCAAGAAACATCCTAACAACAAAACTTAAAGAGGAAGACGAGCCAGTAACATTGTGTTAGTAGATAGCAACCCATAATATTGACTACAGATAATGCCCACTGGGGAAAGGACTAACAGTTCTCCCCTGCCCACTAGACAAGAAGCTGTGTCAGGGCATGCGGCAAAACATGGCTTTAAATGTATCCGCCAACTCATCCAAGGGAAAGAGGCGTAACGGTTCCAAGATAATGCATCACCCTGCAGAGATGCAGTCCAAGGAAGTGCGACCACTAATTGCCCCAGAGTGGGGTCACGGCACTCGCCCAGTCACTGCATGTCAGGACTGCGCTCAATCTCCCATACCCCCTTTCAGGAGGAGGCACCCCCTCCCTGCGTATGGCCTCTTCGCCCCCCAGTCCCCCACGCATGCCATAATCATCCAGCCGGGTCAGTGGAGCACTGCATGTTTCAGAGCTAACCAATGGCGCGGGGGGAGGAGAGCTCAGAGTGAACCACTCGCTGTGCCCTGAAAGGAAAGAGGTTCCTTCTCTAGCTGTGGCCACGGCAAACCACCGAAGCCCCAGGAGGAGGGAAGCCCTCTTGATACCCATGCGCTTCATAGTAACAAACATGCTAACCGTTCGGGATTAATGAGATCCAATACGTAATCCAGCCAGAATACCTGCAGTTTAAAGACTCCGCAGGAAACAACTGGTTAACTTCCCTTATAAACATAGTTTGGACACACATCATGAGTTATAGCATGTATATGAGAGACAAATATAGGCAGCATTAAACAAGACACTTGAGTGAGTGGGAGCAGAAGGCATTCTAAGCGCAGCAATGTCTGCAAAACGTGAGCCTTCTGGAGTGGTGTGGGGGGGACAGGCAAATGTCATTCCAAGCGTGGGAAAAATTGAGGAGCAAAGCCCTCCAGAGCATCTCTGTTCGGTCCCAGAGATGAGTAGTGGTATTAACCCAAGTATAGATAGTCCACAGTGGGGAGTGGACCGAAAAAATTCCAGGATCAAAGCCCGTTCAAACAGCAGTTAAAGTATGGTGGTGAGTGCACTGGGTAGTGAAAAAGCTGGCAGGGCAGACATCACTTACGGGTGCTCAGGGGACAACATCTGGAACATATTAGGCGGCAGTCAGATGAAGTGCAGGAGGGGATTAGGACTCTTGGTCTCCGGGAAGAGAAGAGTTGCGAGACCATGTCGCCCCCCTGCTTTTACGTGGTGCAGCAGGGGTTGTAGCTAGTTCGGGACCGGGAAAGCCTCTGTCTCGAGAAATGCAAACAAGCCCAGCAGATCAGCAGGGTCGAGCAGAGCAAAGGAAGCTGGACCTTTCCTCACTGTCAGCGACATAGGGAACCCCCATGAGTAGGTACAGCCCATCCGCCGCAATTTATCCAGGAAGGGGCGTAGCAGTGCCTTCTGCTGGTCAGGTCAGTCACCTACCTCCCATGCTCTGTGCAGGATGAGATCTTTATGGGAGTAGTGATGTAGGCGACAAATAACGTCTCTGGGTCTGTTCAGATCCCTGGAACGAGGGCCCAGAGCACTGTGCAAGCTGTCGAATTCTATGTCCTGGGGGGTAAGTGAGGTAGCCAGTCACCAACATATCTCCAGGACCGTGGGTTGTAGTGACTCCTTGCCTGTGGCTTCCGGGATACCATGCAATCTTAGATTGTTGCGGCGGCTCTGGTCCTCAAGTTCTTGCATATGGAGCTGCAGCGCGGTGACCTGTGAAGCCTGTGAGGACTGTATTTGCGCCAGTTGGGACACACGGTGCTCAAGAGATAAGGACATTTTGCCCGTGGAGACCCGGTCAGAGAGCAGCTGCACGTCCACTCTGACCGAATGAAGGTCTCTGCGGTGTGTCTCCTCCAGGCGGAGTACCAGCGCCTCCATATCTGACCACTTCGGCAGGGCCTGGAAGAAAGCCCTGAGATCCGGATCTCGCATTATGGAAGGCAGAGAGGCTGACGGTCCCGCAGCGGCTGGCGGAGGAGATGTCAGATCATCGGGGAAGCCTGTCAGGGAGTCTGATCCATGGTATCGATTAAGCGCACGTGAAGTGTGCGAAACACGTCTACCCAGCATTCTGATGCCTGTAATTTTGGGATGTCCAAATAAAGAGGATTTTCATCTACAGTGGTGTGCGGCCATTTCTTCTATATTCAGGGAGCCTGATCCAGCCAGCGATGCCGGTGGGGCCGCCATATGTAATCCTGGCCAAGACGCTCCACGTGTCGCCGCGGATCGGGTCCGCAGTGTGTAAGCCCTGGATCTGGGGAAGAAGTGTAGTATCTCCGACCAGGGGGGGAGTTCTGTAGGTTCCCTTCACCTTCTTCTGTTTCCTAGAGCTTATGCCATGGTGGAAATCTGCATCAGAAGGTTAAAATGCTGAAGGGGTGGAGGGAGCTCCGGTGAAACACGTCCTTACATTGCCATGTTCAGACCACGCCCCCCCCCCCCCCCGTTTTTTTTTCAAGTGTTGCCACAGATTCTTAATAGGATTTAGGTCTGGACTCTGACTGGGCCATTCTAACACATAAATAAGCTTTGATCTAAACCATTCCATTGTAGCTCTGGCTGTATGTTTAGAGTCATTGTCCTTCTGGAAGGTGAACCTCCGCCCCAGTCTTAAGTCTTTTGTAGACTCAAACAGATATTCTTCTAAGATTGCCCTGTATTTGGCTCCATCCATCTTCTCATCAACTCTGTCAAGCTTCCCTGTCCCCGCTAAAGAAAAGCATCCCCACAACTTGATGCTGCCACCACCATGTTTCATGGTGGGGATGGTGTATTCAGGGTGATGTGCAGTGTTTGTTTTCCACCACACATAGCATTTTGCTTTTAGGCCAAAAAGTTCAAATTTAGTCTCAGAGCACCTTCTTCCACATGTTTGCTGTGTCCCTCACATGCCTCTTGCAAACTGCAAACGGGACTTCTTATGGCTTTCTTTCACCAATGGCTTTCTTTTTGTCACTCTTCTATAAAGGCCAGATTTGTGGAGTGCACAACTAATAGTTGTCTTGTGGGCAGATTCTCCCACCTGAGCTGTGGATCTTTGCAGCTCCTCCAGAGTTACCATGGGCCTCTTGGCTGCTTCTCTGATCAATGCCCTTTTTGGCCGCCCTGTCAGTTTAGGTAAACGGCGATGTCTTAGTTCGCAGTTGTGCCATACTCCTTTCCATTTTCAGATGATGGATTGAACTTTGCTCCGTGAGATGTTCAAAGCTTGGGATATTTTTTTATAACCTAACACTGCTTTAAACTTCTGCACAACTTTATCCCTGACCCGTCTGATGTGTTCCTTAGTGAACAAACGGCATCGTGAAGACCAAGGTTCTCTAACAAACCTCTGAGGGCTTCACAGAACAGCTGTATTTATACTGAGATAAAATGACACACATGTGGATTCTATTTACTAATTAGGTGACTTCTGATGGCCATTGGTTCCACTAGAATTTAGTTAGGGGAATCAGAGTAAATGGAGCTGAATACCAATGTACGCCACACTTTTCTTATATTTATTTGCAAAAAATGTTGAAAACCAATTATCATTTTCCTTCCACTTCACAATTATGTGCCACTTTGTGTTGGTCTATCACATAAAATCCCAATAAAATACATTTACGTTTTTGGTTGTAATATGACAAAATGTGGAAAATTTCAAGAGGTATTTCCTCAGGTTTCAGATACGTTTTGGCGCTGTGGAGAATCTGTGGGAACCCTGTTGCATATCTTCTGGGAATGCCCAAAATTAAACAACATTTGGACTGATGTAGAGTCCACGATTAAGACGTTGACAGGTTAATCACTCAATAAAAATCCAGTGGCCTTTCTATTGAATAACACCCCTATGTCTAATAAAAAATTTAAGAACTCCCTACTCGGACATTTACTTACAACAGCTAAAGCCTGTATCCCAGCTTTGTGGAAGAGTACCTGTCCTCCTACTGTTGCCCACTGGTGTCCCAGAATTACAGATAGCCAGATTATGGAAAACCTTACCATGACTTTGAAAGAACAGGAAGACAAGTACTGGAAGAACTGGACTCCCTATCTTTATTATAGGCAGCAGACACCATTGGCCTCTCAGCTTAATGGAACAACAGGAGAGGATTAGGTTCTGTGGGGTGGTTTCCCCTTGCCCTCCTTCTCTCCCCCCTCCCCTTTTTTTTTCTAACTTATTTTATGCTGTTCTTTCATCTCTCTTCTGCACGCTACATACTCAGGTTTGGTCTTTTCGACTGCTACCGCAATTTTCCTATCTTTCTATTGGGAAAATATAAAATCGTTTGGGAAATGTGCAGGGTGATACTGAGTATCATCATACAACGTGTAATGTGGTAAGCGGTTGCCGATGATTCATTTGATAGCTGACCTAGCAGCCGTTTGTGTACTAGCTTAGATGGGATGTTCTATTGTAATTCTTGCTAATGCTTGTTTTTTGTAATGTTTTGTTCACTGCCCCATGTTCATTTCCTTGACTGCTAAATAAAGAATTTTTACAAAAATAGATGCCCTTACACTCTTGTAAATGTTACTGTATGTAAAGGTGTGATGGTTTATATTAAAATGAGCACACATCAGTGCATACAATTACAAGCGTAATTATAAGTGTTCTTATTCTCTATTATGTTCTTTTGACAGGGTACTGAGGTGAAAGCCATTACATATTCAGCCATGCAGATCTGTGAAGAGGACAAACCTGAAGTTTTTGTCATTATTGATATTTAATGTGTGGATCATTACATTTAAAGCAAAATTCCAGGGGATGGGGGGGGGGGGGGGGGGGGATTCTGACTTTTGCTGTGCACAAATAAATCTCAAGTGCTGTCTACTGCTGTAGAAGGTAAAAAAATATTTATTTTATTCACACCAGATCTTACTATCAGCACAAAACTTCTGATGTTCAGCTTTCGTACAGTGAAGAGCTCATGTAGTTTACCCTTCCTTTCCTCTCTCCTTGTCTATTCACAAAACACATTGCATTTTGTTCACAGAATACAAAGTGTTTTGTGAAAGGACAAAGGGAGAGGTAAACGACAGGATCCCCCCTAACCGCAAAAAACGTTACTCTCAGCAGCAGCACAGGAAGTTTAGTGCTCACAGTAGGATCTGGCTTGAATGAAATCGTTTTTATCTTTCCTTGGAGTTCTGCTTTAAAGTAAAGCTTTGAGAGCTCACAAATAAAGATTTATAAATTCCAAAGAAAAAAAATGTAAGAAAAAGGGGAAAAAAACCTTTCCAATGTCCTCAGTAATTAGCTGCTTCCTGAAGGCTCCAGTGATGTCAATGCACTCCAGAACAGGACAGGAGGGTGTGAAGAGCTTCCAGAGAAGCAGACCTTGCATTTTCATGCACACCTTCACTGACAAACATGTTGGCTGCAGTTGCTGACCATCTGAAAAATGTAGTCTTCTGGCTTCAATACTTTGAGTTACTGACCCAAGAACAAGCATGCAGTAGGTGAAGTCAAATCTCCTGCTATGCAAGCTTGTTCTAGTTTAGTATTGTAAAAATATTTAAAGCAAGTGAACCAGCAGGAAAGATAAGCACGTAGCAATTTGAAAAGAAAGCCAACAATAGCAGCCTCAGTGTTCCACCCATGTCAATTATTCTTTAAAACCACTGATTTTATTTTTTAATCTCTGAAGCAACTCCCATTTGGAAAGAAAGTAATGCTCTGTCATGGAAATACTGTTTACATCCTAGCTGTCACACTACAAGAATAAAGTCTGAAGTTTGTATGATGCTTTTAAGTTTGTACTTGAAACCAGATTTTTTTTTTTTTTTTTGTAGCAGGTGTTGAATTCACTTGCTCATAGCAATGAAATATGTGATAAAGATTATTTATGTATATATTCTATATGAATGGTTTATAAATAAAATTATTTTTCACCAACTGCATACAGAATTTTTTTCTTCTAGTGTTATGCACAAAGCAAAATATCTAATGCCATATTCACACTGGTGTGTTGTCTAAGGCAGCCATGGCAACTCAGGTTTTAATAGACATACGCTTATTTTTCTGTAACCGTGCACCGCAATGCAGGTAGATCATGTGTTGTGTTGTGGTGCAATGTCATTAAAAATAAATGGCAATAATGTACATTTCTGTGAATGAATACAAAGCTTCCTCTAATTGGTGGAGGGGCAGGCTGATGACTTAACGCTTTCCGACTCGGCCAATCAGAGGAAGCTTTATATTCATTCACAGAATACAAAAGTTGCCTGTAAATGGCTGAGTGCCGTTCAGACCGACTTTGCATTGTTTCGGGCGTGAGACGGGAAGTCTGTGTCTCGCAGTCGGAACTCAGCACTGTGTACTGTATGTAGCTAAAGCTACATGCAGTGCTTAGAGACACTGCAACACTTGGTGAAGGAAATTGATAATGTGGACCAGTGAAAGGAAACATTGAAATCGGCTTTAAAACTGACATTTCATTTTTTTAACAGTAGTGGAATAATTGTCAGGGTTTCTTCCTCACGCGGCTGGCTATTGTGAAACCAATAGAATACACTGGCAGTAATAGGAGACCATTATGTAAGGATATAAATAAGAGGGGAACTACACTGCCTTGAAAAAAAGTATTCACACCCCTTGAAATGTTATACATTTTATCATGTTACAATCAAAAACGTAAATGTATTATATTGGTGCTCCTTTGCTCCTCCTTCTCAAATCTGATCTACTCCACTGGCATTTGCTTACCTTAACCTGGTTTGGCCACTGTAGTGCCCTCAAGATGACCATGCTACCTAAGGTGCTGTGTCTGCTACAGACGCTTCCCATTCGCCTCTCCCTGGTATTTGGCTTCAACTTCTTCATCTCCCGAACCCTCGGGGAGGGGTTGGCCTCCCAGATGTATGGGCCTACTACAGAGCAGTACACCTCACCAGGTTACTGGACTGGCACTGCCATGCTGAGGCGAAACATTGGGTGGCCATTGAACTAGAAGACTCCAATGACACAATGAAGAGTTGGCCATGGATAAGCTCTCGGTGATCATCCTACCCTTGGCAGTACGTTGGTGGTCGCTAGGGATGCTTTTTGACACTCTTCGTTGTCACAATTACCTTCTCTCATGGTGCTTACACTGGGTAATCCAGAATTTGAATCAGGCCTCCAGATGCCTCATTTCCAGCATCTGGTTTCGAGTGGCCGCCTTAATTTTTGTGACTTTACAGGACCTGACAGTCAGCTCTCTTCTACTGCCGGAGAGACCGCGACTGACCCTCCACTAGACTTCTGGAGCAGTCTCCAGATACGTAATTTTCTTTGCCAGTGTTCGCGTTCTCCGGGTATACTTTGCCAGCTTACAGAACTGGAGCACATCTGTCATAGGAGGGAACCATTCCGTCATTGTCTTTCAATGATTTACTCTTCCCAGATTCGGCCAAAGACAGAGGTTTAGTTCCTATGTACCTTACTAAGTGGGAATCGGACCTTGAAACCCGATTCACTGACTCACAGAGAAAATCCTTCATTTTTGCCCAGAGATCTTCCATTGCCACTAGAATTCAAGAGACTTGTTAAAAGATCATGACTCATTGGTACAGGGTACCCACTACTCTGCACTGCTGTTTTTCCTCAGGTCCCTAGTACGTGCTGCCAATGTGGCAATGCTGAGGGAACAATGCTACATATTTTCTGTGATTGTCCCAAACTCAGGCCTTTCTGGTGGGAGGTAATCTGTACTGTCATACACTTGACTAACGTTGATTTGGAGGTAAACCCTGCGGCATGCTTGTTATATCTATCGAAACAACCTATTAAGAAGTATAAGGCTTCTCTTACAATTCAGCTATTGAATGTGGCTAAGGCATGCATCCCCCTGTGTTGGAGATCGGAGAACCCGCTGTCAAAGTCCCTGGGGTTTTCCAAAGTCAATGAACTTCGGGATATGGAGGATCTAATAGCTACCTTGAACAACCGGGAGGAGATCTTTCATGACACCTGGAGACCTTGGCAGCATTTCATATACACCGATGCCTATCTTCAGGAGGTCTCGCAACCTGGCTGACCTCCTGGATTTGGTCCGGATTCCCTGGGCAAGAGATTATCTATCGTTCTAAATCAGTACTTTTTCTTCTAACAAGGGACACCTGGCCCCTTACTCCTTCTCTTCCCTAACGTCCCCTCCCACCCCCTCTCCCGCTTTTTTTTCTTCCCCCCCCCCCCACCCCATATACCCGACTCAGCCATGGGTGTTTTTATTTTTCAGATATTTAAATATCCTTTTATGCATTATCCGAGTCTCACTGTTCCCTGTCTGGGTCTGGATGGCCATCGGGATGCCCAGCTTCCCGATATATTGTTGTGTCCTACAGAGTTGCACAGTTTTAAGCCTACAAGTATTTGTTCTGGTTCTCCCATGCAGCCACCTCATGCCTTATATACCCTGCACATTGATGATTCTTTTATTGTTGGTAATGTTATATGTGCCCATATATACTATGTCTTGCCTGGCCTGTTGGCTTATGGATCTAAATGGAGTGACCCTCTTGGTTATTGTCAATTGATAAATACTGAGTTTTCCCCTTTTTGTTTACCTGACTAAACTGCAACTTTTTGAAAAATAAAGGAATTACAAAAATGTATTATATTGGGATTTTACGTGATAGACCAACACAAAGTGACCCATCATTTTGAAGTGGATGGAAAAAAATTAATGGTTTTCAAAATTTTTTTACAAATAAATATCTGAAATGCGTGGCGTGCATTTGTATTCAGCCCCCTTTACTCTGATACCCCTAACTAAAATCTAGTGGAACCAATTACCTTCAGAAGTCGCCTAATTAGTAAATGGAGTCCACCTGTGTGTAATTTAATCTCAGTATAAATACAGCTGTTCTGTGAGGCCCTCAGAGGTTTGTTAGAGAACCTTACAGCAAACAGCATCATAAAGGCCAAGGAACACACCAGACAGGTCAGGGGTAAAGTTGGGGAGAAGTTTAAGCCTAGTTTCAGACTAGTGCGATGTGGGAACCAGCGCAATTCCAGCATTGCTCCTCTCCCACAAGTAGTTCACACTTCTGCGGGTGTCAATACATTGTTAATAACACCCCCAGATCGGTTCACAGATTGCAGTGCGAACTGTGAACTCGCGCAGGAATCAGATTCTAGTGTGGTGAAAAACAAGTCCCTGCACCTTTTTCTGTGCAAATCCAATGCAAGTTCAGCCATACAACTTATGACTGAACTTGCATTCCTCAGATATCGCATGTGATCGTCACGTGCGGGTACGAATCACATGCGATGTCAGATCGCACTAGTGTGAACCCAGGCTAAAGCAGGGTTGGGTTTTTAAATATCCCAAGCTTTGGATATCTTGCAGAGCACTGTTCAATCCATCATCCCGAAAATGGAAAGAGTATGGCAAAACTGCAAACCTACCAAAACATGGCTGTCCACCTAAGTTGACAGGCCGGGCAAGGAGAGTATTATTTAGAGAAGCAGCCAAGAGGCCCATGGTAACTGGAGGAGCTGCAGAGATCCACAGCTCAGGTGGGAGAATCAGTCCACAGGACAACTATTAGTCGTGCACTCCACAAATCTGGCCTTCATGTAAGATTGGCAAGAAGAAAGCCATAAGAAGTCCTGTTTGCAAGAAGCCATGTGAAGGACAAAGCAAACATGTGGAAGAAGGTGCTCGGGTCAGATGAGACCAAAATGTTACTTTTTGGCCTAAAAGCAAAACGTTATGTGTGGTGGAATACTAACCCTGCACATCACCCTGAAAACATCATTCCCACCATGAAACATGATGGTGGCAGCATCAAATTGTGGGGATGCTTTTCTTCAGCAGGGCCAGTGAACCTAATCAGAGTTGATGGGAATATGGATGGAGCCAAATACAGGGCAAGAAAACCTGTTAGAGTCTGCAAAAGACTTGAGACTCCCATGGAGGTTCACCTTTAAGCAGGACAACGACCCTAAACATACAGCCAGAGCTACAATGAATGGTTTTGATCAAAGCATATTCATGTGTTAGAATGGCCCAGTCAAAGTCCAAACCTAAATCTAGTTGAGAATCTGGGGCAAGACTTGAAAATTGCTGTTCAGGCGTTCTCCATCCAATCTGACAGATTTTGATCTATTTTGCAAAGAAGAATGGGCAAAAATGTCACTCTCTAGCTGTGCAAAGCTGGCATAGACATACCCAAAAAGACTTACAGCTGAAATTGCAGCGAAGGGTGGTTTTACAAAGTATTGACTTGGGGGGAGGGGGGGTCTGAATACAAATGCACAAGTGCCACTTTGTGTTGGTCTACCAAATTTTTGGTTGAAAATTTCAAGGGGTGTGAATACTTTTTCAAGGCACTGTAGGTCTAGGTATCTTGTTCCCCAAAAAAGCTCAATGGTAATTCGGTTGATTTAGCTGTTTGATGAAGAAGTAAAACAATTTAATTGCTGGCAGAGGGTAGCAGGGTTTAGACCAGAATGTACAATACACAGGATGTATGTAAAATTTATAGTCCTTCATAACACAAACTTTCAGAAATATTTAACATCTCATAATATATGGAAAGCTTCAAATATGAACATGTACATTTTACAGCAAGGCAGCTTCTTGCAGCCATGAAAACATTTCAGAATATGCAAGAGCTAAATAAAAAGTTATGTATTTACAGATGAAGTGCTACAGCAGCCATGAATGATATAGATGCAGCTAATGAAATGTCACTCCGTAAAAGACAACATATCAGCTGCTAAATAAAGTGTGATGGTGCACAAATGTCAAAAACAAATGTGTACATAGATAAAATCACTATACTAAAGTATATCACCATCTCACTCCCAGAAATATTCTGTACACAAAGAATAGCAAAGTCCACCCCCACTTCCAGCATTTATGTTATTTGAGATTTCACATCTTCCTCTTCGCTGTCTTCTACTTCCTGAATAACCAGATCGGATTCTTGACGTTCTTTGCCATTTTCATCTTTCACATCGTCCTTAAAATTCCAAGCTTGCTCCCTCTCATTCTCAGGTGGGAGCACCAGTGGTTGATCATCCCCAAAATCAAAGTTGACACTATCCAAACCAGCTTCTGACAGACATGGGTGACAAAGACGGTATCTTCTTGTTCCATCCTGAATTACTCGCCCTGTCAACTCAGTGACCGGGAGCTTGCAGCGACGGCAGATAAGTTTACCAGCTTCATGTATCTAGGATAGTCAAGGGTTGGGGAAGAAAGGATGTTTACTATAAAACAGTGCTAAGTAATACATTCTGCTGTGTTCTTGCAGAAAACAAGGAAAGCATATAAGATCTTTTGACAAATATAATCTTAATAAAGAACAATACCGGAGGGAAAAAAAATACTGTATCAATAACAGCTACTTTCAGCTTCAGTATATGCAGTAAGACATACTATATTTATTGAACACACCCATACACATTTTATACTAGGACTCATAATCAATTATGAAGCAGGGAGGTTGAATGAGACAAATACAAGCTCCTTTTAGTAAACTACAAATCTCTATATTTGACACCATAAAAATATAGGGCAAGAAATTGAAAATGCATACAACCATACTTTAAAAAGGTAAACACTACACTAATAAATTACAGTATAAACTCTAAAAAAATAATAATATAAAATTATAATATTCTTTTCTATTAAAGTATATCTAAGCCCAAGAACAAAAAATGTGAAGTGTTGCAAATTACTGGTCCTCTATTTTGGTGGCTGCATTAGTTGTATTTTTTTTTAGCAAGTACAGAAAATACCTATGGCTCTTGCAAGAAAACGAAAAATTGAATACTTACCTTACCGTAACTTTCCTTTCCTGGTACTTATCCATGGCAGCAACATACACATGGTTGGTTGCTCTGCCCCCAACCAACAGGACCACTTTTAACTCTATAAAAGAGAGTAAGCACTCCCCACGTCAATCTTGTAACTAGTCACAAATGTTGAGGATTATAGAAAGGTAGGCCATATGCTGCCATGGATAGGCACCAGGAAAGGAAAATTACGGAAAGGTAAGTATTCAGTTGTCTGTTTTCCTTGTGCCTCCATGGCAGCATACACATGGTAAATAACTTGCTCGCATGGAGGGTTGCTGCAAAAAAATCTTGTTTAATTTTGATTACAAAACAGACAACTGTAAAGATTTTTTTTCCCAAAATCATGGGAAGTAAGTGCGGCTGGATACAGACTGTAGTAAAAGACGACCAACTTGCCGCACAACAGATAGTTTCTGGAGAGACTTGTGCTCAAGCTGCCCAAGAAGAGGCCATTCGAGTGAGCATTGATAGGTTTTGGAACTGGAAGAACACTAGCCCGATACGATTTCTGTATTAGATGCACAATCCAACTTGCTAAAGCTCTTTTGGATGCTGCCATTCCCCTTCTAGCACTATTAGGAATTACAAAGAGGCATTGATCTTTGCGAAAAAGCTGCGTTAGCTCAATGTATCATCAGAGGGTCCTTGCCACGTCCAGCTCATGTAGTTTTGAAGTTGCTGGGTCTTCCTTGAAAGCTGGGAGAACCCATTCCTGATTAATATATATATACACACACACGACTTTGGGAAGGAATTGGGGTATTGGTTGTAGGACCACCCTATCCGGGAAGAACGTAATGTAGGGGTCTTGAGCCACTAAGGTTTGGTTTTCCTAAACTCTATAGCCAGAGGTGATGGCAATTAGAAGGGCAGATTTAAAAGTAATATTTTCTAGAGAACTTTCTTCAATGGGTGCTAATGGAGGAGCTGTAAGAGTATTGAGAACCAAAGGCAAATCCCACCTCGGATATAGAGTCTTCCTCGGGGGTCTTAACAATGGAACTGCCCTCTGAAAACGCTCTATCAGAGGGTTCAGAACCCCCCGGGCTTTCACACTGGAGACACAGGAGAGGCTCTTTACAGGCACTATTTTTAGCACTGTAGCGCCTGTAAAGCGCCTCAGTGTGAAAGTAGCCTTATCGTCATCTCAGTGAACATCTGGTTTTAACGAGCTGAACAGGTTAGTTTCTGCAAATTCTGAAAAATTTTGCCATATTTTGTAGTAGGTCTTATTGGTGGATGACTTTGTGGCCTGAAGCAGCATCTGTATTACTTTGTGGGAGCAAAAAAAGTCTATTTGAGGCCTGCCCCATTGGAGGCAGATACACCTGAAAACGTTCTGGTCCAAAGACCATTCGTTGTTGTTGGTGAACTCTCTTGATAGGTTGATCCGTTAGTTGATTTTTGAGAGCTTGGATACAAAAGATGCTCTGAGATTTGTCTGGGCCCAAGATAAAATCAGGGCCACTCGGCTGGATAATGACCTGCTGTGCATCCCCCCCATGGTTCTGAATGTAGGCTACTGCCGCTTTGTTGTCCATTTGTAGCAAGATGGACTTGCCTCTCAAAAGAGACGCCCAGTGTGATATCACCATCCACGCGGGTCCCTGATCCATGCAAGGGCTGGGAAACATTTGCTGACCATCTCTGGAGGAAGGAGAAGCAACAAACCAGGCCAAGGACTGCATATACATCCAGGTATGGATCTCGTGCAGCAAACTCCAAAGTAGGGGAAGGGGGAATGTGTAATAAATCCCCAAGCTCCCAACACCCCAAAAAGATCCACAGAAAAACAGGCTCCCATACTCACTGGTGCATTTAGCAGCCTAAGTCCTGGGACTGCATCTACAGGAAAGCACGAACCTGTAATGGTTTCACCAACTAGGTGGTGTTGTAAGGGCTGTTTCCAGGTGATTCATGATGCTGCAGGCTTGAGGACAGAGAATAGAAATGACGTGTGGGGGCTGACTTTCTTTTATAGAGTTAGAGTGGTCCTGTGGGTTGGTTGGGGCAGACATAATCACACATAGGGTGGACTTGATGGACTTGTGTCTTTTTTCAACCTCACCTACTATGTAACCAACCATGCGTATGCTACCATGGAGGCACCATTGAAGTAATGTTCATGTGGTCTCTTTTTTGAGTTTTCCTAAAGGTATGCAAGTGTTCAGTAAAGCATGCTTAACAAAAACAAGTAATTTGGTTAACATTGAGTACATACAGTTTGGAAATGGTTGCGCAGATGCTCCAGCCGTGTGAACCTTTTCCCGCATGCTTCACATGGATAAGGGCGCTCTCCAGTGTGACAACGCAGATGACGCTTAAGATCTGCTTTGCGCTTCACAGTATGTGTACAGAAGGGACATTTAAATCTTACAGGACTTAAGTCGTCTATAAAAATAGAAATAATGTTAAATGTATGGACAATGTGTAAGAATTTGTAAGAACACACTTCCTGTAATAGTGCAAGAAATCAAAAAATTTGTGTTGGTTGTTAAAGATGAATATTAGACATGGTATATTTTTACATCACCGCTACTCTTGACCAGCCCACAATTATCCACCTGGGCTGGTGGGGAGTAGCGTTGATCCTATCCTCTTTACGCTTACTAGCCCTGGGTATATACCATACCTGCCCGATGACCCTGGAAGCTGGAAATAACCGACGTAGACACCCCTACTCTAGTGATCTCTGCTTGTTTCCAGGCCCCATGCTGAGCAACTGGCCTGATGCATTCTAAATACAGGGGGTCGGCAACTCAGCATGGGATCCATTCAGATGATGCTTTGCCCAATCAGAGAACGCATTGCGTTCATTCAGAAAATGCGATGTGGAGTGGTGATATCACACTATCCACCTCATCAAATCAAAGAACGCTTTGCATTCATTCGGAAAACAGTTTTAAAGCAAGCAAAGCATCCACACACTAGTGTTATCACAGATCAAAAGCTTTATTCAAACAGCATTAGCACGTACATACTACAGTCTCTGCCTGTAGACTGCCCACCTTTGACACATTTCACCAAAGATGAAAGGAGGCCTCTACCATGGGACAACATTGAAGCTCCACTACAAGAGATACAAACTGTCAAGATAGCTTATTGCTGGAGTCTTGTTCCCTAAGGAAATTGTGGAGCAGCTATAAGGGAAGCTAAGTGGGTTTAAAGGGCCCTTTCAGATGCATGGAGGCTATGATGGCTCCTGTTTGCAGCAGAGCAGGGTGGATATAAATCAATGATTTGAAAAAAAAAAAAAAAAATCAGATTTTTTTTATTTAAATCTGATTTTTTTTATTTCTATCAAATTTATTTTAATAAAATGCTTTTGGAGTAAAAATCTATCTAAAGATAGCTTTCTATTTAACCCCTTCACGAGTTACACTGTGGCAGCTTGGCTCCCCTGGGTGAACCGTCGTAGATATACGTCGGCTTGCCTTTTGACCACTAGGGGACGCGCCCGCGATGCCGGATCTGCTGCGCATGCCCGGCGGTTGCGATGACCACCGGGCACCCGCGATCGCTCCACACAGACACAGACAGATCTCTGTTCTATGTAAACAGACAGATCTCCATGCTGTTAGGGGTGAGGAGAGCGATCTGTTGTTCATACTAGTATGAACAACAGATTGCTCTCCTCACCCAGGCAGTCCCATCCCCCCCAGTTAAAATCACTCCTTAGGACACACAATTAACCCCTTGATCTCCCTTTACTGTTGAACCCTTCCCTGCCAGTGACATTTACACAGTAATCAATGCATTTTTATAACACTGATCGCTGTATAAATGCCAATGGTCCCAAAAATGTGTCAAAAGTGTCTGATCTGTCTGCCATAATGTTCATAATGTTGCAGTCCCGATAAAAATTGCTGATCACTGCCATTACTAGTAAAAAAATAAATAAACAATAAAAATGCCATAAATCTTTCCCCTATTTTGTAATTACTATAACTTTTGCGCAAACCAATCAATATACGCTTATTGTGATTTTTATTACCAAAAATATGTAGAAGAATACATATTGGCCTAAACTGAGGAAAAAATTAGCTTTTTTAAAAAAAAAAAAAAAAAATTAGGGATATTTATTATAGCAAAAAGTACAAAATAGTTTTTTTTTTGAAAATTGACGCTTTTTTTGTTTATAGTGCAAAAAAAAAAAAAAACGCTGAGATGATCAAATACCACCAAAAGTAAGCTCTATTTGTGGGAAAAAAAGGACGTCAATTTTGTTTGGACACAACATCGCACATCCGTGCAATTTTCAGTTAAAGCGATGCATTGCCGTATCGCAAAAAATGGCCTGGTCATTGAGCAGCCAAATCTTCAGGGGCTGAATTTGTTAAGATACATTAATAATTTAGTTTATTCAGTATAAAATGGAGCTTGGTTATGTAGCATGAGGCTGCATATTCTGCAATATTTACATTTTTGGTAAACTCATTCAATGAATCCAAGCTCTGCAAGCTGAGATAACATGCACTGCATTGATGCATTCACACAATTTCACAGTAACCATGAGATAAAACAAAGTTCAGGAATATTCCTTTATCCCATTGTTTTGCAAATCTATGTACACTACAAACTGTATGATTAAATCAGTTCGGATATCGCTGTTTTACTAACCTGATAGCTTATTATTCTAAATAGGAAACCTTCATTTTGTTTGCAAATATTAAACATTCTAACTACCAGCAGGAATAAGTCCTTACATTTAAAGAGCACCTGTTATTTCAGATCCATCATGGCAGTGCCGGTTAGCGGGCATCAACTCACCTGTTGCCGCCACGTCCCTCACCTTGTTGTGTCACTGCCACATCACCAGCCATCCCATTAAAATGAATAGGACTGTCGATGAATCAACAGCAGGTCAGAGGAGGAGCCACTGAAGGACAGAAATGACAGTTGCTCTTTAAAAATCATGATTTAAATCAAGCCTTTTTACTAACGATTTAAATCATGATTTAGATCGACTTGATTTAAATCAAATTCATCCTGCAGCAGAGCATAGACAATGCAATGCACAGACAAGGCAAAATGCATGGTTTCCTTTGTAGTCAGTTCCGGGGTGTGCTGGGAAAAAATAATACATGCAGTACTTTAAGTGCAGCCATTTACGATACAAATCACCTCACCACAATGCTGCTGTGGTGAATAGAACTCTATTGAAAAGTCACCCGTGACTTTTCAGTAAAGTTCTGTGAAAAAAAGTAATGATGCTCTGTTTGGCGCATCAGCTCGGTGCCTTAGGCCCCCTTCACACATGTGAACCATTTGTCCGTTTTTCATCCATCCATTGACTTTCAACAGACATCAATGCAGCTCAATGGAAAATTGGATGTAAATTAATGATCATCCATTTACATCCGTTCTCAACAACATACATTTTTTGAAACGGATCAAAGTCCAATTTTTCTTCCGTTAAAAAAACGGATCAGACAAAAAACTGATACAAAACGGACAAGCGGTCGATTTTTGCATGAAAGAATGGCTCCAGGACCTAAGTGGCTAAGGATTCCAGCTGGCAGATGTACAAAACGGATGAAAAGCTGATGTAAACTTCATACGTTTTTTTTGTCGAAAAAAAGTGACTGAACTGATCAAACGAATGGTCCGCATGTGTGAAAGGGGCCTTACAGTGCATATCAGCTACTGTGCAATCAGTGTAGCTTGCTGGTATGAACAGATAGATTGTGCATGTGTTTATTTATACATATTTGTAGCATTCTGTATGGTTTTTATTATTTTCTTATAAATGTAGTTTGCAGGTGCATCGTTCCTGTGTAGTAAAAGCACAATCATATACTAGCGCGTTGATTTTTTAGGGTTTACTGAAAGAATCAGACAACCGAAAAGAAGAAAAATAACTTGCAATGTGCCTTTGAACTTACTAGAAAGGTTGACTGCTTCGGGAGAGTCAATTCCTTAGCACAGCCCTCCCTTCTTACATGTACTAGCCCTTTCCTCTTCTAGATGTCTCCAGTTACTCCCTGTGCTGACCAAGCATCTCTGCCCCTCCCCTCATAACATTTATGTAGCTGCTAGGAGAGGAGTGATAGGGAATACCATAGAGCAGTGTCTCTCAACCAGGGTCCCATCTGAGGTTGCTAGGATTCCTTGAGCATTGAGCAATGGTGGATTGATATCCCACCTTCACTGACCACAAATGCAAGAGGACAATTTTCCACTAACCACCAATGTAAGGGGTCACTTCTAAACTGACAACTAATGTTAGAGTGGACACTAGGTATGCACTGTAGGTATAATCCTTTTCAGCAGGGGTTCAAGAACCAGAAAATTATTTCAAGGATCCCTCAGGGGTCAAAGGGTTAAGAAAGGCTACTATAGAGTGTCACTTACTTGAGTAAGGCAGGCCATACATGATTAGATTCTCAGCTGGTTCAGAAAAATTGGCTCTGTGTATGGCGGGCCTAACTGCTCAAAGTTTGTTGGTGCGGCTGACATCACATCCATTATATATATATATATATATATATATATATATATATGTCTCAACAGTGAGTACACTTTTTGTAAATAGTTTATTATATCTTTTCATGTGACAACACTGAAGAAATAACACTTTGCTACAATGTAAAGTAGTGAGTGTACAGCTTGTATAACAGTGTAAATTTGCTGTCCCCTAAAATTAACTCAATACACAGTCATTCATGTCTAAACCGCTGGCAACAAAGGTGAGTACACCCCTAAGTGAAAATGTCCAAATTGGGCCCAATTACAGTAGCCATTTTCCCTCCCCGGTGTCATGTGACTCGTTAGTGTTATAAGGTCTCACGTGTGAATGGGGAACAGGTGTGTTAAATGTGGTGTTATCGCTCTCACTCTCTCATACTGGTCACTGGAAGTTCAACATGGCACCTCATGGCAAAGAACTCTCTGAGGATCTGAAAGAAAGAATTGTTGCTCTATGTAAAGATGGCCTAGGCTATAAGAAGATTGCCAAGACCATACAGCGGTTTAACAGGACAAGTTCCAGGCCTCGCCATGGTCGACCAAAGAAGTTGAGTTCACATGCTCAGCATCAAATCCAGAGTTTGTCTTTGGTAAAATAGACGCATACGTGCTGCCAGCATTGCTGCAGGGGTTGAAGGGGTGGGGGTGGGGTCAGCCTGTCAGTGCTCAGACCATACACAGCACACTGCATCAAATTGGTCTGCATGGCTGTCTTCCCAGAAGGAAGCCTCTTCTAAAGATGATGCACAAGAAAGCCTGCGAACAGTTTGCCGAAGACAAGCAGACTAAGGACATGGATTACTGGAACCATGTCCTGTGGTCTGATGAGACCAAGATAAACTTGTTTGGTTCAGATGGTGTCAAGCGTGTGTGGCGGGACAGGTGAGGGGTACAAAGACAAGTGTGTCTTGCCTACAGTCAAGCATGGTGGTGGGAGTGTCATGGTCTGGGGCGGCATGAGTACTTCCGGAACTGGGGAGCTACAGTTCATTGAGGGAACCATGAATGCCAACATGTACTGTGACATGCTGAAGCCGAGCATGATCTCTTCCCTTCAGAGACTGGGCTGCGGGGCAGTATTTCAACATGATAACGACTCGAAACATGCCTCAAAGACGACCACTGCCTTGCTAAAGCTTAGGGTAAAGGTGATGGACTGGCCAAGCATGTCTCCAGACTTAAACCCTATTGAGCATCTGCGGGGCATCCTCAAACCGAAGATGGAGGAGCACAAGGTCTCCAACATCCACCAGCTCCGTGATGTTGTCATGGAGGAGTGGAAGAGGACTCCAGTGGCAACCTGTAATGCTCTGGTGAACTCCATGCCCAAGAGGTTTAATTAAGGCAGTGCTGAATAATAATGGTGGCCACACAAAATATTGACACTTTGGGCCCAATTTGGACATCTTCACTTAGGGGTGGACTCACTTTTGTTGCCAACGGTTTAGACATTAATAGATATTTTTTTATTTTATATATATTATATATATATATATATATATATATATATATATATTTGGGTGTTTCAATCAGCAATTTCATTTTGATCTATCAAATAACTGAAGGACACAGTAATATTACAGTAGTGAAATGAGGTTTATTGGATTAACAGAAATTGCGCAATATACATCAAAATGAAATTAGACAGGTGCATAAATTTGGGCACCCTTGTCATTTTGTGGATTTGAATACCTGTAACTACTTAGCACTGATTAATTGGAACACAATTGGTTTGGTGAGCTAATTAAGCCTTGAACTTCATAGACAGGTGCATCCAATCATGAGAAAAGGTATTTAAGGTGGCTCTTTGACTCTCCTCTGAAGAGTGGCAACATGGGGGCCTCAAAACAACTTTCAAATGACCTGAAAACAAAGATTGTTCTACATTATGGTTTAGGGGAAGGCTACAATATAAGGAATATAAGCTGTCAGTGTCCACTGTGAGGAACATAGTGAGGAATGGAAGAACACAGGCACAGTTCTTGTTAAGGCCAGAAGTGGCAGGCCACATAAAATATTGGAGAGGCAAAGGCGAAGGATGGTGAGAACAGTCAAAAACAGCCCACGGACCACCTCTAAAGACCTACAACATCAATTTGCTGCAGATGGTGTCACGGTGCATCCTTCAACAATTCAGTGCACTTTGCACAGGGAACAGCTGTATGGGAGAGTGATGCGAAAGAATCCTTTTCTGCACACACACCACAAACGGAGTCGCTTAAGGTATGCAAATGCACATATGGACAAGCCAGCTTCATTTTGGAATAAGGTGCTGTGGACTGATGAAATAAAGATTGAGTTATTTGGTCATAACAAGGGGCATTATGCATGGCGGCAAAAGAACACAGCATTCCAAGAAAAACACTTGCTACCTACAGTAAAATTTGGTGGAGGTAACATCATGCTGTGGGGCTGTGTGGCCAGTGCCGGTACTGGGAATCCGGTTAAAGTTGAGAGTCGCATGGATTCCACTCAATATCAGCAGATTCTTGAGAATAATGTTGAGGAATCAGTCACAAAGTTGAAGTTAGGCCGGGGCTGGATATTTCAACAAGACAATGACCCAAAACACTACTCAAAATCTACTCTGGCATTTATGTAGAGGAACAAGTACAATGTTCTGGAAAGGCCATCCCAGTCCCCAGACCTGAATATCATTTAACATCTGTTGTGTGATTTGAAGCGGGCTGTCCATCCTCGGCAACCATCAAACCTAACTGAACTGGAGATGTTTTGTAAGGAGGAATGGTCCAAAATACATTCAACCAGAATCCAGACACTCATTACAGGCTATAGGAAGTGTCTAGAGGCTGTTATTTCTGCTAAAGGAGGCTCTACTAAATATTGATGTGATTTTTCTGTTGGGTGCCCAAATTTATGCACCTGTCTAAATTTCGTTTTGATGCATATTGCGCATTTTCTGTTAATCCAATAAACCTCATTTCACTACTGAAATATTACTATGTCCTTCAGTTATTTGATAACTTGATAGTTATTTGATAAATCAAAATGAAATAGCTGATCCAAAACACCCAAATATTTATAAATGACAATCATGGAAATTGTCAGGGGTTCCTAAACTTTTGTATATATATATATATATATATATATATATATATATATATATATATATATATATATATATATATATATATATATACATATACACATACACACATACACACACACACACATACACATATATATTTTAACAGGACAGGTTCCACTCAGAACAGGCCTCGCCATGGTCGACCAAAGAAGCTGAGTTGAGTTCAGCGTCATATCCAGAGTCTGTCTTTGGGAAATACACGTATGAGTGCTGCCAGCATTGCTGCAGAGGTTGAAGGGGTGGGGCGGGTCAGCCTGTCAGTGCTCAGTCCATACACTGCATCAAATTGGTCTGCATGGCTGTCATCCCAGAAGGAAGCCTCTTCTAAAGATGATGCACAAGAAAGCCTGCAAACAGTCTGCTGAAGACAAGCAGACTAAGGACATGGATTACTGAAAACATTTCCTGTGGTCTGATGAGACCAAGATAAACTTGGTTCAGATGGTGTCCAGCGTGTGTGGCGGCAACCAGGTGAGGAGTACAAAGACAAGTGTGTCTTGCCTACAGTCAAGCATGGTGGTGGGAGTGTCATGGTCCGGGGCTTCATGAGTGCTGCCAGCACTGGGTAGCTACAGTTCATTGAGGGAACCACGAATGCCAACATGTACTGTGACATACTGAAACAGAACATGATCATGAGCATCTGTAGGGCATCCTCAAATGGAAGGTGGAGGAGCGCAAGGTCTCTAACATCCACCAGCTCCGTGATTTCATCATGGAGGAGTGGAAGAGGACTCCATTGGCAACCTGTGAAGCTCTGGTGAACTCCATGCCCAAGAGGGTTAAGGCAGTGCTGGGAAATAATGGTGGCCACACAAAATATTGACACGTTGGGCCCAATGTGGACATTTTCACTTAGGGGTGTATTCGCTTTTGTTGCCAGCAGTTTAGACATTGATGGCTGTGTGTTAAGTTATTTTAGGGGGACAGCAAATTTACACAGTTATACAAGCTGTACACTCACTACTTTACAGTACATTGTAGCAAAGCATCATTTCTTCTGTGTTGTCACATGAAAAGATATAATAAAATAAAATATTCACAAAAATGTAAGGGGTGTACTCATTTTTTTTTTAGAGATATATATATATATATATATATATATATATATATATATATATATATATATATATATATATATATATATATATATATATATATATATACACACACACACACACACATATACATATATATATATATATATATATATATATAAAATGTGTGTGTGTGTGTGACTAATACATCAAAACAGAAGCAGTCTAATGCCATGTACACACGAGCGTTTTTTCTGTCGGAATAAACGCTGAAGGTTTCTCCGACGGAATTCCGCTCAAGCTGTCTTGCATACACACGGTCACACCAAAGTCCGACCGTCAAGAACGCGGTGATATACAACACGTACGACGGGACTAGAAAAATGAAGTTCAATAGCCAGTAGCTTCTGTCTCGTACTTGCTTCAGAGCATGCGTCGTTTTTGGTACATTGGAACAGCATACAAACGAGTGGTTTTCCCGATAGGAATTGGTTCATGTTCTCTTTCTAGGTCCGTCAGAATTTTCGACGTAAAATGTCCGATGGGGCATACACACGATCAGAATATACGATGAAAAGCTCCCGTCTGACTTTTTCTGTCGGAAATTCCGCTCGTGTGTACAGGGCATTAGGGCTTTTGG
Source organism: Aquarana catesbeiana (assembly GCF_042186555.1). Classification (NCBI taxonomy): domain Eukaryota; kingdom Metazoa; phylum Chordata; class Amphibia; order Anura; family Ranidae; genus Aquarana; species Aquarana catesbeiana. The sequence continues at coordinate 405,460,046 of NC_133325.1, forward strand.
ATGGCTACACAAGGGAGAATGGAAGAATGGAAAACATTTTTGTTGAAATGAATGATCTGGTGACAGGAGACAGAAAAAGGCAAAATCACACTTTTAAAATAGCCATATAAATTAAACTTTTTAAGTTTAGGGATATTCTGATCTCACCTTCATTCCAACCAGACATGACACCTAAGATGGTTGGCATTGCTTTGTATAGTTCATCTGCCTTTGAAACCCGTGGTATGCTGTCCTGCTCCCCAGATTCTCCATGCTGGGGTGATTCTGGCCAGCTTTGTGCTGTATCACCTTCTTCTTCTTCTTCAACTTTAGGGCACACCATATCTTCAGGTGGTTGTGAATCTTCTTCCTGTAGTGTGCTCTCGTCTTCATGAACAATGCACTCAGCAGTACCACCCACAAGATCACCTAGTGGCACCGATGTTAGACATGCAGATGTTAGGGGCTCTGGCGTCAAGCGTCTGCGGTGCTTGCGGACATGCTCTGGTTTGCGTGAATGTTTAGTAAAAGGCCGTTGTAACCGTGAAGTGATAGGAGGAGGGTAATTGTATCCTGCAATAAAGCCACTGTGCTCTGCAGCTTCATGAATGTGTGTTGGACTGTATTCTGTCCTCCATCCTGCCGCATAAAGTCCAGTGCCATTGCTGCCATTGTCTTTGTCAGACAGGCTAAAGAAGCCATCTCTGTCTTTTTCATTAATGTCTAGTGATGATTTAATAAACATCTTACATACACTGATAACATCAGTCATCTGCAAGTAACTAGCTGCTGACATGACCTCGATGACGTTCTGCCCAGACAGAGGCAATTTTCCAGAATATACATAATCCAAGATGGCAGTGAACGTGTCAGCAGAAAATACGTCAAAAGTGGCTGTTGTGGGTTTGCTGACATCTTTGCAACTTTGGGACAGTAGCATTTTGAAGTATCCGCTGCTTGCGAACAGAACATTACGATGAGCTTTAAATGTCTGCCCTTCTACTGTGATGTGACAGTCACAAAACAAGTCCCTTTTTCTTTGCTCATCCAACTGCTGCAGAAGACGAGTATGATGTGAAGAAAAATCCATCCTTTGGAGGGCACTAACAGAAGAACAGAAGTAAAGGATTAGTAAATGGATCACAAGGAAATATGAGAACTTTTCATACAGTGGATATAAAAAGTCTACACACCCCTAAATGTCAGGTTTCTGTGATGTAAAAAATGAGACAAAGATAAATAATTTCAGAACTTTTTCCACCTTAAACTATAAACTGCACAACTCCATAGAAAAACAAACAAATCTTTTAGAGAGGGGAAGCAAAAATAAAAAACTAAAATAATGTGGTTGCATAATTGTGCACACCCTCTTATAACTGGGGATATAGCTGTGTTCAGAATTAAGCAAACACATTCAAACTCATGTAAATAGGAGTCAGCACACACCTGCCATCATTTAAAGTGAGTGAGGCCCTTGTCCCCATGTTAATGGGGACAAGGGCCTCTTCCTGACAATTGTGGGCGGTGGTTGTGGGGTCTGCAGGCAGGGGGCTTATCGGAATCTGGAAGCCCCCTTTAACAAGGCAGCCCCCCCATGTGAAGGAGTATGAGGTACATCGTACCCCTACCCATTCACCCCTAAAAAAAAAAAAAAAAAAAAAAAAAAAGCAGTGTAGTGTAAAGAAAAACAAGAGACTGTTTTTGCCAAGTCCTTTAATGAAAGTGAAGAATGTCCCACACTGTTTTTTTTTCAATTTTAGCATGGGGTTCCCCCTCAAGATCCTCAGAGCACAAGTCGCATGACAAAAAAAAGTCAGATCAGTTAAGATGATGATCCCGACTTCCATCGAAATCAATTGGCTGAAATCATGTCCAAGTCGGACCAAAGTAGTGCAGGAAGCATTTTCAAAGTTGGACCAACACAAGTTGGACCAGCTAAGATGACTCTCATAGGGAACCCATTGATTTTGACATGTCATGGGACTTGTGCTCTGGAAGTCGGAGCACATGTCAGATCATTCTGAACTGGCCCTAAATAATGTAAATTGTCTTTTTCATTGTTTGTTTACTTTTTTCTTTATAACCACTTCTAGACTGCCCTATAGCAGATTTACAGCTACAGGGCGGCCCTCCTGTGCAGGATCACGCATATATATCGCTATCTATCTATCTATCTATATATAAACATAAACAAGGCAGATCTCCGCTCTGACAAGGCGGAAAGGATGGATTTTGTGTCCCTGCAAAGCAGAAAATAAAATCCATCTCTTCTCCTATTAAAAGCAGCACATACAGTACACAAAAACACTGGCTACGCACACAGTTAACCCTTTGATCGCCCTAGATGTTTAACCCCTTTCCAGCCAGTGTAATTAGCACAGTGACAGTGACAATTTTTAGAAGTGATCAATGTATTAGTTCCGAAAAGTGTCAGTTAGTGTCCGATTGTTGGCCGCAATATCGCAGTATATATATATATATATATATATATATATATATATATATATATATATATATATATATATATATATATATATATATTACTGTATTTATTGGCGTATAACACTCACTTTTTCACCATGAAAATCGGGTGCAAATAGCGTGTGCGTGTTATATGCCAATACTTCAATTTTAGCTGCCTCAGAGGGGACAGGGAGGGTGGCGGGATGAGCGCTGTCAGATTAAATACAGTGAGAATCTCCTGTTTACTTGGTGGCCTCTGTAATAGAAAGTCCCGTCTCCTGGGCCACCATTGGACCACTGTTCTGTCTATCATAGGAGATTCTCACTGTATGTAATCTGTCGGCGCTTGTCCCACCCCCCTCCCTGTCCCCTCTAGGCTGCAGATGGGCATCGATCAGACTGCACTGATGGCAGTGGTGAGGCTGCTGCATTGATGGCAGTGGTGAGGCTGCTGCATTGATGGCAATGGCAAAGCTGCTACATTGATGGCAATGGTGAGGCTGCATTGATGTAGACTAATGAGGCTGCATTGATGGCACTTATGAGGCTGCAGATGGGCATTGATGGCAATGACCCTTATTTTGCTTCAAAGTTCCTTATTAAAAATTTTAGTTTTTTTTCCTGAAACTTCCCTCTTAAAATGAATGTGCGTGTTATACGCCGATATATATATATATATATATATATAAATAAATAAATAGATAGATAGATAGATAGATAGATAGATAGATAGATAGATAGATAGATAGATAGATAGATAGATAGATCTATATCTATATATATTTTTTTTCCTACCAAAAACATGTAGCAGAACACATATTGGTCTCAATATATGAAGAAATTTTATTGGATATGTTTTATAGCAGAAAGTAAAACATTTTTTTTTTTTTTTTATCAAAATTGTCTGTCTTTTTTTGTTTATAGCGCAAACATTAAAAAAACAAAAAAAAAAAAAAACGCAGTGGTGATCAAATACCACTAAAAGAAAGTGCTATTTGTAGGGAAAAATTACATACATTTGATTTGAGTACAGTGTTGCATGACAGAGCAGTTGTCAGTTAAAGTAATGCAGTGTGGTATCGCAAAAAATGGATGAAGGGGAGTAAATCTTCCGGAAGTCAAATGATTAATTTTCTTTTGTCTGGCCCTGTCACCCCTGTCATTCTCACCTAGGCGAGAATAAGGTGTACTTGCCTCCCAGGACATTCTTGTCAAATATCCCAGGAGGCTACAGGAGCAGGGACATACAGAGGCCTGTGGATGGAGCTGGTGTGTGTTTTGTGGGGGTCGGGTGCTGGAACCCAGAAGAAGCACAGGCCTCTGATGAGGTGCACCAAGATGATGGAGTGGGGCCTTGGCTGTGGCACTTGAGCAGCAGATCACAGCATAAACCAGGGTAAATAGACCGTTTAGGATTGATTACATATGAATGTGTATGGCTAAATTCACTGGTTTACTCTGTGCCTATTAGCCTATTTAACTTCCTGTACAACTTTTTACACCTGTACTCTTTGTGCAGATGCCTATACTTCCAAAAAGACCGCTGTACAACCCGAAACGCATATTAAACCAAAGCAAAACATGCACCAATGCATTTTCACAGTGCAGTGGTGTGAACGGCCCCTAATTCACTACACTCAGGTGTCCGTTTATGAAGCAGTGATCAGCGGTGATCCCGAGGATCACCGCTGATCACAGTCCATAAACAGTTTATGAAACAGTGATAATCGGGGGAGAACATGTTTGAACTTGTTCTCCCTCCGATTATCTCTACACACGGAGAATCCTCATTGAATGACACAGTAACGGCCAGTTTATGAAGCGGTGATCTCACCGCTTCACTGGTGATCTGAGTCAGAATTCACACTCCCAGGTTCACCAGCTCAGAGGTGGTAAATCTGGGAGTGAAGAGGAAATCTGGGGGGATCTGAGGGGGAAGGAGGAAGATTTTTAACTTCCTTATGCCTCGTTCAGACCCCCCAACACTGTAAGCATGTCCCCCTGTCATATTTATGTGTATACATATATATACATATATACATATAATGTGTATATGTATATATATATAATGTATGTGTATATACATGTATATATAATGTGTGTGTGTGTATACATATGTATATAATGTAGGGGGACTCATTATTTTATTAACAGTAATTCACGCCGTCTGTCCGTGTATTGAGCGGTGATAATTTATCACTGCTTAATAAACTGACATCTCTGTATTTCTGGTGCTGTAATCTCGTAAAGTCTCACGAGATTCCAGTATCAGGAGCCTTTCTCCACTGTTGAAAGCATTTGTAGATCTCTTCACTCCTCCAAAGGTGAAGCGATCTACAAAGCTTCATAAACTGGCACACAGAGGAGAAAAATCTTCACTGTGAATGCCGGAGAATGAAGCAGTGAATAGATTTCACTGCTTCATAAACGGACACCTCAATCTGCTGGGAAATACTGGTATTAGACCCAGTCATTAGGAATAGAAAAAGGACATGTCCATCAATTAACAAGAAAATTGGATTTTTTTTTTTTTTTTTTACTAACTGAAAAAATAAATTGTTGCCTATATATGCTGAGTGTTTTGTCCCGTTTGTTCACTGAGCTCTTCAGGAAGCAAGGGAATCTGACCACCTGCTTCCACCTAGGCTAAGCTTTTGTTTTATACCCAGTGTCCTACTCCTGCAGGTAGCACTGTAACCCAATCTTGACTAATAGAGTTAGAGATATGTCCATCTATGACCTCAAAGAAAAAGTTTATGGCGAGTACAAAAACAATCTTATTTTAGTGAAGGAAGGGCAATTGTGAATAACTGCAATAAGGAACTCTTCCCCAAGGCATGAAAGTTACATCTTCAGATGCTAATTTTGGACAGGACACAAAGTCCCGCAGGCAGCAGTGTAACATCAATCTTGTAAAACTTGTTAAAGGTGTAAGTGGATGACCAGGTACTTGACCTATTGGTGAAAAGACCATGGGGCAATTGCCATCCCAGTAGAAAGGACAGTTAAGTGGAAATGGAGGATCTAGGTGTAGATAGCATAGAACTGAAATAAAGGCTGGTGAATCCATTGAGAAATGGTGGCCAGAGGTTACTTGGCCTTTTCACTCTTGTGAGTGCTTAAAAAAAAAAAAAAAAAAAAAAAAAACACATTTGTTAGCCAATTTATAGAAACAGAGCTCCACAACTGCAGAAATAGTATACCAGTTTCGCAAGTTTGGAATGTGTTTTAGTTCAAAGAAACACAACATTGTACCCAGTTTTTTGCAAAAATATAAACATGTCAAGCCTTAGGCCCCTTTCACACGATCGGGTCCACCTGCCTGGTTTTCAGGCGGACCACCCATTGTCCTCTATGGGGAGGCGGACGACACATGTCTGCTGACACCCACCTCGTATCCGATCCAACAAAATCCGCTAAAAACAGATGTATGTCGATACGTTCGCCATCCGTCCAGCGGGCTGGATCAGGTGACAATCGTATGGAAATGGACAGGCAGTCTGTTTCCATCTGACTGCTCTATAGAGGAGAGTGGGCTCTGTCCTTGTCCGCTCTACATAGCCAAGCGGACAGGACCGATCCCCTGCCTGCTTAAAACTGTGTGAAATTACAAAAACAGTTACTCGGTAAGCAACACTTTAAAAGACTGTACAGATTATCAGTTTAGCAATAGCCAAAAATTTTGGCACTAGAATTGTAGCTCTCACTCTGACGTTCATGACAAGATCTCACATGTATTGCACAATTTTAGGTCTACATACACGTGCTTGCATTATGCTGCACGTTTGAATTGGGGTTTTAAAAAAATATTTTGTATTATTTTTATATATTTTTTTACATAATTTCATATTTTACACTTTTTTAAAATATATTTTTTAAATTTACTCTTGTATTATAAATTTTATAACTTTACACAACACAAGTAGTAAAATTCCAACTTGACATTATACATTTATAAATATCACTTATGTCATAAACCCCACCCTCCCTCCCTAGTTGATCTGTTATCCTCTACATCATTCTGTCTTGGCGTGTCTCAGTCATAGCCTGCGAATATTTTTCTGACATTTTAAATAATTTCCACTTTGCCCAGGTTGCTCTGTACTTATCAATCCGTCCCTGTTCAGCGCTGCAAAAGGTACTCCATATTGCTGATATAATCCACTCTCTGCAGCCACTCTTTAATACTTGGCTTCTCAATACTTAGCCATTTTTTTTTTTTTTAGGGATAAGGCCTTTTGCTGCGTTGAGCAGGAACGGAACCAGAGTTTTTTTATATTGTTTCCTGGTTTTAGTTGTTCCATGGCACAAACAGTTCCAAGGGTGTTGAGGGACCCTTTCCCCTGTTATCATTTCCATATATTCTAATATACCCCACCAGTATTCTTTTATTTCTGGGCATTCCCACCATATAAGCAATGTTGTTCCTAGTTGTCTTCAGTTCCTCCAAAAATATGGGGGTTTGTCTGGTTGTATCTTATTAGCTCTTTCTGGGGTCAGATGCCATCGAGCCATGCACTTATAATTTACCTCGATCGAAGTTATATCAGATGCATAGTTGTATACTGCACTTACCATTTGCAATTTGTCTAGTTTTATACCCATATCCTGTTCCCATTTTTCTATAAAGGGTAAGTTCCCATGTCCGTCTAATTCTGTTAAAATTTCATATAATTGAGATATCCCATGTCTTACAGGCGTTTTTACATACAGTTTTTCTATTGGTGTTAGCTCTTTCTCCTCTCTAATTGGTTGGGGGATTGTACTTGTAAAATTTTTATTTGTAAATATTCCCATTCATTCAGATGTGTCCACCCGTGCTTTATTATTAAATGCTGCTTAGTCATGATTACCCCGTGAATTGTGATATCTTTGAGTTGTGCGTTTCCCATTTGTTTTCCCCACCGTGTCCCGTTCCCTGGGGTGAAAAAATTTGTGCCTGCTAGTGGAATTAATGGGGAATGATATTTCCATTTTTCTTTCCGAAAAAGTGTGTCCCATACTTTGAGTACTATTTTGGTTAACTCGCGAGTTTAAAATATTTATTTAACGTTATTGCTATCACAGAGTGGCTAACAAGCTAACACCCCAAAGGACTTTTTTCTGAAAGTCCTTCACTCGCTGTTAAACCCCTAGTTTATCATGACGTTTATAAACGTACCCTGGTAGATAACGGATCAACAAAGTAAGTTGTGTTACAGATTCAAAGCTGAACTCCAGGTAAACCACTAAATATACAGATTAAATACATTTATAAAAGCTAGTTTACCTGCCAAAGAATTTATATTTGTCCATTCAGTCCTGAGATTTAAAGTGCCAAACAGCACTTAATCTTCCTCTGCTGCAGTTTCACTTTCACATCTTTTCCTCACCTTGCGACTGGACAATAAAAGGAGAAGAAGTACACTGATTAGCTCTTCTTTCTTCTCCTATCAGCTGTTTCCCTGCACTTTAACACAAATGATTAGCTCATTGTGTTGCTTCTCCCTCCCCTTCTGTGAGTTATGCTGTACAGGGACTGCTCGGAATTATACCAGGTCAAGATCAAGTACTTAAAGCGGAGCTCCACCCAAAAGGGGAAGCTCTGCTTGTTTGCTCCCCCCCCCCCCTCCACTGCCATATTTGGCACCTTTTTGGAGGAGGGGCGAGTGGGTACCTGTTTTTGACAGGTACACGTCCCCACTTCCGGGAGACCTCGCCGCGGCGAGATTGCCCGGAAGTTCGCAGTAGGAAAGAAATGACGAGAGTCGATTGGAAAATCGGCTGGGGTGTCGACATCACGGAAACCCTGGACAGGTAAGTGTCCTATTGAAAGTCAGCAGCTACAGTATTTGGTAATGACAAAGCGCAGATGAAACGCGTCTACCCAGCATTCTGATGCCTGTAATTTTTGGGATGTCTAAATGAAGAGAATTTTGATCTACAGTGGTGTGCGGCCATTTCTTCTAATTTCATTTGAAGCTGTTGACTTCTAATTTTTGGACTGTTAAAGTTAAAAAAAAACAAAAAAAAACAAAAACACATTTGCAGGTTCAAACTTGTGTGGAGAGCTGTGTTTTTGAGCAGAAGAAAAACGCAGCTCTCCACAAGGGCACACAGAAAACAATAGTTTTCTATGTGCTCAGTTCACACTTCAGCACAGCTGTCAATGTTAACATGTCAGCTTTTTTTCCACACTGCTCCACATATAAAAGCAGTTAACCTAGCAAAAACACACAATAAACCAACGCAGCAGGAAGTAAAGAGCGACAAAAAAAAAAAAAAAAAAAAAAAGAAGAAGGATGACTGGAGCGTTTGGCCTGCACAGTCACATGAAAATAAAGGCAGCTAAACTGGATATGTAAAAAAACACACATGCATGAAAATACACATAAAAAAGTAAGAGCATGTGAATGCATATCAGTCTTTACTACCCACATGATGTATTAGGACTGGTTCACACTTCAACACCCTGTGACACAATGCTTTCATTTTCATGCAAATTAAATCCATCTAATTAACAGTTTCCCAAAACAGTCACACTCAAGCCATGTTTGTGCTCTTAACAGATTGGTTAAGCCATCACATGGCTAGTGTCATATCTGATCACATGTGCAGCACCATGGCAACTGCAGATCAAACAGAGGCTAAAATGGCAGCTTCCGTGGCTATAAAGGATTTAAGGATTAATTCCACTTTAAGACTGAAGATATTTAGTAGCTATTTTACATTTAAATTGTTCTCCCTATGAAGCCTGCAGTCACTCAGTGATGTTTTCATTCTGACAACAAACAAAAGAATGCCCTTTAAGGGCTCATACTGAGGTGCAGCAGCCCTTGCTGCCCCTTTGAAAAGTTATCCATTGTAGATCCCCTTTCAGAGGGTGTTTGACAGGATAGGTCTCCTCGCTGCCGGTTTTAACACTGAAAATGCCGACCCACCATGCAGCAACCTCTTGTACTGCACGCAGTTGTGACGTAGTCCCATTCACTTGAATGAGATGCATTCAGAGGTGGTACTGCCCACAGAACATGAAAGGAGGGGTTCATTTTTGCAGCAGCATATGTACAGCACTGAACGGCTGCATTTCCTAGTTAAGGTGAAAGTCGAGGGGCGGTACCCGGGCTGCATGTTTGAATGAGCCCTAAGGGCAAATATAATTTCAATGTATACTAACCTATTTCTCTTTCCCTGCTGATCTTAAAGCCAAACTAAACCCTTTTATCATTTTCAGCCAAGGAAGCTGCCAACTTGGCCTCTGTTTGATCTGCAACTGCCATAATGCTACAAATGTGATCAGTTATGACACCAGCCATTTAATGGTTTGACAGTTTGGTTGACAGCACAACCAATTCCCTGCATGTACCTGGAATGTAACTGTTTTTTGAAACCGTTTAATCGATGGGTTTACTTCCGTTGTAAAGTTATAGTATAGGCACAGTTTTTATTTTTTTTTTAAAAGTAAAAAACCTACGTTAGACTTACCGGTAACGGTATTTCTACGAACCTTCCAGGACGGTACACCTGAGAGATGAGGGCTCCTCCCTATAGGAAACACAATCAATTGACAGCTTGTAATAAGTCCCCACTCTTCCCCTTGATCCCCAGTTTGTAATAAAGTAATCCTGAACCGGTTCACAAGGAGAATCACTCCACATAGGTACTGACCACCTAGTGTTCAACTCATTTTCCCTCCACATAGGGCAGGAAGTAGGCCTGCCGTCCTGGAAGGTTCATAGAAATACAGTTACCGGTAAGTCTAACGTAGGTTTTCTCCTATCACCTTCCAGGATGGCACACCTGAGAGGATAATCAAGTAAATACAGGCCTACCTTCAGGGTGGGACTACAGCTTGTAGGATCTTTCGACCGAAGGCCAAGTCTTGCTGTGACAACACTTCCACATGGTAGTGCTTCAGGAACGTATCCTGACTGGACCAGGTGGCCGCGCTGCGGATTTGTTCCTAGGAGGCCCCTGCTTTTTCAGCTCAGTAAGTTGCTAGTGACCTGGTTGAATGGGCCTTAACCTTAGCTGGTGCTGGGACTCCAGAACTCTCATAAGCCAGGGAGATGGCTCCCCTGATCCATCTCCAGACTGAGGCTTTAGAAGCCTAAAGTCTCTTCCTTGGCCCAGCGTACAAAACTAGTAGGTGATTGGATCTCCTAAACTCTTTTGTTCTTTGTAAATAGGTAAGGAGACACCTTCTTACATCCAGGCAATGAAATTTCTCTTTTCTTTCTGTTTTTTTGGTTTTCACAAAAAGACAGCAATGTGATATCTTGCGTCCTATGAAATAAGGATACTACCTTTGGTAGATACAAAGGGTCTGGCCTAAGGGTGAGGGTGACCTTATTTGGCTGTATCAATAAGAGGGGTTCCTTCAGGACAGCCCTTGTAGATCCCCAACCCTCCTGGTTGTGGTAATTGCCAACAGAAATTATATTTTTAAGGTTAGAAACTTAAAGGGAACCTCCTCTTTAGGTTCAAATGGGTGTTTAGATAACGCCTCCAACACCCTTGTCAAGTCAAATGGTGGGAAACTGCCTTTGAAGACCAGGGAAACTCTTTCCCTGGCCACCAAGAAACATTTAATGAGGTCTTCCTTTGCTAGTCCTGTATCAAGACAGACTGAGAGGGCTGCTATCTGTACCCGAAGGGTGCTGACCGCTAGGCCCTTGTCTACTCCGTCCTGGAGAAAATCCAGGAAAACTGGAACAGTGGTGGTGGTCATCTGTTTTTCTTCTGCCCCAGGAACAGAAAGTCTTCCAAATCTTTGAGTAAACATTTTTAGTCACTGGTTTTCTGCTCAAAAGGAGGGTACTTATCATACTTTCTGAGCAGCCCTTACATTTTAGGATCTGGCGCTCACTAACCAAGCCGTCAGCTGGAAAAATTCCAGCCTTTGGTGTATTACTGGCCCCTGCTTGAAAAGATCCAGCCTGTTTAGGAGCTTCCATGGCTCTGCCACTGCCATGGATTTTAAGCTTGCGAGCCAAGCTCTCCTTGGCCACCAGGGTGCTATCAGGAGGAGCTGGCCTGGGGACTGGCTGAGCTCCTGAAGGACCCGCGGAATCAGTTCTAGGGGTGGGAAGGCGTATGCCAACCTGCTGTTCTACCAAATCCTGGATACCATTCAGAAGGGCTGATCTTTTCAGGGCATCCTTGAGGGGGATGTGTAAGGGTGATCATAGAGGGGGTTTTGCCAAAAATTTTACCTTTTCAGAAGATCTGGCAGATGTAAGTGCTGATATCTTTTCCCACTAAGGGACAAAGTGGAACAGCTGACCCCCCCACACTGATCTTGGCATCACTTAGTTTCTTTGGCGCCGACCTTGGGGGGGGGACACAATAAATTGTTCTATTGCCTACCCTACCATAGCCCCATGTTCTGTTGGGCTCTTTTTTGGTTCTATGCTGCAGTTGCCCCGGAGGGGGGGGCCACATTTTTCCTTTTTGGGTCTTACTGAGAATTTTTTACCCTTTTCCGAGGACCTAGACAGAACGTCGTCAAGGCCCTGGCCAAACAGCAATGAGCCATCAGATCCTTAATACTGCCTGCATCCTCAAAGGAGAGGTCAGACTGCTTGGTGACTTGAGACAGAGTGGCATCCAGTCTTGGGAGTTTAAGACTGCCTGTAAAGCACCTGAAAAAAGCCTCAGCTGCAATCCCAGTGTGAAAGCCCGAGTGCTTTCACACTGGGACGCTGCGCTGGCAGGACATCAAAAAAAGTCTTGCAAGCAGCTTCTTTGCAGCGCTGTAGGAGCTGTGAATACACCGCTCCTAAGGCGCCCCTGCCCATTGAAATCATTGATGAAAGATGAGGCGGTCTCTGTGGCCGAAGGAGTTCCTTGTAAGGGTACAAAATGGGCCATCTTGGTCAGGCGATCCACCACAACAAACACGGTGGTGAAGTTTTCGGATGGGGGGGGGTAGGGGGAGTTCCACGATGAAATCCATGGAGATCATGCTCCATGGTTTCTCAGGTACAGGGAGTGGCTCAAGTAGGCCCCAAGTTTTGGCTCTGTCCGTCTTATTCCGAAGGCATGTCACACAAGAGTTAACATATCTTTTGCAGTCTTGCATCATGTCTGGCCACCAGAATGTACGAGAGATCAGATCGGCCGTTTTGTGAATTCCAAAGTGGCCCGCTAATGGGTGGTCATGACATCGCCTCAGGACAGCAACTCTGAACTGCTCAGGGATAAAGATTTGCTCCTTATGAAAGTACAGACCATCCCTCAATTGAAGAGCCAGATCTTTGGAAGGTGGTTGGTTTATCACATCTGCTTTTATCTGAGACATCAAATCCGCCTGAAGAAGCAAAAAATTTTTGGCTGGTAGAATATCAGGTTCTGAGGATATCACTGGGTCACTTAACATGCGGGACAAGGCATCCGGTTTACCATTCTTTGAGCCAGGACGATAAGTTATATGGAACATAAAACAAGAGAAGAAAAGTGCCCACCTTGCCTGCCGGGGTCTTAGTCGTCTAGCCGTCCTCAAGTATTCGAGATTTTTATGGTCCGTGAAGATGAGGATGGGGTGAGCTGCTCCTTCCAGGAGGTAGCGCCATTCTTCAAGCGCAGCCTTGATAGCCAGCAATTCTCGGTCTCCAACATCATAGTTCCTTTCAGAAGGATTTAATTTCTTAGAGAAAAAGGCCACAGGATGGAGCAAAGATTTGGGACCTTGGCGTTGAGACAAAATAGCGCCCAGTGCACTCTCAGAGGCATCCACCTCCAAAACGTAGGCTAAGGATGGATCAGGATTTTTTTTGGTTTTTCAAAGTCACATTTCTCAGCCTTTGCGTAAAGGCGGTGTTCCCTCAGCCGACCGAGTACTTTCTTTACATGAGTCCTATGGGATTCTAGAGTTTCAGAGAATATAAGGATGTCATCCAGATACACGATGACGAATAAATCAAGGAAGTCCCGAAAAACGTCATTAACCAGATGTTGGAATGTGGCAGGGGAGTTGCAGAGTCCGAATGGTATGACTTGATATTCAAAATGCCCGAAACGTGTTCGGAAGGCCATCTTCCATTCATCTCCCTCCCTGATTCTGACAAGATTATAAGCACCTCTCAGATCCAATTTGGAGAACACTCGTGCCCCACGCAGCCTTTGAAAAAGTTCAGGGATCAGAGGTAGAGGGTACCGGTTTTTAACAGTGACCCTGTTAAGGTCACGATAGTCCACACAGGGCCTAAGGGTATGGTCTTTCTTTTCCACAAAGAAAATACCGGCCCCTGCTGGTGAAGTGGAGGGCCGGATGAACTGTTTTTCAAGGCTTTCGTCTATATAAATCCGCAGGGCTTCTAGTTCAGGCTCAGAGAGAGGATAAATTCGCCCAAATGGGATCTCGGCTCCTGGTAAAAGTTCAATAGGACAATCATATGTTCTATGGGGAGGAAGAGTGTCCACTCTTTTCTTGTTAAATACATCCAGATATTCGTGGTAGGCAGCAGGGACCAGATTAGAGGTTTCATGGTCAGGGAGGATACCCAGGAGGGGTGTGTTATTGAAAGTCTTTGAAAGGCAGTGAATTTGGCAGTAGTCAGAGGAGAAGGAGATGTCTCCGGTAAGCCAGTTAATGTGAGGATTATGTGCCTTCAACCATGGAATGCCAAGGATGACCGGGAACATGGTAGAAGCTATGATATCCAAACGGAGGAATTCATGGTGGCCGGAAGAAGTACGGCAGGAAATAGGTAAAGTCTCTTGGGTAACTGGGCCTGATTTAATGCCGGAACCGTCAGCCAGATGAACATGGAATTCCTGCTTCTTGGCACATACAGGCAGCTGGTGGAGAGAAGCAAATGCAGAGTCCATAAAACAACTACAGGCCCCAGAGTCTATGATTGCAAGTACAGGAACAGTCCTTTCAGAAAACTGGAGCACAATGGAAAGAGAGACATGAGACTGGTACCTCCCTGAGAGATGCATCATGTGAGACCTGCGGGTCTTTGCCGGGCAAGTCTGTATAAAGTGACCCCCCTCCCCGCAATAGAGACACAGATTGTCCTGTAATCGATGAAGGCGTTCATCAGGAGAAAGGGGTGGTCTTCGAAAACTTCTATGAGGAGTCTTATGCAGTTCCCTCCTTCTGGGGGATGCAAACGGATGAGGATGCAGGAATGTCAGACCTTGAAGCCACAGAAAGGGTTCCTTTGGACCTTTCGGATTGCCTTTCACGTAATCACCGATCGATGAATGGTTGGATCGATCAGGTCTTCCAGGGATGCTGGAAGTCCCACTCTGGCAAGCTCATCCTTTAAGGTGTCAGATAGTCCTAGTCGAAACTGGTGGCGAAGTGCGGAATGATTCCATTGGGTATCTGCACTCCATACACGGAAGTCCGTTACATATTCCTCAGCAGGTCTTGGACCTTGCTGTAATTTGCCAAGCATGAATTCGGCAGTCTGCTGGTAGAAGGGGTCTGCATAAAGCTGAGCCATGGCTGAGAAGAAAGAATCCGTAGTTGTCAGGACAGGGTCATGTTGTTCCCGGAGATGAGGGGTTAAAAGCACCCCGCTAGCAGTCTGAAACCACTGCAAAAACGACGGTAAAGTGCCGCTACGAATAGCGACGCTTTACCGCTGACGCCCGGGCGCCGGCAGTGTGAATGTGCCCTAAAGAATGTCTCTTCGTCACCCTCTTTAAAGGGAAATCTCCTTTTCCAAGTTTTTGGTCTGATAATTCTCCTTTCAGGTTCCCTCCATTCCTGTAGGTTCAGATCCTTTAGGGATTGATGGAGTGGGAACACCCTGGATTATGCCTTGCTCAGCCCCCTATAAACCTTGTCCTGTGCAGAGGTCTATTTAGGGTTCTTTGGAATCTCCTCTGTGGCATATATCGCCTGTAGGAGTCCATCCAGATCCTCCAGGGTGAAGAGGTGTCTCCTTTAACTTGCATCCTCCTGTGCCCGCTTAGCTGGTCTGGATCCACCTCCCCATCTGAGCTGTGGTCTGACCTTACCTGGCTTTCCATTTCCTCCCCATCCTCCTCTACCTGAGCTAGAGGTAGTGACTGTGAAGGTGGGAGGAGATCACTGGGACCCTGTCACGTACCTGGTAGGAGTCTGAAAGGACGAGGTCATCCTCTCTTGTATCTCCAATCCAAGCCCCACTGGAGATGGAACAGATGGTGGCAAGGATCAGGAGGAACACGAGTGCCTGTGAATGCTGCGTGCAGAACTTACCGGAAGTGTTGCAGACTGGGAAGTGCAGGTAGGGTTTCTGGTGAAGAGCTGGAACCAGCACAGCTGAGAGGATGGACGGCCAGCACAGGTACTCGGAAACAGTGTGGAGCCAAACAGGAGACAGGAGCGAGGTCATCAGGTAAGCCGGGTTCAGTAACGGGCGGGCAGCGAGGTACCAAGGTATAAACAGGAGCAAGGTCAAACAGGAAGCCAGGATCATGAACCAGTAATCAGAGTCCAGAAGCAGGGTCAGGAAGGCCAGGGTTTCAGCAACAGGAAGTCAAGTCAAACAAACAGGGTTTCAGAATCTCAGGACACAGCTGAAGATCAAGCAGCACCTGTCAGAAATCAGAGCAACCCTTAAATAGGCTGTCAGGTGCCAATTGTGGACAGATGTGTGTTCCTGCGCAAGGAAATCTGCCGATGCCCGTGAATGCGTGCATGCACACGTGTGCGTGCCGGGCGCATCCTGACAGTTCTCTTACAGACCCCCTCTGGAGAGACTCTCCTGGGAGGATGTGCCTTCTCTAGGGGTAAGCTCTTCTGGGTCAGGACCTTGGGCTGATGACTGCCCGGCGGCTTCACGGAAAGATTTGACTGTTGCAAACATTTCCATCTGCATAGATGAAAGGAACTTTTTCATCAAGGTGGAGGCCTCTTTCCCTGCTAATTTATTGATACACTTATAGCAAAAGGGCTTGGAATGGGACTTTGGGAGCTTATCCTTACAGTATCCACATTTCTTTGAGGAGCTATGCTCTGTTGCGGCAGGAGGCTGTTTATCTGGGGCCTCCAGGGTTCTGCTGGGGGATTCTGTAAGACAGGAGATAGAGCATACATGTAATTTTACTGTCTTCACCCTAACTGTGGGCTTGTACTGGGGAGGGGGGAAAGGGTAAGGTGATTGGTGAAGCCCAGCCTGTTCTGGCCGGCCCAGGAATTCTCCGACACCTTAGAAGCCAGGACTTCTTACCCCCCCTTTCCCTTTCCAAGGGGGGGTTCTACTCACCGGGCCCCGACCTGGATCTGCCCGCAGTTGTAGTTGCCATCCCTTCCTCCTGCTCCATGAGGAGGTTGGCTGGATCCTGGGCTGCTGGTACTGCTTGTGGGGCTAGTACAGCAAGCCGACCGCTGTCCGCCGCCTTGCTCTGTCTCTCCATGCCGCTCTCCACACTGTTCTCCTGGCGTTTTCAACACTTCCGGGTTGCGCTGTTCCTCCGGCTCCACCCACTTCCTGTGATGCGGCCGTGTACCAGAGTGAGGCTTGGAGCACAGCACTTCCTTGCAAGAGGAGTCCAGGAAATAAAGAGAGCGGCTGGCGGCGGCGTTTTATGCACATGCAGCGATGGTGCGCACTCCATGCGGCCAGAGCGCTGGTGCACACTCCATGCGGCCAGAGCGCTGGTGCGGCCTTGAGGGCGACCTGTGAGAAAGACAAGCCTGCAGGTTAGTTCAGCCCTCCGCAGCCTCCCTAGAACCTGTCTCAACAGGGGACCATCCAACCCTCCCTGGTCATTTGGTCTTTAAACAAAACAAACATGCTGCTGTGTTCAGGAGAAACACAATCAATACTGGGGATCAAGGGGAAGGGTGGGGACTTATAACAAGCTGTCAATTGATTTTGTTTCCTGTAGGGAGGAGCCCTCATCTCTCAGGTGTGCCATCCTGGAAGGTGATAGGAGAAAACATGTTATACATACCTGCCCTGTGCAATGGTTTTGTACAGAGCAGCCCTGATCCTCTTCTTCTCGGGTCCCCCGCCTGCTCTCAAGCTGTATGGCTGTGTGCATGACGGCTGTGCAAATGGGAGGGAAAGAAAGATCAGACTGCTAGTTACCAATTCTTTCAGAAATTACTAGTTGTCAGACTATTCTGCTTCAGTGTTTATTAAAGTGGAAATTTACCCACAACAACTTGATAAAAAAATAATGTTTAGCAAGAAATATACATTCCACATTAATAATTATGCTACAAAAATAAGCTGTAAATTGCCTCCAGTATTGCTCCTGTTTCTTCTTGCTGGAGGCTGCCATTCTGCTAAAGACCAGAGCCCGAAAACAGCAGTAAAAAAAGTTACATTCCTGGAATGTGAGGATTGCTAACCTTCCCATTTGTTTGTGCCCTTAACCAAACCATCAAATGGCTGGTGTCATAACTGATCACATGTGCAGCACCATGGCAATTCCAGATCAAACAGAAGCAGCTTCCTTGGCTGTAAAGGACAGGAGCGTTTCATTCCGCTTTAAGGCTGTCAGCAGATTGGCCTCTACAAATTCAGCACAGTGCCTAAAAATGGAGAGCAATTGAGCATGTGCAAAACAGGGTGAGACAGTGTATTACTGGATTTGAAAAAGTATAGGCACTTATTTTTAATGTTTTACATCGCTATATCTGAAAATGGGGCCAGTCTGAAGTCATCTAGCAGAACTTAATTTTCTGATTTAACCACTTCTACATGTAAAAATCATAATTTTTTTGCTAGAAAATTACTCAGAACCCCCAAACATTATATATATATATATATATATATATATATAAATTTTTTTTTTTTTTTTTAGCGGACACCATAGGGAATAAAATGGCGGTCATTGCAACTTTTTATCTTGCACGGTATTTGCGCAACAATTTTCCAAACAAGTTTTTTTTTTTTAAATTGTGAACACTCATGGAATGACGGCAAACTTCAGTACTTAAAAATCTCCATAAGCGACGCTTTAAAATTTCTTACAGGTTACATGTTTAGCGTTACAGAGGAGGTCTAGTGCTAGAATTGTTGCTCGCGCTCTAACGCACGCGGTGATACCTCACGTGTGGTTTAAACGGCGTTTACATATGTGGGAGGGACTAACGTGTGCGTTCACTTCTGAGCGCGAGCTACCAGGGGCAGGGGCATTTTAAATTATTTTTTTTTATTCTATTTTTTATTTTACTTTTTTTTTTTTCACTTTCTTTTACAACATTTTTTTTTGTAAACAACCATTGTAATAGGAATCATTTGTGACAGGTCCTGTTTATGGAGAGATGTGGGGTCAATAAGAGTCCACATCTCTCCTCCAGGCTGAAAAGCATGAGATCGGAAAAAAAAAGAAAACACGATCTCATGCTTACCAGCTGCGATCGCAGCTTTGTTTACAACCGCGGCCCGGACGTGATGTCACAACATCGCGCCCGGGCCTCCAATGGTCATAGAGATGACCGGTGACCATCTGGTCACCGGTCATCTCTATGCTCGTCATCCGGAGGCGGCCGATTCTTTCTCCGGGTCCCAGATGGCACGGGAGAGCCTGGAGAAGCACCGGATGCCTCCCCCCCATCCCCCCTCCTCCCGCCGCCTGTGAGAATGATCAAGCGGCAGAACTGCCGCTCTGATCGTTCTTATGGTGCACATAATCACCGGCGGAAATCAAGGATATCTGAATGATGCCCGTAGCTGCAGGCATCATTCAGATATTCCCACTGAAAGTCCAAGACGTTTTATGACATCCTTGAGCGGGAAGTGGTTAAAGTGAATGTAAGCCCTCCTATCATTTTCAGCCAAGAAAGCTGCCATCTTGGCCTCTGTTTAACTGCCATGATGATGCACAGGTGATCAGTTATGACACCAACCATTGGAGAGTTTGACAGTTTGCTGAAAAGAACAAGCAAATGTGACAGTTATATTCCCAGCACATGCCGGAAATGTAACTGTTTTTTGAAACTGTTAAATGGGGTTACTTCCACTTTAGGCTATAACAAGCATACAAGTAATGGATTCAGAACACCTGACCTGTATACCTGCCTACAGACTAAGGTCCCTTGTACATGGTTTTAGAGATGCAGCAAAACATGGGTTAACTTGGCTATAGCGTTACCCGCAATTAAAACATGTTTTGCATGTGTTCCATTATGTTAATTTGCTGCCCAAATGCCATCTCTGGTGTTTGGGTTTCCTCAAAAAGAGCAGTAAATGCTGTAAAGGCTTCAAAACTTTGCACCCAATTTATCAAAAATGTGTCTACAATATTTTAGAAGTGTTGTAATTGAATTCAATGGAGGTCGCAGGTTGCGGCAAAGCCTAGGGAACGTGACATGCCCTATAATTCTTTGCGCGGCTTAAACTAGAGTGATGCTAACGTGCAGATGTATCCTGTCCTGTCTGCCTGCCATTGTTCTAATTACTGCTCCCTCTTAAAGTGGTTGTAAACCTCAGATTTGAAATATGAACAAAGCATATCCCTCTACAATATGTACAATCTCAATCCAGAGCACGAATTGTCATTTCTGCTGCTGTCTTGTTCCTCTTCTACCTGCAGGAGTCACTTCTGACCAGTTTTCCTGACACCAAGAGGGGAAAGGGTGACAGGGGAGAGAACTCCAGCACACAGCCTGTGACTGACAGCCTCAGCTCTATTCCTGTGTGCAGGTAGGATGTGTCCCTTCCCTCCAATCAGGTCTCAGAGCTCTCCTCACTGAGCTATGCAGAGTGTAACTTCAGCTCTCTGGCTCGTTTCCTGGAGGCTCAGACAAGCTTTAAAAAGTCTGCACTTTAGATGGCCCTAGAGAAGAGAAGACTGCAGAAAAACAGGTACAACTTATGTGAGAATATTTGTTTAATCCTTGTATATCGCTTGAGGATAGTCTCTTCAACGGGTATATAGAAGGGTTTACAACCACTAGGCTAGGTTCACACTAGTATGAATTGGATGGCAACAGATTTGGATGTGACTATCTTAGTTACTTGGAGAGCCACAGCTTGGTCTGAATTAAGGATGAGCTCAGGCGTGTTCGCAAACGGCACGTGCAAAGCCCGCCAGGAAGTCGGCACTGCACATCGCTAATCACAAGCAGTGAGACATTGTCCCGATGCACGGATGCAGAGATCGGGAAATGTCTCACTGCCTATGATTAGCGCTGTGCAGTGCCGACTTCCTGGCGGGCTTTGCACGTGCCGTTTGCAAATACGCCTGAGCTCATCCTTAGTCTGAATAACGTATCTGGGTTTCAGGTAGGCTGAAACCCAGACACATGATTCAAAACCCGTACTATCCGGGTGAATCCTGGACAGGTGGCAACCCTAGCTGACATTGTCCACATGTAATCTCTCAAACGGAGATTTTGTGCGGTGTATGACTGTGTGAATGAGCTCTAATTGGTCTGGCTATCTCTGGCCTTAGAGCTTTATGTACCACAGAATATGGAGTTGGTTATGTACTACCTGCAAAGCACTGATGCCTACATCAACATAATAAAAAGTTAAGCTCTGGCAATCAATAGCTCTCCCTGCACACAGGCATCTGTAAAGTAGTGAAGCCAGCAGGTACCCATGACAGCCTAACCACTACCAGCTTCCAAAAAGGTACAGCACCATCGCTGTCACTGCGTGTCAGTCGAAGAATTTCCTGATTGGTCCTGCCAGATGTCTATCAACGCAGCACCTTCCCTACAACATGCGTCCCTATTGGAAGACTTCCTTGCCGGTAAAGGCGGGACTAAGTCGGAAGCGAGCTAGTCGTCCCGCTGCTTGTCACTCAGCGAGAGGCGGGATATTTGGCACCGTGCGCCTGTGATTGGTGGCTAGCACTGTCTATCATCATCCACACCCGCACCGGGAGATTCGGTGCCGCTTCACTTGCCTACTGACGTAAAACAACAGCCGAGGAGAATCTTCCTATCGCAGAGAAGCAGCCTTATGTGACCCGTTACAGCCCCAGCGCTCGGTGACCCGGGAACGAAGAGCCGCCCTATACACCAAGCCATATCCGTTATGTGTCCCCAGCTGGATACTCCCCGCCATCTCCACTATCTGTGTCAGCAGGAGCATGGCGACCCCCGCTTCTCACACCCGATCCCGGGTCACCTCTCGGGCGGTACACCCTTCCTTCCGCTGACAACGTCGTTTCCTGCCCTGGCGGCGCCCGTACACACTCACCGAACACACCGCTTATTTTTTTCGGGTGCTCGCCCGTTTCGGCGCCACTTCTCGCCCGCTTTTGGTTTCTCCGGTGTAGCTTCCGTCACCCGAATGTCCGGACAAAGGCCGGTCACGTGATGACGCCCGAGGGCTGAGACTGTCTTAAAGGGGCCGCGCCTGGGGAGGGGGGCAGGAATTTGGTAGAATATACATGTTCAGTGCGATAGCTCGCTGTGTGTGTATACATGTACATAGGGGGATGTCACCATCATTAGATGTATGTACATAGGGGGATGTCACCATCATTAGATGTATGTACATAGGGGGATGTCACCATCATTAGATGTATGTACATAGGGGGATGTCACCATCATTAGATGTATGTACATAGGGGGATGTCACCATCATTAGATGTATGTACATAGGGGGATGTCACCATCATTAGATGTATGTACATAGGGGGATGTCACCATCATTAGATGTGTATACATGCACATAGGGGGATGTCACCATCATTAGATGTATGTACATAGGGGGATGTCACCATCATTAGATGTATGTACATAGGGGGATGTCACCATCATTAGATGTGTGTACATGTAGATGGGGATCTCACCATCATTATATGTCTATACACTGAGCCCACATCTCACCGTCATTATATGTGTATACATATAGTGTAAAGATAATGTAATGAATCATTTATATCATTACTTGTGTGTACATGGAGAGCGATGGGAGTGTGTCCAACATCCCATCAGTGTACACTAAATTTAGGGCTCATATAGAGGAGGATCAGACCTATATAGCTGAATGGAACGAGAACATCATGACACTCCAGGCCCACCTCTAATCATTAAATGTGTATACACAGCTCCATCATCCGGGGGGTCGTGGCAGACAGACCTGACCACAGACATCCCCCCCCCCTCCTGCCGTGGCTCCAGCCCGTCACCACACACTAACCCTCCAAATAATAAAACTGCTGCACCTCATGTTAGTTCCAAAAATGTTTGGTGGGATATCCAAAGTGATACCAGAGGACACCAGTAGTGGTCCAGGTAGATACGTTTCACACAAAAATGATGTGCTTACTCATGACAATGATATGCCACACTAAACCCCCACCCCCCGTCGCTCAAGCCTGCCACCATACCCACAACGCCCCATCTCTATCCAGCAATGTCCATGAGTCCCTCGGCTGTCCGGGACTCTCCCTCCTGATTGGTTGAGACACAGCAGCGGTGCCATTGGCTCTAGCTGCTGTCAGTTGGCCAATTAGGAGAGAGAGGGGGCGGGGCCGAACTGCACCTCCATGTCTGAATGGACACACGGACCTGCAGCTCATGTGCCCCCCATAGCAAGCTCCTTGCTGTGGGGGCACTTCACAGGAGGGAGGGGCTAGGAACAGCGAAGAGGGACCCCTGAAGAGGAGGATCCAGGCCACTCTGTGCAAATCCACTGCACAGAGGAGGTGAGTATAACATGTTTGTTATTTAAAAAAAAAATAGGACTTTACAATCACTTTAAGGTAAAAAAAACATTTTCTATTTCTCTGCCCCTCTTCCCTGTGTGAAGGAAGGTGAGAATAAATCCAGCGATTTGCACGGCTACATCAATTCTCCCTTCTCTTCCTCTGCACACAGCACTCAAGCAGCAGCAGGAGTCAGTGGCTTTTGCTGCTGTCAGTCAAATGCAATGAGGAGGAAGTGGGGGGCGGGGCCAAGTCCCGCTGTGCAAGTCTATGGAGCGCGCTGGGGGACGTAAAAAAAAAAAAGGATATGGGCTGCACAGAGCAGGTGAGTATAACATATTTGTTTTTTGTTTTTTTTGTTGTTGTTTTTTTTTAAATGTGACCTTAGTAACACTTTAATTTTCTGAATAAAGTTCCACTTTGAATGCATATACATGTACACAGAGATCTATAGGAGAGTGGGTAACATCCCTTCAGTGTACACTATACCTTGGGGGTTGGACAGGGATCATATGGAGAAGGATCAGAACTATAGATGGATGGAACTAGAACATGATTAAACTCGATGCCCACATCTAGCCTTCAATATACTGTATCAATAAATGTGTATACATGGAGATCTATAGGAGAGTGAGTGGTCCTATTAGTGTACACTGAACCTTGGGGGTGGACAAGAATCACATGGAGAAGGATCAGACCTGTATAGGTGGATAGAACTAGAACATCATGATGCTCAAGCCCCCCATCTAACCATTAATTATATAATTAAATGTGCATACATGTACACAGAGCTCTATAGGGAAGTGTGTGATCCTATCAGTGTACCTGGGGGATGGACAGGGATCATATGAAGAAGGATCAGACCTATATAGATGAATGGAACTAGAACATGACACTGTAGGCCCACATCTAACTATTAATATATCATTAAATGTGTATACATGGAGATCTATAGGAGAGCGAGTGATCCCATTAGTGTACACTGAACCTGGGGATGGATAAGGATCATATGGAGAAGGATCAGACATTTATAGATGGATGGAACTAGAACATGATGAATCTCTAGGCCCACATCTAACCATCATTAAATGTTAAAATGCTTACACATGTACATGGTGAGCTAAAGGAGCGTGTGAGTAATCGCATCAGTGTGCAATGAACCTGGGGAGATGAACAGGGATCATATGGGAGAGGATCAGACCCATATAGATGGATGGAACTAGAACACATGATGACACTCCAGGCCCACATCTAACCATCATTATATCATTACTTGTGTATCCATACCAGTCACTTATCCGAGCATGCAGCCCGGCAGGTCAGGAAAGGGATGGGATGAGCAAGCACACCCCCCCCCCTCCTGAACCATACTAGGCCGCATTCCCTCAACATGGGAGGGGTGCTGTGGGGAAGGGGGCTCTGCTCTCCCCCACCTCAAGGCACCTTGTCCCCATGTTGATGGGGACAAGGGCCTTTTCCTCAAAACCCTGGGTTGTGGTAGTGGGGGTTCTGCGGGTGGGGAGCTTATCAAAATCTGGAAGCCCCCTTTGACAAGGCGGTCCCCAAATCCTGCCCCCCTATGTGAATGAGTAGGGGTTACATTGTACCCCTACTCATTTATCAAAAAAGTGTCACATAGAAAAACACAAAAACAGTTTTTGACAATTCCTTTATTAAAAATCCCAAAATAATGTCCCCCAATGTAGATCCATCGTCAATCACACCACCCGCCGGACTCGGGGAGAAAAAAAAAAATCTCCGCACTTGCCGAAGGCTAACAGCTGACTGCCCCCTCCTCCATCTGACAGTTCTTGAATAGGTAAGGGGCAAGGTCACCCCTCCACCCCCTTGTGACGTCACCCACCCCGACCCTTTTTCGAAAACGCAGCGGCTGAAAAACGCATAAATGTGATTGTGTACCATAGGAAACCATGTTAAATGGACGGTAAAAAACATACTAGTCTATGGTGTCTAGCATCGTCTTGCTTGCAGGCAAAGTTATCTCCAGATCGCTCGCCTCCTGTACTGCCATCTTGAATTAAAATCCAGGGCACATCCAGACCTGACAAAAGAGGCCCGGGGGTGCCTGTGCATGCACTGTATTCCCCCACACATGTGCAGGATTAGCTTGGGTTTTTGCCAGTAATAAGGTGGAGCCCCCACAGCATCTGCGCATGTGTGAAGTCTCACAAACTGCTTTTTGGGATACCTGTATAACACATCCTAGGAGGCAGTGTGCATGATACAGACACACCATGGGCACAGCAAAGACCATTTCTGCACACGGGTCTGATTACATCATCCTTGCCTTGGCTTATATGAGATATAGAGTAAAGCTAAAAACAAAGGATTGGGGGGGGGGGGCAGAAAAGAGGGCCTTAAAGCAGAACCCAACAATTACCAAATTACCTACCCCCACCCCTGTTCCATGCCACCATTAGAAAACCGGAGTGTGCACAGGTGCATTCCCAGACTATTCCAGGCATTTGAGAGCTGTACTAGTAATGGTGGAGCCCTCCATATATGTGCATACATTGTCCCAGTGGGGCACCATCCCTGCTATAAACCAACCAAAAAAAAAACTCCACCAGGAGGGTACAAGCAATGTATAAAAAAAATGTATTTACAAATATTAAGAACACATTAAAATGTTACATACTGTAACAGATGCCATATAAACACCTTGGATACATTGTTAGTCTAGTTGAAAAAAGACACAAGTCGATCTAGTTTAACCAATAAAAGGGGGGGGGGGGGATATCTATCAATTGGCGTTTAAACAAATTTGTGTACAAGCCACTTCCACAGGATCTGCGCCACTTGGGGCTATATTTCTCAAGTATCTATAAACATAATTGAATACATACATCAAAAATATACTATACAAAACCAAGGAAAAAAAATTATACAAAAATAAATATGCACATGTGCAACTGGGTGATGGAAACTGTTTACGTGTCTTATATGTGTATATTTGTTTTGAAAATGCTCAAAAACACACGCATTTATAAAATGTCCAGGTGTGAATGCAGCCTTACCAATATGCAAATCTAGGTGTGATTTGTGGAGGCTTTGTTAAATCCTCCTTGAAATCCACAATGCTCAAACTAAGCTGCATACCCCATTGAAGTTTAAGGCAGGCAACCTTGATACTAATTTCTGGGCATTTTCAAGGTAAATAGACAAGATATTGTCAAAAAGGGCATCAGAAGCTGGGTACTGCCATGAAGGGTATTTAACAAAAAAAAAAAAAGTTAAAGTACTGTACAGCAGGGAGAGGGCTATTTTAATGCAATTTCAAGGGTGATGAAAAAACAAAACACCAATCCCTTAAAGCGGAGTTCCACACAAAAATGGAACTTCCGCTTTTCGGAACCCTCCCCCCCTCCGGTGTCACATTTGGCACCTTTCAGGGGGGAGGGGGGTGCAGATACCTGTCTAAGACAGGTATTTGCACCCACTTCCGGCATAGATTCACGCATGCGCAGTAGGGAACCGGAAAGTGAAGCCGCAACGCTTCACTTCCTGATTCCCTCACCTAGGATGGTGGCGGCAGCTGCCGAGAACCGAGCGGGTTCTCGGCGTCCCCTGCCGACATCGCTGGACCCTGGGACAGGTAAGTCGCCATGTATTAAAAGTCAGCAGCTGCAGTATTTGTAGCTGCTGGCTTTTATTATTTTTTTTTTTTTTGGCGGTGTGGGTGAACCCCCGCTTTAAAGAGGAGTTCCAGCCTAGAGGGGAAAAAAAAAAAAAAAGTCAGCAGTTACAAATACTGTAGCTGCTGACTTTTACTATATGAACACTTACCTATCCAGGGAGCCCGCAATGTCAGCACCCCAGCAGATCTTCGGATCGGCTGTCGGGTGTTGCCGCTGCCATCTCCACTGAGGAAAACCGGCAGTGAAGCCTTAATGCTTCACGGTCGGTTCCCTACTGCGCATGCATGAAGTGCGCTGCGCTTTCTTTTTGGCCCGGCGGTGGAGGAAGAAGGAGGGGGGCCAAACTTCCGAGGGATGGTGCCGCGACCCCATCTCCCAGAAGTGGGGACAGGGATCTGTCAAAAACAAATAAGTAAATAAGCGGAAGTTCCTCTTAAAATTACATACTTGGCAAATGCTTTTAAAGTGGTTGCAAACCTTTCCATATACCCAGTGAAGTGACACAGAGATGAAAGAAATTAGCTGCAGTCTTCTCTTCTCTACATATCTTCAAAGTGCAGAATATATAAGGCTTGTCTGAGTATCCAGAAAAAAAAGGGTGCGGAGAGCTGAAATTATACTCTGTAAAGCTCAGTGAGGAGAGAACTGAGAGTTGATTGGACGGTAGAGACAACACACACACCCCCCCTGAGGCTGTCAATCTGCTGGAGGTCCCTCCCCTATCACCTTTTTCTTGGTGTCAGGATTACTTGTCAGAAGTGATTCATGCTGAAAGCAGAGGAAGGAGGCAGCAGACAGAAATGACACTTAGTGCTCTTAATTGAGACAAGCACACACTAGAGGGATCTGCTTTGTTCATATTTCATGTCTGAGGTTTACAACCACTGTAAGTTGGATGTGGTATTGCAGAACAGTATGATTTTTCATGAAGTGTCAGCGAGACCTTATTCTGGCATCACATATTTTGGATGTGTAATTGAATTTTCAACTACATTTAGTTTGGCTTAAATACAGCAGCAGCACCCCCAGTCTGATTCATTTTAATTTGAAAAAAGGCTTTTAGGTAGTTTAAGCTGTGACACCTGATTTTTTTTTTTTTCTATCAAGCAGTAATAGGCCTGAATTGACCAGTGAAAGTGGGAGGCTCATCAGATGAGCCTCCCACTGAAGGAAAGTTTACTCTTAATAAAAATAAAGCCCTCAGCTATGTGCAAATCGGCTAATGGCAAAACAGTATATATTTTTTTATAGTATAGTTTGTGAGCTTTTGTTTTGGAGTACTTCACTGCATTGTCTTAAACATTTAAAAAATGCGTACGCTTGACCATTGTAAGTATACACTACAAATAATTTCTGGAATTCAGCTTTAAGGCCTGGGCATCCCACAATATTGCCAGCTCTTGAGTGACACCTATTGAGCACCATCGCAGAATGACAGTCAGAGACATCCGTCTGAAGCTGATCTTCCATGTGTCTTGACAAGCCTTTAACCTAGGCATCCAGCTCATCCAATGACTGTGAGTACTCCCTATGTGGATAGACATCCTAGACCAGGGGTCTCAAAACTATGGCCCTCCAGTTGTTCAGGAACTGCAATTCCCATCATGCCTAGTCATGTCTGTGAATGTCAGAGTTTTACAATGCATCATGTGACATGTAGTTCCGTAACAGATGGGAGGGCCATAGTTTGGAGATCCCTGTCCTATACTGACAGTCTCCCATGACTTATATAGATTTCTGCACGTGGCTATTAGTCACGAATATCAGCTATGTAATACTCAACACTTAAATTATTGTTATGGGTTAAATAGTGAGCCTGGATGTTACCTGACAATGTGTATGGGCAAACACAATAATTGGGTATTTTCCCAGGTTTTCAATCTGACCCATATAACTTATTATACTACTGTACTGTCTACCTTATTGGTTTGAGTGTTGGTGTGGATGTCACAGTCCCTACCATAACATGCAGATGGCCAGGCATGGTCATGCCCTAAGTGGCTCAAAGAGGTATTGAACCTATGACTGCCTGTTTAATGCTCCTGTTACTTTGCCTCTGAGCCACACCTCATGCTGGCCATACACTATACGAAAAATCGGCCGAAAAATCGTTCGTATGGACACTTCGTTCGTTTTTCGGCAAGTTAGTGGGTACAAATCGATAATCGTTTGTGACGTTTTTGTGGAAAAAAAACGAACGGCATGTTTGGAAAATTTCTGCCGAACGTACGATAAATTGCAAGGTTAATGTGTTTCCCGTCCGAACTGCCTGCACTAGGTATATGTAAAAAAACGAACACAAAATTATTTATTCATGTCCACTGAACAGATTATCGGACATTATATGATGGCACGATCGTTTGCGGTCACGGTCGAACGTTCGTTTTTCGAAAATGGGTTCGGCCGATTTTCTGTATAGTGTATGGCCAGCATTAGTTCCTTTCAGCTTGCTTTCCAGCTTTGCCTAGTTCTTGCAATTAGTACCTGTCACTCCTGGTTCAGCTGAGGCAGTTTATCCAATCAGCTGTGTATAAAACACTGCCCCACTCTGAGGGCTTTGTCAGTTCATTGTCTCCTGTTTTGCCCAGGGTTCCAGGTTTGACTCCGGCGTCTGGCCCTGGCTCTGCTTATTGTTTATTCTGACTTTTGGAATCCCTGACTACGGCTTTACTTCGACTATCCTTTGGCAAATTCTTGTCAAGTCCCCGTGCACAGATTCACAGCCCAGGTAGCTTATCTCTTTGTTACCGTGGGCTGTGTGTATTTGCAAGGGTGAGCGTACATCTCTGCGCCATGGACTCCAACCTAGGTAAGCTCTTACAGGATGAGACCCCAGGGGTGTTTAAATTACAATGTTGTCAATTTTAATTGTTGTCACCAACTTTTGCACATCATTTTTGTATATTGATTGTCAATAAAGATACTTGAGGAAAGTTTGTCCCCTTCATGGAACAATTAGTAGGTTCTTTCCCAATTTCTATTGTCCATCCCACAATATAACCTTATGTTTGACCTGAGGAAATGTTAACAGTTGCCCAGATAGTAATTAGGTTGGACAAATTGAACCATTCCTGTCCTTTCCGCTAATGTCTTGAGATCAGTCAGCCTCGGTTCACACCAGAGGCGGCACGACTTGCAGGTCGCCTCACCGAGGCGACCTGCACACGACTGCCCGGGCGACTTGCAAAACGACTTCTGTATAGAAGTCTATGCAAGTCGCCCCCAAAGTCGTACAGGAACCTTTTTCTAAGTCGGAGCGACTTGCGTTGCTCCCCTTAGAACGGTTCCATTGTACTGAACGGGACGCTACTTGTCAGGCGACCTAGGTCGCCTGACAAGTCGTCCTAGTGTGAACCGAGCCTAAGTAAACATCCTACATACACTGATTGCATCAGTCATCTGCAGGTAACTAGCTGCTGACATGACCTCGATTACATTCTTCCCAGACAGAGGCAGTTTGCCAGAATACACATAATCTAGGATGGCAGTGAAGGTGTTAGCAGAAAATACATCAAAAGTGGCAGTTATGAGTTTGCTGATGTGCTTGCAGCTTTGTGGCAGTAGCATTTTGAAATATCTGCTGCTTGTGATCATCTTTGAAAGTCTGCCATTCTACTGTGATCCGACAGTCACAAAACAAGTCTCTCTTTTTCTGCTTATTCAACTTCTGTACAGTAAACTGTAGTGTCAGGAGCATGTGATCATATCATACAGCTAGGTACACAAAAGATCTGAATACTTTACCACCAATATTTCAAGTGAATAGATACAGACCACAAGGGTAAGCAGGCACAATTTTTTTTTTTTTTTTTACCACACCTTGACACATTTTCTGGTACATCCTAATTTGAAAAGTAAATACAAAACATATCGTAATATGTATGATTCTTTTAAGTGATGAGCAAATCCATCCAGACCACTGAGAGTTTGCTACAAATTTGGCATTTTAAATAAGGTGAAGGCTTGTGATAAAGTAACCTACAGGTTAGAGCCATTTGCACCATGTGTGCGTTTTGTTTTGACATTGGAGAGCCCCACGCGTAATCCCTACCTAGCATCCCTCTGACTCAGGAAACATCTTACTCAACTCCTACAGCCAAACCTATACATTTCACCCTTCATAGAAAACCCCAGAATGCAAGTGCAGGCTGCTATTTTATCTGTTTAGAGGAGAAAACAATCTGGCATTTTCTAAGTGGGCAGTGAATATATAGTGTGTTTGTTACTTGGCAGGGAAGCTGACAGTCTTTTGCAGCTTTTTATATAGATAACAAAACATCACTGGTAACTGCATACAGCCACATCTTCTAATTCTTCTCAATGTGTGGCTTTACACAGCAGCAGCAGGTCCTGGGAAAGTGATTAGAAGGGCTCTGCACACTGCACGGCCCCTTGCACAGCTATGTGCATGAAACCTAAATTTAATTTTCTTGGTAAATAAGCTGACAATCCATGTTAGCACAATGTTAGTAACTACTAACCCATGTATGTTAGACTACCTGGAACATTCATGAAACCAATGAAGTCAACAATCCTTATTTTTATCCTTGCTCCGTGTCAGTGACTGGGAAAGTATTGAAGCCATACGGTCAGCTTCACAACCAGACAACTAGCAGCTTCAGAAGGGAAGTTCGGCAATGGCATCCTCTGTATTTTTCTTAGCGCTGGTCTTGCTTTCACCATGCCCCATAAACCAAACACTAACATTTTTAAATGTTTTTTATCAATACGTCACAGTACAGGGGTCATACATAACTTTGGCAAATACAAGATCATTCAAACACTTCTGAGGATGGGAGGTGTAATGTGAACTTGGGTTCATTGGTGGGTAGACCCCCACATGAAGAGTGGCTGGCCCAAGTACTGCTGTGAACAAAAAAAGGGGGGGGGGGGATACCCGGTTCTCTTAACTCCAGGTCCCCATAAGGCCACTCAATGTTCTGCTAATATTACTGGAAAACTGAGTTTAGTAAGGCTGTATAGGCAGAGGAGTATATGAAATTATGCCAGTAGCACTTTTTTTTATTTTTTTTTTTTAGGGATGTCTCAGGTTGACCTTCTCAGGCGCCTTGGGGTGATTCAGTTCGCATTGTAGCGCTATACAAATCCATCCATTCATTCTCCATTGCAATCAGGCCCTCCATCTTGTTGATTTCCCTAATTTTTGCTAGGTATACAACGATTGAAGGTGCTTGTTGTTTCCAGAAAATTGCAGTGCTTACCAGGAGTGGAACAATAGAGCATCTATAGATCTTACCAGAGATTTTGTGGTGGTTTAGCAAGAAGAGTTCCAGGTGATCGCATAGTTTGTACATTTCTGGATTATGTGGTGGCCTTCCGCACAGAAGCCATGAGGCTTACTACATGTCCAGAAGACATGGAGCATATCCCCAATCGCTTCTCCTCATCTCCAGCATGTCTCTGTACAGTGTGTGAACAATCCTTTGAATCCGACTGGGAGTTTAGTACTATCTTGTCAAGATTTTGACTCCTGACTCGTGGTATCTGGAGCATATGGCTGTTTTATAAGTGAAGAGGAGTATCCTCTCAATCTGTTTACTAGAGAGGGTGATGCACAGTACTTTCTCCCATTTGATGTATGGCAGTTTGAACTCCTCTGCAGAAAAGATGAGTAGACAATATGTCAATAAGACTGCACCCTGTAAAGGAGTCCTATCATCACAGAGTTGTTCAAATGGTGTGAGATGGCAGGTGAAAGGAGACGCTGTTGGTAAGGATGCCAGATAATGTGAACGCTTTAGCTTTATTCCAGAAGGAAAGATTGGAGAGGGCAGGGTTCAAGAATAGGCCTGCCGAGGAAGCCTATCATTTGGCGATACGCATGTAGGGGAGGATTGGAGCGTAATGACGCTCATCTGAGTCTCACCCGGCAAGGTGGTGAGCTGTATTGTACTATATGCATGTTATAATAAATATACCTATGCAGAACACAGTTTGCTTTTTATATGATCCGATGAGAGTTGTGAGCATCAGATACGTAAGATAAGGATTGCAGCCATTGTTTTTGGTGAGACACCAGCCTGCTGCTTCTTTTTTCCATATGGAGCGAGGAGAGGATGAGCTCCATTATTCCATCTACCGTATTTATCGGCGTATAACACGCGCCGGCGTATAACACGCACCCCAAGTTTAGGAGAGAATTTTAAGGAAAAAAACTTTTAGGAGGGAAGTTTAAGGAAAAGAAACTTACATTAAAATGCCCATCAATGCAGCCTCATCAGTGTTCATCTGCAGCCCTTTCAGTGTCATTGCAGCCTTTTCAGTGTCATTGCAGCCTTTTCAGTGTCAGTGCAGCCTTGTCAATGCAGCCTTGTCCCCAGTGCAGCCTTGTCAATGCAGCCTTGTCCCCAGTGCAGCCTTGTCAGTGCAGCCTTGTCCCCAGTGCAGCCTTGTCAGTGCAGCCTTGTCCCCAGTGCAGCCTTATTAATGCAGCCTTGTCCCCAGTGCAGCCTTATCAATGCAGCCTTGTCCCCAGTGCAGCCTTATCAATGCAGCCTTGTCCCCAGTGCAGCCTTATCAATGCAGCCTTGTCCCCAGTGCAGCCTTATCAATGCAGCCTTGTCCCCAGTGCAGCCTTATCAATGCAGCCTTGTCCCCAGTGCAGCCTTATCAATGCAGCCTTGTCCCCAGTGCAGCCTTATCAATGCAGCCTTGTCAGTGCAGCCTTGTCCCCAGTGCAGCCTTGTCAGTGCAGCCTTGTCCCCAGTGCAGCCTTATTAATGCAGCCTTGTCCCCAGTGCAGCCTTATCAATGCAGCCTTGTCCCCAGTGCAGCCTTATCAATGCAGCCTTGTCCCCAGTGCAGCCTTATCAATGCAGCCTTGTCCCCAGTGCAGCCTAGTGTCCATGCCTCCTGCCGCTGCCGCCGCCGCCATACACATAGAAGTAGTTTTAAATATGGCGCCGCGGAGTTCGGAGAGACTCGGCGCCGGCGGAAGTGAACGAACGCCGCCGAGATACACATAGCCGAGGGTTCTCGACTCTTTCCGGCGCCGCTCACAGTCCCGCCCAGTCCCGCCCTATGATGGACATAACACAGGTCCAATGGCGGGACTGGGCGTGACAGTGAGCGGCGCCGGAAAGAGCCGAATACACCCGACTATGTGTATCTCGGCTCTGTGATTTCGGCGGCGCTCGTTCAGCACCGCCGAGTCCTTCCGAAGTCCGCGGCGCCATATTTGAAACTACTCGCTATGTAAATGTCGGCGGCGATCGCTGACATTCACATAGCGATAGCGGGGATCGGCGTATAACACGCACCCACGACTTTCCCCTGATTTTAAGGGGAAAAAAGTGCGTGTTATACGCCGATAAATATGGTAATTAAAGGATAAGGAGTGAAGCTGCCTGGTCTGGATATGAGGAGATATTGGCATTTTTTTTCTTTTACACAGAGGTGAGCAGGCAATTTAACTGATAGAGAGAGGATTGACACATTGTTTGTTTTACTGGTTTCTGAATTATCTACTGCAGAACTATTTACAGAGGAATTTATTCACAGAGACTTTTTAGTGATATTTTATTTATACATTTTTTCACTTGTTTTGTTTTTAATGTTTGTTTTTGCTGGGCTACACTGATTTATATTTTTACAGGGTTCAAGAATAACTGTGTCCTAGAAGGCCAGTGGCCTGTACTCACAAAATGTTCTGTCTGGAACCATCCTTGATGTTTCAACGCCTGAAACACCAAGTTTGAGAGACCTAGATTGGAAGAGGGGTTTCCTAAAATGGGAAAGAGTGGCGAGAGACTAGGAGAGATCACATTTTCCTGGAACGCTTTGGTGCATATGCGCCATGTTTCTCCTATGGTAGGGTGAGACTTGAGGCTGAAGGGAACCCCATTCAAGCACAATGGGAATAGTGACAGGGGAAGATCTGAAGAAGGTTGCTTAATGGATACCCACTGTTTCAAAGGGCATGGCGACACCAGTCTATAAAATGACTGGCAGCTTGGCATAGAGCGAAGTCCAGGAGTGCCATGCCTCCTTGCAGTTTTGATAGGCGTAGCATTTACCAAGGGAGGCATTGAGACTTCTGGTGTTGTCTGTTTACCAGGGTTGTAGCAGTCAGGGCCTGATTCTGTGTAGTGAGGAGAGCGAGCTTGTCTAAGGAGGATGACAGTGAGCTGTTGTAGATAAAAGTGGCTAGGTTGGGGCAGGACAAGGGTGAGATTTTGTCATAGAGGTGGTTAGTAGCAGCGAGGAGCGAGGAGAGGATGAGCTCCATTATTCCATCTACCGTATTTATCGGCGTATAACACGCACCCCAAGTTTAGGAGAGAATTTTAAGGAAAAAAACTTTTAGGAGGGAAGTTTAAGGAAAAGAAACTTACATTAAAATGCCCATCAATGCAGCCTCATCAGTGTTCATCTGCAGCCCTTTCAGTGTCATTGCAGCCTTTTCAGTGTCATTGCAGCCTTTTCAGTGTCAGTGCAGCCTTGTCAGTGCAGCTTTGCCCCAGTGCAGCCTTGTCAATGCAGCCTTGTCCCCAGTGCAGCCTTGTCAGTGCAGCCTTGTCCCCAGTGCAGCCTTGTCAGTGCAGCCTTGTCCCCAGTGCAGCCTTGTCAGTGCAGCCTTGTCCCCAGTGCAGCCTTGTCAGTGCAGCCTTGTCCCCAGTGCAGCCTTGTCAGTGCAGCCTTGTCCCCAGTGCAGCCTTGTCAGTGCAGCCTTGTCCCCAGTGCAGCCTTGTCCCCAGTGCAGCCTTGTCAGTGCAGCCTTGTCCCCAGTGCAGCCTTGTCAGTGCAGCCTTGTCCCCAGTGCAGCCTTATTAATGCAGCCTTGTCCCCAGTGCAGCCTTATCAATGCAGGGAGAGAAGAGTTAAGGTGGCGAAAGTTTCTACCAGTAACGGTTAGGCAGTTGAAGGGAGAGGAAGTGGAAGACCTGGAGAGAGTGAAACTAATAAAGTGGTGATCAGAGTGGGAGAGGATTGTTGGAGAGATTGCACGGAGTGCACAGATAGGAGAAGACAAGGTCAAAGGTGTTGTCGTTGGAGTGAGTAGGAGCCTGTATCCATTGCTTCAGGTCTTGGGATGAGGTTAGACGAGATGAGGTTTAGAAGTAGTAGTATTATTAGCATTAACGGGAATGTTGAAGTTGCCGAGAATGATAGTGGGGATTTCAGAAGAGAGAAAGTAGGGTAGTCAGGCAGAGAAGTCATCCAGGAAGGTTGATACCAGTCCAGGGGACCGGTAGATGACAGCAATTCTTAGAGAAACATGAGAAAATAGACAAATGCAATGTGCCTCAAAAAAGGAGAATGTCAGAGAGGGAGGTGAGTGAAGCACCTAATAGGTGCTGCATGGGACTAGAAGGATTCCCACTCCACCTCCCTTCTGTCCTAGTCTGGGGGAGTGAGTCCAGAGAAGACCATCATCGGAGAGGGAACCAGGAGAAGTAGTGTCAGATTTATGAAGCCAGGTTTTGGTGATGGAAAGTAGGTTAAAGGAATTTGTGATAATGAGGTCTCGGAGGGCAGTTAGTTTTTTAGACAGAGCAGGCATTCCAGAGGGAAGAAGAGGAATAGAGACTAAGTTCTGTGGGTTGCGGCTGCTGCCAAAGGGTGTAGGGAGATGGGAGCATCGGGCAAAAGACAGATGATTGAGGCCCAGGGTTTAGGGATATGTTACCAGAGGTTAGGAGAAGCAGGAGGGTGAGGGAGGTAATGTGGGAGTGTGTTTTATATGAAGGGACAGTTCTGGAGGTTTTATCATTATATGGATGTAGAATAAACCTACATTCACATCCGGCCAATTTGGCATGCGATTTGACATGCTATTGCCGGCAATGACACTGCCCGAATCGGTGCGGCGCTGTACCGATTCCCAAAAGTAGTTCCTATACTACTTTTGGCGACTTCGGGGGGTGATTTGAATAGACATCTGTGCATGAACCCACACAGATGTCTGTCAAATCGCAACTCAAAGTTGGACTGCATTGCTGGTTTGAAATAATGCGAGTTCAGCTGAGCTCGGTTTCTAACCTACAGTCAGTGTGAACCAAGGCTTTGTAACAGTTGGTAGGAGCAGTAATAGGGAGAGGACATAAGGCAGGATGAATATATATCGTATATATATATCGTTGAGATCGTTCACAAGCTCCTCCTGTATAGTATGTATGTATGTGTATATATATATATATATATATATAACTATACAGGAGGAGCTTGTGAACGATCTCAAGGCAGTCGGGACCACAGCCACCAATCAAACCATTTACACAAAACACTGCCAAGGATTGAAATCCTGCAGCACCTGCAAGGTCCCCCTCCTCAAAAAGGCACATGTACAGGCCTGTCTGAAGTTTGCAGAACATCTAAATAATTCGGAGAAAGTGCTGTGGTCAGATGAGACCAAAATTGAGCTCTTTGGCAAATAACTCGACTCGTGTTTGGAGGAAGAAAAATGCTGACTATGACCCTAAGAACACCATTCCCACAGTCAAGCACGAAGGTGGAAACCTTATGCTTTGAGGCTGTTTTTCTGCTAAAGGTACAGGCTGAGTTTGCCACATTGAAGGGCAAAATAGATGGGCCATGTATGGTAAAATCTTAGATGAGAACCTTCTTCCCTCAGCCAGAACACTGAAGATGGGTCAAGAATGGGTCTTCCAGCATGACAATGACCAAAAACATATCGCCAAGGCAACAAAGGAGTGGCTCAAGAAAAAGCACATTAAGGTCATGGAGTGGCCTAGCCAGTCCCCAGACCTTAATCCTATAGAAAATTAATGGAGGGAGCTGAAACTTCGAGTTGCCAAGCAACAGCCAAGAGATCTTAAGGATTTAGAGAAGATCTGTAAAGAAGAGTGGACCAAATTCCCTCCTGAGAGGTGTGCGAACCTGGTAACCAACTACAAGAAACGTCTCTGTGCTTGCCAACAAGGGTTTCTCTACCAAGTGCTAAATCATGTTTTGCTTGGGGATCAAATACTTATTTTACTCACTGAACTGCAACTCAGTTTATAACATTTGTAGCATGTTGTTATTCTGTCTCTATCATTTAAAATACACCTATTATAAAAATTATAGACCCTCCATTTCTTTGTAAGTGGGCAAATTTACAAAATCTGCAGGGGATTATAGTTATTTTTTGGCACTGTATCTCCACGGGAGTACTTTAGGCCAATTGGAGCTTCCAGTTTAAATTAGCTAATTACTAGGGATGGGCGAACGGTTCGGCCTGAGCATAAGTTCAAGATTAAGATTTTCGGCGAACATCTGAACAAACGGGACGTTCGACTGCTTGTTCGCCCCCCCAAACGGACCACAATGCATTGCGGCGCTGAACATTGCATTGCAAGCCCTGATTGGCTGAAGCAGTGAAGGCTTCAGCCAATCGGGGCACAGAGCACTGTCAGTCTTGATTGGACACTGTCATTATGACTTTATTCGATTATGGCTCATTCCCGCCCCACAGTATAAATATTCTTTCAATGGCAGCCATTTTCAGTGTGATTTCGGCGTGGAGAGAGATGGAACAGGGCTCTCTTCAGTGCTGTTAGTGTTCTATACTGCGCTATTTTGCTTCAATTGTCAGTGTAGAATATTAGTTTAGTGTCAGTCTAGCAGACATCCCAACCTGCAAAAACGAATTTCAGGGAGATGGAAATACACCCCCCACCATGGCAAAATGTTTTTTAAATCACTTTTTCAATATTTTTTCTCGAATCGTCTTCCAGGGCAGCATCCGAGAGATAGGCTCCTCCTCCCTAAAACAGGAAACACATTAGTCCACCATTATAAATTTCACACTCTTACCTGTGTGCCTCAGTTGTTTGTGTTTCCTCCGGACCCACAGGAGCTGCAAGAACGTTTGTTATTTTATTTTCACCTGTCTCTGTGCTTGTTGCAGGAGACCCCCTGGCAGCATCCCATACAGCCCAAGGGGCTTTGGGAGGGCGAGCAGGCGCAGCACTGGGCAACATTGCTCAAAGCCTGAGATTTCGCCCCTACTGAGGGGTCTGCAATCATCCCCCCAGGCTGCAGGAGGACTCTGTCATCCCCACCCCATGCCGCTGCTAGGCCTGTGTATGCTTCCGCAAGCACCCCCCTCTGGCTTTCCGCAGAATCTGGAGCCCGCCAGGGGGGATGGATACATGCATAGATGGGCGCCCCCCCCCCCGCCGCCGCCGCCGAAAACCTCAGCAGCAGAGGGTCTAGCAGGGAGGGTTTTGCACCTTCTAAATTAGGTCCCTGGTGGCTGCGGCTGTCCCCCCAAACGAATCCACCGCTCTCCGGGCGGCGCAGCAGCGTCCTCACCGCCACAGGCCGCTACAGGAAGTCGGGGGTGTACCAAGATGGCGCCGAGGAAGTTCCGCTTCCGGGTTGGCGGCCATTTTCCCGTAGTCTATCTACTGCGGAGATAGAGCAGGGACACCTAGGGGCGGGAAGTTTTAAAAAAAAAAAAAAAAAAAAAAAAGAGAAAACAGAATACAAATAGCAAATTTGTTCAAGGCTACCCTTCACTACCAGCACAGTTACTCTACAATACAGCGGCATGTGCAGGTGTGTCCACCAACCTGCACGGGGTCAGCCGGGGGCGGGGCCGGAGCTTATGCAGGAAGCAGATAAAAAGGCCTCTAAGCAGAGGATCCTGGTGGCTGATCATGTCTGACGCTTCCCCACCCTGCCCTGCAGATCCTGCAAATCAGGACAGCTCCAAGGTAAGCCAGAATATTCTTGAATTATCTCTGTCTTAACCTCTTTACTGCCTATCTACAGGCAGTTCCTTTGACCACCTAAACTCACGGGGTTTTTTTGTTCTCTATGCTCGCTTGCAGGCAAAGACCCCTGAGGAAAGGAAGGCTAAAGGCAAAACATGTGCCTCATGCAGCCACAGGCTTTCCCCAGATTGGAAAAAGCCCCTGTGTCAGAAATGCTTAGACAAAATGGTGGCAAAAGAATCACAGGGATTTTTGAAAGACCTGCTCAATTCTTTTAAGAAAGAAATTCAGAGCACCATGGCACCACTACGCTCAGCTATAGAGAAATTAGAAACGCCAGCAAGTGTCGCTCAGGCCAGTATCCCATCTACCAGCGGAACACACATTCCAAGGGAGAACAAGGTACAGGCAGAACAAGAGGTGGATTCAGATGAATCTGAACAATCTGAATCAGAAGACGGTATCTGTTCAGACTCAGAGGAGGAAGGGCATGGGAAGCAGGGGCGGCAAACCTAAATCCGGCTATTGCTTCCACCTGCACAGCCCGAACCTTGCTAATCTGGCTAACCCAGCTGCAAGATCTATTGGAGAACGACACACCCAGGGAGGAACTAATTAAAACCATCCCCACACTAACTAGAGCGGCAGCTTTCTTGGCAGATGCTTCAGCAGAAACTGTCAGAATATCCTCTAGGACCACGGCACTACTAAACTCGGCCCGCAGAGCCCTGTGGTTAAAATCCTGGGGGGGGGATGCACCTTCCAAGAACCGTTTATGTGGCATACCATTCACTGGAGACCTACTGTTTGGTCCCGAACTAGAAACAGTCCTGGATAGGACTGCAGCAAAAAATAAGGGGTTCCCTCAAACCAAGAAGAGACAAGGGAAAGCGCCCTTTCGGCATTTCAAGAAATTCAATAAGCCAGGGGCAAAAAAGCACTGGGGTCAACAAAACAAGAAAGGCAAAGGTGAATTCATCCTCAAGCCTAATACCCAAAAGAACAAAAAACAATGACTGCCTTCAGGTGGGGGGCAGATTGGCGGCTTTCTCCCACCAATGGGAGGAGATAACAGAAAACAAATTCATACTGCGCACCATAGCGGACGGTTACGCAATAGAATTCTCCAACCGCCCCCCAACCAAATACTTAGCGACCATGCTACCCAAGGACAGCAATCAAGCAAAGGTGTTTCTAGAATCCCTACAGAAACTATTAGATCAGAAGGTGATTTGTCACGTTCCCCAAGAGGAGGAACAAAAGGGCTTCTACTCACACATCTTCGCAAAAAGAAAACCATCAGGCAAACTAAGGCTGATACTAAACCTCAAACCACTCAACCGAGGAATAAGATACAAGAGATTCAGAATGGAATCTATCTATTCAATTAGGAACATCCTACCGCAGGAGACATTCATGGCAACACTAGACTTACAGGATGCCTACCTACATGTCCCCATAAGGAAGGATCACCAAAAGTTTCTAAGGTTCGCAATCCAGGGGCCAGCAGCTACGCTGCACCTACAGTACACAGCTCTCCCCTTCGGAATCTCCTCAGCTCCAAGAATATTCTCAAAAATAATGGCGGAAGCGCTAAAAGGTCTAAGACAGGAGGGTATTGGAATAATACCATACTTAGACGACCTCCTGTTCTTTGCGGACTCAGCAGCAATCCTAGAAAACAACCTGCGCAAGAGTATGATCTATCTGCAAAACCTGGGATGGTTAATAAACGCAGAGAAATCGCAAATGATCCCAAGCCAGAGAGTAGTGTACCTGGGATACGTGCTGGACTCCAGACTGTCAAAAATTTTCCTAACAAAGGAAAAAGACGTAAAAATGACACAAGCAATTACGTCCCTGCTAAGGAACCATTCCACAACGATCAGGCACGGAATGTCCGTACTAGGACTGATGACGTCTTCCATTCCAGCCATCACCTGGGCACAAATTCACATGCGACCCTTACA
The DNA here is from genome assembly GCF_042186555.1 of Aquarana catesbeiana. Taxonomy (NCBI): domain Eukaryota; kingdom Metazoa; phylum Chordata; class Amphibia; order Anura; family Ranidae; genus Aquarana; species Aquarana catesbeiana. The sequence goes on from NC_133325.1 coordinate 405,501,344, forward strand.
GAACTACATTCTGTCCCAATGGGATGGCAGGCAAGCATCCCTAGAAAAATACATTCCCGTCCCCGCCACAGTCAAACAAACACTCTACTGGTGGCTCAACCCACTTCGGGTCATCGAGGGGCGCAGATGGGCTCAAGTCAATCCAGTCAGCATCACCACCGATGCAAGCGCCCTAGGATGGGGAGCCCACATGGAAGGGCGGTTCTCGCAAGGGAAATGGACACCCAAATGGGCACAAGCCTCCTCAAACTTGAGAGAGCTGAAAGCTGTGGGGGAAGCGCTAAAAACCTTCAAGCCAGCATTACAGGGGAAGGATGTAAAGATACAATCAGACAACGCAACGACAGTCGCATACCTAAACAGACAAGGGGGCACAAAATCCCAAAAACTGATGAGACTGACACAATCTATCCTACTGTGGACAGAAGTGAACATAAGATCGATATCCGGTATTCATCTAAAAGGAACAGACAATACAGTGGCAGATTTCCTGAGCCGGAAAACTATAAAACACACGGAATGGTCGCTAAACCAAACAACCTTCACTCAAATCACCCAGAAGTGGGGAATACCCGAAGTAGACCTATTTGCTTCCAGGGCGAACGCAAAATCTCCGATATTTTTCTCCCTGGACCCTACAGATGGCAACAGCGGGGTGGATGCTTTCAACCAAAACTGGAAATGGCATCTGTGCTATGCATTCCCTCCAACTGCCATAATCCCAAAAGTAATCCAAAAAATCAAGGCAGAGAAAACAACAGTGATACTAATAGCACCACACTGGCCCCAGAGAGCATGGTTCAGTCATTTAAAAAATCTCAGCATACAACCTCAGCTGACACTGACGGACCGCCCGGATCTACTGTCACAAGGCCCAGTCAACCATCCGAACCACAAAATCTTGAAGCTCTCGGCTTGGTTACTGAGAGGGTAAAACTCCAGAACAAAGGCCTGTCAGACAGAGTAATCAACACCATCTTAAACAGCAGAAAGCCGGTAACGAGAGCCATCTATGAGAAAATAAGGGAAAAAATTTGCTTCTTGGTACGAAGACAGACCAATCTCCAACGGTGGGATAATTCCAATAGTTTTGGACTTCCTACAAGATGGTGCAGACAAAAACATATCACCAAGTACCCTGAAAGTACAAGTTGCAGCACTTTCCTCGGTCATGGATACTAGACTAGCGGAAGACCCGCTGATAAGACGATTCCTCATAGCTCTTAAAAGATCCAAACCAGCCAAATTGTACAAAACTCCCACCTGGGACATGGGCACAGTACTTAAGGGCTTTCTTTCCCCTCCGTTTGAACCTATCGAGGACAGCTCAGACAAAAACCTCACGTTAAAAACTGCGCTCCTTCTGGCCTTAGTATCCGCCAGAAGAGTGAGTGAGATCCAAGCTCTATCTTCAATAGAACCATACTGTCTAATACATCTGGACAAGATAATTCTCTCTCCAGATCCGGCCTTTCTACCCAAGGTCTCTTCTACATTTCACAGAACCCAAAACATCGTCATACCCTCACTTCCAACAACCATGGATAGTAGGAAAAGAAACATTTACAGCAAACTTGATGTAAGGAACACGCTCATAGCGTATCTCGAAAGAACAAAAGAATGGCGTAGAACGACCTCCCTCTTCATCCTCTATGCAGGAATCAACAGAGGGAAACAAGCTTCAAAAAGCACCATCAGCAGATGGATAAGGATGGCCATACAGATTACCTATAAGGCACAGAATCTCACTCCACCTAGTGAAATCAGAGCGCACTCAACTAGAGCCTGGGCAACCTCGGCCGCAGAGAAAGCAGGGGCAACTCCGGAGCAGACCTGCAGGGCAGCGACATGGTCGAGCTTCAGTACTTTCGCTAAGCACTACCGCATAGACCAGCTGTCTGACCAAGACCAAGCATTTGGTCGTAAAGTGCTCCAGTCTCTAACCCCACCCTAGTAAGTATTGCTTGATATATCCTCTCGGATGCTGCCCTGGAAGACGATTCGAGAAAACAGAGTTAGGTACCTGGTAACTCTTTTTCTAAGAAGTCTTCCAGGGCAGCACTAGTTCCCACCCTTGAAACAACAAAAACCAGGTACAGAGGGGGAGCTTGCAGCTTACAGGGAATTCCTTCGGTGCTTTAACATAACTGAGGCACACAGGTAAGAGTGTGAAATTTATAATGGTGGACTAATGTGTTTCCTGTTTTAGGGAGGAGGAGCCTATCTCTCGGATGCTGCCCTGGAAGACTTCTTAGAAAAAGAGTTACCAGGTACCTAACTCTGTTTTCACAGTGCTTCAAGGGGAGGGGGTGGGGGGTATGTGGCAGTGGATGGTGTCAGTAGTTTTTTATTTTTATGTATTGATTTTTTTACAATTTAATTTGTTTTAAATTTCTTTCACAATTCTTTTTGTGGGGGAGGGGGTTGAGGCAGTTGACAGTGTTGGTAGGGCAGGGGAGAGTGGTGTCAGTAGTTTTTTGTTTTATACTTTTTTTATTTATTGGAGGCTTTGGTGAGATATCAGGGGTCTTAACAGACCCTTGACATCTCCCCTTTGAGACAGAGAAAGGACTAAGGACACAGATTCCCCAGTCCTTTTCCTTAGCACTGAAGATGAATGGAGAGGAGACAGAGGCTCCTCTCTTTTCATAAACTGAAGCAGAGTAACATACAGTTTACTCTGCTCAGTTATCACAGGACAAATGAAGGAAAAAAAGAAAAGGAATGCAGTCAGCACATAAGACTGTTTTGTTGTAGGTCTATGATAACCCTTGCAGACCTGGGCAGCCCACTACAGGGAGCATTGTTTCCATCTTAGGACCTGAGAGGACTGGAAATCCTTCCATTAAACACCAATATGACAGACAGCCGGAGCACTGCCTGGGGACCGCTTTATTGTACAGCCGTCATAGAGTGCCAATAGGAAGCTGTGTGATGACTGCGAATGTGCAGAGGCTATGGGAGGGACACAGCAATGGGCAGCAGTCTCATGTGTTGGATGACATCCCTGCCTGGGAGCGGGCACTACATCACCACAGCAGCGCTACCTACAATCCGCTCACAGGCACTGCGCGGAATGTGGAACGCAGGCACACCTTCTCTTTTGTATCTGCAAACCTGAATGGCAGACGGCTGACCCACCCCCTGGGATGCTTTTGTCAGATGCAATCTGGTTGGCTATTTCCTCAGCTCGGCCTGCTGTGTGGCTCCAGGCTGAGTGACAGTATAAGCTCAGCTGGGAGATCATGTCGCAGGTGTCTGTGAGCCTACTGTCAAATGCCTGGTCTAGGCAGTGGCCGCCCATCCGTAGGGGACACCAGGGCGCCCCTCCCCCGCTGTTCTAAAAAGAAAAAAAAAAAGTCACTAAGAGTAACCAAGTGCCGGACACACAGCGGTCTATGGGAAGCTTCCCAGGTTGCAATCAGATGATTGCAAGTTGGGAAGCTGATTTGCTCAGCGCGTGTTCGGGACGCAAGCTCTGCGCCCGCAAACACGCCACTCCACACTCATTTGTCTCTGGCTCCTGTCCTTTATTTTTTTTTGGCCAGGAGGACAACTAGGCAGTGCTTTTTTGGCACCATGGCATCACTTGGCATTGTGGAGTCGGAGTTGAGTGTGGACACACCAGGACCCTGTGTCAGGCGGGGAGCGAATCACTGATGCAGCGGATGGGCGTGGAGCTGATGGTGCTGAGCCCAAGCGCAGTGAAAAAAGCCTGAGGCTAGGTTCCCACTGCTGCGATGCAGGAACGCTGCAAATCTACTGCGGGTTCCCGCATTGCATGTCTCCCGGCGGCAGTTCACACTGCATTATGCGAACTGCTGGGAGTGCCAGTTAAAAGTTAACGACACCCCCAAATCAGTTCGCATATCGCAGTGCGATCTGGAAACTCGGACAGTAATTCGGATCGCATGGTTTGAACACCCATGCAATCCGATTCTGCTGCGGACCAAAAAAAGGGTCCTGTACAAGTTTGGTCCGACTACAATGCGAATTCAGCCATACTATCTGTATGGCTGAAATTGCATCACACAGAGATCGGATGTGATTTGCAGTGCGGTGCGAATCACATCCGATCTCGGACAACGCAGCAGTGGGAACCTAGCCTGAGGGTGAGTGCAGGGATCTCTCTCTCTCTCTCTCTCATACATTACTGTTACCAATGAATATATGGGCATTTAAAGTGGCACCTACAATATGTAATGCATAATGTATACCAGGAAAATGAAAGGCGCTTATTGATTAGTTGCTATGGGCTACATTATTTTGCACATTGCTGTTTGTATTATGAAACCCCACTTGTTTCCTAACCAATTCGATATAATTTAATTACTTTAACTTTGATTTTAACCACTTACCGACCGTCTCCTGTACATATACGTCGGCACTTTGAAGATGGTTATCTCGGTAACGGCAGCAGCTGCTGCCACAACCGAGGTATCCATCTTTACAGGAGCCGGTTCTGTGTACGATAATGGTGGTCTCTGCGGCGGGTTCGCCACGAGATCACCGTTATCGGCGGCGGGAGAGGTGCCACCCCCCCTCCCGCTGCTCTCCTGCGCCCTCCGCCGCTTACCGGAGCCGACGGTAGCGGCGGAGATCGGGACCTCTCACTGCTGAGGTAAGGAGACGAGTGAGGCTAAGATGGCTCCCACCCGTCTCCATACCATAGGAGGGCGGAAGCGATGTCATGACGTCAGCTCAGCCCATATGTCTTAAAGTCCAAATATGAGATCTGAGGACTTTTTGACCCCAGATCTCATATTTAAGAGGACCTGTCATGCTTTTTTCTATTACAAGGGATGTTTACATTCCTTGTAATAGGAATAAAAGTGATCCAATTTTTTTTTTTTTTTAAAAACAGTGCAAAAATAAATATAATAAAGTAAAATGAATAAGAAAATTAAAAAAAAATTTTTAAAGCGCCCTGTCCCGACGAGCTCGCGCACAGAAGCGAACGCATACGTGAGTAGCGCCCGCATATGAAAACTGTGGTCAAACCACACACGTGAGGTATCGCCGCAACCGGTAGAGCGATGGCAATAATTCTAGCCCTAGACCTCCTCTGTAGCGCAAAACATGCAACCTGTTGAATTTTTTAAACGTCGCCTATGGAGATTTTTAAGGGTAAAAGTTTGACAACATTCCACGAGTGGGTGCAATTTTGAAGCGTGACATGTTGGGTATGAATTTACTTGGCGTAACATTATATTTCACAATATAAAAAAAAATTGGGCTAACTTTACTGTTGTCTTATTTTTTTATTCAAAAAAGTGAATTTTTTCCAAAAAAAGTGCGCTTATAAGACCGCTGCACAAATACGGTGCAAAAAAAAGTATTTCAATGACCGCCATTTTATTCTCTAGGATGTTAGAAAAAAAAAACAATATATAATGTTTGGGGGTTCTAAGTAATTTTCTAGCAAAAAAAACTGTTTTAAACATGTAAACACCACCTAAATTCCAAAACAAGGCTAGTCCTTAAGTGGTTAAAATTCTTCTTCTTTCATTTGAGTATGATGTTTTATAGTAAATTTTTTTGCAGTCTTTGATTCTGTCACACATGATGTTAGATCATGGTTTTGTTTAAAGCAATGTAGAAATGTATTTATTTTTTATTGCATTGATTTTTTTTCTCTCGCGAAATACTCCTGACACTATGGGTGGAAGCTAGTGGAATACAGGGGACAGAGTGGGTGGATTATATAAGGGGTGGGGCTTATGAGAAGTGTGAGGGGTCAAAAAGGAGGGGTGGAGTCTGGCGCCCCCCACCCTAAAACTTCACCAGCGCCAATGGGTCTAGGGATAGTGTGAGTGTAGTGAGGATGACCATCATTCAGCTTTGCATAGTGTTCAGCTAGAGTAGGGACAGCTCAGATAGTTTCACTGTAGTGTAGTGAGACCGTGTCATTCATACATACATTAGTGTAGAGTAGGGACAACTCAGATAGTTTCAGTGTAATGACGGTTGAACACTGTCTATTTGATTGCGTTACTGCCAGTTTAACGCCATTTACTTCTGTGTGCATTACTGCCAGTTTAGCGCCAAATTGTTTTTTGTGCGTTACTGCCAGTTTAATGCCATATCGTTTGTGCGTTACTGCAAGTTTAATGCCATTTACTTCTGTGTGCATTACTGCCAGTTTAACGCCATATAGTTTTGTGTGCGTTACTGCCAATTTAATGCCATATCGTTTTTTTTTTTGTGCGTTACTGCCAGTCTAACACCAAATACTCCTGTGTGCGTTACTGCAAAATTAACGCCATATAGTTTTGTGCGTTACTGCCAGTTTAATGCCATTTACTTCTGTGTGCATTACTGCCAGTTTAACGCTGTATAGTTCTGTGCGTCACTGTATGCTTGCCGCATTATATTGCAGTATATTATAGTGTATCTGTGGAGTGTGTCTGTGTAGTGTCAGTACTCAAATGCAGTGCACCAAACACCACTTTACATTGATTAAATTGCATCTACATACAGATTTCCACTTCTTCTATACATTTGCTTATAAGTACTGCCCCCTCCCTTCCAATGTCTGGGAGGACAACAAGGAGAGGCAGACGTTCCCTTGGCACTATAAGAGGGCCAGCAACAAATGTGTCCACAGGCGAAGGTGGACGTGGTGGTCAGTCCACAGGCAGGGCATCATTTCCTCTGTTTAGTGAGTTTGCCCGTGCTATCCAGCCACAGCATGCAGGGGAGGTGGTGGACTGGCTTACTAAACCTTCCTCATCCTCTGTCACGCAAGCAGACATAAGTGTGCAGTCCCCTGCAGTTGCCAGAGTGGATAAACCTGCCTCCTTGTCCACATCTATTCCTGCCATAGCCCCAGCATCAGCCACGGAGGAGTCAGCTGAGTTATTTGACCACAGTGTCAGCCACTTGCTCCTTGATGATGCCCAGCCATTACTGGATTCAGATGTTGGTTCTGAGGTTGAGGATGACAGGAACATGAGCCTAAAAAAAAGGGAGAACACTGGTAGACAAATTGGCATTCATGTTCCCCCAGCCGCAGCGTGTTGCCAAGTTGTCTCCAGTGGTAATGATGGAGATAATGAGGTCACTGATGCGACTTGCGTGCCAGATAGAGCAGAGGAGGAAACTGAAGGTGAGGCAGCACAACCCCAAGGAGGCTGACATCAAGAAAGAGTAGAGAGCAGCCATCCTACGCCATCACATTCTGCAGCTGTTATCTCCCTGTCCACTCCCCAAAGTTTAGCTGTCTGGGCCTTTTTCAGCACATCTGCAGCAGATCGCACTGTTGCTATCTGCAAACTGTTTCTCAGGCACATCAAATGTGGCAAAAACACCAGCCATTTGGGTACCACATGCTTAACAAGGCATTTAACGTCCAACCACTCAGCCCATTGGCAAGAGCACCTAAAAGCCACACAAGGGGCACAAATCTGTCCCTCCTCCTCCTCCTTACCCACTTCAGTCTGCCCCTGCTATACCAGGGATGATGGTATAGCACAGGGTGTCCCAAGCCCTAGCAGCACATCTGCCAGCAGCACACCACCAGCTGTAGACTGTAGCCAGAAAATTCCTCTGCCCCATCTGCTGCAGCGGAAAAAAAAATACAGTCCCTGCCACCCCCATGCCCAGCGTCTAAATGCACACTTGTCAAAGCTGTTGGCTCTCCAACTTCTGCCTTTCAGCCTGGTGGATTCTGCCCCCTTCCGTGAATTCACACAATGTGCTGTACCACAATGGCAAGTTCCCAGTCGCTACTACTTTTCACGTAAGGCCGTTCCATCTCTCTACCATTACGGGGAAAGGAATGTTCTGGCATCATTAGGCAAGGCAGTCAGCCGTAAAATCCACCTTACTGCTGACACGTGGTCCAGCAAGCATGGGCAGGGACAATATATTTCATTAACAGCACACAGGGTAACGCTGCTTGCAAAAGGATGCAGGACACTGCTTGGTGCTGCAGTTTGTTGTGCCCCCACGTGTCCATACAGCTGATGGTGATGATGCCAGACCTGTGAGCTCTACCTCCTCCTCCATGCCTTCCACTGCAGAATTGTCCTATAAACATCAGGTACGCCCTAAGTGTTCAAAGGGCTATTACATGAGTCAGGCTAAAAGGTGCCATGCAGTGCTTCAGCTGGTGTGTTTAGGGGACATGAACCACACCGGAGCAGAGATTCTTGCAGCTCTGCAGGGACAGGCTAGAGCTGGTTCACACCACGTCAGCTGGAGCCAGGAATGGTGGTGTGCTATAATGGCTCAAATCTCCTGTCCACCCTTAGGGAAAGTTGACAGATGTGCCATGCCTGGCACATGTCCTCAATTTGGTGGTGCAGCATTTCCTAAATACGTGCCCAGATTTGCAAGATGTGCTAAAGCTGGCCAGAAGAGTCTGTAGCCATTTCAGGCGGTCATACACAGCCAGTGCTCGGTTGGCTGAAATTCAACGGGAATTCTACCTGCCCGTAAACCGCCTGACTTGTGACATGCCCGCCAGGTGGAACTCGACTTTGGCAATGCTGCAGCAGCTATACATGCAGCCATCGACAAGTACCTGTACGAGTACGGCACGACAGGCTCAGGCCGCCTCTGCTTTTTTTCCCCCACGCCAATGGTTGATCATTAAAGATAAATGCACTGTATTGTCACCATTTGAGGAAGCCACGAGGATAGTGAGCCGTGACAGTGCATGCATCAGTGACACTATCCCTGTTGTGTTCCTGCTGGAGCAGACTCTGCGTGGCATTATGGACAGGGCGCTGGAGGCATAGCAGCAGGAGGAAGAGGAGGACTTCCTATCTGCTTAAGGCCCACTTTATCCAGATACCATCATCCCTATGTCACAGAACACACAGGAGGAGAGAGGGGAGGAGGATGAGGAGGATTCTGGCACTTTCTGGTACAATGTTTTTATTGAAATATAAAAAGGGAAAAACCCCAGATAATGAGTTCCCACGCAGGGGATATGTACAGAAACATAGGAAACAGGTTTACATAAAAGCACACAATGAACATTTTTAAGTGCATTTTATCGTTCTGACATTGACCCGTCGGCCAGGGCCGGTGAGTGCGCTATGCCCAAGCCGTAAGGCCCAGGGGCTAAGGCGGACAAAAGTGAACGGAGTTATCCGCAAAACAGGATAGGGGGAGACAAACAAGCATGAGAAGGGAGGAAGGAGGAGTGAAGAAAAAAAAAAAAAAGGGGAAGAAGGGAGAAAAGAACACATGTACAACAACAGAGGGGGAAGGAGGAAGAGATATAAGAGTAGAACCGAGAGCGGCGGACAAGAGGTCCAGAAGAAGAGGGGGTGGGAGGGGGAAAAAGAGGTCCCTCAGGCTGGAGGCTGATTCAAGTTGGATCTACAGACCTAGACTAGTCGGATGGATTCTGGCACTTTCAAAGGATTCAAAGAAGAGGAAGACATGCATCAATCTGTAAGCGATGGCTTTCCAACCCCAGGACCCTTGGGAGTAGTACGTGGTTTGGAGGAGGAAGTTGCAGATGCTGTCATCCTGAGTGACCCCCGAGGATTCTGCTTCTCAAGCCTTGGCAAATTTGAGGCGCATGGGCAACCTCATGCTTCAAAGCCTGCGAATGGACCCAAGAATACGTGGCATAAAGGAGAAGGATGATTACTGGTCGGAAACCCTCCTTGACCACCATTATAAGGGGAAGGTCTCAGAACTCATCCTGTCTCCAGAGAGCAGAAGATAAAATCTCCTGAGGACACGGTAAAGAGGATTTTATTGAACATTTTTCTTGACTCCAGTAGCTTACAGTGTCGTGGAAAACGTAGTTTTGAGTCTTCTGTTGGTCAAGAGCGGAGCTTTGGAGAAGGCGTCTGCCTAAGTGAGGCATTTCAGAATATTTTTAGTCTTCGCCGCCCAGGGCTGTCAGCTTCCACATCCCATCAGCAGCGTCTGCATCACATGGTGGACGATTACCTTGGGGCCAAAACAGAGATGGATAGCTTTCCAGCTGACGATCCACTGACTTAATGGGTCATGCGAATAGGCCACTGGCCAGAACTTGCCCAGTATGCTATTGAGTTGTTGGGCTGCCCTGCATCCAGCGTGCTTTCAGAACGGCATTCAGTGCTGCAGAAGGTTTCGTTGCTGATCATAGAACGCATTTGTCCACAGACTCCGTGGACCGTTTGACTTTTATAAAAATGAATCAGTCCTGGATTACCAGCTATGAAGCCCCTGATGCCGATATCACTGATTAAATCTTTTTGGGATGTGGAATCTCTGCAGGACTTGCCTAGCTTTGAGGGTGTTTAATAATTTTATCTGGAAGAATGTTTTTGGTATAGGTTTCATGGGCACAATTAACACCCAAAGACCAATTTTTCAGCACCTGTTTGACAGGTGCATATTATTGCAATTTTTTATAGCAAGGCCAATTCTTGCTTTCATAAAGAGTACCTCTATAGGGTTACGGTGGGAAGGCGCCTCCGACAGCCAAAGACCAATTTTTACGTACCGGTTACTTCCAAAGTCAAAGTGACACCAGAATGTTGACTACTGCAACTCGCTCCTCATTGGCTTACCTTTAAATAGACTATCCCCCCTTCAGTCCATCATGAATGCTGCTGCCAGACTCATCCACCTTACAAACCGCTCAGTGTCTGCTACCCCCCTCTGCCAATCCCTCCATTGGCTACCACTCGCCCAACGAATTAAATTCAAAATACTAACAATAAGTTACAAAGCCATCCACAACTGTGCCCCCAGCTACATCACTAACCTAGTCTCAAAATACCAACCTAAAAGCCATCTCCATTCCTCCCAAGATCTCCTGCTCTCTAGCTCCCTCATCACCTCCTCCCATATCCGCCTCCAGGACTTCTCCCGAGCCTCGCCCATCCTCTGGAATTCCCTACCCCAATCTATCAGACTGTCTCCAAATTTATCCACTTTTAGGCCCTGAAAACTTTCCTCTTCAGAGAAGCCTATCCTGCCTCCATCTAACAACTGCACTATTTTCTCCATTAGCTCATCCCCCATAGCTATTACCCTTTTGTATAACTTGACCCTCCCTCCTAGATTGTAAGCTCTAACGAGCAGGGCCCTCTGATTCCTCCTGTATTGAATTGTATTTTACTTGTACTGTCTGCCCTCATGTAAAGCACTGCGTAAACTGTTGGCGCTATATAAATCCTGTATAATAATATGGAAAAAATAGGATTTTTATAACAGCTTACCTGTAAAATCCTTTTCTTTTGAAGTACATCAGGGGACACAGAGCCATAGTAATTACTATGTGGGTTATAGTCCACCTTCAGGTTCTGGACACTGGCACACCCTAAACAGGAAGTTGTCTCCCTATAGAACCCCCCCCCCCATACCGGGAGCATCTCAGTTTTGTAGCAAAGCAATACACGTGTATACTAGAAAGAGGGGCGGGACCTCTATGTCCCGTGATGTACTTCAAAAGAAAAAGATTTTACAGGTAAGCTGTTATAAAAATCCTATTTTCTTTAATTGTACATCACGGGACACAGAGCCATAGTAATTACTATGTGGGATGTCCCAGAGCAATACCAACTGAGGGGAGGGAGACAACAAAAGTAGGGCACCATGAGATCAGAGGACTTATACTGCTGCCTGCAGTACACTGCGCCCAAAGGCGACATCCTGTCTTTTTACATCCACCTGATAGAATCTGGTAAATGTATGGACTGAAGACCAAGTTGCGGCCTTGCAGATTTGAGCCACGGAGGCTTGGTGATGCACTGCCCACGAAGCACTAACAGCCCTAGAGGAGTGCGTTTTGATTTGAGAGGGTAGAAACGACCTCTTTTAACCATAAGCTAGAAGGATTACTTGTCAAATCCATTTAAAATAATAGATTTTCATGCTGCCTGTCCTCTTTTAGGACCTTCAGGCAATACGAACAAAACATCCGTTTTCCGAATCTCAGCAGTCGTCTTTTAAGTAGACTGCTCTCACCACATCAAGAGAATGTAGTGATCTTTCTTCCACAGAACAGGGTTCTGGAAAAAATGAGGATAAAACAATATCCTGGTTTAGATAAAAACCTGATACTACCTTCGGTAAAAAGTTAGGATGAGGACGCCATACCACCTTATCCTTGTGAACAATAATATGGCTCTTTACAAGAAAAAGCAGCCAATTCTGATACCCTTCTTGCAGCAGATATGGTTACCAGAAAAAATAGTTTCCTTGTCAAAAAAGGACCAAGAGAATATGTTGTATCGGTCCAAAAAAAGGCTGTTTTGTAATGCCGCCAAAAACTAAATTCAAGTCCCAAAGGTTCAGGGGTGACCTAACCGGGGATTAAGCCGTGTTACGCCCTGAATAAAGTTACGAACCAAAGAAAGCAACACAAGTGGTCATTGAAATAATACCGATAAGGCCGAGACCTGTGCTTAGAAAGGACTCAAGGCCAGCTTTATTTCTCACCCCATCTGCAGAAAGTCATAGATTCTACCTTTGATCTATTTCCTGGGGTGCAACCCCTGGTTTCATACCAGGAGACATATGCTTCCCAGACTCCAAATATATAATATGGAGGCTGGCTCCCTTGCATTAACCAAGATAGAAACCACTGAATCTGACAGCCCACGTTTCTTCAGATTGTGGGTCTCAATAGCCAAACCGTTAAATCTAGCATTTGTAAAGTAGGATGGAATACCAGACCTTGCGAAAGAAGGTCTGGCCGTGGCGGTAGGATCCATGGGTCCCCTACTGTCATCTTTACGATCCCGGCATACAAAGATTTCCTGGGCCCCGCTTGAAGCCACAAGAATCAGACTTCCCTTCCTGCTTGATCCTGCGAAGAAGTCGTGGATGCAGGCAGAATAGGAGGGAATGCATAAATCAGTGAGAACCGATTCCACGGGAATAGCAAGGCATCTGTTCCGCGTGCTAGCGGATCCTTTGTTTTTGACACAAAGTTGTCGATATCTTTGTTGAACCTGGACGTAAACAGATCTAGGTCTTGGATCCCCGATCTTTGACATATTGACTGGAAGATAACGGGGTGAGGGAACCATTTTCCTGGGAACAACTGCTGGCGACTCAAGTAGTCCGCCTGCCAATTTTCTATTCATAGAATGCAGACCGTCGATAGCCAAACTACATTGTTTTCTGCCCAAGATAGGATATGATTCACCTTTCTCTGGGACGCACTTCTTGTGCCCCCTTGGTGATTAATATAGGCCATTGCTGTGGCATAGTCAGATTGAATCCTGGCAGGACAACGTAAACTGAACATTCAGGCCCTCAGAACCAACTGCTCTGCCTGAATTTCTTGAATTATAATGGGCAAGGTCATTTCTGATCTGGGCCACTTTGTGGTAACTGAAAGAAGGGTTTTCCCCTTTGCAGATTTTTGGATATTAACCATAAACTGAGGCTCCGGTGTACCAAGCCTACAGTACCTGGTATTTCCAGGTGGTCCATCCGGGTGCTAACCTGGCCCGACCCTGCTTAGCCTCCAAGATCAGACAAGATCGGGTGCTTTCAGGGTGATGTGGCCGTAGGCTTTGGAGTCAGACACATTGGGAATCTAGAGCTTGAACCCTTTGTTCTAAGCCGATAGGATAATGTTTTGCAGCAGTCTCGAATGAAACTGAGCATAAGGAACGGCCTCGAATGAAGCCACCATCTTTCCCAACAACCTCATGCAAAGTTGAATAGAAAAATTAATCTTGCTTCGACCACCTAATTCAGCTCCTTTTATGGCGCTGATCTTTGCCTGGGGCAAGAATACCCTTTTTTTGCGTGTACCTATGATCAGACCCAAGTATCTTAGCCCTTTTGATCATTTTAAAGAATATTTCTCCTAGGCTGAGAAACCAACCTAGATATTCCAGGTAGTTGAATGTGGTGACCATACTTTGGTCTAAGCGGGCTACCGACTGGACTATTAACAGATCGTCCAGGTAAACCATAATCGTTATACCTTGGGCCCTTTAATCTTGCTAGAAGAGGGGCCAGAACCTTTGTAAACACTCAAGGTGCAGTAGCTAGACGGGAAAGCAGAGCTACACACTGAAAATGAAGATTTTCCACCTTGAAAAGTAGATATTACTAGTGAGTGAGGAAATAGGCATATGGAGGTATGCATCTTTGACGTCGATTGACACCAGAAGTTCTCCTCCTTGTAGGATGGAGATAACTGATTGGATTGACTACATGCGAAAAAAGAGTGGTTATATTCAGGAATTGAATTTATATTTTTGAGATCCAGAATGTCCATTTGAATTTAACCAAACCCCAACCTCTGCTCTTACATGGGGCCACCATGATCACTTTTTGCCATAAGATGGTCCAATGCTTGAGAGAGACTTCTTTTTCTCTGGATCCTTAGGAGCGTTTGATCTGAGAAAATGAGGAGACCGTCTTGGAACTCCAGTTTGTACCTTGGAGCTATTGAGGAAGTCCCCCATTCGTCTTGACACTCTTCCTGCCAGATCCTTGAACTGCAGAAGAATTCGCCCTGTTGAGCGAGCGGGGGCGCCTTCTCATAAGGAGGCTTTAGTATCTTGTAGGTTTCCTCCCCCAAGACCTCTTTTGTCCCTGGGTTAACCCTGAGGATTACCTTTTGAACCTGATGGCGGAAACCAACGTAACTGCCTGGAGGCTGATACCCCTGGAACAGAAGGTGCGTTAAAAACAAAAATACATTTACTCCTTTTCTTAAATGGCAAAAGGGGTACTTTTTCCACTAGAATTTCTTTGGATGTATTATCCAAAACATCCCCAAATAGCTGTTTCACTGCAAAAGGAAGACTAGCCAGGAGCTTCTGCATGGTGCTTAGCGAAGGGCGCAAGGCCTGAAGGATAGAATCTCTCATAGCAACTATTGCAAACATAAAACGGCTAGATCCTGGGCCCGCTGAGCAAGATAACCTTGAACACCTGTTTAAACTGGTCTCTCAACGATTAAGCAATTATTGTCAGCGCAGGCTGAGACACTCAATCTGCCAGAGAAAAGTGTTTTTTTTTTTTTTTTTTTTTTAGGAAATAGGAATTCCAACTTTTTATCCATTGGATCCCTAAGCATTTGAGCATTGTCTGCCGGACAAGTCAAACTCTTGTTCACAAAGGATATAACAGCGTTAATTGCTGGTGTACCCTACTTAGTGAATTTTCTCCACCATACGATAAAGTGTGAAAACTTTAGGAGGGAAAATAATGCTTATCTGGGTGATCCCCTCAGATACAAAAAAGCTTTTCCAACATTGAATGGACAGGAAAAGGCATGCACAGCTTGAGGCTTTAGTGAACCCAAAACACTCAGTTAAGGGTACATAAATGTGGAGCGGACCATTCAGCAAGAAATTGCACCATCAATCTTAAGATTGAAACAGCTGATTCTCCCGCATTTGACACATCAGAAGAGGAGTCATCAGCCTCACCATGGTCCCCTGAGGGAATTGGTCTTCTCCCGCCCCTAGTTCCTCAGTTTGAGGGTCCTGGGCAATGGAAGAGAACCTGTCGCATTTTGACCCACACTGGGATGTGATTAAAGTCGCTAAACTTTATTTTTTTTTTTTTCTTAAAAACCCATCATGGCTGAGGAAAAATCTTTTTTAGTAAAATAAACATGGGCTGCAGTGTTGAAAACAGTTGCAAACATTTCATGACCCCGATGCTCACTCTAACCAGCCACCCTCTCTCAGGGGAGGATGCCATTTGTAGAAATGAGTAGGCTTTCCAGAGGAGACCCTTTTAGCTCTTTTTTTGGGGGTATTTCAACACCCCCCTTCTGACCTTGGCCCGATGCACAAAGCAGAGGTACTACCAGAAGAAATTATATCCACTGCTTGAGCAATAGTCCAGCTACTGCCGCTACTAATAATGCTCAGCCTGATGCAAATATTAAATGTGTCAAATAGGAAATGCCTGCATCACCAAAACCTCTTTCATGCTCTTATGTCTGACAATTTTGCAGCCAGCACAAATGGAGTAATTTATTTTTTTTTTTAAAACACACCAATGCCAAGCCCTCCCCCACCTCCCCCACCTCGCAACGCGCCCCCTCCTTTCTCTTTCAAAAAAGTTTTCCCGCGCAAGCACGAGCCTCCGATCGGCTTGTGAGTGAGGGAGGGATGGCGTGGAGGAGATCTGGAAGCCACCGCTGAGTAGGGGTGGTGAAAGAAAACGGCATTGCCGATCGTTTATACTCAGGAGGGGAAGAGTTCAGCCCAGGTGGAGGTGTCTGGAGGAAGCAAAACCCCCCAAACTTACTGGAGGTCTGCCTGCTAGCCAGAGGAAAAAAGTCTGCTGCTTCTGTGACACGACGTGATCTCTGAGCAAAGCACGAGAAGGTACGTGCTCCATACAGCCCCCAGTGGTGACACTTAGGCATGACAACATTTACTTTAAAGGAAACATTTCATAAGAAAATTTAAAAAATTCCTTAGAAAACTCCACTTAACTTTCCCGCCGCAGGGTTTTCTGTGGTAAAACAAACAGACCCAATCTTCACCCTTTACAGTGGGTTCCATTAACAAACCTTCAGGAACCGGGGACCCTCAATCCTGGACCTGTAATAGCACCCCGCCAGTAAAACCTTATGGCCTTAATACCTAAAGTACTGGATCCCGGGGTCCAGCTCTCTAAAAAGAGAAGCATTTACAAGCAAAACCTTGTTTCTTCGGTTACGAGGCCCGGGCACCATTTAATTTGGCCTAAAAGACACTTTGAATGGATCTGGCTGCATAGCTAGCCCCAACAAGGATTGCTCCAGTGGAGCTCAGCACAGCACAGCATCTTCACTTGTGACAACACCTTAGACACTGGTGAAAAAACCGAGATGCTCCCTGTATGGGAGAGGTTATATAGGGAGGCAACTTCCTGTTTAGGGTGTGCCAGTGTCCAGCACCTGAAGGTGGACTATAACCCACATAGTAATTAGTATAGCTCTGTGTCCCGTGATGTACGATTAAAGAGAATCTCTAATCTAGTTCCCAGTGCACTACATTGTGGCCTCATCATACACACTGGCTTCCCAGCTGTTGCTGAGCAAAAGAAAGGCAGCTTGCAGGGAAAATGTTTTTTTTTTTTGCTTTATAAATGCAATTATTGCTGCAGCAGATTCTAGACATGGTACAGATCTGCCACTTTACAGACAGACTAAGGGGACTCCGCATGCACTATATTGGAAGGGATTTTTCATTTTTATGCTTTAACTTTAAAAATCAAAAAAAAAAAAAAAAAAATCACTGCTCATTTAAAAATTACATTTTTCACAAACTTTTTTTTTTTTTTTTTTTATTGAAACATGTCCCCCAGGGCAGGACCCAGACCCTTATAACTAATGTATGCCCAATTACTTCCATATAAGCCTTTAAAATGGGCACTTTTGATTTTTGACGTTCGGGTCCCATTAAGATTAATGAGGTTCATTATTTGGGTCCAAACTTTTGTGGTGTTCGAAAGTTCTAACGCGAACCGAACAGGGGTCCGATCAGCCCATCCCTACTTACATGCCACTGTCAAGAGCATCAAAACAAAAAGGCGTGCAACGTTTTAGGGCACATTCACACCTGTCTGCATTAATGTGCTGGGTTAAGATAACAAATTTATTTTCTGTGGGCTACCAGTTCACAACAGAGGACAATAAAACATACCTCCAATATTTTTTCTGATGCATCTTTTCACGAATGGTAGTGCGTTACCATGTTTTGTGGTACACTGCAATGTATGTGCACTGTCATGGTGCTTGGGGGTGAAATTCAGAACAATGTTTGCTAAAATTCTTGGCGGATGAATATTTTTTTTTCAACACAACTGGATTTATACTTTAAAGGCTTTAGAGATATGGGATGCTATGGAGATTAATACGACGGAGGCTGGCTGGAGAGCTAAGTCGACAATGGCAGCTCCTATTTTTATAATTTGATAGGTTTCATTTAAGGACATTTTCTGCTCACAAGGAAATGCATACCCTTAACTCTGGTGTCTCTATGTAATAACATCTCATACCAAATCACAAGTAACAGGATAAAAATTATTTGCTCAGTAAAGTAAAAGTCCAACCCCTTATTGGAAATGAAACAAATTCTCTTAAAAGGTTTGAAACGGAGCTGATGGTTTTAACCATCTCTAAGAACTATAATGCTCCTCTTGATTCCATTACATTGAAAATTCAAATGAAGCATATTTATTAACAAAATGCATACACAGGGTTATATTTAGTAAAAACAATTAGGACGATCATGAGATACAAATAGATGAAGTAAAAATCTAAACTTTTAATGTAAAAAAAAAAATCAAATTTACCAAGCCTCCTTACTGATCATCTATGGAGATTTTTGTAGTACAGTGAGGGGAAAAAAAGTATTTAATCCCCTGCTGATTTTGTACATTTGCTCACTGACAAAAATGATCAGTCTATAATTTTAATGGTAGGTTTATTTTAACAGTGAGAGACAGAATAACTTAGGAGTTAAATTGAGGAAAAGGACCTCCAAGGTAGTATTCTCAGAAATACTACCAGTACCGCGAGCCACACCAGAAAGGCAGAGGGAGATTAGGTGGTTGAAGAGCTGGTGTAGAAAGAAGGGGTTTGGGTTCCTGGAGAACTGGGGCGACTTCTCAGTCGGTTATCAGCTCTATAGAAGGGACAGACTGCACATAAAATGAGGGTGCAGATCTGCTGGGAGTGAAGATGGCGGAAAAGTTAGAGGGGCTTTTAAATTAGGCGATGGGGGGGTCAAGAGGTAGAGATAGTCAGCTCGGTGCATATTTCAGAGGGTAGTATTGGCGGCATTAGTGGTAAGTTGACTAAAGCACCTAAACCCAAGGTAAGTATAGTAACAAGTCCTATTTGCAACCCCAGGGCACCCAATAAGGAGATATTATGCGACCGGTCTAAACTACGTGGCATGCTCACCAATGCCAGGAGTCTGGCGAACATGGGATTGGGAGAACTAGACCTACTGTTGTACGAAGAGTATTTTGTATTTTGTAGGAATTAGAGACTTGGTTCAACAGCTCTCGATTAGCTGGCAACCATTCAAGGGTATTCCCTAAATTGCAGGGGTAGAGAGGGTAAAAGAGGGGGATGGGTATACCTGTATATCAAAAATGACGTACAAGTGAATGTGAGAGATGACATCACTAAGGGAGGAGGTGGAAGCCTTATGGGTAGAGCTACAAAAGGGAGGAAATGAAGGGCAAATTAATACTGGGAGTATGCTATAGGCCCCCCAACCAGAGGGCGGAGGTGGACCTCCTATCACAATTTGGATTATCTAGCGGCAAGAGTGGGAAGTGTCATTATAATGGGGGATTTTAATTATCCAGACATAGACTAGGTGGAAGGAACCACACATTCATCTAAGGCTCGCCAGTTCCTAAATGTCTTGCAGGACAATTTCATGAGTCAGAGGGTAAACGCACCAACTAGAAAAAAAGCATTACTAGACCTACTGATTACCAACCATACAGACCTGATCATGGATGTGGAAATATGGGGCAATTTAGGAAACAACGATCACAGGTCAATTCATTTTAGTATAAATCACACAAATAGGAAACATAAAGGGGAATACAAAGACACTGAATTTCAAAAGAGCCAACTTCCCTAAACTACGATCCTTGCTAGAAGATAATTGGGATAAAATCTTAACTCCAACTTAAAAATGCATATAAAAGCAAAGGAGCAGGCCTTCAAAAGATACAAGGCTGAGGGATCATCATCAGCATTCCAACTTTACAAAGAATGCAACAAGAAAGGTAAGGGTAAAATCAGGGCGGCTAAGATAGAACACGAAAGACACATAGCGAAGGAGAGTAAAAAAAATCCCAAGAAATTCTTTAAGTACATAAATAGTAAGAAAGGGAGGCGAGATCATATTGGTCCCATAAAGAATGATGAAAGGAATCTGGTTACTAAGGATGGAGAGATGGCGAAGGTATTGAATTTTTTCTTCTCCTCGGTCTTCATGAGGGAATTGGAGGGCTTCAGTAACCAAAACTATGATGTTTATTATTATGACATGTCACAGGAAGCACCCTCATAGCTAACAGAGGACAGAATTAGAAACAGACTTGAAAAACTTAACATTAATAAGTCACCGGGACCAGATGGCTTGCACCTGAGGGTTCTTAAGGGACTCAGCCAAGTAATTGCCAGACCATTGTTCCTAATTTTTACAAACAGTCTACTGACTGAAATGGTACCGGCTGATTGGAGAAAAGCCAATGTAGCACCAATATTTTAAAAAGGACCAAGATACATCCCTGGAAATTACAGACCAGTTAGCCTAACATCAATTGTATGCAAGCTCTTGGAGGGGATGATAAGGGACTATATACAAGATTTTAGTAATGACAATGGTATCATTAGCAGTAATCAGCATGGATTCATGAAGAATCGTTCTTGCCAAACCAATCTATTAACCTTCTATGAGGAGGTGAGCTGCCATCTAGATAAAGGAAGGCCCGTAGGCGTGGTGTATCTGGATTTTGCAAAAGCATTTGATACAGTTCCCCATAAACGTTTACTGTACAAAGTAAGGTCCATTGGCATGGACCATAGGGTGAGTATATGGATTGAAAACTGGCTACAGGGGCGAATTCAGAGAGTAGTAATAAATGGGGAGTACTCGGAATGGTCTGGGGTGGAAAGTGGGGTCCCCCAGGGTTCTGTCCTGGGACCAATCCTATTTAATTTGTTCATAAACGATCTGGAGGATGGGATAAACAGCTCAATCTATGTATTTGTGGATGATACTAAGCTAAGCAGGGCAATAAACTTCTCCGCAGGATCTGGAAACCTTGCAAGAAGATCTGAAAAAAATGAATGGGGTGGGCAACTACATGGCAAATGAGGTTTAATGTAGAAAAATGTAGTAAAAATGTAAAATAATGCATTTGGGTGGCAAAAATATGAATGCAATCTACTCACTAGGGGGAGAACCTCTGGGGGAATCTAGGATGGAAAAGGACCTGGGGGGCCAAGTAGATGACAGGCTCAGCAATGGCATACAATGCAAGCTGCTGCAAGTAAAGCAAACAGAATATTGGCATGCATTAAAAAGTGGATTAACTCCAGAGAAAAAAAAACGATAAGTCTCCCACTCTACAAGACTCTGGTCTGGCCACACCTGGAGTATGCTGTCCAGTTCTGGGCACCAGTCCTCAGGAAGGATGTGCTATACCTGGAGAGAGTCCAGAGAAGGGCAACAAAACTAATAAAGGGACTGGAGGACCTTGGTTATGAGGAAAGGTTACGAGCACTGAACTTGTTCTCTCTGGAGAGGAGACGCTTGAGAGGGGATATTATTTCAATGTACAAATACCATACTGGTGACCCCACAATAGGAATAAAACTTTTCCACAAAAGGGAATTTAATAAGACACACGGCCATTCATTAAAATTAGAAGAAAAGTTTAAAATTAGAAAAGTGGTTTAACCTTAAACTGCGTAGAGGGTTCTTTACTGTAAGAACAGTTAGGATGTTTCTCTTCCACAGGCAGTGGTTTCAGTGGGGAGCATCGATAATTTCAAAAAACTATTAGATAAGCACCTGAACAACCACAACATACAGTGATATAAAATGTAATACTGACATAAAATCACACACAGGTTGAACTTGATGGACTTGTGTCTTTTTTCAACCTCGCCTACTTTGCAACTATGTAACAGCAAAAAAATCCAGATAAACACATTTAAAAAAGTTAGTAAAATAAGTATTTGACCCCTTTGCAAAAATCATGACTTAGCACTTTGTGGCAAAACCCTTGTTGGCAATCACAGAGGTCAGAAGTTTCTTGTAGTTGGCCACCAGGTATATACACATCTCAGGAGGGATTTTGTCCCACTCCTCTTTGCAGATCCTCTTCCATGTCATTAAAAGTGGATGTAAACCCTCACAGTGAAGTGAACAGCCTCAGATGATACACAGAGATGAGACAAATCTCCTTCACATAATTTTTACATGCATATCTGCTGTCTTCAGCTTGCTATATTCTTTATAATTCTTACAACAGTTTAGAATTTTTACTTTCTCATTCAGCAGTAGGAGTGTATTCTTGGCTTACACTGGGAGACAGCTGATTGGAGGAAAGGCACACACCCCCACTCCACATAGGCAGAACAAAGATACTTGCAGAGCTGTGCTGTGACAAGACAAGCTCTCCGCTAATCTATAGCAATCTCCCATGACACACATTTTCAGCTGGTTTTATCTCCCATCTTGGAGAACTCAGAAGTTATCATACTGATAACAGAGGAACGAACCAGCAGAAAGACACAGGACTTAGTGCTTTATAGAGCGATAAGAGAACACTATAGATATATGTGCCTAGGTCAAATTTCATGAATCGGGTTTACATCCACTTTAAGGTTTTGAGGCTGATGTTTGGTAACTTGAACCTTCAGCTCCCTCCACATATTTTCGATGGGATCAAGGTCTGGAGACTGGCTAGACCACTCCAGGACCTTAATGTGCTTCTTCTTGAGCTATACGTTTGTTGCCTTGGCCATGTGTTTTGGGTCATGGTGGAATACCCATCCACGACCCATTTTCAATGCCCTGGCTGAGGGAAGGAGGTTCTCACCCAAGATTTGATGGTACATGACCCTGTCCAACATCCCTTTGATGCAGTGAAGTTGTCCTGTCCCCTTAGCAGAAAAACGCCCCCAAATGATAATGTTTCCACCTCTATCTTTGAAGGTGGGGATGGTGTTCTTGAGGTCAAAGGAAGCATTCCTTCTCCAAACACAGTGAGTTAAGATAAATGCCAAAGAGCTAGGTTTTGGTCTCATCTGACCACAAAACTTTCACCCAGTTCTCCTCAAAATCATTCAGATGTTCATTAGCAAACTTCAGACGGGCCTGTACATGTGCTTTCTTGAGCAGGGGGACCTAGCGGGTGCTGCAGGATTTCAGTCTTTCACGGCGTAGGGTATTACAAATTGTTTTCTTGGTGACTATGGTCCCAGCTGCCTTGAGATCATTGACAAGATTCTCACGTGTAGTTCTGGGGTGATTCTTCACTGTTCCCAAGATCATTGAAACTCCCCGAGGTGAGATCTTGCATGGAGACCCAGACCGAGGGAGATTGACAGTTATTTTGTGTTTCTTCCATTTGCAAATAATCGCACCAACTGTTGTCACCCTCTCACCAAGCTGCTTGGCAATGGTCTTGTAGCCCATTCCAGCCTTGTGTAGCTTTACAATCTCATCCCTGACATCTTTGGACAGCTCTTTGGTCTCGGCCATTGTGGAGAGATTGGAATCTGATTGATTGCTTCTGTGGACAGGTGTCTTTTATACAGGGAACACCCTGAGATTAAGAGCACTCCCTTTAATAGAGTGCTCCTAATCTTAGCTTGTTACCTGTATAGAAGACACATGGGAGCCAGAAATCGTGCTGCTTGATTATGGGATCAAATACTTATTTCACTCATTAAAATGCAAAACTTTTTTTTAAATGCGTTTTTTGTGATATTTTTGTTGGTATTCTGTCTCACGGTTAAAAATAAACCTACCATTAAAATAATAGACTGATCATTTCTTTGGCAGTGGCCAAATGTACAAAATCAGCAGCGGATCATACTTTTTTTCCCTCACTGTATAGCTAGCAATAGTCAGATTCAACTTGACTTGTTCTTTAAAGAGGAGTTCCACCCAGGGGGGCCGTCAAAAAAAAAAAAAATTAAAAGTCAGCAGCTACAAATACTGCAGCTGCTGACTTTTAATTGGACACTTACCTGTCCCAGGGTCCAGCGATGCGGGGGGATCGAAGCCCCGCTCGTCCCCCCCTTCGCTCGTCGGTGCCAGCATTTCAACTGTGGGCGCCAGGCTGTGGCTTCACAGCCTGGCACCCACTGCGCATGCGCGAGCGGCGCCGCGCGCTGTGATTGGCCGCTCAATCACCTGGGACCTGTAATGGGTCCCAGATGATTGACAAGAGGGAGGGAGCAGAGCGGAGCCCTTCCTGTGCCTGGGGGGAAGTTATGTCACCAGCCCAGGCAGAGGAACAGGCAGACTACGAGGGACCACCTAGCAACAGGCATTTAGAGGTAAGTAAAAAAAAAAATCCAAATTTTTTTGGGGTTTTTTTTTTAAGAATTTTTCCCAGGTATTTTTGTTTTTTGGGTGGAACCCCACTTTAAAGTTGAACAAGTTTAAATGCAACCAAATATTAGCTAAACCTTACTGTTTAAATGATAAGTAAACTCAAGGACAAAATGCCATACATTGCAGCTTACAGGTCCTTTGATGTAGGGGCTTCATTATTTTTCAGGATAAATTCATTTTCTGCAAGTACAGAAAATACCTGTTGATCAGCCAGAAATCTTATGTCCTCGTAACTTTCTATGGATGAAACTGAAATCTCAAGAAATGTTAGTAGCTTTCTCAGCTATCTTATGTGAACGCCAAAAAAGAAACCTCTATGTAATTAAATGAGAAGAGGTGTCAGAGGCCTCATGCACACTGGGCATTTAGCCCTGGTGCATTGGACTCGTGGCTAAATGTCGTAGTACCATGCACCAGGGCTAAGCACCCAGTGTGCATGGGGCCCAAGTAATTGTAGTCCAAATTAGAAGAGCAGCCTGGGAGACAGCTGCTCCTCCAAAGACACAATGCAGTGAGTGAGCATTATCACCATTTGGGTTTTACTGCCGCCCCCCCCACCTACCTAAAGCCTATCATACAGCCAAGAGGGGGCTGCTCAAATGTTCAAAGTTTTTTCTCAGTACCCCTACAAAGTCTCACAAATTACATGTCAATGGTGCCAGTGAAGTCCACTTAATGCAGCTTCCTGTGATCGTAAGGAAACAATGCTGCACTGCTCCTTCATTCAGACCAGAGTTGCCACACTCATGTAGGCTGTGCCTGCATGCACTATAGTTGAATGAAATTTTTTTCCAGAGGCATGGCTGTCAGCATTGTCACTGCCGAGGTAGCTTGTAAATCAGCACCTGGGCACACCCAGTCCTGCCCCACTGCTTCCTGTATTGACAGCACATCTTCTGTTGCTAAAACCCTAATACCATGGCCTGCAGTGTCAGAGGGGGAGCATGCAAGTTGCAAATAAGGGAAAATTTGGCTGAAATTAGGGAAGGCAAAAGGAAGTTTTTGTTTTTTTTTCTATGAGGTTTGCGCATTACACAGTAAATGGAAACATGTTTAGACTATAATACAGAGGCTTTTAGTTGTACTTTAATAGGCAAACTCAATTACCTGCAGGAAGGCTCAAAGGCAGAAGGGGTACAGCAAGGCCTCACTTTAATAGAAGTCAAGATTTACAAATAACTTTAGCTGGCTAAATATCAACATCTACTGATTTTAAAATGTAAAAAAAAGGGGGCACTGTCTGGTTAAAGGTTTATATATGTCTGTACTACATCCCAAAATGACATTAGGGAAGGAATGAATAAGTAGGATGTGATTTTAAATGTGCCATTTAAGTCCACAAACAAGGGTAATATAAAAACAATAATGTTTCATTTGTACAAAAGGTTAAAAACCATAAACATGTAAACAAATTACATACATATGACAAGAAATTCGACCACAGCTTGCTAGATTATGTTTGATTCCAAACGCACTAATATCTTCTACATGTTTTACTTCTTCAATAAGTATTTAAGTGCGCACAACAATAATTAAATGAAGAAATGAACACAATTAGTACAAATACATACATAAATCAGTCTGTGAGACATATCAAGTTCACATCATGAAAACTTCCAAAGGTTGCCCCTATATGGAATCAAGGGCCAGAGATGGTGGGGGGGGGGGGGGACAAGTCAACCAAAAGCCCAAGGACACAGCCCCAATCCCCAACACATACCCACGCTTTGGGTCAAACATAGAAGGGGCACAAATGACAGGACAAAATTTAGTCTGGTCATAGGTAACATGGAAGTTCGATATAGCATATAGGCCAAGGCTCTCTCAAATAGATTACAGGACAGACTATAAATATACTTACTAAAATCAAATCGAAATCATCCAATGATCTGGGAATCCAAATTGGATTTATAAATCGTGTAAAGAATACAAAACAAAAAGGAATGGGGGATCTATGGCAAAGGTTCTATGTGTATAGCATTTAATTATTGAATAGTAGGCAAAAAAGTTCTATTTGTAAAGCATCCACCTAGTAAGTAGTGATCGAGTGTTGCTTCATTTATAATTTTTAATGGCATGCCGAGCAATTAAAAAGTTGCTTTCATAGTGAATACTTAAAACCTATACACAACGCCTCTATCCCTATAAGTTTTAAATATATTGCCATATATAGATCATCTCCACTCCTCTATTGGGATCCAAAACGCCACTATCTCCACATGGAGAAGCGTCCCAAGCTCCAGCTAAATGGCCGCCAGGTGTCTGGCTTTTATGCCCTATTCGCCCCGCAGCAAGTGACGCGATTGTTATGCTATATCTTACTTCAATATTACTTATGCCATAGACTCAATTTTGTCCTGTATCGACTGTGCCCCTTGATTGACCCAAAGCGTGGCTATGTGTGGGGGATTGGGGCCGTGTCCTTGGGCTTTTGGGTAAATCATTGAGCCCCCTGACTCTCTAGGATTGTCCCCCCTCCATCTATGGCCCTTGATTCCATATGGGGGCAACCTGTGGTAGGTGAAGTGAACATGTCAGAATGATTTATGTATTTGTACTAATTGTGATCATTTCTTCATTTAGTCATGTTATCAGCACTTAAATACTTCCTGAAGAAGCCACTTTGACGAAACATGTAGAAGATATTAGTGCGTTTGGAATCAAACATAATGTGATCGAATTACTTGTCATATGTAACTAATTTGTTTACAGGTTTAAAGTTTTTAATCTTTGTACAAAATATATTATTGTTTTTATATTACCCTTGTTTGTGGCCTCAAATAGCACCTTTAAAATCCCATCCTACTTATTCATTCTTTCCTTAATGATTTTAAAATGTGATTTTTCACTAAAGAAAATCTCTACTTACACAATTGTTAAACAAATACTGAACAGAATTTCCCGGATTTATGACAGATGTACTTTAAAAAATTTCATTATGCATTCACGAAATAAAGCTCTTTGGACATTAACACAGCCCTGTTTCAAAGAAATGGCTTAAAAGGCTTTATTCAAAGGCTTGAAAGTATAACCATACGGTCTTTGGACATAAAATGACATTCTGTTTCTTAGAACACTTTCCAGATAATTCTATTGTAGCGTAGAAGAATAAAGGTAAGATGAGAAACCTTTTATTTACCTGTGTATGTAGAATAATAAATATCAAACATGGACTATATTTGCATACAGTAATATAACCCTAGATAATTACATTTTTTAAAGAAACACAGTGAGTCGTTTAGAAGTTTTGACGTTTGAGAAAACCGGGGGTTTTATTCCTGGAAAGAAAAACACATTGCTCTCAGTAGCAACCCACCTTAATTGTATACATGGTTTTAGGTGGGATTCCCTCATTAAGAAGACACCGAATTTGGTCCAGCCCCTCAAGGAAGTTGAAATCTGTTCTCAGATTACATTTACTAGCTTAACATGCAATGGAGTCCTAATAAAAACACTCCAGTACTAAAACACCTTATTTACATGTAATAGTTGCCCACCTTAACTCTGCACAATGATATCAAATACATAACGTACATACACAGTGGAGCTTAAGTACAAAGCTGCAGACTTTGCAAACTGTAACAAGAAATATAAATGAAATATTTCATTGCGATGTCACAGCAAAAACAAACCTGCTTAAAATTATGATCAGCTGTAAAAGTAATACAATAATGTACTGGTTAAGTCAGTCTGAAATGCTCCACAGAGCAATACCAAGACTAGTATTATAAAAATAATTATATCTCTGACAAAGTCAATTTATAATCAGTTCCGTGTCCCACATAATCTAAAATCTATATAGGTTGTATTTTTCTAGATAAACAAGCTAAGAAAAAAAAAAAAAGAAAAAAAGAAAAAAAAACCCTTTAATCAATTCAATCAAGGGAATTTCCACATGCTAGACATGTCACAACGTGTGTTAAAGTGGTTGTAAACCTCAGATATGACATACGAACAAAGCATATCCCTCTATAGTGTGATAGTGTTCTTGTCTCAAATAAAAGCACTAAATGTCATTTCTGTCCACTGCCTCATTACTCTGCTATCAGCAGGAGTAATTTCTGACAAGCTTTCCTGACACCAAGAGAAAAATGGTGACGGGGTGGGCATAGTCTGTGATTGACAGCCTCAGCTCTGTTCCTGTGTGTGGTGTGTGTGTGTGTGTGTGTGTGTGTGTGTGTGTGTGTGTGTGTGTGTGTGTGTGTGTGTGGGGGGGGGGGGGTGGACTGGTCCTTCCAATCAGCTCTCAGAGCCCTCCTCATTTCAGCTCCCCATCCCGTGCTTTTTAGAGCGGAGAGATCCTGTTTAAATTCTGCACTTTGAATGGATGTAAGGAAAGATGACTATAGATAAACAGGTACAACTTGCGTAGGATAATTTTTTTCATTTCTGTGCATCACCTGAGGCAAGTCATTTCACTGGGTATATGTAAGGGTTTAAAACCCCTTTAAGTCAAAACAGTGTTTTTGCAGGAAGAGACATATATAGCAGTTCATTTACTCCTATGTAGTGCTAACTTTCTAGAATTAAAGTGACCCATGCCATTCCTCCTGCTATTCCGTTTAACAATGCCTGTGCTTAGAGTCTGTACTAAGCTGTTTATTGCTCCCATTCTAATGTCACAGCTCTATTATTATTACACAGGAATTATAAATCACCAACAGTTTTCTCGAAGCTTTACAATACAAAAGGAAGACAGTCAAGTTACAAAACAATTCAATACATGAGGGTTAGGAGGGCCTCATGAAAGCTTACAATTTAAAAAAGGAAGGTCAAGTGATACAAAAAGGTAATAAATGTATGGGATGTGTTTATGTAGAAAAGGGAAAAAAGTACATTTTTTAGGTAACAGTGGAATAAACTTCTCTAAAGATATGAGTTTTCAGGGATCGCCTAAAAGCAAATAGAGTAGGAGGCTAGCTGGGTAGATTGGGGTAGAAAGTCCCTAGGGTATGGCAGAGACTCTGGAGAAGTTCTGGAGATAACCATGGGTCGAGATAACAAGGGAGCTAGACAGCTGAAGGTCTTAGGAGCCCTTACATTTACAGTTTTTCTGCATACAATGACATCAAGCCTCCTTTGGCATTTAGTTAAATTTATTTTTTTTCTATTGGCTAAATTCAGACAATATAAAAATGTAATAGTTCCAGCCAATAGGCAAAAGAAGGAAGAATTAAGGGGAAAAAAAGAGAAAGCAAATTCATTATTTCAGAGTTTCACAGCTGCTACTATAGGGACTGCTAAAAAGCTGTGATATGAAAAAAAAAAAAAAAAAAAGCATTAATGAGCTTACCACAGCCTTTATACACCAATATTGTTAGACGCAATGGCATGGTTTACGTTACGTTTAAAAAAAAAAAAAAATCCAAACCCTTGCTGTATGTAGTTTGTTTTTCCTGTATTTAAAGGGTAACAACACTTTCGTGGGAAAAAAATGCAAAAAAAAAAAAAAAAGATAGCATATACAATTGCTACATAAGTCATATTGTAATTGAATGTTATTAAAAATTACCTTTCCATTTCAATCTGCAGCTCTGTAATTTTGTGTAAAATGCAATATGGCTACCTGGAGGTGTTTACACAGATGGTGTACAGAATGCCCCCCAATTATGTAATTTTCTGCTTCTGTGATTGGCTTACTGATTTTCCCAGAAATCTGCACTAAGATACAAGTCGGATTTTGGGCATCCCTAGCTAAAAAAAAAGTCATTTTTTGTGATACTCTCCCAAAGGGAAATCATGTCTAAACGATGCAGACCTTGCCACTTTCCTCATTAATTAGAACCCTGCAAATGCAGCAGCTGTTAAATATTAAATCACTCCCATTAAATTCACATTTAACAGACACAAACAGCTATTTCTTCAGAATAACAAAAGGTAGGAATCTGCAACAAAGTTTGTTAAAATCCTTGCAATGTACATAGATCACCCAGAAGGGAATGGTTTTTTTTCTCAACAAAAGTGGAGTTACTCTTCAAGTGGTTTTCTCTCAAGATGCTCTAGCTATATCTTTATAGCCTATCTCCAGGATAGGCTCCAATTTCCAGGAATGTTAGTTTTTGTTTTTTTTAACCACTTGACTAATGGGGCGTACACACGGTTGGACTTTTTGACCCGACTGGTCTGACGGATGCCGACAGACCAAATCCGGCGGACAATCCGATCGTGTGTGGGCTTCACCGGTCCTTCAGCTGACTTTTCCAGTCGCAAATCTGACGGACTTTAGATTTCGAACAGGCTTCAAATCTTTACGTCGTAACTCAGAAATCCGCTCGTCTGTATGCTAGTCCGATGGACAAAAATCGACACTAGGGCAGCCATTGGCTACTGGCTATCAACTTCCTTATTTTAGTCCGGTGTACGTCATCACGTACGAATCCGTCAGACTTTGGTGTGATCGTGTGTAAGCAAGTCTGTTCGTTAGAAAGTCCCTCGAAAGTCCGCTGGCAAGTCTATCGGACCAGTCCGGTCGAAAAGTCTGCCCGTGTTTACGCAGCATAACACTTGACTAACCCCTTACTATCAGGTCATCTTTCAGTGCTTCGGTAGTTTGGCCGGAAATTACTCTTTCAAGCAACACTCTACCCAAATTAATTGTATCTCATCTTTTGGTGGTATTTAATAATTACTGCTTTTTTACTATATTAAAAAGAAGACGACCAAAAAAAATTTCCTTTACTTTCAATTATAAAAGTTATCAAATAAAAAGACCAGGACAATACGAACACCCAGCAAATGACTCCTTTTTAGAAAGCAGACACCCCAAGGTGATCTCATCTTTTGCCACAATTTTTCAGAAAGGAAGAAACATGCTGAAATCAAAGTGGTTAAAATGTGGAGCTTGGTAATGGTGCATTAGATACAGTGATTATCATTAGTACATGATTTGGGTGGCACAGTGGGTCGCACTCTTGCCTAGCAGTAAAAAGGGTTGATGGTTCAAATCCCAACCACGACACTACCTGCCTGGAGTTTGCATGTTCTCCCTGTGTCTGTGTGGGTTTCCTCCGGGTACTCCGGTTTCCTCCCACACTCCAAAGACATGCTGGTAGGTTAATTGGCTTCTGTCCAAAATAAATAAAAAATTGGCCCTAGTATATGAATGTGAGTTGGGGACCTTGGATTGTGGGCTCCTTAAGGGTAGGGACTGTAAATTGATGGCGCTATATGGGTACCTTAAATTAATAATAATAATAGATGAGCATATTAATGAGACACAATGTATAGGGATAGGGACAATTGTAGAGACACACCCACACTCACTCAGGTTGAACTGGATGGACTGGTGTCTTTATTCAACCTTACTATGTAACTATGATTATTATACAAGTCATACATAGAGAAGGAGGTGAAAAAGGGGTTAATCTACAGGTCACATACAGTGGGGGAGGACAGAGATAAGGGTATTACTGTGCAGGAAAGGAGATGAAGGGGTTAATATACAGGCACCACAGAGACAGGATGCAGATGATATGTACAGAAGATATTACAGAGTTACAAAAACAATCCTACAATAACATTTATTAACCCCACTACGCACCCTTGAATCTGCTGCTATCCATCTGAATGAGAGAGAATTCATAGAATTCACCTTCCTCTCTTTACTTCCTTGGCCGTCACAGCTATTACAAGGCACAGTGCCATTCTAAACCAACCCAGGAGGTTTATAAATTAAAAAAAACAAAATAAAAAAACAAACACTCTTTGCATCACTGAGGACTAGTTGGTTCCTGGAGAAGAGGTAAAAAAGAGAAACCTGCATGTCACATGATAACTACAAACTTCCCACCAGACTGAAGTATGTCCTATCAACTCTTTTGTACACAATAGCTGCAATACAAGGCCTTCGGTACAACTTATCCTATGTAGTATTTAAATAAGGACTCACCCAAATAGGCGCAATTTAGGATACAAGAGGAAATAAAAAAAAAAAAATAAGGACGCTGAAACAAAACAAGCGCGTAAAAAATACACGTATCTGTTTCTTTTTTTCCCCAATGAGCCTGCTCAGTAATCCTAGGGATATAGAACAGACAAACAGCCCACAAAATGGACAGATAGCACTGATTGTTGCACTTGTAATCCCATTGACTTGAACTCAGCAGTACACATGGCAGTTCAGAGGCTGCATCTGACCTTTATTTGTTCTGTTTACATGCAGCATGTCCTTTAGAGTAACGTTTGAACTGCACGCAGAGCAGGTCAAACGCAGCCTTTTCTTGTCACGCTACTTTTGCCATTCAAACAGATGCATTTGAATAGCAAAAAGCAGCCCTTCTACATGAGCCTTTTAGGAAAGTCTTTAGGTTCTGTGTCAGACAGGGCACATAGCATTTCTGTGTATAAAATCCATTTTCTAAACATCTAAAGAAATTGGCACGTTAATTTTGTAAAAATCCCTTTGTGCAAACACATTCGTCTTTTCTGAAAAGGTGTTAAATGCTAATTCTAGGAACGATTAACCACAAAGAAATTTCATATATTTTTGGACATTTCTAGTTGTGCAAATATACATACACACAGGTCTAATGCCTAAAACGTCCAAAACACCACGTTATTCCTCCCAGCTGCAAAGAGAGCGAGGCATTTTGATTGCCTTAAATTATAGGACTGTAGTATAAAAAAATAAAAAAAGGCATTAAAAGAACAGAGGCTGATAAATCTTTTGTACGCTGGCTAGTCTGGTAAGCATTCTTGCAATGTAATAAACAGCTGATCTTTCCATGACACAAATGTCAACAATAAAAAGTCCGGTGAAGTCACAGTTAATGCCGAAATATAGTGCACAGCACTAAAATAAATGTCAAGAAATGTGTAAAATAGAAAGTGTTTTGCTGCTAATGGACCAGCAGCACAGTGCATAGCCAAAGAGGCAATGAACCTACTGACCACTGAGATGGTCTCAGTAGTGGCAGAAATAGGACGGCCTAAGCCAATTAGTACAATGCTACCTAGATGGCCTGCATAGAGAGGTAACTGCATGGATTTTCTAGTGGGTCACATCAGTACCTCCCTATGTATTTGTTCTTTATCCTCAATGTCTTCCTCAGCCACTTCATTCTCATCACCAGACTCAATGTAAATAGGCCAATCTCCATCTCCTTCATCCTTGTCCATACTTTCAGATGCAGCTTCTGCATGACTTGCTTGGTGGGAATCTTCATTTGTTGTAGTGACACAGGTACAGCTATCACACAAGCCAAACCGCCTTAGACCCGGGGACAGACTGCTGGTGAAAGTACGGCGGCAACCTTTACAAATAATGGGTCGGTTGGATCGGTGAACCTGTAGAAGGGAAAGATGCACAGATAAATGTTTGCTACCTATTCATTGCAAACATTATAATGTTTGCATTATAATGATTAACCACTTCAGCTTTCACACCTTTTTACCCTCTATGGACCAGACCATTTTTTCACATTTCCGCTATTCATGAGTCTAAGACCCCTTTCACACTGGGGCGGTGTGGGGGTGCTAGCAGTAAAGCGCCGCTAGATATAGCGGCGATTTACCGGTGTTATAGCGGCATTTTGGCGCCGCTAGCAGAGCACTTTTAACACCCCCAGAAGGGGTTAAAAAGGGGTCAAACACATCTGTTTACCGCTGATTTCAAAGTGCTTTTAGGGCACTTTGAAAGCAGCGCCTATTCATTTCAATGGGCAGGAGCGGTGTATACACCGCTCCCCCACCGCCCCAAAGATGTTGCTTGCAGGACATTTTTTTCTTGTCCTGCAAGTGCATCGCGCCCAGTGTGAAAGCACTTGGGCTTGCATACTGGGGCTGCAGAAGAGGCAGTTTACATGCGCTATTTTTAGTGCAAAAACGCCTGTAAAGCGCCCCGGTGTGAAAGGGGTTTAACTTGATAATTAGTTATGATACATATATCATTTTTTTGGGAACAAACAAGGCTTTCTTGTGGTCCAAAGGTCTTCTGAGAATTTTTTAGTTTATTTGCATTTTAAGGGAAACAAATTGGGAATTTTTTTTTTTTTTTCACGTTTAAGCAGCAATATTTTGAACACAAGTATTATTGTATCATTTTATTCTATTTACTGCAAAACTAAAATTACATTTTTGGTACAAAGCATGGTAAAGTTTTTTTTACAAAAGAAAGTTTTTTTTTAACATTTTGCAAATATTTCATTTTTTCTCATAATGCATCAGTAATTTAAAGTTCTGATTTAAAATAAAACCGATATACCATAAACCAAATATTTAACAGGAAACCCTTAAAGTTAATGTATATATTTTGCTTTATAATAATTTATTATATTTTTTTTTTTTCAACAAATATTTTGAAATGGAAACATGGAACAGGAGATAAAACTGTGATAAAAAAGTGATTGTAAACAAACACCTTGTAAAACAACTCATTCAGTTTAAAATAGAAACGAAAGGCAAAGCATTTTTGTATGGATATAAAAAGAACATTATAAATACCTTTTTCCCTTTTTTTATAAGTGTTCACATTCCCTCTGTTCTTAGCTGCATAAGAGCTGGGGGAAGGAGAAGCAGCAGTACACTGAGCTTCCCAGTGAAGGGCTGTGCAGTGGAGGCGTGTCAGGACAAGTCTGATCATTGGCGGAGAGTACACCGGGTTCCCAGCATAGCTAGAGAACTGACCACGCGGTGTTCTTCTGCTTAGTGTGGTCAGTTTTTAATAGAAAAGTAGAGGGACTGGCAGGAACACCAGGGATTTCACATAAAGGAAGCAATACAAAGAGAACAGGATACTTTCTTATACAAGTACATGGTAAGGCAGGCATATATCAGGAATATAAAAAAGTTTGGGTAACAAAACGCTTTAAATAGTGCTTATACAGGGTGATCTACTGAAATGAATGAGTTAAATAGAAAAATAAACTTTAAAAAGTGTTAACTAGTCTCCTGTGCAAAACTACATGAAAAATCCTAAAAAAAAAAAATACTTACCTCCAAATGCCTGTTGCTAGGGGGTCCCTCGTAGTCTGCCTCTTCCAGTGCCTGGGCTGGTGACATCACTTCCCCCTCGGCACAGGAAGGGCTCGGATCTGCTCCCTCCCTCCTGTCAATCATCTGGGACCCATTACAGGTCCCAGGTGACTGAACGGCCAATCACGGCGCGCGGCGCCGCTCGCGTATGCGCAGTGGGTGCCAGGCTGTGAAGCCACAGCCCGGCGCCCACAGTTGCAATGTCGGCGCCGCTGAACGGAGGGGGAGACGAGCGGGGCTTCGATCCCCCGCATCGCTGGACCCTGGGACAGGTAAGTGTCCAATTAAAAGTCAGCAGCTGCAGTATTTGTAGCTGCTGACTTTTAATTTTTTTCTTTTTTTGACTGGAACTCCTCTTTAACTGCAGCTCTCTCACTCAGATTGCTGTCTGCAGGGTACTGAGGAAATAAGACAGCTACTGTGTTACCTTTGTTATTGTTTACAAACATTACACTGAATGATCACTGTGATTGATTGTCTCTCATAGTAATCATTCAAAGAGGAAGGCTTCAGATTGGCTCCCAATTGTAGGATTGGGAGCTCCTCTTTGTACAGACACTGGGTCTTAACGGGCTGTGCATAGGAGCAAGCAGTGAAAAGGAGAAACTGCAGGCAGTCCTGGGCATACAGGAGATGCCTTGTGTACAGAGGAGATTTTATGGATGTGTGTAACACAGGCTTTTTTTCAGCTGGAACTTGGTGGAACTCAGTTCCACCACCTTTGGCTCAGGACCTCCGCTCCCTGCTCACCACTGTCACTTGTAAAAACAGAAGTTCAGCTTCTGTGTTTGCAAGTGACCGCTT
The DNA here is from genome assembly GCF_042186555.1 of Aquarana catesbeiana. Taxonomy (NCBI): domain Eukaryota; kingdom Metazoa; phylum Chordata; class Amphibia; order Anura; family Ranidae; genus Aquarana; species Aquarana catesbeiana. The sequence goes on from NC_133325.1 coordinate 405,537,166, forward strand.
GTCTCCTAATGGCTCCCACAGATCTGATCTCCTGAGCGGCTCCCACTGAGTGCAGTGGGGACAAGGGAGATGCAGGTGCCTGGGGTGCAGTGCAGATGCCAACACCCCAGCTGAATACATCAAGGAAAGTAAGACAAATGGAAGATGGTGGAGCATTTAAGAAGGGAGGAGAAGATGGGGTGGGGGCAGTGGGGGGATTGCACGCCAAGGTCAGCAGAAGAGGAGTGAAAGTGAGAGGTAAGCAGTTGTGGAAGAAGACTGGACTCTGCACTATGTATTCAGTGCACCCCTGAACTCTGCACTAAGTACATAGCGCACCCCTGAACTCTGCACTATGGACATAGCGCACACCTGAACTTGGCACTCTGTGTAACCCAGGGGTCTCAAACTGGCGGCCCTCCAGCTGTTGCTAAACTACAAGTCCCATGAGGCATTGCAAGGCTGACAGTTACAAGCAGGACTCGCACAGGCAGAGGCATGATGGGACTTGTAGTTTTGCAACAGTGGAGGGCCGCCAGTTCGAGACCTCTGGATAACCCCTCCAGAACTCTGCACTCTGTACATATTGCACTCTTGATATTTAATTCCCCCTTAAGACCCTCCCACATTGAAAGGTGTGAGTGTAGGGGGGTGGGGGGTGGAGGGGTCGTGGTTGAGTTCCTGCACCTATTTTCTGAGAAGAAAAAAAAGCTCTGAACACACAAAGGTAGGCAACTGGGTAAAGTAACATATACTTATATATATATATATATATATATATATATATACACACACACACACACACACACACACACACACACATACACACAGTACTCACAGTGAGTGAATGGCTCCGCAGATGCTCCTGGCGTGTGAACCTCTTACCACAGATTTCACATGGATAAGGGCGCTCTCCTGTATGTGATCGAATGTGACGTTTCAGAATTCCCTTTTGCTTTGCCGTGTATGGACAGAATGGGCACTTGTGAAGCTTGATTGGAACAACTAAAACATCACCTGAAAGAAAAATGTGAGATGTCTGCTTTCTGACACATTTTCCAAATGGTTAACAATGTATTATAAAGTTTTCTTGCAAAACTTCAAAATAGTTTTATACTGGTCGCTGCAAATGAAAGGTCAGCACCAGGGTTCCATGAACACTAGGGTTCCCCCAGAGGCTGCTAGGGGTTCCTTGAGTTGTGGCTGATCGACCTCCCATTTGATGGTGCCTGAATAGTTCTGGAGCCGACAGCATTTGGCAGAGCTGAACCATAGGCCATTTTAGCCATTTGTATGTGTAGACAACAGACCACAACTCCATTGGGAGCATTATTCAAATTGACCACCACTGTTTTACGGATTCCACTGGAGTAACCAGGCTGAGAAAGCCTGATCTAGGCCATTGATGGGCAAAGGTCAAACATATCTTATACACTTAGACCCCTTTCACACTGGGGCGCTTTTCAGGCGTTTTAGTGCTAAAAATAGTGCTTGTAAAGCGCCTCTCAAGCCACCCCAGTCAGGGCCGTCTTTAGCGCAGGGCAAACGGGGCACTTGCCCCGGGCCAAATCTTTGTTGGAGGGCCCACGCTAGCCGTGAATTGGGGCCCCGATCACAGCTTTGCAGAGCACACAGAGGACACGGTAGGATGTATTCCTCGCTAGCCAGCTGAGAGGGGGCGGGGCCGGGAGCTCCACTGACGCTCTGACCCCGCCCACGTGCAGCCTGTGTACTCGGAAAAGAGCTTCTGTAGTGAGAGCCAGTGATCGGAGTGCGAGTGTCAGTGGAGCTCCAATGACACTCCCACTCCGATCACTGGCTCTCACTACAGGCGCCCAGTACACAGGCTGCACGTGGGCGAGGTCAGAGCGTCAGTGGAGCTCCCGGCCCCGCCCCTCTCAGCTGGCTAGCGCGGAATACATCCTCCCATGTCCTCTGTGCGCTCTGCAAAGCTGTCATCGGGGCGACAATTCACGGGTGAGGTGGGCCCAGGGCCCACCCAACAAAGCATCAGTGGAGCTCCCAGCTGCTTTAGTGAGAGCAGAGAGTGGAAGCCCCGCCCACAGTCTTGAATGTATGTAATGAGTTTGGCTGGCCAGGTATGTCCTTACAACCATAAAATGCCTGACTGTTTAAACCCTGAGCTGTGTTATTTAACTGTAAAGCTGTGCATTGCTGAAAGTTCTCTGACCATCCCCTGTATAATGACTGCAGTCTCTATCTCCTGCAGTATGTCCGCAGTCTCCGATTGTCTCCTGCAGTATGTCCGCAGTCTCTGATTGTCTCCTGCAGTATGTCCGCAGTCTCTGATTGTCTCCTGCAGTATGTCCGCAGTCTCTGATTGTCTCCTGCAGTATGTCCGCAGTCTCTGGTAATCTTCTGCAGTATGTCCGCAGTCTCTGGTAATCTCCTGCAGTATGTCCACAGTCTCTGATTGTCTCCTGCAGTATGTCCGCAGTCTCCGATTGTCTCCTGCAGTATGTCCGCAGTCTCCGATTGTCTCCTGCAGTATGTCCGCAGTCTCCGATTGTCTCCTGCAGTATGTCCGCAGTCTCCGATTGTCTCCTGCAGTATGTCCGCAGTCTCCGATTGTCTCCTGCAGTATGTCCGCAGTCTCCGATTGTCTCCTGCAGTATGTCCGCAGTCTCTGATTGTCTCCTGCAGTATGTCCGCAGTCTCCGATTGTCTCCTGCAGTATGTCCGCAGTCTCCGATTGTCTCCTGCAGTATGTCCGCAGTCTCCGATTGTCTCCTGCAGTATGTCCGCAGTCTCCGATTGTCTCCTGCAGTATGTCCGCAGTCTCTGATTGTCTCCTGCAGTATGTCCGCAGTCTCTGATTGTCTCCTGCAGTATGTCCGCAGTCTCTGGTAATCTCCTGCAGTATGTCCGCAGTCTCTGATTGTCTCCTGCTGTATGTCCGCAGTCTCTGATTGTCTCCTGCAGTATGTCCGCAGTCTCTGAACCTCTCCTGTAGTATGTGTATTAATGTGCCCCTTTACTTGCTCAATTATTTGGGATTGCTCCACTGCTCAGTGAGAGGTAATGATGTGCATGAACCTCTAGCAACCAATCAGCAAACAGTAGTGATCTGCTTTAATCTCTAGCAACCAATCAGTAAGTGCTAATGATGTGCTGTAAACCCTAGCAACCAATTAGTGAGCGCTATTAATGTACATTAACCTCTAGCAACCAATTGGCAACCAGAAATTATGTGTTGTAACCTCTAGAAACCAGCCATTGAGCAGTAATGATAGGCTGTAAGCTCTGGCAAACAATTGCAATCGCTGCGTGATCTGCTGCAGTAAACTGATTTTGAGTCTACCTGCTATTTTTTGTATGTCTCAGAATGGAGGGGGGGCCCCAAGAAAATGTTTGCCCAGGGCCCAATCAAAATTAAAGATGGCCCTGACCCCAGTGTGAAAGCCCAAGTGCTTTCACGCTGGGGCGGTGCGCTTGCAGGACCGGAGAAAAGGTCCTGCAAGCAGCATCTTTGGGACAGTGCAGGAGCGGTGTATACACTGCTCCTGCCCATTGAAATGAATAGGCAGCGCCGCCGATTCGCCTGCAAAGCGATTCGGCAGCGCTGCAACATGGGCGCTATTAACCCTTTCCTCGGCCGCTAGCGGGGGTTAAAAGCACCGCTATAACAGCGGTAAAGCGCTGCTAAAACTAGCTGCGCTTTACCGCTGACGCCCGCACAGCCCCAGTGTGAAAGGGGTCTTTATAAAAAGATTTTTATAAAAATATCTTATACAGATTATGGGCCTGTGTCAATAGGATTTAGGCTTGTGCCGATGCTATACGTTTGAGACTCTTATGAGATCTTTTAGAAAACATTTACAGGTGCAGCTGCCTTCAAGTGAGTTTTGCATTTCCATAGAATTGTATGGGAATGCAAAACCGCTCGAGACACATAAAAGCCCATTAAACACAGGCCCTTAATCTGATTTTTTTTAAATAAATACATTCAAAACTGATATTAGCTTTGGAGGGAAGGATGTGATGGTTTAACCAGTGGTATTCAACTAAAAGCAGAAGTTTAGTCAAAAGCTAATCTAAGCTTAAACCTACTCCCACTCTAAGCCTTATACTAACTATCCTGTAAAGGAAAGATGCTTATACTTACCTAATCTAAGGGCGATTCGGACCAGTCACATGATCAGGTTCCAGCAGTGGCTTCAGGGGAGAGGAGAGACAGTGGACAATGGATGCCCCATAGTAGGTCTATGGGTCATGTCACTGCCTAGGCTCTACAGCCATTATTGCTGCTCTCTCCTCTTCACTACAGGTGGCCGTTGCGGAGATTACATCACTTGACCGGAGTGCACTCAGATTAGGCAAGTGCCTGCTATGCAGAATGACATACGAGGCCCGGTGATCACCCAAAAAAACGTATGAAGGTTTGGTTCTGTTGGATTGATTCTACTGACACACTGAAGGGGGAGGTAGATATTTGAACAGTTATGGGAAGGGTGTGGGAGGGACTATAATCCAGAGGATGGCTGATTATAGGAGGCGCTTCACATACTTTAAAGGTGTTGTTGCATTTTTTTTTTTTTTTTTTGTGAGTTTTAGTTTTTATATTTGTTTTACTCTGTCATGTGCCCATGACACATAGGGCAGTCTAGAGACCAGGGAAAAAATGTCTGCCGCCCCTCAGAGACGCTGCAAAAATGACCAGTGTTCATAAGGCCTAAAAAGGCCAACATCTGTATCCAAAAGTTGAGTGAAGGGCTGCATCTAAATTTATAAAACAATTCATTTTGATTTATTTTTTGGGGGGATGATAAAAAAAATGTTCTTTTTGGTGATAGTGTCCTGTACAAAATATTTTATTTTCTATGAAAGCTATAGACAAATAGTAACAGGAGTAAAATAAAAAACCTTAGCAGCATTGCCGAGTTAAAAACACGAGTTTTGCTACTTTTTAAACGTTTTACTAAGTTAGTGGTTTTTTTTAGCAAGAAACTACCTCTCTGCTATTTTCAACTCCCACTTTCCCACAATGCGTGCGTCTCAAAAATGCTCATAAAAGCTGAAAGACTCCTCTTCAAACCCACTAGTTCTGGGTTTTTTCCCACTCCCTGACCCCTGTCCAAGTGCTTTCACACTGGAGCGGTGCGCTGGCAGGACGCTAAAAAAAGTCCTGCAAGCCGCATCTTTGGAGAGGTGAAGGAGCAGTGTATACACCACTCCTGCCCATTGAAATGAATGGGCACCGCTGCAGAACTGCCGGCAAAGCGCTTTGCAGGTCGTTTTAACCCCTTTTTCGGCCGCTAGCGGGGGTTTAAACCGCCCTGCTAACGGCCGAAAACCCCTGCAAAAACAACGGTAAAGCGCCACTAAAAAAAGCGGTGCTTTACCGCCGGCTCCCATGCTCCAGTGTGAAAGGGGTCAAAATAAAACGGTTAGCTTACAGTCCTGTTTACACCTTACTTTTGCTTGGAGTTTCGGTGAGGCTTTGGTGGAGCTTCGATGGGGCTTCGAGCGAGCTTTTCCATAGATTTCTATGGAGGTTTTGAAGACGCTTTAAAGCACAACTGAAGCTACATGGGGTACAATTTTTGAAGCGTAGCTGAAGCAAAGCAAAAGCAAGGTGTAAACAGGACTGTAAGCTAACCATTTTATTTAGTGACAGGGGCTTTGACTAGCGTTCAAAGAGCTTTAACAAAGCCTGTCCAAAGCCTTGTTTTGAAGTGTGTTGAAGCCGAAGCAAGTGTAAATTTGCCCTAATTCACATGGCTACACTAAGTAGTTGTAATATGTATAATTTTACTTAGGGCTCGTTTACACTTGCTTCAAACATACTTTGTTAAAGCTCTCTGAATGCCAGTCAAAGCCCCTGTCACTAAATAAAATGGTTAGCTTACAATCCTGTTTACACCTTACTTTTGCTTTGAAGTCCCATCGGCTTTGCTTAAAAAATTATACCCCACATCGCTTTAGTGGTGCTTCAAAGCGTCTTCAAAGCCTCCATTGAAATCTATGGCAAAGCTCACTCGAAGCACCTGCAGCATTTGCAAGGCTTTAATTCAGCTTTAGCTTCGCTTCGTTTTTGAGAAATTGCAGGTATGACATATCCACACACATGGGGCATCTTTCCTGACCTGCCGGGCTGCGTGCTCGGATAAGGGTCTGGTATGGATTTTGGGGGGGAACCCACATATTTTTTTTGGCATAGGGGTTACCCTCAAAATCTATACCAGACCGAAGGGCCTGGTATGGTCTTGGAGGGGGAACCCCATGCCGTTTTTTTTTATAAATTTGGCGTGGAGTTCCCCTTAAAGATCTTCAGAGCAAAAGTCGCATGCCAAAGTCGGATCAGTTAAGACAATGATCCAACTTCAATGAGATTCAATGGAACTCCCAATGTCGGAGCATTTGTCGTACCAGTGTGAACCCGGGCTAAACTGGTAACCAATAAAAGCTATGTTTTTACAGTGTATTTGAATTAAACTTCTGGACAGTATTCTGTACATTTGCTGCTCTGATAAATCTCACTTGTTATCACAACAGCTAGGATTTTGCTACAAAAAGCAGCGGGGAAAGTGGAACAGGTTGGCCTATTAGACAAATAAAAAAGAAAAAAAACCTCGCTAGATCTAAATTAACATTAATGATTAAAAAAGCAAATGAATAAATTGACAAATGAAAAAATAAAAAGTCCTGTCATGGTTATGCAATAGAGTTTGTCGATCAGCATACCTGTCTCCATGTGTTCATCTCTAGAGACCAGCTGACCCTCACCTAACTGCTTTTATAACCTCTCCTCTAAGCATGGCTCCACCCCAGGCCCTATCAGGGAACCCTATATTAACCTGTGCACTGCAAGCCAGCAGCGCTGATCAACCATTGTGTGTTATCCTCTGTGTGTACTTGCTGTGTTTCCTACATCTGATTCCTGTTACTGACTTTGGCCTGTTCTTAACTATTCCTGTCTGCTCGTGACCCTGACCTTTGGCGTGTTCCTGACCATCCCTGTTTGCCTGTGACCCTGAACCTTGTCGTGTACTCTGTTGTCCTTGTCTGCTTGTGGCCCCGACCTTGCCTTGTCCCTTACTTTCCTTGTTGTTCCAGCCTGCTGCCTCCTTCCTCTTCTCCTGTAGTCTACCGTGAGCGTGAGCTGTGAGACCCTGGGGGCTGCGACCTGGAGCCAGACTGCAGCGCAGTCCATCCTTACCATTAAAGGCTCTGGTGAACACCTGCTGGCTCTTAGACTCTGCGCTCTGGGGAATCTATGCTCTAGCTCCCAGTGGGATCTGTGTCAGTGATCCAGTAGACATGCTTCCTGAAACCTTCCAGGGTTTAATCCGCAGCAGTCAGCTGTAGGGTCCACTACCTTGCAGTGCACTCCTGATCCCAACGGTGTGCATCTGTCACCCAGCCTCTAGGTGACCTGACAAGTCCAAAGAGCAGCAGCTTGTTGCGAGATACACAAAAACAGAATAAAAAAAGAGAGAAGCTGCGCTGTGTGAAGGTTCAATCCAACAATAGCTTGTAGATAGCAAGATATGAATGAGTGACAGTTCAGACGATTCCAAATAAACACCCAAGTGAAACTGATCCACAAATAAGTGCCACCACCTTGCTTAAAACCAAAAAATCTGCTTACCAGATGGCAAACAAAACCCAGCGGACGGCTATAGCCCAGCCAAGGCCTTTTTTCTTGTATGGAAAGTATGTCTGGACAGGTGTGGATAAGGATTGGTCTTCAAACGCCCCAATGCCGTGGAACTACGAAGGGTCTCAGTAACTCCCTAGGAGGGATCAGCAGTGTGAGAGGGTTGTTGCAGGCACACAATGGAGAGATTACAGGCTGTGGGGTGTTCTCATACTCTGCACGCACAGCACTGGCCGCACACTCATAACTAGCTGTGTCCCATAACACCGAGCAGTATGTTGTCTTCCCAGCGGACATCTCAGGCTGAACAGGTGACGGATCCTCTATATACAACACGCATTTTCTCCTACAACCACAGCGCCAACACCGCGGGGAGAGCCTTTTAGACAGCTCTGGTCTAAATCATTAACGTGAACCTAATATTTCTAACATATAACGATTTTATCACTGGAGAATCCACACGACCACCACAGACCAAAGCATAAATAGCCTATATTACAGTGGAAATCATGGAAAGTAATAAAAACTCAGTAGAAACATGACTGGTATATGCAATGGAAAAAAAAAAAAGACTGTACTGTGAGGCAGAGTCCCAGCTTCAGGGAGAGAAAGGGTGGCCAGGAGCATGTAATCAGGTAAGTGGGGGCAAGGGTTAAATTTCAATGCCACTGACCACCAATGCAGGGGGGGCGAATACTGCCACCAGTGCTGGAGGTTATGATTGCAGACCTGACATCAATGTTAGGGGGTTCTGTTGCGTCCATTGACAACAATGCGAGAGGTGGGGATTGGAATAAACTCCTTTCTCCAGAGAGAATCTTGTTGGATTATGGAGTTATGTACCACCAATGTACCAGGCCTTAATGGTGTATTAAGTTAGAGACCTTTTCTTGAGGGGTTTAGCTCTGGGGTATGTGAAAAGGATATGTAAATTGATTATTATAGGTTTTATATTTTGTTGAGAATGCCACTTTCTGTAAATGCCATAACATGCAATGTATAACCAGAATCTGTTATGAAACACCAATTTAGAAGGTTCCTTTATACACTTTTCTCCCAACAGTGAAACAGACTCTGAATTGATGTGATGTGTTCTGTGCTTGCTGACGGTGACTGTATCATCCCTTGAGGGTGGGGAAGCATTCTGTCTGCCTTGCCTACCCAATGCGTGCCCTTACCACCATTTAATTTTAATTGTTTTTTAGTTGTATGACCTGTGTTTTATTTATATCTATATATATATCTATATATCTATAGGCATTTTTTCAGCCTATATAAAGTTCTGTGTTAGAAAGCTTCATGGTCACTGCTGCTCCCTGACGGAAGGAATTCCTTACACGCTGCTTTTGGCATCCTTAGGTATATAGATGGACTTCTTGATTTAACTATTTTTTATTTGATAGTCCAGATTAATATATGTTTATTTTAATAAGACCAGAATCATTAATACTATAGTTTTACTTAGACTAATGCCGATGTGTCTGCTTGGCCATTAGCAATGTATACTAAGTTTAAGGCAGCATTTGTTGCTTTATGGATTGTGGCTCCATTCTAGATGAGACACAATAGAACAATATTTATTTGTTTTTTTTTGTTATCTTTAGGCAACAATCGCTTTGACTTTTTATGCCCTGACTGGAGGATAACGTTTAGATGACTTCTAGTTTATATTTTGGTGGCTAATTGTCAGTTAACCCATGCCATTCATTGTAGTTTACGTCAGTACATCAAATATGTAATTTACTTAACCACTTCAATACCGGGCCAATTCTGACATTTCTCTCCTACATGTAAAAATCATCTTTTGTTTGCTAGAAAATTACATAGAACCCCCAAACATTATATATGTTTTTTTAGCATAGACCCTAGAGAATACAATGGCGGTTGTTGCAACTTTTTATCTCACACAGTATTTGCGCAGGAATTTTTCAAACGCATTTTTTTGGGGGGAAAAAACTGTTTTGTGTTTAAAAAAAAAAAAAAAACAAAACGGTAAAGTTAGCCCAATGTTTTTGCATTTTGTGAAAGATGAAGTTACGCCAAGTAAATAGATACCTAACATGTCACGCTTCAAAATTGCACACGCTCGTGGAATGGCGCCAATGTTCGGTACTTAAAAATCCCCATAGGCGACGCTTGAAATTTTTTTACTGGTTACATGTTCTGAGTTACAGAGGAGATCTCGGGCCAAAATTATTGCTCTCGCTCCAACGTTCGCGGCAATACCTCACATGTATGGTTTGAACACCGTTTTCATATGTGGGCGGGACTTACGTATGCGTTCGCTTCTGCGTGCGAGCACACGGGGACAGCGGCGCTTTAAAATTTTTTTTTTTTTATTGTTAATTATATTTTATTTTTTTTATTTTGACACTTTTTTGAAAAAAAAAAATTGATCACTTTTATTCCTATTACAAGGAATGTAAACATCCCTTGTAATAGCAATATGACATGTCAGGTGCTCTTAATAGTGAGATATGGGGTCAATAAGACCCCATATCTCACCACTAGGCTGGGAAGCCTGAAATAAAAAAATAAAATAAAACGATCGCCGCTTCCCAGCCAAAGCGGTGCCGTTTTTTTGAATGGAGAGGCCGGGCGTGACGCCATAACATCGCGCCCGGCCTCCGACGATCATAGAGACTCTGGGGACCATCTGGTCCGCCGGAAATCTCTATGATCTACATCCGGCGCATCCACTCTCCGCCTCACCGATCGTAACGGTGAGTCGGAGCAAGCACCGGAGGGCGGCGGGAGGGGCGGGACGTCCCCTCTCGCCTCCCATAGGAACGATCAAGCGGCAGAACGGCCGCTATGATCGTTCCTATGGTGTAGAGATTCGCCGGCTGAAACCGGCAATATCTAAATGATGTCTGTAACTACAGGCATCATTCAGATATACCCGCCCAAAGCCCAGGACGTCATATGACGTCCGTGGGCTGGAAGTGGTTAAATATAGTTATATCATATTTTACTATTTTTATTCTTTCTTGTCATTCTATATAAATCGCACAGGTACTACTATTCCTTCTTGTGACCACTTATGTGTTCTTATGTGGGCATCCTGCAATTAAAACATCTGGCTTTGGTTACCTTTTGACAGTCAACACCTGAACTCATTGGTTCACCAATCACTACCTGGGCCTGAAGGATTGCCTTAGCTTGACGTTGGGACTTGACTTCACTCTATTCTCGGTTTACATCCAGCAGTGAATCTACTAATTTTTTGACATCAGGTTAAATTTATTTTTTGTATTTGGTGGTGGGGCCATGACCGCATGGATGGTGGTTGCTTCCCCGCCCTCAACGATGCTCACTACATGCCCCTTGTTTCTAATGTTTCTTAGTGTTAATGTATGTTTTTTATTATAGATGCACACTGTTCTCCACAAGGGAATGCCCCTGAAGAAAGGACAAGATCCTGAAATGCATCGGGCGTAATCTCTACTTAGGAGACAATACCAGTGTCATTTTGTATTTATTATATATTTTCTGATATTGTTCTTAAAGTGGAGTTCCACCCACTTTTACAACTCTTCAGCATCCCTCACTAAACTGTGCACTGTAAACGAATTGGATATTTTTTTTTTTCTCAGCACTTACTGTATATCTGCTGTATTAATTTTTCACTTCCTCCTCCCTGGCCGCGGCCCATTGCATCATTTCCTGTTTGCAATACCTTCTGGCAAGGGGTGGCAACTTCCTCTGACACTGCCGTTGCTATGAAAACCTGACCTGAAACCTATTACACTGCTTGTGCTGCACTGGGCATGTGTGAGATCTGCAAGGATGAGATCCAGGAAGAAATACAGTCTGGCTTCAGATGCCCACACTTAAGATGGCCATGGCCTGCTGTAAGTTTATAAAATAACAAACTACTGCTATAAACTAACAAAACAGACCTTCGTTTACAGACTAACTTTACTAGAATACATTAAATAATTATGTATTATAGGGTTATTTTTATTAAAAAGTATCATTTCGGCCGGAACACCACTTTAAATAGTCAATTGTTATGTTACGCATATATTGACTTTTTATTATAATATTTATTAAATTATGTTACTATAAATTTTTTTTTTGTACCTATATTTAGTTGCCTTCAAAGCCCCAACCCTCTTTGGGGGACCTTTCTTCACTGACACCAACGTTGGTGATTATTATTGCACTCGTTGACACCAATTTAGGGTTTACTTTTTTTATTACATACACTGACACCAATGTTGGAGGTAATTATTGCATACATTGACACCAATGTTGGCGGCAAATATTGCGTCCCCTGACACCAACCTTGGGGGTATTATTGCACTTACTGACACCAACATTGGGGGCTATTTTTGTGTCCACTGACACCAATGTTATTGTACTTCTACTTCTTAAAGCAGAACTTCATCCAAAAAAGGGGGAATACTTGTAATTTGTCTTTTTTGGGTTGGTGGGAGCGGTACCTGCTCCCACTTGCACTCAGATTGCTTAGGTGATTCAAGTGAAAGTTCAGTACCCCTCCCCACCTGCAACCTTCTGGGACACCTCACAGGTCTCACGAGGCTGCGGGATCATTCACAGGGCGCAGTGGGAAGCCAGATGCAAAGCCCCCAGCTCCCAACAGTTAACATGTCAGCGCCAGGGACCACAAAGAACCATCCCAGTGGAGGACAGGGCTGGATTCCTGAACAAGGGAGTTTCTGTTTATTAAAAGTCAGTAGTTACAGCTTTTGTAGCTGCTGACGTTTCATTTTTGGAGAACCCACTGAAGCTACTCTTTAGGTGTGCATTAGGACACACTGCAAAAAATTTAGCATGATGGATATTTTTGGGGCACTGAGGTCCATTACATGTATTATAATATTGAACAGGCTGTCACAATTGATGCAATGTACCTCAATGCATGAAAATGTGCTGCTATTGAGCGGCCCTCTGGAAGTGTTAAGGGCTGCACATGAGGCCCTCTAAAATTTACAAGCTGGCCACTACTGATCTAAAGGAACTGTTATCCAGGCTAAAACAATGATTTAGTTCAGGATAGCAAGAAGGTTGGCTGAAAAGCAACAGTACAAATGGTAGGAAACATTGATTAAGAGCAGCAGTTGTTGCAGATAAAGAAGGCTTTGAATCCCACTCTCAGTGTTACAAGCTTTGGCCAGTTCGTCAAACAAACAAAACATAATGACATACTTTAAAAAAAATTATAATTTGTTACATTACCTGTATCTTCACCATACCAGTCCCCCTGAATGTCCATCATATTACTCATTGAAACACTTCCTTCCTCTTGCCGGGACTCATAATCACGTGGGAAATGATGCCCTTGATCCTCTTTTCTCTGTGCAGAGCTGTTGCGGAGGAGAGCCTCTAAAAATTGTTTCATATGATAATTATTACAGGCTAAGTCCATATTGGAACTACCCTGTGGACTTTCTTCCCCCTGCTCCATGCCAGGTTGTATCTGATATGGTTGGATACCTTCTGTTACTTCCACAACATCAGAATCAAACTCCTCTTTGGGTTCCACTGTTTTACTAGGACTTTTTTCTTCTGGAGAGCCTGCACTTGGGGGATCCTTCACCATCAATTCCACAGAATTGCAGCTACTACAGTCTCCACAGGGTGCTTCCTTCTGACAGTCCCCCTCACCCGTTTTTACAGTTATATTTCCGAGCGCTGCTCTGCCACCACTTATACCATCACTCCCACTATCAGCCTGTCCAAAGGAACTCTCTCTTTCTATTTTCCTGCAGATATCAAGAGAAGACCGTATGTAAGCCTTACAAAAGTTAACAACATCAGTCATTTGGAGGTAGCTTGCTGCACTCATAACCTCAATTACATTCTCTCCACTCAGGTTTAACTTCCCTGAGTATATAAAATCCAGGATGGTAGAGAAGGCCTCAGAAGTGACAATGTCCAGAGAGGCAGTGCTATGCCTGCCACTGTCTTGAATGTAGTGAACTAACATGGCCCGAAAGTAACCACTGTTGGCAAATAGAACATTTCTGTGCGCTTTAAATATTCGACCTTCCACAATGATGCTGCAGTCACAGAAGAAATCTCTCTTACGCTGCTCATTCAGCTCTCCAAGAAGTTTGGTGTAATACGAAGGCATCTCCATGACTCTGGGATGAGGAATTTTGGATAACTGTAAAAGAACCACTTGCTAATTAAATTTTGGTATTTTTAAAATATTTTCTTCAATACATACCATTGAAAGGAACTCACTATTCAAGACCACGTGCTTTGGAGTATAAAAACTCAATATAAACACAACAAATAAAACAATATTAAACCTAAAAATATGTGAATATATTATGAATCATCACTGCTGCTAACTTACATTAAAAAAAATGAAAGCTCTCAGTCCGTTTTGAAAAAAGGGGTGTACCACCCTCTATACTACTCCAAATCCAAATTAGCGCTGTGACTTATTACTCCATCATAGGTCTGGAGGCCGCACCTAGAGTATGCTGTCCAGTTCTGGGCACTAGTCCTCAGGAAGGATGTACTGGAAATGGAGTGAGTACAAAGAAGGGCAACAAAGCTAATAAAGGGTCTGAAGGATATTAGTTATGAAGAAAGGTTGCGAGAACTGAACTTATTCTCTCTGGAGAAGAGAAGCTTGAGAGGGGATATGATTTTAATTTACAAATACCATACTGGTGACCCCACAATAGGGATAAAACTTTTTGCGGAAGGGAGTTTAACAAGACACGTGGCCACTCATTAAAATTAGAAGAAAAGAGGTTTAACCTTAAACGACATAGAGGGTTCTTTACTGTACGAGCGGCAAGGATGTGGAATTCCCTTCCACAGGAGGTGGTCTCAGCGGGGGGCATCGATAGTATCAAATAACTATTAGATAAGCACCTGAACGACCACAGCATACAGGGATATACAATGTAATACTGACATATAATCACACACATAGGTTGGACTTGTCTTTTTTCAACCTCACTTACATACTATGCGATTAGTAAAGTGTATACACATAACATAGCCCATAAACTTTGCAAAAATAGCGTTGCGCTTCCATTGGGTAATTTTCACACTTCACCATTGGTGCACGTAAAGTCCTTCTCCCCTCAGGAAGAAACTCGCCAGAGCAAGTTGCCACCCATTCTTATGAGTGGCACAAATCGCTTTTACTCCTGCATCCAGCTCACGTGTTACCACATAACAAAGGGGGAAAAAAAAGCATCCAATAGTGTAGTAAAATCATCCACATTCGTTTATGGACATTCAAGTTACTTGGATTACTACTACCAAACCATATTCACCTTCATTTAAATGTTCTATAGATCTACACCCTAAAAGGGTTTCCATGACATCTTACAACAACTTAGGCAAGGCCATACATGGTTTAAACCCTGCTGAACTGACCAAGATTCGAAACGCTTATGGGCAAGCTGAATGTACCAAGTTGTTCTATCAACTTGGGTACAACCAGCATGCCAGGTTTTACCTGCAATTATCACTAGTGGCTGCTATAGCCACTAGCAATAGCCCCTGTCATCTCCCGGCAGGGACAGCTTATGGAGAAGACAATGGCCTGGCAGGAGGGATTCCCACATCAACACTGTCTGTGTTGATGGGGGAAATCAATCAAATTTCTTTCCTGCAACAACCCGTGGTTGCAGGAAAGAAATTTGAACCATGTATGGGCAACCTTAGAGTGATTTCCAAGCAAAGTCAAACAGAGGTTGGAACGGAACAAAAAAATGGCTGATCTAGATAGCCACACTGGCCTAGATTGTATAAGTGCCAGACAAATGTATGCCAATGTGTAGGTTCCATACCTGTAGAAAGACCTGCAGAATACTGCTCTGCCAGTTAAGGAAGCTTTAAAGTGTCTTGGCAAAAGATGGCAATTCATACAAGGTCAAGCCACTTCTTCAAAGTGTGTAAAAGATCAAAGTTGCTCCTGGCAAGACCTAGGAAAATGTTACAAATATATAAAAATGCTTCCTTATAATGAAAAGACCTTGATTAAAGCTGAAGGTTAGTCTTCTTATACTTGCCTTTCTTCCCCCATTAAAATGCTATTAACATTTTAAACAAAACCTGCTTTCGTTTCATACTTTTTTTTTTTTTAAACTCAATGATCTGATCACTGAGATCACGAAATGCAAAGTGCCTAGGAGCAAAATAGCGAGGGTTGCTGCTATTTTACTCCCGGGCATTATGCCATTCTTTCCATCATACGAAAATAGTTGTGAGGATTCTGCCATTTTGAGTCCTATCAAGTTTAAGCTACATTCAAGCCCTGATGAAGAGGGAGGGGGGTTGCTCCTGAAAGTATAGGCTTCCTTTTTATTTTCCCCATTTACCTTGAATATAAATGAAGGACTTTTGTTTGGTGCTCTTCCTGGCCCACTTACGAATTGGTTTTTAATTCAAGTGACCCCCTTTGTCTTGGGAGGGCTCTCGTTTTTTTGACAAGCAGCCAAATTCAAGACATTAGGCTCACTGACATCTTTTCAAGAGGAAAGATTTGAGTTCAGCGCCTCACCCTCTACCTCCCCTTGCTACATGCCCTTGTTTGTGACCACTCCACCTGCTTGATCTAAAAGTGCTTAGTACATCTGTTCTGACCTGAATGGGCACTTTTCACTTCTGCCCTCAGTGAATGCCCCAAGAAAGAACTGAGAGTGCGGTACAACACTGCGTAAGCATTAGTGTTGAAAGCTCTCCTTCTGGATCCAGAATCCTAGTAGAATCAGCCTTAAGCTGAACTATGCAATATGAGAATCTACCTAAACCAGCCAATAAATGTGTGTCCAATCAAGCAGACTCTTGTACTATATGCTTTAATAATGTGCCTCATATTTTTCTATTGCACTGCTATCTGGAACAGAGGAAGCAAAACCCTAGTAAGAAATAGTGTCAAATTAAAAAAAATGTATTTACATTTTTTTTAATCTCAAAGAACTTTATTAAATACTTGGAATAAACAGTACAAGGTCCAGAGCATGTATACCGCCCTAAATACATTATGAACTTACATCACACAAAGAATTAGGGGTGCAACGGATCGTCATCGATCCGTGATCCGATCCGCGGAGGTTGATCCGTACGGGACACCCGCGATCCGCGGAGCGCTCTGTGGCCTCGGCCATAGGAAAGGCCGCGGCTTCGGCCTAGCTCCGGAACGGCGGCCATCTTGGTACACCCGGCGGCCGTTTAGCATGTGATCGCTCCGTCAAATGACGGAGCGATCACTTGTAACAAACCGGCGTCATGTCATGACGCCGGTTCCTCTCTCCCCTCTGTGTACTGATCTGTACAGTGGAGGGGAGAGATTGGATGGCAGTAGTGCCAATACTCTGCAATGCCCTGCTGCAATACCCTGCCAATACTCTGCAATGCCCTGCAATACTCTGCCACACCCTGCCAATAGGGAGATTGTGGATATTACAGTGGGGGAGATTTTTTTGTTGTTGATCCGAAAATGATCCGAACCGTGACTCCTGATCCGAGGAACGATCCGAACCGTGAGTTTTTTGATCTGTTGCACCCCTACAAAGAATGTTATAACTTCAGGGAAATCAAAAGGTACAATAAGTATAGGAAATAACAGATAAGTTCTACCCCCCTGCGGAAAAAAGACATTCATTCACCCCTAACCCAGCAACAGGAGGTCCAGAATAAGGTTGAAAGGGGCAAAGCCTGGCATATCCAACCATGGAGCCCAAAGTTTGAGAAATTTACCAAAACAGCCCCTGTGCTGATATATATATATATTTTTCAAATCGAAGGGTATCTCCCATTTGGGATATCCATTCTTTCAATGTGGTAGGATCAGATGATGTCCAGTGCTGTAAAATTTACTTAAGGGCCTAGAAGAGTGCCCTAGCTAAGGCCTGTTTAGGGATATCTAAAGTAAAGAGATCGCACAGAATTCCCATAAACATTGTTTTATTTCCTCACGCACCTGGACCTGAAAAACTCAGTTAATAGTAGCTATGACTAGCTTCCAGTAGAGATATAGTTTTGGACACCCCCACAGAAAGTGCATTAGATCACCATGAACCCTACTGCATCTTGTACAGGTGGGGTTTTCACTCATTCCCATATGGAGCAGTCTCACAGGAGTGTAGGGTACCATCAAAGGTAGATACAGTTGTAACAAGCATTGAGCCACATTCAAGGAGCACTGTTCGACTGCTAATAGAGCATCTTCCCACTGTTCTTCTTCAAATGCCCCCACATCCCTTTACCAGCAGGAGACAGCACTGATAGGGTAATTATTTATGTTTTTCACTTGCACAGTGTCCAATAGCCCAACTAGTGTGTTTTTATTTTAGGCTTTCTTAGCAGGGTATGGGTAGCACAGGCTCTGATGTATTCTAATTAACTAATCAAGTGACAAGATTTAAAGTATATACATAGAGCCAGTGTTGGCTAGAGTGGGTAAGGACTAAAACCCCTGCACATTTATTTTTATTTTTTTGCTGTCTGTGCACTATTGATGAAGTTTCCCCTTCTCTTCCTGTCCCAGAGATGCAAAAAAAAAAAAAGTGAGAAGGAAAATCCCAAAGTGAGGGGATTTCCCAGTGTAGACAGTTGACCAAAAAAACAATGTCCCCATTCAAAGATTTCACTTTATCTCTAGGGACAACTCTATTTTTTTATAAATGTTTGGCTCCCCTCACTTTATTTTTCTGTGAAAATGCTCACCAGTACAAATAGAGGGGGTTAAACTCCCAAATGGACACAGGGACTGTAATAAAAACTTGGAAGAGATCTAACCTTCCCTATTGTAGAGAGTGGTTCGGCAACTGTGGCGGTAAGAGCAAGGCAGGGGTGCAGAGTGTATGCACAAGCACCAGGTAAAGGGTGAATTTTGTTAAACAGGGATGCCAGGCATGATGGAGAGACGTTTGGTGTTGGCAGATATGGTGTTGAGAGAGGGGCCCTGCGTGGTAATGAGAGTCAGGGGGTGTTGGTGAGCGCAGCAGTGAGAGCTGTGAGCAAAGTGGTAGGGAATATTGGATGCAGTAATTGCAGACATGGTAGTGATGAGAGCAGGGAGCATTGCCAAAATGGTGGTGGAGTGGGTGTCGGTGGTGGGGGTTTGTCAGGTGCAGCAGTCACAGGGGCAGGTGCTGTGATAGAAGGTGGTGGTGGTTTCAGATGCAGTAGTGTAGGGGCAGGGGTTACAGCTGGATGCATCTTCCCTCCTGGTAAGGTACATCCAGTTACAGTGCAAGGAGACATGTTGCTGCAGAGAGGAGCTGTCAGCCAGGGCATCATTCCATCCTAGCCACACTGGAGCGCTATTTCCCAGTCTGCGTCCCTAAAATAATAAAGCCTAGATCTAGCTTAAGTGTTTTACCTTTTTTATGTAGGGTGAAAAAATGACAGCCTGTCAGTGTTTTTTTTTTTCTTAAGCTGTGTGTCCCTATGATTAAGATCATGCTAGGGCAGAAAGTGATGGAAAATCTCTCCAACAGGGACACATACTTGATTGATCTAAAAGATTTACATTGTGCCTACAATAAATGAAATTAAAAAACAAAATAGAATAAAATACGCTGAGATTTGGGTTCCATACCTTTAGGAAGAACAGCAAAATACTGCTCTGACAATTAAGAAAGCTTCAAAAGGCCTAGGCCAAAAACGATGGTAATGCATACAAGGTCAAGTCACTTCTTCAAAGAGCGTGTACAAGATCTCCTGGCAAGACCTGGAAAATGTTACAAAAATATGAAAAAGATGCTTTCTTACACAGAAACACATGCATTAAAATTAAATATGGCAAAATATTTAAATGGTATGGTTGACCCAGATGTTTTGGAACTACATTTCTCATGATGCTCATGCACTCTGCAGTGTAGCTGAGCATTATGGGAAATGTAGTTCCAAAACATTTGGGGTGTCAAGGTTCACCATCACTGCTAACATTAAATGTATGTAAATCCTCACATTGTAGGAAAACAAAAACCCATTCTGTTTAAAATACAAAAGAAAAGCAAAACATTTGTGTATAGATATTTAAGAAAAACAAAACATTATAAAAACGGGGGGGGGGGGGGGGGGGGGATGGGGACAGCAGAACACTGTGTCTTATCATTGGAGGAGAGCAGACTCAGTTCCAGCACAGCTGACCACCACGGTGTGCTCTCCTGCTTACTTTTCACACAAGTACATGGTACAGCAGACACATATCAGGAATATGAAAGTAATGCTTACACAAGCTTTTGGCATTTTTTTCCTTTCAGTCTGTAGAAGCAGCTCTATGTTAGCCTATGTGTCCATGAACATTTGGGCGTTTACAGGCTGAATTAAAAAAAACATCACAAGCGTATTTTTGAGAGGAGCTTTGGGCAGAAAAAAAAACATGTCCCTAAACATGGCATCTTAAGATTTTTTAACTGTACATTTTTCTAGTGCCTTGGAGACAAACAGGCGTAAATGCACCTAAACGCGTATACAATTTGCTCCACAGGAGCGTCTTTTCTGCTGCCAAGTGCGCGTATACCCTTAAAGTTATTGTAAAGCTTAAAGGTTTTTTTTGTTTTCCTAAAATAACAAACATGTTACACTTATCTGCTTTGTACAATGGTGTTGTACAGAATGGCCCTGAACATCCTCTTCTGGGGTCCCCTGCTGGCGCTCTAAGCTCCTCCTCTTCTCGGTGTGCCACTATAGGAAGCCATTTCCTATGGGGGCGCACCTTTGGGCTCTCTCCCAGGCTGGGCTGTGTGCGTCTGTAAGACAGCTAAGCCCCACTTCCCCTCACAGGAATTGACAGCAATAGGAGCCAGTGGCTCCCACTACTCTCATGGAGTCCTGTGAGGAGAGGAAAAGAGAGCAGCCCTAGAGCTGGGGGGGGGGGGGGGGGTAATACAACCAATGGGATATGTTTTACCTTAATGTAGGGAATGCATTAAAGTAAAAATTGTCCTGCCTTTAGAACCACTTTAATCAATCAGCATACTAAGGTCCGATTAGGGCTGCCTGTCAGTTTTTCAGGCGAACCTGATTGGACCACCCATTGCCCTCTATGGAGCAGGGGATGTCAACAGACATGTGATACCTGGCGGCATCCGATCCAATCCTGCACGCCAAAAACAGACAGATGGGGATATTCATTCCCCATCCGTCTGGCGGATCGGATGACAGTGGATAGAAACGGACAGGAGGTCTACTCAACCGCCCCACAAAGAACAGCGGGGCTGTGTTCATGTTCGCTCTGCATAGCGGAGCAGATACAGAACTGTCATCTGCCTGCCCAGTGGGGATCAGTGACGAGGACCCCCGCTGAGCAGGCAGATGCGCTTTATGGAGTCCGTCCCGTGTGAAAGAGGCTTAAATTGATTGTAAAGGCTTGTTTAAAAAAAAATAAAAAATAACAAACTTATTATACTCACCTCCTCTGTGCAGTTGGTTTTGCACAGAGCAGCCCTGATCCTCCTCTTCTCGGGTCCCTCTTCTGCTCTCCTGGCCCCTCCCTCTGGTGAGTGCCCTCTCAGCCGGCAGCTTGCTACAGGGTGCACCCGAGCCGAGTCAGAGCTCTGTGTATCCCATCAGACACGAGCCATGACCTCGCCCCCCTCCCCTGATTGGCTGACTGATTTTGATTGACAGCCGCAGGAGCCAATGGCGCCGCTGCTTTGTCTCAGCCAATCAGGAGGAGTGTCTGGGACAGCTAACACACTCGTGGACATCGCTGCAGAGAGAAGGGGTTCAGGTAAGTATTATGCTACATACACACGAGCGGACTTTACGGCAGACTTTGTGACGGACTTTACAATGGACTTTCTGAATGAACGGACTTGCCTACACACGATCAACCAAAGTCCGACAGATTCGTACGTGATGACGTACGACCCGACTAAAACAATGAAGTTCATAGCCAGTAGCCAATAGCTGCCCTAGCGTCGGTTTTTGTCCGTCGGACTAGCATACAGACGAGCGGACTTTTCGACCGGACTCGAGTCCATCGAAAAGATTTGAAACATGTTTCATTTCTAGGTCCGTCGAACTTTTGGGGAAAAAAAGTCTGCTGGAGCCCACACACGATCGAATTGTCAGACGGACTCCGGTCCGCAGGACCAAGTATGCCGTAAAGTCTGGTCGTGTGTACGCGGCATTAGGGGGTGTTGGGGAGGCTGCTACGCACAGAAGGTTTTTTATCTTCATGCATAGAATGCATGAAGTTAAAAAACCTTCTGCCTTTACAACTCCGTTATTACTTGTACTGCCTCTCTCAAACTTTTTAACAAGGTGAAACCCTTGAAATAGCTTTCAGGACTTAGGGAATTTCTGCTAAAAATAACTATTTCTACAGTTTGCGGTACATTAGCATTACATTAGTAAAAATGCTTGTTACATATAGCTAAAAAGATTAGAGTGGTTGTTAAAGGCTGAAGGTTTTTTTACCTTCATGCATGAAAGTAAAAAACCTTCAGTGAGGAGCTCACCCCCCCAGCCCCCCCAATACTTACCTAAGCCCGATCTCGATCCAGCGATGTGCACGAGACCTGAGGTTCTCCCAGGACTCTCCCTCCTGCATGGCTGAGATGCAGGAGCCATTGGCTCCCGCTGCTGTTAATTACAGCCAGTGAGGCGGGAGCGGGGGACAGGGCTGAACCGCGCTCTATTTGCAAGTGGCTTGCTCTGGGGGCACTGGACAAGGGGGAGGGGCCCAGAGCGCCAGCGGGGGACATAAGAAGAGGAAGATCTGGGCTGCTCTGTGCAAAACCACTGCAATAGAGCAGGCAAGTATGACATGTTTGTTATTTAATTTTGAATAAAAATGTTTCCTTTACAACCACTTTAAGGTCAGTGGTTTATTATCTGAAAAGCCAAAATTGCCAATTGCTCAAGGAACCCTGCACTAGTGTGAATTATGGCCATAGGATAACCTGGATTTTGGACTGTCTATGCAGATGGGGGAGTGCAGTCAAAAATGGATCTCGTTGTGTCTGGTGTGAATGGGCCCTTAAAGTGAACCTTTAAGGACCCATTCACACCTACGCATGTGCGTTACTACTAAGGATGAGCTCGGGTGTGTTCGCACATTCCACATGCAGAGCCCACCAGGAAGTCGGCACGGCACTGCGCTAATCACAGGCAGTGAGACATTTTCCTGATGTGCGGCTGCAGAGATCGGGAAATGTCTCACTGCCTGTGATTAGCACTTCCTGGCGGGCTCTGCACGTGGAGTGTGCGAACACGCCCAAGCTCATCCTTAGTTACTACGTCCCCTGGAATGCACACACAAATCTGTGAATAAGTTCCAAGTGGCATTAACAAAGACTGGCACTGCTACCCAGGTTTTCTGCCCTGGTTCTAGGATTTAGGTTGCCTAATGGTCAGTATCTTAGTAAAGCATGTCCAATAATGGGTCTAATTTTTTTTATTGTTGCCCATAGCAACCATTCAACTTCCTTGATTAACTTTCCAAACCTGGCCTGTTCAAGCTGACATTTGGCAGATGATTGGTTGCTATTAGCAACAAGCAAGGTTACCTTTAGCAGACTTTTCACAGAGTAGGCCCAATGTACTATTACTATGGATGGACCTTGCTCTGCAGCTACAATGGCAGGAAGGGGATTGCTTATGTCAGGTTTGGATGCACAGTTGTTTGCATGGATGCCCATTGAATATGTCTGCAGTCCACCCTGCTTCTCTAACACGTTAGAACAAGTATTATGTGTGGCCAACCCCACAGAGAGAGGTCTCCACTGTGCACCATGGCAGACAAGGTATTTGCAGCCAGGGCTTCCTCAATCACTCCTATACAGCCTGCTTCCCCAGCTTTCCTCACGCTGCAGCCTACTACGCTCCTTAGCCTCCATCTATCGTCTTCATGATAAACAATGCACAATAACAAAAAATAAACCCCATTCGCCTCACCTTTTAACCAGCCCTTGCACGGTGCAACCACACTATCCTGCAAGTCGACGTCAATTTTCCCCCCAGCCAATAGAACGCCAGAGAGCCGCAGAGAACCCTGGGAAGTGTAGTGTCCTGGTCACCCGCAGCCCTCTCAATGGCTACCTCTTGCACTCCAATTCCCAGCATGCAAGTGGGCTCCTGTGCTGCAAAAGAAGGAACAGAGGGCCTCCACGACCACTGGGGGCGTGAGAGACACCACTACAGTATAAAAACAGTGTCTTTCAGTAGGCAGCAGTGTGAGGTTACGTGTCGTGCTGCAGGGTGAGCTGTGTAGGTGAGGCTTCGGGGGTGTCTATAGAGCTGGGACTGTGTGCAGTCTCCATGATCAAAGGGATTATCATTATCATACAATGGAAATGACGAGTCCAAAAAAGATAATGTTACACTTGGTGCTGGTTGTTGGTTTAGGCCATGAGCTTGATTTACTAAGGGGAAATAAAATGTTGCTATGGTATTTAACCACTTAAAGAGGAAGTAAACCGTGGTGGGTCTTACTTCCTCTTTATTTCCCGGCAAAGGTAAAGCATAATGCATAGTAGCCCATTATGTGTCACCTGAAAAACGAAGCCTGCGATGTCACCGTTGTCCCCATTAGCAGCGAGTGTCTATGTAGTCGTGCTCTTGAGTGTCTGTGGCACAAGACTAAGTCCCTCAAAGACTTCAACCAATACAAATCTGCCCTCCAAAAATACTATTCTTTCCTCCACACTGCCAAGCAAACCTATTTTACAACTCTTATTAACACCTTCTCATCCAGGCCCTGTAAACGCTTCTCTACCTTCAACTCTCTACTTCGTCCTCCACCGCCTTCACCCACTGACTCATTCACTGCCCAGGAGATTGCTAATCACTTCAAAAACAAGATTGATACAATCCGTGATGAAATCTCCGCTCTACAGGTATCTTCCCCCAGTTAAGACCCCATGTCAACAGGTACAACTGACACTCCCTTTATTCAAATCTGCTACTACAGACAAAGTTGCTAAACTCCTTTCTAACGCCCACCTAACCACCTCTCCCCTGGACCCTATTCCCTCTCAAATGCTACGGTCTCCCTCTGACTCCATCCTACACTCTCTAACCCACATGTTCAACCTCACCTCTGGCATTTTCCACAATGCTCTAAAACATGCACTGGTCACCCCCATACTTAAAAAGCTGTCCTTGGAGCCTACCAATCTTAACCTATCTCCTTGCTTCCCTTTTCCTCTAAACTCCTTGAACGCCTGGTTTACAAACAACTGACTGACCACCTCATTAAGAACAACTTTCTTGATCCCCTTCAATCTGGATTTCACTCTCAACACTCCACAGAAACTGTTCTTTTAAAACTAACAAATGACCTACTAACTGCAAAAACCATCGGACATTATTCTGTACTCCTACTTCTGGACCTTTCAACTGCCTTTGACATGGATGACCACCCCCTCCTCCTCAAAAAACTTTACTCCCTCGGTCTCCGTGACTGTGCTCTTCAGTGGCTCTCATCCTACCTATCCCAACGCACCTCCAGTGTCACTTCCAATTCTACTTCCTCCACTCCTCTTCCCTTCTCAGTCGGGGTCCCCCAAGGTTCTGTTCTTGGACCTCTTTTATTTTCAATCTACACCTCTTCCCTGGGTCAGCTGATAGCCTCTCACGGCTGTCAATATCATTTCTATGCTGATGACACACAAATCTATCTCTCCACCCCTCAACTCACTCCATCAGTCTCCTCACGCATCACTAACTTACTAACCGACATATCTGTATGGATGTCACACCACTTCCTAAAACTCAACTTGTCCAAAACAGAGCTTATAATATTTCCTCCCCCACATGCCTCTTCCCCTGACTTGTCTGTCAAGAGCAATGGCACAACCATCCACCCGTCCCCACATGTCAGGGTGCTAGTTGTTATCCTGGATTCTGAACTCTCCTTTCGGCCCCACATCCAATCACTTTCCAAAGCTTGCCGCCTCAGCCTCTGCAACATCTCTAAACTACATCCCTTTCTAACCAATGAAACCACAAAGCTCCTAAATCACTCACTGGTTATCTCTCGCCTCCACTACTGCAACTCCCTCCTCTTTGGCTTACCTTTAAATAGACTATCCCCCCTTCAGTCCATCATAAATGCTGCTGCCAGACTCATCCACCTTACAAACCGCTCAGTGTCTGCTACCCCTCTCTGCCAATCCCTCCATTGGCTGCCACTCGCCCAACGAATTAAATTCAAAATACTAACAATAAGTTACAAAGCCATCCACAACTCTGCCCCCAGCTACATCACTACTAGCCTAGTCTGAAAATACCAACCTAATCGCCCTCTCCGTTCCTCCCAAGACCTCCTGCTTTCTAGCTCCCTCATCACCTCCTCCCATATCCGCCTCCAGGACTTCTCCCGAGCCTCGCCCATCTTCTGGAATTCCCTACCCCAATCTGTCAGACTTTCTCCAAATTTATCCACTTTTAGGCGATCCCTGAAAACTTTCCTCTTCAGAGAAGCCTATCCTGCCTCCATCTAACAACTGCACTATTAGCTCATCCCCCACAGCTATTACCCTTTTGTATAACTTGACCCTCCCTCCTAGATTGTAAGCTCTAACTAGCAGGGCTCTCTGATTCCTCCTGTATTGTAATTGTACTGTCTTCCCTAATGTTGTAAAGCGCTGCGTAAACTGTTGGCGCTATATAAATCCTGTATAATGATGATAATAATAATCTTCACCCCTCTTCCTTCCGGGGCCACGAATGCCGGCTCTGTGACTGGCCGGAATCGCGTGACGTCACTTGTGCGCAGGAGCCGCCAGTCACGGCATGACCTCCTTTAGAAACAGCACCATCTGCCCTTTCAAAAGTGCGCATGCGCCGTAGACATCTGCACGCGGCTTTATTGTAAATATCTTCTAAACCGTGGAGGTTTAGGGGATATTTCCAGCACCTACAGGTAAGCCTTAATTTAGGCTTACCTGTAGGTAAAAGCGGATGTACAGGGTGTACAACCACTTTAACCACCTCCCGTCTGCGCTTTTGCCGAAAGACGGCTACAGCGCGGACCTAATTTGCCGGGAGGGCGTCCATAGATGGCCTCCCGTGCTCGAGCGACCTGGCCACACGCGGTGCGCTCTGTGAGCAGCGAGTCTATCGATCCCGACCCCTTACCACGCGATCAGCTGTCAGCCAATGACAGCTGATCATGTGATGTAAACAGTACAGAGTGTGTGGCGAGGAGAGCCGATCAGCGGCATCTCCACGCATCATCAGTGCCCTCATTACAATAGTGAAAAACCGTGTCATAAATCAGTGTCCACCAGTGGCAGCAATCAGTGCCCATTAGCGATGCCAGTCAGTGCTGCCCATCACTGCTGTCAATCAATGCCAATCAGTGCCACCCATCAATGTCCATCAGTGCCCAGCAGTACCGCCTATCCGTGCCACCTAACAGTGTTCATCAGTGCCACCTAATCAGTGCCCATCAGTGCCACCTCATCAATGCCCACCAGTTCAGCCTATCAGTGCTGCCTAATCAGTGCACATCAGTGAAGGCGAAAAATGACTTAGTTACAAAATTTACTGACAGAAAAAAGTGAAAAACATTTAGTAAAAAATAAAAAACCCAGCAGTGATTAAATACCACCAAAAGAAAGCTTTATTTGTGTGAAAAAAGTGATAAAAAATTTGTTTGGGTACAGTGTTGTATGACCGCGCAATTGTCATTCAAAGTGTGACAGCGCTGAAAGCTGAAAAATGGCCTGGGCAGGAAGGGGGTGTAAGTGCACGGTAGGCAAGTGGTTAATCACCATTTTTTTTTTTTTTTGCTAAAAAAGACGAAAAATTTTAATTTGCAAATAAGTCATTTTTCTTCTTCACTGATGTGTGCTGATGAGGCAGCACTGATGGGCACTGCTAGGCAGAACTGATGGGGCTGCGCTGATAACCAGTGTAAAAGATGTGCTGACAGGCTGTTTACATGTGATCAGCTGATCACATGGTAAAGCACTGCTTTGATTGGCCCTTCACCCCGATCTGTGATTGCTGTGTCCGAAGGACACGGCAGTCATA
Organism: Aquarana catesbeiana; assembly: GCF_042186555.1. Taxonomy (NCBI): domain Eukaryota; kingdom Metazoa; phylum Chordata; class Amphibia; order Anura; family Ranidae; genus Aquarana; species Aquarana catesbeiana. Next base: position 405,564,710 of record NC_133325.1, read on the forward strand.
GACCACAGCCAATGCAAGCCACGGGATGGGGTTCTGGGAGGGCGTCCATAGATGGATGACTGCACTGTAGCTGTCTTTTGGCTATAGTGCGGTCAGAAAGTGGTTAATAAATGTAGAATTTAATGAGGATGTAAATATATTCTTGACCATTGACTGCATTCTCTAAAGCCTGGTACACACTATTTGTTTTTTCCATTCAATCCAGTGGGTTGAACAAAAAACTGTCGGCTCCGGTTGGAGCCGCTGTACTCGCAACGCGAAGTATGTATAGCGATCTTTCCCACTGGGCTATTGTGTTCTGACAGGGGGATGGCCCCCCCTACCAGAACACTCCGCTCAGCGCTCTCCGTCATTGGCTGAGAGTGCTGATCAGGAGTCAGTTGGCTGCTGGTTTTCCAGCATGCTCATCCGACCGAATGGAGGGAGCATCTTGGCAACCTTGCTTTGGTTGCAAAGGACCTTGTCTGGTAATGAGACACTGGGCACAAAGTAACAACATAATGAGACACTGGATGCAAGGTAACAGGGTTGCAAAACATAAGCTACAGTGTAACAGTATCAAAAGAGAAGCGTCTGGGATTGCAGGTTCAAGATAGTTAAAGTAAAACTATAGGCAATACTTTTTTTTTTTTGTCATTTTGGATAGAGGGAGGGCTATAACCCCTGTCAGGTTTGTTTTCGCCATCTGTGTCTCATTGCACAGATTTCCCTTCACTTCCTGTCCCCTAGCCAAACAGGAAGTGAGGGTAAATCCCTGCAAATTAAGGCCGGCCATACACTTTAGGGTAGTTGAGGAACAGGTCTGTATGCTGTAGTGCCCTGGTGCCCAAACTGCGCCCCAAGAGCCACTTGTGGCCTTTTGGTGGTTGTTGTGTGGCCATGGGACCCCAGCAGTCAGTAGACTTTTGTAGACGTGCAGTGCCAAAAAATTTGTTTGTTTGTTTTGTTTTTGGGTCATTCGTTATGATCGAAATTTGTTATTTCGAATAAATACGTGAATCCTTAAATTTGAAAATGAAAAAAATCTGGAAATCTGAAAATTTGGATATTAGAAAATCTGAAATAACTAACTAATAACTAACTATTAAAATATAGGTATTGGAATTTCCTTTCAACTTTGGTTGTTAGTGAACGTAACAAATACAAATTTATCCGAAGTTCCGAATTATCCAAAATAACGAATGGCACATCTAAACTAATGGAACGTAATAAATAATATTAATAAATGTATTTTATTAATAATTAGTTACGTTCTATTCGTTTAGATGCAGCATTCATTCTTTTGGATAATTTGTAACTTCGGATAAATTCGTATTCTTTACGTTCACTGACAGCCAATAACTCCGTGCTGGAGTTAGCACGGAGTTATTGAGGAGAAAGAGCGTTACCATACTGCACGCCATATCGGTGGTTTTTACATCCTTTGCAAGCCTGATACAGAGTGGTGTACTTACACACCTGTTAAATGTGAGTACCCCGTTGTGGGGAGTGTGTGTTTTTTAATAAATCCTACGTTATTACACTATCGAGTTTTTTTTCTTATTTATGGCCGGGAGAGGTATTGACTGAACCAGCTGGAGATTGACACCTGTACTTCATTATTGAGCCCAGGGGTGGCTCCAAAGCGTGTTTAGACGCAGCTAGCCACTGTGTCACACGCTCTGAGGCGAGCGCATAAACCTTTGGGGGGTCACAGAAGTGCACCGGAGCATGATTTTGGCATCTACACGTATTGGATGAGCATGCTGGTGATATCACTGATGGACACTGTTTTATAAGTTTGATTGTTTACACTCATCACTTATGAGCTCTCTTATTATCATACATATTTTTGATGCATATGTAGAATCACTGTGTACTTTTACATTTATATATGCACATTATTATATTATAATATATTATATATGCACATTGCACTTTAAATTAACATCACGGATTGTCACTTTAGAATTTATTATCACTGAATGGTAATATTTTTCAATAATTTTAGGTTTTTTTTTGGATATATTTGTTTTTGAATTTCGTACGAGCACTCATTGTAGATCTATCTATCTATCTATCTATCTATCTATCTATCTATCTATCTATCTATCTATCTATCTATCTATGTATATTATCCTAGCGCAACGCACATACTTATATTTTTTCCACCATTTGCACGGATATGAAACGTGATCTGCGTTTGCAGCTGGATATCACCGTCACCTCTATTTAAAGGGATTGATCCATAGTGGCTCGCAAGACCTTTTTTCCTATATTAGGTGCCTGTCTATATTAGGGTCTGTTACCTGTCACCTGATTGGCTGAAACGACATGCGCCACTATTGGACATCAGGAGGAGAGGACAGGAGTCGGGAAATGAGGACAGCAGGAGACGCTGGCTTAAAGGACCTCGCTCGTCGCCGATATTGCACATATCACTTAAAGCAGAGTTCCATCCAAAAATGGAACTTCCGCTCTTTGGAATCCCCCCGTGTCACATTTGGTACCTTTCAGGGGGGAGCAGATAGCTGTCTAATCCAGGTATTTGCTCCCACTTCTGGGCATAGATAGCCACAGTATCCGCCTATATCTACGCCATGTCCGGCGCCTCCCCCCCCCACACACCCACACCCCACACTGTCTTCTGGGAGACACACAGGTCCAAGAAGACGGCAGGGACCAGTGGGATCATGCAGCGCGACTCACGCATGAGCAGTAGAGAACCAGGCTGCGAAGCCGCAAGGCTTCACTTCCTGATTCCCTTACCGAAGATGGTGGCGCCACCACCCGAGAGCTGAGGGACAGATCAGCTTCGGGTGCTGACATCGCGTGCGCCCTGGACAGGTAAGTGTCCATATTTTAAAAGTCAGCAGCTGCAGTATTTGTAGCTGCTGACTTAAAATTAAAAAAAAATTAGGTGGAACGCCGCTTTAACCACTTGACCACTGGGCACTTAAACCCCCTTAATAACCAGACCAATTTTCAGCTTTCAGTGCTCTCACATTTTGAATGACAATTACTCAGTCATGCAACACTGTACCTATATGAAATTTTTGTCCTTTTTTTCACACAAATAGAGCTTTCTTTTGGTGGTATTTAATCACCGCTGGGTTCTTTATTTTTTGTTCTATAAAAGAAAAAAGACCGAAAATTTGGTAAAAAAATGCATTTTTCTTTGTTTCTGTTATAACATTTTGCAAATTAGTAATTTTTCTTCATATATTTTGGCCAAAATTTATACTGTTACATACCTTTGGTAAAAATAACCTAAATCGGTGTATATTATTTGGTCTTTGTGAAAGTTATAGAGTCCAAAAGCTATGGTGCCAATATCTGCAAATTGATCACACCTGAAGTACTGACGGCCTATGTTAGGGTTTCTTGAGACCCTAACATGCCAGAAAAGTACAAATACACACAGCATATGCATACCACAAATTACACCCCAAAACACATTCTGCTATTACTCCTGAGTACGGGGATACCACATGTGTGAGACTTTTACACAGCGTGCACAGAGCACCTTCAGGCGTTCTGGAGCCCCCAGGCCAATTCTGACATCTCTCTCCTACATGTAAAAATCATCATTTATTTGCTAGAAAATTACATAGATCCCCAAAACATTATATATTTTTTTTAGCAAAGACCCTAGAGAATACAATGGCGGTCGTTGCAACTTATCTCGTATTTGCGCAGCAATTTTTCGAACGCATTTTTTTTGGGAAAAAAAAAACAGCTTTGTGCTTTAAAAAAACAAAACCGTAAAGTTTGCCCAATGTTTTTGCATAATGTGAAAGATGAAGTTATGCCGAGTAAATAGATACCTAACATGTCACCCTTCAAAATTGCACACGCTCGTGGAATGGTGCCAAACTTCGCTACTTAAAAACCCCTATAGGCGACATTTTAAATTTTTTTTACTGGTTACATGTTTTGAGTTACAGAGGAGGTCTGGGGCCAAAATTATTGCTCTACCAATCGCAGCGATACCTCACATGTGTGGTTTGAACACCGTTTTCATATGTGGGCGGGACTTACGTATGCGTTCGCTTCTGCATGCGAGCACACGGGTACAGGGGCACTTGAACATTTTTTTTTTATTGTTCATTTTACTTTATTTTAGTTTGACGCTTTTTTCCAAAAAATACATTTTTTGATCACTTTTATTCCTATTACAAGGAATGTAAACATCCCTTGTAATAGGAATATGGCATGACCGGTCCTCTTTACAATGAGATATGGGTTCAGTAAGACCCCACATCTCACCTCTAGGCTGGGAAACCTGAAATGGGGGGAAAAAAAAAAAAACGATCCTGGCTTTGATCGTAGCGTTGAGTCGGTAGAAGCACCTGAGGGCGGTGGGAGGGGGGGTCCCCTCTCGCCTCCTGTAAGAACGATCAAGCAGTGGAACAGCCGCTATGATCGTTCTTATGGTGTAGGGAATCGCCGGCTGAAAAAGCTGATATCTGAATAATTCCTGTAGCTGCAGGCATCATTCAGATGTCCCTGCACGAAGTCAAGAACGTCGTATGACAGCCGGCGGGCGGGAAGTGGTTAAAACGCATTTTTTTTTTAACACATAGTTGTCCATTTATACAATATTTCTAACACATAGCATCTACATACCAAAAATGACACCCCAAAATAGATTCTCCTGCTCCTCCTGAGTACGGTGATATCACATGTGTGAGACTTCCACAGCCTGGCCACATACAGAGGCCGAGTACAGCCGAGCATGGCTGGGTATGGCAGAGTATGACTGGGTATCACTGAGTATTGTTGGGTATGGCAGGGTATGGCACGGTATGGCAGGGTATTGCAGAGTATGGTGGGGCATTGCTGGGTAGTGCAGGGTATTGCAGAGTAGTGCAGGGTATTGCTGAGCATGGAGGGATGGCTCAGCCTGGATGGATGGCTGGATGTGACTGCATTTGTCACTGAGCAGCGCTGTGGGCACTACAGATCCAGCCCACAGCGCTGCTACCATCCGATTTCCCCCCCCTCTGTACCGATTGGTACACAGAGGGGAAGGAGGAACCGGCGTCATGACATGTTTGACGGATCGATAACATGGTAAACCGCCTGCGATCAGCGGCCGTTTAACGTGTTTCGTGATGCACCGGGTCCTCTGGAATAAATAGAACAAATGTAGTCAAAACATAGCCAGAGTTCAGGAACCGGAATGGATAGTCAGAAAAGCCAAACGTCAGGGAGCCGGAGATGAGCGTAGTAAAACAGCAAGCAGGATCTGGAGCCAGAAGGGATGTCAGCCAAGCAAGTCTTCTAACAGTAATGCAGGCGGTAGTCTCTGTAATGTTGACCAAGGTGAAGGCAGAGATCCTCTGGGCTGGACAGCTTAAGTAGGCAGGTCTGACGAGCAGGATATCATCAGCAGCTGAGTTATGCCCCGTACACATGGTCGGATTTTCCGACGGAAAATGTGTGATAGGACCTTGTTGTCGGAAATTCCGACCGTGTGTAGGCTCCATCACACATTTTCCATCGGATTTTCCATCGGATTTTCCAACACACAAAGTTTGAGAGCAGGATATAAAATTTTCCGACAACAAAATCCGTTGTCGGAAATTCCGATCGTGTGTACACAAATCCGACGCACAAAGTGCCACGCATGCTCAGAATAAATAAAGAGATGAAAGCTATTGGCCACTGCCCCGTTTATAGTCTCGACGTACGTGTTTTACGTCACCACGTTCAGAACGATCGGATTTTCCGGCAACTTTGTGTGACCGTGTGTATGCAAGACAAGTTTGAGCCAACATCCGTCGGAAAAAATCCTAGGATTTTGTTGTCGGAATGTCCGAACAAAGTCCGACCGTGTGTACGGGGCATAACTGTGGAGAGATAGGAGCTGGCAATTAGCCGACAGCTGAGCAGTCAGCTCTGAGAAGGAAGGGCTGAGCCCAGCCCTGACAGTACCCCCACCTCAATGACCCCTCCCCCTCAGAGGACCACTAGGCTTGAGGGGAAAACCTCTATGGAAATCGCGGAGGAGGACAGGGGCATGTACGTCTGAGGATGAGACCCAAGAGCGTTCCTCCGGACTGTACCCTTTGCAATGCACAAGGTACTGTATGCACCTACGGGAGTCAACAATGGACTGTAGTTCATACTCCTCATGGTTCTCAACCTGTACAGGGTGAAGACGTGGCACGAGGTGGTGAAGCGGTTGCAGACCAAAGGTTTTAATATGGAGACATGAAATGCATTCAAAATACGCATATTAGAAGGAAGGTCTAATGCGTAGGCCACTGGGTTAATCCTGCAAAGAATACGGAAAGGCCCAATAAACCGAGGTGCGAACTTCAGTGAGGGAACACGTTGCGAGATGACAGCCAGACCCTGTCCCCAACCTGGTCGGAAGGCGCAGGCAGGTGTCTGTGGTCAGCATGGAGTCTGTACCTATTGTTAGCATGTCGCAAAGCCTCCTGGACTTGTGCCCAAGTGGAACAAAGACCACTGAGATGCTCCTCTAACACAGGAATACTCTGCGGAACAAATCAGGCAACATGGAAGGTTGGAAACCATAATTTGCCATAAACGGGGACAATCAGGAAGCAGAATTCAAGGCACTGTTGTGAGCAAACTCTGCCAAAGGTAATAGATCTGACCAGTTGTTATGATGGTCAGAAATATAGCAACGTAGGAATTGCCCCAGGGACCAATTGGCTCCTTCTGCGGCCCCATTAGACTGCGGATGATACGCAGAGGAGAAAGCAAGCTGAATTCCCAACTGTGCACAAAAGCCTCGCCAGACACAAACTGACTACCCCTGTCCGAGACAATCACCTTGGGTAGCCCATGTAAGCGAAAGATCTCCCAAGCAAAAATGGAAGCCAGTTCCTTAGAAGTGGGCAACTTCTTAAGTGGAATAGAATGACACATCTTTGAGAACCGGTCAACCACCATAAGGATAACTGTGTTGCCCTGGGTGTTGGGTAACTCTACAATGAAATCCATAGACAGGTGGATTTAGGGCCTCTCTCCATTGGGTATGGGTTGTAGGAGGCCCACTGAAAGATGTCGTGGAGTCTTACTTTGAGCACACACGAAACGGGCAGCTACGAAGGCGGTTACATCAGCACGTAGACTAGGCCACCAGAATTGTTGGGAAATGGCCCAAAAGATTTGATTCTTCTCAGGGTGGCCAGCAGCCTTGGGGGAATGGTAAGTCTGGAGCACGGCAGTACGGAGACTCTCTGGGACAAAGCAGCGGTCACAAGGTTTCTCAGGAGGAGCATGGACCTGAGCAGCAAGAATTTTGTCACCCAAAGGAGAAGTGAGACTGGTGCGAACCGTAGCCAGAATTCAATAAGGAGGAATCACAGGAACCGGAACCGACCCCATCTTGGAAGTGGAGGAAAATTGTTGTCACAAAGCGTCAGCCCTTTCATTCTTAGTACCGGGTAAGAATGAGACAATGTAATTGAAACTTGACAAGAAAAGAGCCCATTGTGCCCTTCAGGCATTTAGCCTCAGACAAGAATGTGAGATTCTTATGGTCAGTAAGAATGAGAACCGGCACAGTGGTACCTTCGAGGAGATGTCTCCTTTCTTTCAGGGCTAAAATGATCGCCAACAGCTCTTTGTCACCAATCTTGTAATTGCACTCCATTGGTGACAATTTATTGGAAAAGTAGCCACAAGTATGCAAAGCACTCTCAGAGGTAGGACATTGAGACAGAAGGGCGCCAACACCAGTCTCAGAAGCATCAACCTCAAGGATAAAAGGTAATGTAGGATCAGGATGTGCCAACACAGGAGCAGAAACAAAGGCAGCCTTGAGACTCTCAAAGGCCTTAACGGACTCTGGAGACCAACTCTGTGGGTTACCGTCCTTACTGGTCATATCAGTCAGGGGCTTGACCAGAGATGAGAAGTTACGAATAAACTTCCGATAATAGTTGGAAAAGCCCAGGAAATGCTGCAGAGGACGTAAACCCATGGGTCTAGGCCACTGTAGGACTGCTGAAAGTTTCTCTGGGTCCATCGAAAAACCAGCAGTGGAAATGACACAACCCAGAAATTTAACCTGTTTTCGCACTTCTCCAATTTACAATAGAGATTGTTCTCTCTTAGTTTCTGAAGCACACGACAGACATCTGTGTGGTGGCTCTCAAGGGACTTGGAAAATATGAGGATATCATCGAGATAAACCACCACACATAACTGCAACAAATCTTGGAGGACATCGTTAATAAATTAATGGAAAACTGCCGGGGCGTTGCAAAGGCCAAAAGGCATTACGAGGTACTCATAATGGCCTGTTCTGGTATAAAACGCAGTTTTCCACTCTATAGACCTCTATAGTCAATACAAGGTCTTAGTTCACCACTCTTCTTTACAAAGCAGAAACCAGCACCAGCAGGAGACGAGGATTTGCGGATGAAACCTCGAGAAAGTGTGTCTGCAACATACTCCTCCATGGCCTTATCCTCCAAGACCGACAAAGGGTAAACCCGGCCATGAGGTGGTACGGTAACAGGTTGAAGGTCAATTGCACAATCATATGGCTGGTGTGGAGGCAAACTACTGGCTTGACCTTTGTCAAAGACATCTCTAAAATCGCGGTACTCATCCGGCAGGGAGGAGAGTGAAGAGGTGCACAGGACACTGGCTACCTTCCAGAAGCATGTCTTACTGCATTGTGGTGACCAGGAGAGAACCTCAGCACGGAGCCAATCAAAAGAGGGGTTGTGCCTCTGTAACTAAGGATAACCAATAACCAGCGGTAACTTAGGTGAGGAAATAAATTGGAATTGGATTATCTCATGGTGAAGAGCCCCTAAGGCCATAGACAACTGAACAGTCTCAAGAGTCACATGGGCAGGCTGCAGAGGTCTCCCGTCAAGAGCCTCAATGGTTAGTGGAGTGTCACGCAGCTGCAGCGGAATCGAGTGCTTTGATACAAAGGCAGCATCAAGCAGGCCTGCAGCCCCAGAGTCGATTAGAGCCTGTATCTCGACGGATGACTCAGCCCAAGAAAGAGTGACTGAAACCAGGGGCTTATCCTTCTGGATAACTGGGGACGAAACAACGCCACCTAAGGTCTGTCGATGACAGGACCTTAAGGTTCGGGCGTTCCCTGGAGGGGTAGGACAAGACTTCAAAAAGTGACCTGGCCACAATAAAGACACAAACTCTTCCCTACTTCTAAAGCTTCTCTCATCCGTAGAGAGTCACATGAAACCCAAGTGCATGGGTTCATCTTCACAGACTGACTCGGTACCAGGAGGCATGGGAGGTGAGGGAGGCAAGGGTGGGACTGCAAAGTTTGGAGACAAACTTACAGGAGGCTTCCTCAAGCGCTCCTTAAAAGAGTCTTTCTTTCTTTTATTCTGGAGCCAATTAAGATGCCAAACGTGATCAACTTCTCCGGCTCAGTGGGTATATCTCGGGCTGCTATCTCATCCTTGATGGTATCTGAGAGACCATGAGAAAGAGCAACCACGAGGGCCTTGTTGTTCCAAGCAACCTCTGCTGCCAGAGTACAGAATTCAGTGGCTTAATCGGCAACAGTTCTCGTACTCTGATGCACACGAGGCACTTGGCAGCAGATGCGGGAACGTCAACTACCCTTTTAAAGGTGGCCACAAACTCAGGATAACTCAAGACAACAGGTTTTTGCATCTCCCATAGGGGGTTTGCCCAGGTTAAAGCTCTCTCAGAAAGCAAAGCTATCACAAAACCTACTTTGCTTCTGACGGTGGGAAACGCCTGGGGCAGCATCTCAAAGTATATCTCAACCTGTTTGAGAAACCCTCTGCATTGGACTGGATCACCCCCAAATCACTGGGAAAGCGGAGCGGAATCAGATATACCCCTTATAGAGGTAATACTCGAGGCGGGTGCCTGCACAGAGACTGGCACAGCAGTAGGGACGGCCTGCAACACAGTTGTTGTACCAGAGAAGCCACAGTGGGAGATTCTAGGTATGCCGAGCGGCTCAGGAGCGTTTGTAACGCCATGGCGAACTGATCCATGCGGTGAACTTGCTCATCCAATCTGGTAAAAATATTACCAACAAGTGGATTGACTATCTTCTGAATTCATGCCTTCGCCTACTGTCAGAAACCATGAAATCAGACCGAGACAGAAGTACAGTTAAATCACACTTGTTTAATAATGAAAGTTAATAGAACAAATTTATTAAAAACATAGCCAGAGTTCAGGAACTGGAACGGATAGTCAGATGAGCCAAATGTCAGGGAGCTGGAGATGAGTGTAGTAAAACAGCAAGCAGGATCTGGAGCAAGAAGGGATGTCAGCCAAGCAAGTCTTTTAACAGGAATGCAGGCGATAGTTTACTCAGTGATGAGGCTTAACCACTTCCCGACCGCCGCACGACTATGTACGTCCTAAGTTTGAACGGGGATATCGTTGTTATGGCAGCAGCTAGCTGCCATAACCCCAGTATCCCCGTTTTCGTGCGGCGGCCGGCTTTCAGATAAAAGTGGTCCCTGCGGCGGATTCGCCGCAAGATCACTTTTATCGGTGGCGGGAGAGGGGCCTCCCGCCGCGATCCGGTGCCCTCCGCCACTTACCGGAGCCGTCGGTAGCGGCGGAGGCGATCGCGTCCTGTGCCGTGGTGTCTGGAGACGAGTGAGGCCAAGATGGCGCTCACTCGTCTCCATGACACTGCTGGGCGGAAGCGACGTCAAAATGTCACTTCCGTCCACGCCTCTTAAAGGCATATTTTTTCAAATGTCATTTTTCTAAATGACTTTTTTTTTTTTTTTTTTTTTTTTTTATTGCATTTTAGTGTAAATATGAGATCTGAGGTCTTTTTGACCCCAGATCTCATATTTAAGAGGTCCTGCTATGCTTTTTTTCTATTACAAGGGATGTTTACATTCCTTGTAATAGGAATAAAAGTGACACAATTTTTTTTTTTTTTTTCAAACAGTGTAAAAATAAATAAAATATTGTAAAATAAATAATAAAAAAAAAAAAAATTTTTAAAACCCCCCCTGTCCCGACGAGCTCGCGCGCAGAAGCGAACGCATACGCGAGTAGCGCCCGCATATGAAAACGGTGGTCAAACCACACATGTGAGGTATCGCCGCGACCGGTAGAGCGAGAGCAATAATTCTAGCCCTAGACCTCCTCTGTAGCGCAAAATATGCAACCCTGTAGAATTTTTTAAACGTCGCCTATGGAGATTTTTGAGGGTAAAAGTTTGACGCCATTCCACGAGCGGGCGCAATTTTCAAGCATGACATGTTGGGTATCAATTTACTTGGCGTAACATATTTCACAATATAAAAAAAATTGGGATAACTTTACTGTTTTATTTTTTTATTCAAAAAAAGTGAATTTTTTCCAAAAAAAGTGCGCTTATAAGACCGCTGCGCAAATACGGTGCAAAAAAGAGTATTGCAATGACCGCCATTGTATTCTCTAGGGTGTTAGAAGAAAAACCATATATAATGTTTGGGGGTTCTAAGTAATTTTCTAGCAGAAAAACCTGTTTTAAACATGTAAACACCTAAAATCCAAAACGAGGCTGGTCCTTAAGTGGTTAAGTAGGCAGGTTTGACAAGCAGGATATCATCAGCAGCTGAGTAACTGCTGATAGGAGCTGGCAATTAGCTTACAGCTGAGTGGTCAGCTCAGAGAAGGAAGGGCTGAGCCCAGCCCTGACATTGGCTTGCTCTCCTCTTTAACTTGGTTCAGTGCTGCCAGGTGTCGCTTGCACCAATCCACTGCAAATATAAACATTGGTGGACTCTCCATACTCGCAGTCACTCCACTTCACAGCTTTGCAGTCCAGCAAAACAAAAATTTCTTTTTAGAGCACTGTCTCTTTAAAGCAGGTTGCTTTTCTCTCTTGCAGGTTCACACATATTGTGCATTCTCATGCACTAACACACAGTTCATATCACAGATGAACTTACTTGATTCCAGGGATCTCGGATTGTGCCCCAAAGCATTCCTCCACCAACCGTCAGGGGTTCACTCCAAGTGTGGGTCTTTAAGGACACTGCCACTCACTTTTCCTTAATTTAAGGGCTAGTTTTGCCCATTTTTATTCAAAAGAAAGTTCAACAAATACAGTAGATTCCCTCGCAGGGGTATTCAGCATACCAATCCTGCTACAGAAATAAACATTTAGCCCTCTTGGCTAATAACCGCAGCTCTCCTGCTCAGGCCTTATGCTTTAGGCCTTGGTCTGTCTCCCACAGACCGGACACTCAGCCACTCCGTGCATATCGCTAGCAGCTTCGTGCTGCACTGGCTCCCACCTCTCGTCTAGGTGGAGCCCTCCTGACTCCTGTGCCAAACTTGTTGGGCACACAAGCAGGGTGGAGCCCAGAACACTGGTCTGGTCATTACTTAAAGCCCAGAACACAGCGGACCAATTAGTGTACTGGCTGTTCACTAGACCTGGTTCCTAACAGGGTACCGTCCTGCTACATTAGGTCACTCGGGCGCCGTCCGAGGGCCCGGTCGGCCAGCAGGGGGCCCCATGAGACTCCCCCTGTCAGTCCCAATCTCTGCTTATCCCAGAGCCTAGTGCCGGAACAAGCCCCAGCACTGAGCTCCGGTAACTAGGCTGACGGGCTCGCTTGTGTCGGGCAGTGAGTCAGGAATCTCTTCAGTGCCTGGGCTCCCTCCCGCAGTGATTCCCCTTTGTGGCAGCTGAGCGGACATCTCTCACTCCTGAGCCTGAACACAGCTCACTGAGTGAGGATCCTTCTCGGCTCCACAGTACACAGACAGGAAGGGGAGGAGCCGGGGAGAAGAGATCTTACACTACAGGAGCCGTGCTAATTCTGAGGTCTGTGTATAGTTTGTGGATAGGGGAGGGGGTTGGGGGCAGGTATTACATGGAGAAGGGGGTATAAGAAAAAATGTGCTGGGTGGGTCTTTGAGGGAAGAGGACATGAGCTAGTAGGGGGGATTTCAAAACCGACCCATCCCTTCCCCAAAGCAAAGAGTTGCCACTTTCCCCTCTCTGCCCCCATCCCAGGAATCCCTCTCTGCTCCCATCCCATGGGCCCCTCTCTGCCCCCATCCCAGGGGCCCCTCTCTGCCCCCATCCCAGGGGCCCCTCTCTGCCCCCATCCCAGGGGCCCCTCTCTGCCCCCATCCCAGGGATCCCTCTCTGCCCCCATCCCAGGGATCCCTCTCTGCCCCCATCCCAGGGATCCCTCTCTGCCCCCATCCCAGGGATCCCTCTCTGCCCCCATCCCAGGGGCCCCTCTCTGCTTCCATCCCAGGGGCCCCTCTCTGCTTCCATCCCAGGGGCCCCTCTCTGCTTCCATCCCAGGGGCCCCTCTCTGCTTCCATCCCAGGGGCCCCTCTCTGCTTCCATCCCAGGGGCCCCTCTCTGCTTCCATCCCAGGGGCCCCTCTCTGCTTCCATCCCAGGGGCCCCTCTCTGCCCTCATCCCAGGGGCCCCCCTCTGCCCCATACTAGGGACCCCCCTCTGCCCCCATCCCAGGGGTCCAGGGGTGTACACATGTTGCAGCCTCAGCAGAAATTGTACACCCTGTCACGCTTGGGATGGGGCTGCTCTGCAAAGGTTGGGCAACCATATGCAGTACAGCGACCAAGTGGCTAAAGCAGGCTATAAGGAGGGGTTGTATTGCCTCATCACATAACCTGCTTTAACCCGTTGGATCCCACACTAACATGCTGCTACTGCATGCATTACACATGGTTGCTGGGTGTTTGCAGAGTGGCCCTATTCACTTGATTGGGTCACGATCACCCACCAAAAGCAACAGGGGAGTATAATTTCTGCCGCAGCATGTGTACATCCTCAGCTGCTGCCTCTGCAGCTAAAGGGGGTAGAGTCCAATGTATGTAATGTGGGCAGTGTGGCAGGGACATGGGGGGGCTCCATGATCTCCTATTGCTCGGGGGCCCCATGAGTTGTCAGTCCGCCCCTGGCTACAATATAAATATATATATACAAAGTGAGTACACCCCTCACATTTTTGTAAATATTTTATTATATCTTTTCATGTGACAACACTGAAGAAATTAAACTTTCCTACAATATAAAGTAGTGAGTGTACAGCTTGTATAAGCACTACCTTGACATTCTTGGGCATGGAGTTCACCAGAGCTTCACAGATTGCCACTGGAGTCCTCTTCCACTCCTCCATGACGACATCACAGAGCTGGTGGATGTTGGAGATCTTGTGCTGCTCCACCTTCCATTTGAGGATGCCCCACAGATGCTCAATAGGGTTTAGGTCTGGAGACTTGCTTGCCCAGTCCATCACCTTTACCCTCAGCTTCTTTAGCAAGGCAGTGGTCATCTTGGAGGTGTGTTTGGGGTTGTTATGTTGGAATACTGCCCTGCAGCCCAGTCTCCGAAGGGAGGGGTTCCTGCTCTGCTTTCGTATGTCACAGTACATGTTGGCATTCATGGTTCCCTCAATGAACTGTAGCTCTCCAGTGCCAGCAGCACTCATGCAGCCCCAGACCATTACACTCCCACCACCATGCTTAATTGTAGGCAGGACACACTTGACTTTGTACTCCTCACCTGGTTGCCGCAACACACATGCTTGACACCATCTGAACCAAATAAGATTATCTTGATCCCATCAGACCACAGGACATGGTTCAAGTAATCCATGTCCTTAGTCTGCTTGTCTTCAGCAAACTGTTTGCGGGCTTTCTTGTGCATTATCTTTAGAAGAGGCTTCCTTCTGGGACGACAGCAATGCAGACCAATTTGATGCAGTGTGCGGCAAATGGTCTGAGCACTGACAGGCTGACCCCCCACCCCTTCAACCTCTGCAGCAATGCTGGCAGCACTCATACGTCTATTTCCTAAAGACAACCTCCTGGATTTGACGCTGGGCACGTGTACTCGACTTCTGTATGGTCTTGGCCACAGTGCTGCAGCTCAGTTTCAGGGTCTTGGCAATCTTCTTATAGCCCAGGCCATCTTTATGTAGAGCAACAATTCTTTTTTTCATATCCTTAGAGAGTTCTTTGGACATGGGTCTGCGAGTACCTGTGTATTGTGTTGTTGAGTACCTGTGTATTGTTGAGTAGTAGTGTCAGGAAGCTAGTTGGTAGATAATCTGGACAGGGTATAATCCCAATCTTCTTAATTAAATTGGTAGGTACGATGCCCGGCGGGTGTGGAGATGCGACTCGATGTACATCTTGCGGCATGTATGTGTTCCTTGATTATCAGATCGAGGGCGAATACTGCTGTGCAAAATGTAAGCACATTGTTTCCCTGGAAGCCCAGGTTCTGAATCTAGGGAAGCAACTGTCAGCACTGAGATGGCCCTTCATACTAAAAGAGCCGGGGAACGTACCCGGCAGAGGACAGCACAGAGATGGGTGGAGACAAAGAGGTGCAGGCACCAGAAAAGAGTATATGGGTGACAGTCAGGAAGGATAGAGGGGGAAGTGCCAGGGAGGCCGATCCTGGGCTGGAGCATCCCAAAAAGTATGCTCCATTGAGTAACATTGGTAAAACCAGTCAGGGACCAGCACTGCTGGAGCTGAGGGACTCCCTAGCTGCCAGGGGAAGAACTCCTCCAGTGAGAATGGGGGGGGGAGTGAAGGGAAAGGATAGACCGTTTCTGGTGGTAGGGGACTCAATTCTTAGGACAGAGAGGGCAATCTGTGACAAAGACCTGAAGCACGGAACTGTATGCTGTCTACCGGCGCTCGGGTTCAGCACATCACGGATCTGGTGGACAGATTACTGGGAGGGGCTGGGGAAGATCCGGCTGTCATGGTGCATGTTGGCACCAATGGCAAAGTCAGAGGCAGATGGCGTGTCCTAAAGAATGATTTTTAGGGACTTGGGAGCTAAATTGAGGAAAAGAACCTCCAAGGTAATATTCTCAGGAATACTACCGGTACATTGAACCACATCAGAAAGGCAGAGGGAGATTAGGGAAGTAAACAAGTGGCTGAGGAGTTGGTGTAGTAAGGAGGAGTTTGGGTTCCTGGAGGACTGGGCCGACTTTGCCGACTTCACAGTCGATTACCAGTACTATATAAGGGACGGACTGTACCTAAAATGAGGAGGGTGCAGATGTACTGGGAGTAAAGATGGCCAAAAAGTTAGAGGGGTTTTTAAATTAGGCGATGGGGGGGTCCAGAGGTAGAGCTAGTCAGCACGTGACATAGTCCAGAGGGTAGTATTGGGGGCATTAGTGGTAGGTTGACTAAAGCACACAAACCCAAGGTAAGTATAGTAACAAGTTCTAGTTGCCTTCTCAAAACACCCAATAGGAGGATAGTATGCAACCAATCTAAACTACGTGGCATGTTCACCAATGCCAGGAGCCTGGCGGACAAGATGGTTGAACTAGAGCTACTGTTGTACAAGGCGGATATGGATTTTGTGGGAATTTCAGAGACTTGGTTCAACAGCTCTCATGATTGGCTGGCAACCATTCAAGGGTATACCCTTTATCGCAGGGATAGAGAGGGTTAAAAAGGGAGAGGGGTATGCCTGCATATCGAGAATAATGTACAAGTGAATGTGAGAGATGACATCACTAAAGGAGCTAGGGAGGAGGTGGAATCCTCATGTGTAGAGCTCCAAAGGGATGAAGCTAAGGGAAAAATAATACTGGGAGTATGCTATAGGTGGGGGAGGCGGACCTCCTATGACAATTTGGATTAGCAGCAAGGATGGGAAGTGTTATCATAATTGGGGGATTTTAATTATCCAGAAATAGACTGGGAGGAGGGAACCACGCATTTGTCTAAGGCTTGCCAGTTCCTAAATGTCTTGCAGGAAAATTTCATGGGTCAGATGGTAGACGCACCAACTAGAAATAAAGCGTTACTAGATCTACTGATTACCAACAATACAGACCTGATCATGGATGTGGAAATATGGGGAAATTTAGGAAACAGCGATCACAGGTCAATTGGCTTCAGTATAAATCACACAAATATGAGACATAAGGGAAAAACAAAGACACTGAATTTCAAAAGAGCCAACTTCCCTAAACTACAAACCTTGCTAGAAGATATAAATTAGAATAAACTCTTAGGAACAAAGAACATGGAGGAGAGATGGGTTCACTTTAGGAGCATATTAAATAAGGGCATTAGCCAGTGCATCCCATTGGGTAAAAAATTTAAAAGAGCGAACAAAAGTCCTGGATGGCTTAACACCAATGTAAAAATGCATATGAAAGCAAAAGAGAAGGCCTTCAAAAAATACAAGGTTGAGGGCTCATCATCAGCATTCAGACTTTATAAAGAATGCAACAAGAAATGTAAGGGTACAATAAAGGCGGCTAAGATAGAACACGAAAGACACATAGCGGAGGAGAGCAAAAGAAAATCCCAAGAAATTCTTTAAGTATGTAAACAGTAAAAAAAGAGGACAAGCTATATTGGCCCCATAAAGAATGAGGAAGGATATCTGGTTACAAAGGATGGGGAGATGGCAAAGGTGTTGAATTTATTCTTCTCAGTCTTCATGAGGGAATCAGAGGGGCTTCAGTAACCAAAACTGCAGTGTTTATCCTCGTGACACATCACAGGAAGCACCCTTATGGCTAAAAGAGGACAGAATTAAAATTAGACTTGGGAAACTTTAACATTATTAAATCACCGGGACCAGATGGCTTGCACCTGCTGGTACTTAGGGAACTCAGTCAAGTAATTGCCAGACCATTGTTCCTAATTTTTACTGACAGTCTACTGACTGGAATGGTACCAGCAGATTGGAGAAAAGCCAGTGTAGAACCAATATTTAAAAAGGACCCAAATAGTATGCAAGTTCTTGGAGAGGATGATGAGGGACTATACAAGATTTTAGTAATGAAAACGGTATCATTGGCAGTAATCAGCATGGATTCGTGAAGAATCTTTCTTGCCAAACCAATCTGTTAACCTTCTATGAGGAGGTGAGTTGCCATCTAGATAAAGGAAGGACCGTAGATGTGGTGTATCTGGATTTTGCAAAAGCATTTGACACAGTTCCCCATAAACGTTTATTGTACAAAATAAGGTCTGTTGGCATGGATTAAAAACTGGCTACAAGGACGAGTTTAGAGGGTGGTGATATATGGGGAATACTCGGATTGGTCGGGTGGGTAGTGGGGTCCCACAGGGTTCTGTGCTGGAACCAATGCTTGTTAATTTATTCATAAATGGCCTGGAGGATGGGGTAAACGGTTCAATCTCTATTTGCTGATGATACTAAGCTCAGCAGGGCAATAACTTCTCTGCAGGATGTGGAAACCTTGCAAGAAGATCTAAGCAAATGGGTGGGCAACTACATGGCAAATGAGGTTTAATGTAGAAAAATCTAAAATAATGCATTTGGGTGTCAAAAATATGAATGCAATCTATACACTAGGGGGAGAATCTCTGGGGGAATCTAGGATGGAAAAGGACCTGGGGGTCCTAGTAGATGATAGGCTCAGCAATGCCAAGCTGCTGCTAACAAAGCAAACAGAATATTAGCATGCATTAAAAAAGGGATTAACTCCAGGGATAAAGTGATAATTCTACCACTCTACAAGACTCTGGTCTGGCTGCACCTGGAGTATGCTGTCCAGTTCTGGGCACCAGTCCTCAGAAAGGATGAACTGGAAATGGAGCGAGTACAAAGAAGGGCAACAAAGCTAACAAAGGGTCTGGAGGACATTAGTTATGAAGAAAGGTTGCGAGCTCTGAACTTATTCTCTATGGAGAAGAGATGCTTGAGAGGAGATATGATTTCAATTTACAAATACCATACTGGTGACCCCACAATAGGGATAAAACTTTTTTTGCGGAAGTGAGTTTAACCAGACACGTGGTCACTCATTAAAATTAGAAGAAAAGAGGTTTAACCTTAAACTACGTAGAGGGTTCTTTACTGTAAGACTGGCAAGGATGTGAAATTCCCTACCACAGACGGTGGTCTCAGCGGGGGGGCACCGATAGTTTCAAAAAACTATTTGGGGCACCTGAAGGACCCCCACATACAGGGATATACAATGTAATCCTGACATATAATCACACACATAGGTTGGATTTGATGGACTTGTGTCTTTTTTTTCAACGTCACCTACTATGTAACTATGAGGCGCCATGTTGAACTTCCAGTGACCAGTATGAGAGAGCGACAGCGATAACACCAAATTTAACACACCTGCTCCTCATTCTCACCTGAGACCTTGTAACACTAACGAGTCACATGGCACCGGGGAGGGAAAATGGCTAACTGGGCCCAATTTGGACATTTTCACTTAGGGGTGTACTCATGTTTGTTGCCAGCGGTTTAGACATTAAGGGCTGTGTGTTGAGTTATTTTGAGGGGACAGCAAATTTACACTGTTATACAAGCTGTACACTCACAACTTTGCATTGTAGCAAAGTGTCATTTCTTTAGTGTTGTCACATGAAAAGACAGAATAAATATTTACAAAAATGTCGCTGAGCACGTGTACTCAACTTCTGTATGGTCTTGGCCACAGTGCTGCAGCTCAGTTTCAGGGTTTGGGCAATCTTCTTATAGCCTAGGCCATCTTTATGTAGAGCAACAATTCTTTTTTTCATATCCTCAATATCCTCAGAGAGTTCTTGAAATGAGGGGTGTAATCACTTTTGTGAGATACTGTGTGTGTGTGTGTATAGAATATTTTATATTTTCTATCTATCTATCTATCTATCTATCTATCTATCTATCTATCTATCTCTAAAAAAAAAATTGTTTTTTATTCCGGTCTGGGCATGAGTAGTAATGGCACCGCGCCGTGTGGTATCAGACGTTGCACCACCTTGGTGGTTTCAGGCGGGTCTCTGTGCAGTCACGGCTTATGTAGAGTCTGTAGCTCCTGGCGGGGATGCAGTAGCAGACACCGGGGCAAGTGTTTCCCCATTTTTATTACATCTATCAAGTCAGTTGGATGAGTTATCCAATTTAGGCTAAATATATTTAAGGGTTATCTACACATGTCTTATGATGTGGGCCTTTTACATTTGCCTGTTTTTTTTTTTTTTTTTGCAGGCTATTTATTGGACTGCTCTTGTCTAATTGCACTGTGATAGTACTTTACTTGATCACAAGGGTAAGTTCTCATAATTTTATGATACACTGGAATATTAGATAAAACCTAGTGGCTGTTTTTATAATTTCCAGGTGCATCTAACCCTGCCTTTACTATAGGCATCACTTGGCAGGATTATTAGGGCATATATTACTTACTATCTTAGGCCCCATGCACACCTGAGCAATTTTCTGCTTGAAATTTGAAGCTCAAAAACATGGGAGGAGAAAAAAATCAATTATTCTCTATGGACACGGTTCACATCTCCTCTCCAAATCGCCTGAAGCCAAACGCCTGAAGCTCAAACAAGTTCTAGAGCTTTTTTTGACGCTCCAGTTGAGTAGATTTGTGCTTTTTGGTGCCTTTTTATTCCCATAGAAATGAATGAAAACGTGCCATTCTTGTGTTTTTGTGCGCATTCGCGCGTTTTGCAAATTCGTGCTTAAGTGAAACAATGTAAAAAATAAAATGGCAATAATATATGAATAAATAAATGTAAACTAAATACACAAATACCGTATTTATCAGCGTATAACATGCACTTTTTTCCCCTTAAAATCAGGAGAAAATCGTGGGTGCGTGTTATACGCTGATCCCCACGGTCTGTGTGCCAAAAAAAGCGAGCGCCGCCGAGAAAAAACGAGCGCCGCCGCAAAAGACAGAGTGCTCCTCTCGCAGTCACGCCGTCCCGCCTCCCTGCTGTGAGAGGATGAGGAGCAAGTGCTGCCGAAAAAGACCGAGGCGAGTGCTTGGCTCCGCTCGCAGTCCCGCCCAGCTCCTATGATGGACATAACACTCCGTCCAATGGCGGGACTGCGAGCCGAGCTGAGCCGAGTACACAGTACACTCGGCTCGGTCTTTTTCGGCAGCGCTCGCTCCTCATCCTCTGAGACAGCAGGGAGGCGGGGCGGCGTGACGAGCCGAGTACACAGGCTCTATCTTGGCGGCAGATTTAAACACTGCAAACGGCACACGGCACTGGGCAAGGCTGCACTGGGCAAGGCTCATATGACAATGGGCAACTGCAAACGGCACACAGCACTGGGCAAGGCTGCAAATGGACACTGATCATTCTGCAATGATGGATAAGGCTGCAGATGGACACTGATAAGGCTGCATTGATGGGCATTTAAATGTAAATTTTTTTTTCCTTAAACTTCCCTCCTAAAAGTTTTTTTCCTTAAAATGCCCTCCTAAACTTGGGGTGCGTGTTATACGCCGATAAATACGGTAACTAAAAATCTTCATAAATATAATGAATTAATAATCTGTAATAATAAATGATAACCTCTAACATTAAAAAAATGCAATTATTATAAAAAAATAATAATAAACACCAAAACCCAAACAAAAATAAATTATTGTTAATAATAATAATAAAAATTATTATTTATTTTGTTTTGGGGTATTTTAGTTAATTATTATTATTATTATTATTTTAAGGGTTAGGGGTTAAGGTAAGGGGTTAATTATTTACTGTTACTTAGTATTCATTTATTGAATTTGATTGTTTGAATATTTTTTATTATTTGTGTATTTATTTTACATGTATTTATTCATTTATTGTTAATAATAATATCAGTGTTATTATTATTATTATACAGGATTTATATAGCGCCAACAGTTTGTGCAGCGCTTTACAACATGAGGGCAGACAGTACACTTACAATACATATCAATACAGGAGGGATCATCGGGCCCTGCTCGTTAAACCTTACAATCCAGAAGGGAGGGTCAAGTGAAAACAAAAGGTAATAACTGTGAGGGATGAGCTGATGGAGAAAATGAAAATACAGTTGTTAGGTGTGGGTAGGGCAGGCTTCTCTGAAGAGAAGGGTTTTCAGGGATTGTCTAAAAGCCAATAAAGTAGAAGATAAGAGGACAGATTGGGGTAGGGCATTCCATAGGATTGGAGAGGCTTTGGAAAAGTCCTGGAGGCCAGCATGGGAGGAGGTGATGAGGGAGCTAGAGAGCAGGAGGTCTTGAGGGGAACGAAGAGAATGAGTAGGTTGGTATTTAGAGACTAGGCTAGTGATGTAGCTGGGGGCAAAATTGTGAATGACTTTGAATGTAGTTGTTAGTATTTTGAATTTAATTCTTTGGCCGAGCGGAAGCCATTGGAGGGATTGACAGAGGAGTGGCAGACAAAGAGCGATTGGTAAGGTGGATGAGTCTGGCAGCAGCATTTGTGATGGATTGAAGAGGTGATAGACTATGTAGCGGCAAGCCAATGAGAAGGGAGTTGCAGTAGTCGAGGTGAGAGATGACCAGGCGAGTGAATTAAGAGCTTTGTTGTGTCATTGGTTAGAAAGGGGCGTATTTTGGAGATGTTGCGGAGGTTGAGGCGGCAAGATTTGGACAGTAATTGGATGTGTTGCCTGAAGAGAATACCACCTATTCACATTTATACGTAAAAAACTTACTGTTACGCATGAAGTAACAGCATTGGCAATACGATAACGAACTTCCATCTACTGTAATCAGGAATATGCTGGATAGACAGACAATGTCAGTGCCTTTGTTTTTAACTGTTATGGAATGCCAAGTCAGCTTACACAGTGTTAACGCAAGTGAAAATGAAATGAAAAGCATAGTATGTAAATGTTCTCATGTCTATGTACACCTATATGCTTACCACTATATTTTTGTCAATACATTTTTTTCTAATATAGAATTCTCTGTAAACTTATACCCCCCCCCCCCCCGAGGAAGGAGGCTAAGTAACTCCGAAACGCGTCGGGTGCAAGAGTATTGGTTTAACACTGTATCTATGTACAAGTACCTGATTCGCATTCCTTATAATTACTGTTATATTATTGCTTTGTGTTTTTACTATTTTTTCAATCAATAAATTATTATTTATGCTGTACATACTCCTTTTACGCCTTCTTACATGTGCCTTTAAAATCCACCACTAGGGGAATTTTCTTTCTATATATATATTCAATTTAGGATGTGGCACAACCTTGCAATTAACCGCCGATCTACAACCTTTGTTATGTGTTGCTTGAAGGAGAGTTCAGAGTCCAGGACTACACCTAGAACCTTGGCATGTGGGGATGAGCTTATAGTTATTATGCCATCGATTTTGACAGAGATCAGGGGAAGGGGCAGGGGCATATGGGGGAGGAAAAATTATAAGTTCGGTTTTGGATAGATTGAGTTTGAGGAAGTGGTGTGACATCCAGACTGATATATCTGATAGTAAATTAGTGATATGTGAGGAGACAGAGGAAGTGAGCTGAGGGGTAGAGAAATAGATTTGGGTGTCGTCAGAGTAGAGGTGGTATTGGAAGCCATGGGAGGCTATTAGTTGACCCAGAGAGTTGGTGTAGATTGAAAATAGGAGAGGTCCAAGAACAGAACCTTGGGGGACCCCAACAGAGAAAGGAAAAGGAGAGGAGGAATTAGAGTTGTAAGAAACGCTAAAGGTGCGGTTGGATAAGTAGGAAGAGAACCAGCGAAGAGTAGTCACGGAGACCAAAGGCGTGGAGTTTTTTTGAGGAGGAGGGGGTGGTCAACCGCATCAAAAGCATCAGAGAGTTCCAGGAGTAGGAGTACAGAATAGTGTCGATTGGTGTTGGCCGTTAGTAGATCGTTTATTAGTTTTAGGAGATCTGTTTCTGTGGAGTGTTGAGGACGAAATCCAGACTTAAGGTGATCAAGAAGGCTATTATCAGTGAGGTGGATGCTCAGTCGTTTGAGGAGTTTGGATAAGAAGGGAAGCAAGGAGATGGGGCATAGGTTGTTAACATTTGATGGGTCCAGTGAGGGCTTTTTAAGTATGGATAATAATAATATCAGTAGTAATATTAACAACTGAACCCTATGTGAGGAAGCTAGTTTAGCTAATACAAATTATCATATACCTAATGCAAATTCTTCTGCAGCTACCGCTCATTCCGATACAGCTAATGCTTGTGCACGTGTACCAGCACACAGGTGAGCTCAGGCTAATATCCAGTGTGCACTGACACGTAGGCACCTCCTGACCACCCTGTTGTCTTACCGTGTTAGACCTCCGCTCACCTTAACTACGTCTCTGACTGCAGCAGTCACCTGCTATCAAGCTACTGGCACCCGTGCTTCTTTCAGCCTTGTACCTCTGTCACCACATTCAGCGGTACTTGGAGCAGAGCCGCAAGGGAAGCCCTCTTGTCGATTCGGCCTCCAACCAATATACGTGACACCCTAATTCTAACCCTAAGCCCAACTCACAATCATAACCCCTTACCCTAACAAAAAAATAAATAAAAATAAAATAATAATAATCATAAAAGAGAAATAAAAGCTAAACAAGCTGAAATAGCCCAATGAAAAAAGAATACTGCTGTTCACATGCACCACTAAGCCAACCAGAAAGTGACCTGGAAATGTGTATAGAACCACCCAGTGGTCACATGGCAGAACTGCGGTCTATCATTCGATGAAAAGCCCGGGAAGAATAAATCGTTCAACCATGTGACTGGCTTGAACACTGAGCACATGACCCGGGAGGTGAGTCACATGACCGGAACCAACCAAGCCTAGAGGCAAGTGACGAAATGGTCTCAAGGGAGATCAATCATAAAGGGAACATAAAAATAAATGTATATTACTGATGGACCTGACTGAATAGTTCCAAAGGCCGCAGCTGAAAGCCGGCTGTGGGAAAAGATAGATTTCTGGTTGGCTTAGTGGTGCATGTTAACAGCAGTATTCTTTTTTCATTGGGCTCCAGAATGAGGTCTGGAACTCAGTGATCAGCTGATCACCTTACACCCAATCAGTGGCCATCTTTGGATCTGAACATTGATTGGTTGTTTTGAATTGTTTGATCCCTGTGTAGTCTATAAATATTTCTGCAAAGTGGGGAAGCAGATGTATGCCCCTGTCGAAGACCTATTGGTCGAAACGCGTAGGGTTTTTTAAGCTTATCGCTCTCCACATTGCCCAGTTTTTATTTTTGTGATCACTTTTATACTTGTATGCTGGTTTTTAGAAATAAAATACCATCTTTTTTGATCTACACCATTTTCGTTTTCCACATAATGCTTCGTTGAGAGTGGCTCCGGAGTCCTGTTGATCCTACCATCAAGATCCAGTTTGATGCACCAAAGATTAGAGGTCAATTTGGAGGTTTTCCGTCTCTTTTCTGGATCCCACCCTGGAAGTCCTGGACCCTGCTGAGCGCCACACTTTGGCCATTTGTGGCACCATGTCTGTATGACTCCATGTCTCTGACATAGGAGTCCACCCGTTCCGGTAAGGGCACACGCACTTCTTTATTATTGATCATGCAATATCTTTGATGTCCACCATTATCCGACAGTGTTCGGGTGTCAGGAAAGGTCTCCTCCGATGGTGATATCGATCATTTGGCATGCAGTACTGAGGTCCACCAGCAGGTGTCTCCTGGCAGTTCGGAGCTGTCGGAAGAGCTCTTTCCTGCAAGTATTCTAACACCTTTGGGCTGCAGTACTGGCGTCCACCAGCGGAGGAATCCTGGCAGTATGGAGCAGGTATTCCCCTCTGCAGACAGGTGTCACCTGACTTTAATTAGCAGAACTGTAGTATAAATACCCGGCAATTGCACACTTATGTTGCCCTGGTATTGTTCCTTGAGCCCTGACCTGTATCCTGTTACTCTGATGCCTGATTCCTGGAACCTGTTGATCCTGTTTCCTGTCCGTTACCTGAAACCTGGAGCCTGGACTCTGAGCCTTGTACCTGACCCGTCCCTCCTGTGATCCATCCATCCTCTCTTGTACTGTTTATCTCCCTTCCCAGCTACTTATTCCCTGTTTATGACCCCGGCCTGGCTTACTACGATTCTGGTACTCCCTCTTGCTACATATGCTGGTTGGTTTTATATCACTGATTGTTTGGTTGTTCACTCTGTATTGGTGGTGTGTTCGCATATGCGTTTTCCTTAATAAACTTACTTTCACTTCTTTATGTCCGGTTCACTCTGTTGCAGTCACACGGTTCTGGTCACATCTGGTTTATGACATCGGGTCTTCACCACTCTTCACTAGAAGATCAGCCTTGATTGGACTATAACCCACACACTTGTATATATTTTTTTTTTTTTTATAAAGGATAAAAAATACATACAAATGAGTATTGAGTCAGGCATATAATGTACAGTCTATCAATTGCATCATCCAGCAAGATCAGCTGACCAGTTACAATGATCTTGCTGAATGATGCAATTGATGGACTGTACATTATATGCTTGACTCAATACTCGTTTGAGTATGTATTTTTTATCCTTTATACATTAAAGTGTTGCGAAGGTAATGCACAAGGCTTGTGCGCCCTCTTTCCCCACCCCCCCCACCCGAGTTTCTTTTGGGTTCCCCCTCACCTGTTATGAGTGGCAGCACAGCTGACGTGGTGGTTTGATTACTGAAGACTGCTATCTCTCAAGCGCAGGAATTTTTGGCTTTTTTCTATACCTGATGGGAGAACTGGATGTATGGATGTCTTCGTGCAGAGGAGGTCGCATTCTATGCTTTTCAGAGGGTTCTGGATAATCCTGTGCAAAGATTTCTGTGGATTCAGTTGTGATTTGTAATGAAGCTTTTTCTGCCCTAGGAAGTGAGGAAGTGATCTCAGCAGAGGCACTTGTAAAGACGGAATGTACTTGAAGATTGTTCATTTAGTGGCCGTGAAAACTATGTAAAACACCATCAACACATTTTGTGGCCACATCTTCAGGAAGATGTATGAGCCTTTTTTTTAACAAGCAGCCATGAACATGTACTAATCCTGGCTTTCATTGTGTGAAAAAAGAGTTTTTCACACTATGAATCAGGAAGAGACAGCTGGCTACCTGTGATGTCAGAGAGGAAGATGGTGGCTTGGGACCTAGTGTGCAAAAGCAGAGCGGCAGATTACTGCTGGATTTTCTGGGCATGTAAGTATGTTTATTGTAAATCAACCAGCATAAAAGGTGAGAAAGGGGAAGGGTAAGAAAGGAAGTGAAGTTTCTCTAAGTACCCTTTCACACGGGCACCTCCGCTAAGCGGAATCCGCATGCTCAGTGGGGGATCTCTCTGCTGATCCCACTGAGCAGGCAGATGACAGGTCCATGTCCGCTCTGCATAGTGGTCCTACTCTCTTCTACGGAGTAATCAGAATAAAAAACCTGTATGTTTGCTATCTGATGCCATCCGATCCACCAGACGAATGGGGAATGGGACCACATCCGTCTGTTTTTGGCAGGCAGGAACAGATGGCGGTGGGTGTCAGCGGACATCTGCCGTTCCATAGAAGAGACTGGAGGGTCTGATCGGGTTCTGTCTGAAAAAGTGACAGGCGGAAACTGATCAGACAGCCCGTGTGAAAGGGGCATTGGAAACATGCATTTTGGTGCATTATTCCTGCACAAAAATATGCTGCCCTTGGTAGATGTGCGTGAGTGTCATTGTTAAAGGCACCCCAAATGCATGTAATGCCCACATGATCTGGCCACCAAACTGCATGGTACTGGTTTGATGTGGCATGTTTTTAAAATTTGTGCCTACTGTACTTTTCGTGTGTTCCTGCGTGTTTGGTATTGGGAAAAACACACAGCGAGAGAAGCATGGGAACATACTAAAACGCACCCCTTCTGGTGTGAACCAGCCCTTAATCCTCCATCTTTAAAGCCAAACTTTAGTTCAGCATTTCTCAAGTTCCACGGCAAACTTCTGTATCTTACTGCCATCTCATGGAAACAGGTCAGGCATCCTGCAATAGGAGCTATGTGCAGAATCAAAAGAAACAAGTGTCTCTCAATGGATTCCTGTGTATTGAGTGACAAGTTCCTGCTGGTGGATTACATGGTGAATAAATAAACTGATCATTGTGTTAGAGATGCATATTTGAGGCAGATTCCATTAATGGTGAAAACCAACATTCAGCTCTGCCTCTTCACATGCTGTGTTCATTTGCTATTTTTCTTGTTCTCCCTGCTTTCACTTCCATTGTTGTGTATGTAGCCCACTCATATGTATTGTTCCCTCCTGCAGAGCTTCTTACGTTAGGAATTAACTAACGAGAAAAAACAGCATGGTAATGCTCTGATATTAACCAGCCCTGTTCTAAATAACAAAGAGAAAACCTAAAACATCTTTACAAGAAGAAGTCTGTAACCTCTGGTGACTTTCCCATAACCTTTCACCTCAGTCTCTGCCTTAACCTGAAACATCTTGATTTGTGTGGGAGGAAGACAAATGTCCTAGCTGAGACTCAATATAACATGCACATATTTTATTGCAGATCCTACATATTTATGAACACTGTCATTCTCGTTTTTAATCCACCCTCTTCAACAAAACCCACTGCAATGGAGTTATATTGCCCCTATACATACATATGGCCGAAAACAACCACAAGACTGATGTTGATCATATTAGTAATTGAACAATAATGGACATGTTGATAAAGTGCAGTTAGAATATCAGCACACGACCACCATGTTTTAGTTCCATTATGTTGAATGTAAAGAAAAGAAATAGCTCCTTTTAAAGGAGAACCAAGTAGCCACTGTATATTTCAACGAATGTGGCCAAGCATGTTTCCAAACGGAACTGTTTTTCAGCAGTCTGTAAATCTAGCTTGGCATATAATGTTTAAAATGACTCTATCCTCAGACAGCTATTACTCAGATAAGAATTTAATTGATTGCTCACTTTCATATGTGAGGTCCATTATTTGCTGCATTATATTTATGCAGCGAGGTTATCAAATGCAGATTTTCAGCAAAAAATATACTAAAATAAATTTTACTGCACACAACAATGCATTTTAGTGCACACAACAATATAATACCAAATTTTTTGGTAAAATAAAATTAACTGTCCTCCAAAGCAGCTGATCAAGAACAGATCATGCTTGAGCAGCTGTTTTCCTGGCTGTTACAGGTCTGAAACCAGATATGACAAAATCATTGTAATTTCCAATTTAATTCATCAGAGTTTGTTCCTCCATCTCCTATGTGTGAAGGGATCCCTGGCCATTTACTATGGTCCCAGGCTCCCCGGATGAACTGGAGAGCCTGAGTACCACTGTGGGCAGACAGGGATTTGTCATTTTAGTAGTGTGTTGCTAGGTTGGCTCATCTCTAGTTAATAGCTTGCAAAGCTGCAGGTGAAGCACTTGGCTGTTACCTGAATTTTCCACAAAGGATAGAAATACTTTAAAAAGTAATAGTAGCAATAAAAAGGGTGGTCCTCCGATTAGATCTGGGACCAAAGTTACATGCTCTTTTTCCTTAACCCCTTAGTGCAGGACGCATGAAAATATGTGGCCTCGCGGCGGATGGGCCTTGGCAAAGGGCGGCCGCATATTTGCGTAAATTAGTGTAAATGCAGCTGTGCCGAGATCGCATTCCCTATGCACTCCAGGTACAGTTACTAGCGGAGAGCTGTCCGATTATGTGACAACTATAACAGCCAATCATGGCAGTCACAACTAAACATCTTAGACTATATTAAACTCTTGGGGCCGGGAGGCGCCAGCACCAAGAGTGTAATATAGACTATTGTTAAGCTAGCCGCACATGGGGCAGCCCTGTTGGCACCAACTAGCTCCAGGGCCGTCTTTAATATTGATTGGACCCTGGGCAAAAATTTGCTTGGGCCCCCCCCCATGCAATTTCACTCTCCACCTGCTCTGAGACATACAATAAATAGCAGCTAGACTTAAAATCAGTTTACTGTATCAGATCAGGCAGCAATTGCGATTGGTTGCCAGCGGTTACAGTATATCAATACTGCTTACTGACTGGTTGCTAGAGGTTACAGCACACATTACGGCTCACTGATTAGTTGATAGCGGTTACAGCAAATGATTTCTGCTTGTTAATTGGTTGCTAGAGATTACTGTACAATAATACTGCTCACTGATTGGTTGCTAGAGGTTACAGCACATCATCTCCTCACTGCAGGGGGGTATGATATACATATGAATGCCACCTTTATTTACATATCAATGCCGCCGGCCGCAGCTATTTACTTATGAATGCCGGTTATTTACATGTAAACACGGTCTGCAGGTGAGTCATCTGTACACAACAATAGGGCAGAGCTGGGCAGCATTAGTACCAGCACTTCACACTGAGATATCAGAGTACAGCACAGGACTAAAACTTCAAAGTACAAGGGGATTTAAACTGCAATAGTTGGCAAGTATGAGGCAGCTGCTTTGGGCTCCACAACAATCACAGGGCCCAGGGCAGCTGCCTCTTTTGCCCTGCCTTAAAGACGGCCCTGACTAGTTCCACAAAAGTCAATCAAAAAAATCGAAGGAACTGAGTGGAAATTGGTGGTCAAACAGTGACTGCAACCCATCCAGGATCCTGCAGCTATCTGAATATCATAGCTACAATCTAATGAGGGTGTCAAACATTCAAGAATCCAAGGTTTTTCATGAGAAAATTGGTTCCTAGCAGAAAAAAATCGATGTGTTTGGGGGCCAAATACACTCTCCCTTCATCAGGGCTTAGGGATTTTGACTGTTCTTAAATGGACTCAGGTAAGCCAATACCAAATAGATCTGCAAATAGCAATAAAAGTAAAAGCAGGAAGATTTGTCTCTAAATAATGAAACATGCCACATGCCACATTTGCTGTTACATATTTTTGGTAATTGTCTCCTATCCATCTGTACATCCCTACTGAACTGACTTTGCTGTTACATATTTTTGGTAATTGTCTCCTGCTGCCATATCTTTAAACTTCCATATTTACTGCTAGCTCTATAACAAACACACTGCAATAGCAATATTACTGGTGATTGATTCTCAACTCCATGTGGCTTGAGTGATCAAGAGAGGTAATTAGCTTTACGACCCTAGCCTGTGTCTGTAGCTGGTCTGGCACTGGCCATCTCCTCCCCATATTCAGGTGTCTCATAGCAGACCCAATAATGACCAACTGAGAAATGCATCCCTGCTTAGTCTCCCTATAAATTTATGGCAGCTTATGGGGTGGCGCAGACAGGGCAAGGCGCAGACATCATGGCTCTGTCACGAGTGATGCGCAGTTTCACCGACGCAGTTTAACGAAAGCAGGATAACTAAAGCTGCATGAACATCAACAACAAGAACTCTGCTCCACTCTGGAAGACGACAAGCAAACCAGCTTTGACATTTATTTTATATTAGGTTAGTTTCCCACTCTCTATCCACTAACATGCTCCTTATTCTCTCCCTTCTCACATTGGTGTCTTCTATCCTCAAATTATCTTTACTCTACCCCTCTTCTCTTCCCTGCAGCATGCACATATCACCCTCACTCCTACCCTCTCCCTACTATGGCACCCATCATCTCCTGCATTTGCTGCACCCACATGCTGACATAAACACCAGGGCCACTAGACACGTGCGCTCATGCACATCCCACTCCCACCTTGCCTTCCTCGCCCTTCCCCTTCTCCTAGTCTCAGGTGACATTTCTCCTAATCCTGGTCCGCCATTTTCCAAATGCAAGCCACATATCCAATACCCCTCCCCCTCTGGCAACCACCGCAATCCACTCAGTTTAATTTCTATCCCCCTGCTTCCTGAAAGCACCCCACCAATCTCACGCGCCCTTTGGAACGCCCGCTCCATCTGTAACAAGCTAACATCTGTACATGACCTCTTCATCTCTCATGGCTTGAACATACTCGCCATAACAGAAACCTGGCTTCAAAATTTTGACTCAGCTTCTCCTGCTGCCGTCTCCCATGGTGGTCTCCATTGGACTCACTCCCCCAGACCCAACAGACAGAAAGGAGGTGGAGTTGGCTTACTTCTATCCCCACAAAGCACCTTCCAAGTCCTCCCTGTCCCTCCCTCTCTATCCCTCTCTTCTTTCGAGATGCACTGTATTTGTCTGTTTTCTCCCATTTCTCTGAGGATTTCAGCAATTTATAGGCCTCCAGGACCGGTATCGCGCTTTCTTGATGACTTTGCTGCCTGGCTACCCTACTTTCTCTCCTCTGAAATACCCACCATTATTCTTGGTGACTTTAACATTCCTGTCAATGTTAACAGCCCAACTACAGCTAAACGTCTCGACTTAACCTCATCTTTTGACCTAACCCAATGGACACATACTTCCACTCACTCCAATGGTAATACCCTTGACCTTGTATTCTCCCATCTCTGCAACCCTGGCAACCTCACCAACACCCCCTTTCCTCTATCTGATCACAACCTCATTACTTTCACTGTATCCTTGCCTCCAACCACCCATCCCTCCAAGCAGCAAACAATTACTTGTAGAAACCTTTGCCACTTTAACCCTTCTCTTCTCTATTCTGCTACTGACCACCTATATGACATAATCTCTCCCCGGTCCTGTCCTGTCCTGACCTGGCCACCTCTGTCTACAACAGTTCACTCTCATCATCACTAGATGCACTTGCTCCTCTAACCACACGCAGAATCAGGCCCCGACCGTTACAACCCTGGCAAACTGACAACACATGAAATCTCAAGAGACATTGCCGTGCTCTTGAATGACTGTGGCGTAAAACCAAATGCCTGCAAGACTTCACCCCATATAAATCTGCCCTTCTAAAATACAATTCATGCCTCCATGCTGCCAAACAAGCCTACTTTGTCTATCTTATTAATACCTTGTCATCCAATCCCCGTCGGCTCTTCTCAACCTTTAACTCTCTGCTTCGTCCACCACCCCCTCTACCCACTAACTCACTCACTGCCCAAGAGATTGCCAATTACTTCAAAGACAAGATCGATGCAATTCGTGAGGACATCTCCACTGTGCGTACGTCTTCCCCACCCAACATACCTTGCCTACCAGCACATTCAACACCCTCCTCTTTTGAATTGGCTACTACGGAAGAGGTTACAAAAATTTTCTCGGATGCCCACCTAACCAATTGTCCCTTGGATCCTGTTCCCTCACAACTACTACGGTCATCCTCTTCTTCTATCCTCACCCACATCTTCAATCTCTCCCTCTCTAGTGGCATCTTCCCCTCCCCTCTAAAACATGCGCAGATCACTCCCATTCTTAAAAAGCCCTCACTGGACCTTACCGACCTGAACAACTTAAGACCAATCTCATTGCTCCCATTCACCTCTAAACTTCTAGAACGCTTAGTCTACAACCGTCTTAGCTCCTACCTCAATGAAAATAACCTTCTTGACCCCTTACAGTCTGGCTTTCGCTCGCAGCACTCCACGGAAACTGCCTTACTAAAACTCACTAACGATTTACTAACTGCTAAAACCAACAGCCAGTACTCCATACTCCTACTACTTGACCTCTCTGCGGCCTTTGATACTGTTGACCACCCGCTCCTTCTCAATAAACTACATTCCCTTGGCCTCCGAGATTCTGCTCTATCCTGGTTCTCTGCCTATTTATCACAGCGCTCCTTCAGTGTCACCTACAACTTAGTCTCCTCCTCTCCATTGCCCCTTTCTGTGGGGGTCCCCCAAGGCTCGGTTTTTGGACCCCTTTTCTTCTCTAAAAACAAAATAAATGCAGCGCTGAAACTAAATATGAGTTGTATAAAAAATAACCATGAGGCGTGATTAACCCACCAAAAAAATATATGAAGAAAAATATAAGAAATATAAAATAAAAAAACAAGTCTCCCATAGAAGACAAAGACAGATGTCTCACCATGTACTACAAGTGAAAAAAATATATATGTAAGGTAGTGAATTAAGTCCCAGTTATAAACAATGCATAAAACTCAAAACAGTCCATAAACAAGGTGAGTTGATGACCAAAGTGCATATGTTCAGAAAAAATGTGACATAGGTGAGCCCAGTATCCAAAGTGATTCGCACCCAGGTGAGATATGAGGCTCCTTACCAGCTCGAGGTGACCACCATAACAGTGGTCTCACCAGGCATTTGGGAAATTATCAGGTCACCCACAAACCTATACCGATATTCACAGTTGTAAACGTGGTACTCAAAAGACAAAAACAAGAAAAGCTCCCATAGCGTAAAATTGCAATATAGTGTGGTTTATTGAACTAAAAGGATTGCACTTACAAGAATCTCCATCCATTAACAGCGTATAGCCAAACAATTAACAGCGTATAGCCAAACATAAGGATCGCGGCGTCTCCACGAGCTTCCGCCTGCTTACTGTGTATGTCCCATCAATCACAGAGAAAAACGTAATGACGTCAGCGTCACAGGCTCCTCCCTACGCGTTTCGTCACGATAGGACGTCGTCTGGGGATTGGGGATTCTCTATCTACACCTCCTCCCTTGGTCACTTAATAACTGCCCACGGCTTCCAATACCACTTATACGCTGATGATACCCAAATCTATCTATCTGTCTACTCCTCACCTCACTCCTTCAGTCTGCTCTCGCATTACTAACTTACTAACTGACATATCAGCATGGATGTCGCACCACTTCCTTAAACTAAATCTCTCTAAAACTGAGCTATTAATATTCCCCCCCACCCGTGCCCCCCTCCATGACTTTTCCATCAAAATCAACAATGCAACCATCAGTCCCTCCCCTCACGCCAGAGTAGTAGGTGTAATCCTAGACTCTGACTTGTCATTTCAGCCTCAAATCCAATCGTTGTCAAAAGTTTGTAGAATTCACCTCCGTAACATCTCTAAAATTCTCCCCTTTTTAACAAATGAAACCACCAAGCTCCTCATTCACTCCCTTGTTATCGCTCACCTTGACTATTGCAACTCCCTTCTCATTGGCTTACCTCTCCATAGGCTATCCCCTCTTCAGTCTATCATGAATACTGCTGCCAGACTTATCCACCTTACCAACCGCTCAGTGTCTGCCAACCCTCTACTCCAATCCCTACACTGGCTCCCAATCACCCAGGGAATTAAATTCAAAATACTAACCACAACATACAAAGCTATTCACAACTCTGCCCCGAGCTACATCACTAATCTTGTCTCCAAATATCACCCAAATCGACCTCTCCGCTCTTCTCAAGACCTCCTGCTTTCAAGCTCTCTCATCTCCTCCTCCCATGCTCATCTCCAGGATTTCTCCAGAGCCTCTCCTATCCTCTGGAACTCGCTACCTCCATCTATCCGGCTATCCCCTACTCTTGCTACCTTCAGGCGATCCCTGAAAACTCATCTCTTCAGGAAAGCCTATCACATCTCCAACTAATCTCCTACCACTTCCACCAGCTCATTCCCCACAGTTACGACCTTTTGTACCACCTGCCCCACCCTATTAGATTGTAAGCTCTTCTGAGCAGGGCCCTCTTAATCCTCTTATATTTTATTGTATTATAACTGTATTGTCTCCCTTTTATATTATAAAGCACTGCGTAAACTGTTGGCACTATATAAATCCTGAATAATAATAATAATGAAGCATTCACTAGATTCTGAAAGACAGTAGCTGTACAGATAAGGCAGCCTGTGCCCATACCAGGCCATCTACCATAGCTGGCAGATGAGATACCTGCATCCATGGGCCCATGCAAATTAATGAACAAGTTTTTTTCACTCCTTCAGCCCGCGGGGTTGAGCAAGAAAAACCTAAACATGTATCACTAGCTTTAGAGACCCATTGGGTGGAACTTCATTATTTGCACAGCATAGGGTTACCTTTGTTTTCCCTGCCCTGGCCTCTGCTGTAGAGATTGTAGAGCCAAATGAGTGCAACAATGATTTACACACATTTTGTGTCTGTCACCACAACAGAGTTTTTCAAATTACAGTGCAGGAATGTCCATAATATTAGAACTTAGCTTATTATTCCCTCTGACAGTGGTGCACCATTCAGGTTTCCTGGTTGCATACAATTAAAATGTATATTTAACATACCAAAATGTAATTAAGTCAATTATAAATACAAACTTTGTTAGTGATTCTGTGACGTATTTTCTAGTAGCTATTTGACAAACTCTTTTACAATTTAATGGAAATCCCTGTGCCTTAACTAATGGCAATTCTCCACCTATGCATAGAGAGCCATAAAAGAGAAAAAAGGGAGGAGGACTTCAGCACTCTTGAAAACCCCATAATCAGCAATCACAGAGATGCTAATTTTATGGTTCTCCATTTAGTGCTCAGAGGTAAAGAGCCAAACAATACCCCACACTAAGTTATTTATCTACTTTTAAACCATGCTAGGTTTGAAGAAACAAAAGATGGTAGCTTGGGGTGCAGAATATTTAATAGGTTAATAATCTCTTCTCCTCCTAATTTACAGGCAATAAATGGACACTGCTGAATGGACACATCCTCAAAAAATCTGGATTTTGTCTGTGTATGTATAATTTATACAAAGTTGAGCTAAGACTTTCAGTGCCCAAAGACAGCTTTCAAGTACATCCATCAACTATTATGTAAATGTGAAGATGCGAGAAGCACACAATTTATCCAGTGAACATGTATACAGTACATATTGTATTTCAGCTCCAATAAGCAGAAAATTGTGAAAGAAATGTTTTGGCCATAGTAACCAGTTAAATATTTTTGTTCATTTTCAAACATGCAATGGAAAACAAATTACATTAGGGACTGGATTATGGGGATAGGGCTTCTTGCACAAGGGCAAAAAAAGACAGCGTTTGTAGAATTTTTATCTGAACACGTGTGCATTGTTGTCTACATAAAAATACACACAGTTGTGTGAAGCTCCATAATACAACGCTGTGTTCAGAGACGTGAACAAGCACATATGCATAAATTGAGACACCGGTAACTAGAAGAGGATTAAAAAGCAATGTATGGGTCTATGCGCACACATGCCTGTACTCATGTATATAAAGCTGTGCAGCGCTAGAAATACAAACATGAAGAAATAGAAATACTTTTTTTTTTAGATATAAAAATCCACTGTCATTGAGCGAAAAGAGTACATTTTCCAAGAAATGGCATAACCCACAGTGTAAATATGACAAGCTGAGGTGAACTATGAAATCCTCCACCGCACACCAACACACCGGGCCTCTTACCGCAGAAAGCGGACCGCTAGATTATAGGTGGTCAGATAAGCATGATATATCCACTATAGCAAGACTCCACTCTGGTACCAGACAGCTGAATCTCATAGGGTCATAACATGGAGTGAATCCACAGGCTAATATATAGGATAAAGGAGAAGTATCTTCTCATAGTGTAGTATGTTAATTCAAGATTATTTTATTAAGTAAAAAGCATACAGGTTACTCACATTTGGAGAATTAAAATGAGAATTTCAGGAACACAAAAAGTCCTTAGTTAACATTTGTTTCCAACCAACGGTCAGCACATGTAGTGTCGTGACATCAGCTCTCTGGCCTCCACCCTAAGAAGCATTTCGTTCAATAAGGAACGTCGTCAGGGTCAGGACTCTTTACGCTCAATGACAGTGGATTTTTATTTACATAGTTCATGTTTGCATTTCTAGTCCTGCATATCTTTATACATTTTTTTAATATTGTTACCTATATTTTATGCTATTTGCTGAATAGACTTTAGTGCAGTGATTAATTTTATTTATTGTTCTCATGTATACACAAGATCTTTAGGCTACTTTCACACTGGCAGCGCTGGCCATTAGCGCTAAAGCGCTGCTCGTTTTTGCAGAGCTTTTGCACCACTTTTCAGCTGCTAGCTGGGCACTTTTTACCAAAAAAAGTCCAGTTTTTGCGGCGCTTTCAAGGTGCTTTGGAAGCGCTGCCCATTCATTGCAATGGACAGGGCGTTTTGGGAGCGCTAAATACAGCGTTACCAACCCACCCCAAAGATGCTGCTTGCGGGAATTTTCGTAACGTCCTGCAAGCGCACCGTCCCAGTGTGAAAAGACACACTGCAATGAATGGGATCTGGTTTTCAGGCGCTTAGCATAGGCTTTTTCTAGCACCAAAGTGCCTGAAAATGCCCCAGTGTGAAAGTAGCCTTACAGAACAAAACCTGAATTTTTATCCGACCAGTTCCTTCCAACAAGGTCCTAAAGAGTTACTGCTATTGAGGGGATTCAGCAAAATGGCAGCCTCCAGCAAGAAGAAATAAGAGCAATGCTGGAGGCAATTTACAGCACACACTGATTTTGGTAGCATTTTTATTATTGTGGAAAGTATGGTCCATGCTAAAGAACATTATTATTAAGTTGTTATGGGTAAGGGTAAAGTTCGTTGAACAAAAAAAGAAAAACACACAGATTCCTCCATCCATACAAATCATGTGGATGGAGGAATCCCCCCCTGCCCGGACATTGTATTCAGACAGCAGCTCTTGCTGCGGCCAGAATACACTGATCAGCAGCGGCAACCGATTGGCTGCAGCTGCTAATCGATTAAAAGTTTTTAGCATGTCCCTTCAACGGAAGTAGATCAAACGATTGGGGACAGCCACACATGGATCAAAATTTGGCTAATCCTTGCTGAACTGGCCGCATTTTGATTTGTCTATGGCCAGCTTAAAGCTGAGTTCCACCCAAAAATGGAACTTCCGCTTTCAGTGCAGGTGACCCCCTGTCATGCCACATGTGGCATGTCATTTTTTTTTGGGGGGGGGGGGGGGAGCAGATACCCACTTTTTAGAGGCATCCAGCTCCCACTTCCTCCTGGGGCTCAGCAACACCGGAAGAAAGATCACCCCCCCCCTGCAATCTTCTGGGACACGTCACAGGTCCCAGAAGATTGCCTGGCCATTCACAGCGCTTGACTCACGCATGCACAGTGCATGCCCAGCTGTGAAGCCACAGCCGGGTGCCCACAGAAAGAATGCAGGTGCCTCGGTGAGGAGCTACACACTTACACAAGGCTGAGGACTCTTTTATTGCCCCTATGTGATAGTGCTGCTGAGTGCCAGAGTGGCCAATCACTAAGCACCCAAGCTTTCAGGGAGTGAGTCGTATGCTTGCCCAGAAGGACCTGGTACTTTTGTTCACTTCCAGCAGCAAAACATAACAGCTGGAGATTAAAGGGAAGGTATTTGCTACTGGTGGGGCCACGATTAAAGTGAACCTGTAGCTTTACCCTGTATGGCCCACAATATTGACAGGTATGCTATTTGTAGATTTTATTTATTCAATAGAGAAAATCTTAATGAAATTATTAGGACAGTAATAGGAGCCATTTCAGTGACGCTAGTAAATCTGTTATATGCAATGTCACATTTATAATTCAGAGTCAGCAGTCTGGATTCAGTGTGTATATACAGTAGTTCCTCTATACGGCTTGCCTTTGGCACACGTCTTCTTTGCCTGACAAGCGACAGAGTTAATTGTGAGACAATTACTTACAAGCCAACAACTCATTTTGTTTGCAGGGAAGTGACCCAAGGTTGGTGTAGACCATTACTCCATAAGGACAGATGTCAGAGGTGCAGATTTACTATATACAGCTGTACATGTGCCATTTGTTTGGTGGGTAACCAGGGAGAATCTGAGTGAATGGGAGTAATGTGTTCAAAGGAGAAGAGACAGACATATAAAGAGAGGGGTTTTTGAAAGTGTGAGCAGCATCATCCTGTTTTTAAGTCATAAATTTCAAACAAAAGCCTCTTCCTGAATTAACTTATTTTAGTATATTCATTCATCTGGAACACTTCAGAACAAGAATTTGCACTACTTTAAAAACCACATCTAACAAAGAGTATAATTCATATGAGCTTAATGGTGTTTTGTTCTACTTTGACATCATGAATAAATGACAATGTTTTCAGAAGAAGTTTGCATTGTAGAAAACTCCTCTATTTTGGGTAGTAAGAATTATTCTAATACAGAATTCTATATACAGTAACCATGACATGTTTGTCAAAAGTGTTATTTCTGGCCATATAAATTATCCAGATTAGAATTCTCAATTAAAAAAAATGGTGAAGGTACTAAAAAATTAGTGCATGTCACGAATCCATGCTAACAAAAAAATCTTGAAATCCAAGGAGAGATATATGATTAATGTGAAAACTTTTCTGCATATTCCAGACAGAAATAATGAATGGATGTTCTCATTTGCCCACCTGGCTTAAAATGATTGCAAACCCTAACAATGAACTTCACTTATTTGCTCCTGCTTGGCCTTATAAATATACCACTAAAAGTGTTTTGTCATATCTGTTCAATATGTGCAAATATAAAACCTGAACCTATCAGAAATCCACTGAGCTTAGGTACACTATGCCTGTGCTGCACTAAAATCTCAAAGCGGTATTAAACCCAAAAGCAAACATTTATTATACTGCAGCTTACCAATTCTTGGATGTGATGGCTGCATTAGTTTCCTTTTATAGGCTTTATTTCTTCTATTTTCATCTGGCGATCCAGCCAGTAAGTTTTTTTCAAAAGAACAAGCTCTCTTCCTTATGTATCAGTTTACAGGGATGAGACAAACCATTTAGCACTGGCAGAGGTGCTTACAGGGATCAGCTTTTATTTTAGCAAGTGAAAACAGAGAGGAAAAAGCCCCAAAAAATAAACTAAAGTGATACCACTGTTGCTATTGGCAGTTGCCATTTTTGCACTAGTTGAAACTCTTTACTTGTGGTTCTGTTTGTAAGGCTGATGAGCGTTTTTTTACAGTTACACCTGCTGCAACGCATTCTAATATTACCAATCTCTTTGCAGAAGCTTTTTTGTGATGTTCAATTATCTTTGTATACTTGACAAAACAGCCACCGCATCTAGGGATTGGTAAGCTGCAATATATATATTTGGGGGGGGGGGTTTAAAGCAGTGTTCTGAGCCCTACCCAGTTCTTCCCACGTGGATTAAAAAACACCTGTACTTATGAGAAAAGGTGTTCTGTAGTACAAATCGGAGGGTGAGCAGCCTAACATGACAACGCCACTCCTCCATAGATACAGTACAGTGAGTAAGCATTTTCACCCCCCTGGATAGGAAGTGTTTAACTGGCAGGATCATCAAGTGAAATAAAAGGGGGAAA
The DNA here is from genome assembly GCF_042186555.1 of Aquarana catesbeiana. Classification (NCBI taxonomy): domain Eukaryota; kingdom Metazoa; phylum Chordata; class Amphibia; order Anura; family Ranidae; genus Aquarana; species Aquarana catesbeiana. The sequence continues at coordinate 405,605,526 of NC_133325.1, forward strand.
AAAGCACCCGCCACATGTAAGAACTGATAAGCTGCAGTATATTATTTGTTGTTTTTGAGTTTAAAGCGGTAGTAAAGGATTTCTTTTTTATTTTATACTAAAATATTGAACATGTTATACTTGCCGGCTTTGTGAAATGATATTGCACAGAGGAGCCCAATGCTCCTCTTCTGGGGTCCTCCAGCTCTTGGCTCCTCCTTTTCGGTGCGTTCCCCTATAACAAGCCATTTCTTAGACACGTTTCATAGACACACACAGCGTGGCTCAGCCCTGCCCCCCTTTCCTCCTCCTTTTTTTTTTGGGAGGGTGCATGTGATCAACACAGGGCCAATCAGCACTCTCCAGACAGAGGGTCAGGGGTCATGCAGCCTCATAGGACACCCAGAGGAGAATGAAAATTCTTCCTACAAGCTTTAACCAGATACTGATAGAAGTCACAAGACTGCTATATACTGCTGATGAGAAAGGGTATTTAGCAGTTTATATTTACTAAAATAATTGCATTTCCATATTCTGTGTACTGTGGCAGACTAGATATAGTGAATACAGGGTCCTGGGTTAGTAACACTTTAAATTGCTCATAGCCTTAAGTGGCTGTTTTGGAATGATTTGGGAATGGACACACTTAAATCAATTGTATTGCACTATGCACAGGATGTTCAGACAACCCTTATTTTTGGTAAATAATAGTGATCAAATTGAAAGTCAGAAAGAGCGGGTCCAATCTAACAGCAGTTAGCTGGTAATAAACATAACTATCATTACTTGATCAGTTTGTTCCACCTGCAAGGCTCTACACTTCTGAACGATTAGGGGCCTGATTTACTAAAGTGTAAAGTAAGGTGAAGTGAACCTTTGTTTACTTCAAAGCAAAGACTTTAAAGGATAAGTTCACCTTTCTAAAAAAAAAAAAAAATAATAAATGCACATTTTTTTGCAGGCGTGAACCGCAGTTTCACAGAATGAACAGTTTGCCTTGTCTTGCGGTGGGACTGCACTGGAATAGCCACCCAATGTTGTCCCACCGTTCCTAGTGTGAAGCTACCCTAAGTTTGCATTCAGCTCTATTTTGGTGAAGTAAAGCAAATTATTGCTCGCACTAAAAAAGGGAGGAAGGGAAAAGGTTTTTACCTTTTTAGTAGAGACAAAAGACTTCATTCTCTAAAAGTCTTTTAGATTTTATTGGCTGTATTTTTTTAAACTGTAGGACTGACTAGTTACGCAGTGTATTTGCTTTTCTCAGACCGGTTACAATGCATCTGTTAAATATTAGGATTGAATTACTTCCTCATTAAATAGATTTCTGCTCGGCTGAACTCAAACACAATACTACACGGCCTTAATACACTGGAATGGAAGATAACCATCCCTCTCCTGTGTGCAGCCTGCTACCCTGTAAATCAAATAATTTCTAAACACATCCCTGAAGCCATATCCCAATAAAAGTGTCCTATTACCCTTCTCTGGGAAGGTAGCAGAGGCATTCATGAATACCAATCCTCGCTGCCTGAAATACCCATGAAATGTCTTCCTTTCTTCCTTTCTGCATTGATAGACACACTTTCTAGGAGTCATCAATACATTGAGGATATGGGGGACTGAATAACCCTTTTGAAGCTTCTACTAGAGGTGAAAAAAAAAACATCTGAACCTTTTCTAATGATTGTGAACAGATAGTTAACCAGATTGTGTGATTGTACTGTGAACCAATGCTTATTGAGTCTGACTTGGAGTAAGGACAGTCAGTATTTTTACATCATATTACATTTATCTTTAAAAAGTACACAATTAGAAAAATATGAAGCAATATTAAATACTTTTATATTACATCGATTAATATAACAAATGGAATTTAAATTACGCTTCTCCCATTCTTCGTGGGTATGTATACATCCATATTTAAGTTGTATCTGTTAACCACTTGCCGCCTGCCATATAGCAAAATGACGGCGGCAAAGTGGTTTCAATATCCTGACTGGACGTCATATGATGTCCAGCAAGATATCAAGACTCTGCATGCCCCCGGGGGCGTACATCGCAGCGATCATTGTTGCGGTGTGTCAGTCTGACACACCGCAACACCGATCTAGGTAAAGAGTCTCTGATGGAGACTCTTTACCACGTGATCAGCCATGTCCAATCACGGCTGATCACAGTGTAAACAGGAAGAGCCATTGATCGGCTTTTCCTCACTCGCGTCTGCCAGACACCAGTAGAGGAGAGCCGATCGGTTGCTCCTCTGACAGGGGGGGGGGTCTGTGCTGATTGATTATCAGCTCAGCCCCCCCCCCGAGGATGCCCACACTGGACCACTAGGGATGCCACTAGGACCACCATGGATGTCACCACCAGGTATGCCACCCTAGACCACCAGGGATGCCATTCAGTGCCCACAATGTATGCCAATCTGTGCCCACAATGGGCATCACTGATTGGCAGGCATTATTGCTTGGCACTGATTGGCATCCATCTGTACAATCAGTGTACATCAGTGCCCATCCATGCCCATCAGTGCTGCCTATCAGTGCCCATCAGTGCCACCTATGTGTACCCATCAGTGCTGCATATCAGTGCCACCCATCAGTGCCGCATATTAGTGCCCATCATCAGTGCCACCTCATTGGTGCCCATCAGTGCCCCCTTATCAGTGCCCATCAGTGCAGCCTCATCAGTGAAGGAGAAAACTTACTTATTTACAAAGTTTTGTAACAGAAACAAAAGAAAAACATTTATTTTTTCAAAATTTTCGGTCTTTTTTTTATTTGTTTAGCAGAAAATAAAAATCCCAGAGGTGATCAAATACCACCAAAAGAAAGCTCAATTTGTGGGAACAAAATTATAAAAACTTAGTTTGGGTACGGTGTTGTATGACCGCTCAATTGTCATTCAAAGTGCGACAGTGCTGAAAGCTGAAAATTGGTCTGGGCAGGAAGGTGTATAAGTATTGAAGTGGTTAAAATCCCAACTCCATTTGACGTGAATGAAAGAAGTTGGTATAACAAGACTTGTAAAGGTCTTGAATCCTACATGGAGAGCATCTGCATGACTTAAAGTGACACTAAACAGTATTCTTATTCTCCAAAGGTAATCCATACACATCTTCTACTTATTGGACCCGTAATCTATTTTTCATGAAACTGTTTCCTACTGTGATTTTCTGCTTTCTTGTAATGACCACCATGAGCTCATGAACTGCTTCTTTTCTTCCTCACTCCTCACTTTGTTTGACATGAGCAGTGCACTTTAGTTGCAGTCACATGCACTGCAATATACACATTATAAATCCCAAAGTCCATAGTATCTAGTCCATCTTGGGAATGAGTAAGGCCCCTTTCACACTGGGGCCGCGGCGCCGGTAAAGCGCCGCTATTATTAGCGGCGCTTTATCTGTCGGTATTCGGCCACTAGCGGGGGCGGTTTTACCCCCGCTAGCGGCCGAGAAAGGGTCAAAAACCACCGCAAAGCGCCTCTGCAGAGGCGCTTTGCCGGCGGTATAGCTGCGCTGTCCCATTGATTTCGATGGGCAGGAGTGGGGAAGGAGCGGTGTATACAGGACTTTTTTCCCCGTCCTGCCAGCGCACCGCTCCAGTGTGCAAGCCCTCAGGGCTTGCACACTGGAGACAAAGCAGCGGCACTTTCGGGTCGGTTTGCAGACACTATTATTAGCGCAATAGCGCCTGTAAACTGCCCCAGTGTGAAAGGGCCCTAAGAGAGGGTGGCTACAGTCCTACATACAGAGGGATCATGGAGAACAAATGTAGTCACCCTATAACAGGAACTCAGATCAAAACAGAAAAAAGAAATTTGGAGGAGGCTGAGAATAATAGAAAGTACTTTTTGAGCAAAGAATACATATTTGAAATTATTATTTTTTAACCAGAGTTTAATGTCACTTTAAAGGTTTCTGATTTTTTTCTTTTAGTGTACACTTGCCTGAACAATACTGCCTGCAATGTGCAAAACTTTGCAGAAATGTCTTTCAAATTGCAAGATAATGAATTAAAAGTACAATGGTTTGTAAATTTAGAGGGTACCGTTCCCTTTATATTTGTCTAGAAACCAAATTGATCTTTTTGAATGTAAAAATGTTCACAAACATTACATTTTTAAATGGTAGTGCGATGGCCTGGAATTACTTTGTATCAGAAAATTTGCCACCTGTTGGTTATCTAATGTTAAAGCACAATGTAGTTATGCAGCAAGCTAATGGTGCCAAAAACCCAAGGAAATGAAAAGCACAATGGCCTAGTCAAAGTCTTGGCTTGAAGGTACTTAAAGTGCTACTAAACCCAGGACCCTGCATTTACTATATCTGGTCTCCCACAGTACAAAGAACATGAAAATGCAATAGTTTTAATAAGTATAAACTGATAAATACTTTTTCTCGTCATCAGTATATTGCAGTCTAGTGCCTGATATCAGGGTCCTGTTAAAGCTTGTAGGAAGAGTTTTCATTCTCCTCTGGACTGTCCTATAAGGCTACAGGACTCCTGACCCTCTGTCTGTACAGTGCAGATTGGCCCTGTGTTGATCACATGCACTCTCCCAAGAAAAAAAAAAAACTCTCTTGCAATACACACCAAACTAAACATGTGCAGCTTGTCCCCCTCTGTAATATCCAGAGATGAGTTGGAGACACTAGAACAAGGTGAGGATCAGAGAAGACAGGATCAAACAGCCTTTTTACATGATGCAGAGGATTAACCCCTTAGGTTCCACAGCGAGTATAGCAAGCATGCTTTACTGCACAATTACACTGATTTTACTTTTGTGGGTTTAGTAACACTTTTTAAAAGAAGCTGCCATCTTGCCCTTTCAGGGCAAAGTGACGGTGTCTTTGCAATGCCCTCCCCCAACCCTGTTATACTCCCCTTACTAGCACTACCCTTATGCTTCATCTTTCTCCGTAGAGTATTGTAGCAGGCTGTGGAGGAGAAAGAAGAGGCAAGGAAGCAGTGGTAAGGTGTGTCTTTATAGGGGCCAGGGAATAGAAGGGGGCAATATCTTTCATTACCTTTAAACCATATACCATTCTGCTATTTACTTGTCTGGGTTTTTGGCATCAGTATCATGCTGCATTGCTTTATGGTCTCTTTAGAGCTCTACTCCAGCCAAAAGGGACAAATCTTTTGTTTTCAATACACTAGGAAAAGACTATAACCTCTGCCAGGTTTATAATGCATTTCCAACAGAGGGACACAAAGTGATGGAAATCTTTCTAGAGGTCTATACTTCCTGCTGAATTCTCAACCAGCACTCTCCCTTCTGGACTTTAGGGGAAATATTACTTTTGGGTGGACTAACCCCTTTGATGCAAACCTGTGCTTTGCTTTGCTCATACGTTGCTCTGTTAATTACAAGGAGCTAAATGAAATACCCGGTACTTTTGGGTAAGGAGGAGCATGTGACTTACTCCATGTGACAGTGCTGTCATGCAAATTCCATAGCCATGTATGTACTTTTGAAACTAGTAGCTTACACAGGGCTTTCCATTCCTTCCAGTGGCTCCCAGCTCACTTTGAAAGCCAATTCCAGTCAAAGCTTTTTCTTAGTTTTGGACAGTGGGGAATGGATAGAACCTATGGAATCTCTTACCTTGCAGTCTGTTTTTTTTTACTGGGGATAGGAATAGGAAATTATGTCAGATGAAAACTTCAATATGGCAATACAAATTTGACAGAAGTATTTTGTCTTCCTAAGGCCAGTTTCACACCGCTGCCCTGCAATTTGGCCACAACACAGTTGTGTGTGTATAAAGGGCGCTATCTGGGCAAAGGAAAAAACTTTGATATTATAGTGAATTGATAAAAACATACATAAGAAATCAATTAAATAAATACAAAGTCCATACATTTCTATGATAAACGACTCTTCAATATATGCTCCAACACTGTGCTCCTGAAATAATTTGTGCTCCAATACTCCAGAACAATAATGCTTCAACCGAAGTGACTATAGAATGTGCTCACCAGTTTTCCCCGCCAGTAAGTGACCATAAAGCATGAAATGTGAGAAACTGCTCGGTTCATGGGTCAATCTCCATCAAAATCCACATCTATCTCTCTCCTCCATACATGGATAAAAACGGTCACGATCGGATAAGCAGGGATATGTAAAAGACTCTCTCCAGCACTATATATCCTCCACAATATTCATTATTATTATTATAATAATACAGGTTTTATATAGCGCCAACAGTTTGCGCAGCGCTTAACAAAATAAAGGCAGACATTACAGTACATTACAATTTGGTACAAGAGGAATCAGAGGGCCCTGCTCGTTAGAGCTTACAATCTAAAAAGGAAGGGTCAAGTGATACAAAAGGTAATAGCTGTGGGGGATGAGCTAATGGAGGAAGTAAAACAGTGTTAGAAGCAGGATAGGGTTCTTTAAAGAGAAGGGTTTTCAGGGATCGTCTAAAGATGGATAGATTAGGGGACAGTTGGACAGAGTGGGGTAGGGAGCTCCAAAGGATGGGAGAAGCTCTGGAGAAATCCTGGAGGAGAGCATGGGAGGAGGTGACAAGGGAGCTAGAGAGCAGGAGGTCTTGGGAGGACCGAAGAGAGTGGCTTGGTTGGTATATTGGGACTAGGTTAGTGATGTAGCTGGGGGCAGAGTTATGGATGGCTTTGTAAATTATTGTTAGTACTTTGAATTTTATTCATTGGGTAAGTGGAAGCCAGTGGAGGGATTGGCAGAGAGGGGTGGAGGACACTGAATGGTTGGTAAGGTGGATGAGTCTTGCAGCGGCATTCATTGTGGACTGAAAGGGGGATAGTCTATGTAAAGGTAATCCAATGAGGAGGGAGTTGCAGTAGTCGAGGCGAGAGATAACCAGGGATTTAATTAGAAGCTTGGTGGTGTGATTAGTTAGAAAGGGGCGTAGTCTGGAAATGTTGCAGAGGCTAAGGCAGCATGATTTGGACAGGGATTGTATGTGGGCCTGAAAGGACAGTTCAGAGTCTAAGGTTACCCCTAGCACCCTGGCATGTGGGGACGGACTGATAGATGTGCCATTGATCTTGACAGAGAAGTCAGGGGAAGGGGCACGTGGGGGAGGAAATATTAAGAGCTCAGTTTTAGGTAGATTCAGTTTGAGGAAGTGGTTTGACATCCAGGCTGATATGTCTGTTAGTAAATCAGTGATGCGTGAGGAGATTGATGGGGTGAGCTGAGGGGCAGAGAGATAGATTTGGGTGTCATCAGCATCTGTCTCCTTCTCCCATCACAGGATTCTGTGGAATTGACTCTGCCACACAGAGCCACAGAAGGCAGGTATAGTGTAATATTGTTTTATTTAAAAGAAAGCTGTACTTATATATGTCCAATATGATACAAACGGCACAAAGGCAGCTTGAGGGTCTGTAGAATCGGTCCTGCACCGCTGTGTGACACAGCAGTGCGGGACCGATTCTAGAGACCCTCGAGCTGTCTTTGTGCCATTTGTATCATATTGGACATATGTAAGTACAGCTTTCCTTTAAATAAAACAATATTACACTATACAAAACATAAGGAGCTGCACTCACAAAATTTTGATACGTGAACAAATGATGTGGAAGTGAATAAATCAATCTGGTAAATGAGTCCAAAAAGATAAACTGAATAAATAACGAAAAAAGAAAAATTGACATATACACATGTAGAAAAAATATATATATATTATAGTTAATATGCCCAAAAAATATATCAACAGTCCTAAAGTCCTCCAAAGGTAAATAAATAAGTGATTGTAGCAGCACAGTATAGTGAAATCTTCCATGACTTTTGAGAGACAACGTGAATCCAACACCTAGATTGCAAGCTTACTAGCTGCACAAGCTGTTTGAGCTTGTGGCTAATACCCAGCCAGGGCCTTTAATCCTCCCAGCACCTCCAGTAGCCGATGAACCAGGCATTCCTGGAGACTGTGGATGTATTCAACGATCAGCAGCCAGCCACTGGAATAAACTCGGTGTGAGTTTTCATAACAGTCCGAAAATAAAATAAAGAGAAATCGCCATCGGTAAAACTGGGTGGTATTTTACTTAAATAAAAGTTATGCTTGCATGCATGGAGTAGAAATGTTTAAAAGCAATAAGAAAGCTGGCCGGCAAGCAATAGTACAAAAACGCCCGTGCAAGCGGGGTGCGATGACGTCAGCACGTCGCTCCTCCTCTCAATGCGTTTCGTCACTAATCTGACTTCGTCCTGGGGCACAATATTACACTATACCTGCCTTCTGTGACTCTGTGTGACGGAGCCAATTCCACAGAATCTTGTGATGGGAGAAGGAGACAGATAAATATTGTGGAGGATATATGATGCTGGAGAGAGTCTTTTATATATCCCTGCTTATCCGATCGTGACCGTATTTATCCATGTATGAAGGAGAGAGATAGATGTGGATTTTGATGGAGACTGACCCATGAACCGAGCAGTTTCTCACATTTAATGCTTTATGGTCACTTGCTGGCCAGGAAATCTGGTGAGTGCATTCTATAGTCACTTCAGGTGAAGCATTATTGTTCTGCAGTATTGGAGCACAAATTATTTCAGGAGCACGGTGTTGGAACATATATTGAAGAGTCGTTTATCATAGAGATTTATGGACTTTTATGTATATTGATGACTTGTGCACATTTTGATCACACACATTGTATTTATTTAATTGATTCCTTATGTATGTTTTTATTAATTCACTTTAATATCAAAGTTTTTTCCTTTGTCCAGATAGCGACTTTTATACACACTTTGATGATATATTAGTATAGACCAATTTTAGGTGCAGCACTGGGACATTTAATTATATTAGCTGGCGCCGCATTACTTATTTTTATTCACACAACACAGTTGTATCCCTGGTTTTCTGACTTTTTTACCTGTGGTTTTAACTGTAGTCCCACAAACTTTCTATGCTTTTTTTTTTTTTTGCACTTTTTCTGAAAGCGCACCAACGATGCAGCATATAGGACATTTGGTGCATTTTCAGAAAACACACAAAAAACACATAACCTAATAGAAAGTCTATGGGACTGCAGCCAAACTGCAGCTCAGCAGTGTGAAAACGGCCTAATGCCCTGCACACACGATCGGACATTGATCGGACATTCCGACAACAAAATCCATCTGATTTTTTCCGACGGATTTTGGGCCAAACTTGTCTTGCATACACACGGTCGCACAAGGTTGTCGGAAAATCCGATCGTTCTGAACGCGATGACGTAAAACACGTACGTCGGGACTATAAACAGGGCAGTAGCTAATAGCTTTCGTCTCTTAATTTAATCTGAGCATGTGTGGCACTTTGTGTGTCGGATTTGTGTACACATGATCGGAATTTAAACGATCGGATTTTGTTGTTGGAAAATCCTGCTCTCAAACTTTGTGTGTCAGAAATTCCAACGGAAAAAGTCAGATGAAGCCCATATACGATCGGAATTTCCGACAACACAATCCGATCGCACTTTTTCCATCAGAAAATTCGACCGTGTGTACAGGACATAAGTCTATCCAAAACTAAAACGAAAAAAAGTTTTGGCTGAAGTTGTACTTTAACCTTAAAGGTTTCAAAACCAAAGAGAGGAATATAAAAGGTAAAACATACACTATGAACTGTATATGTTGCAGATTTTAAAAAGTACTGACATTTGTAAAATTGCCATATACAGTAGCTCACTTTGATTTTCTTTCTTTTTTCCCCATCTAAAGTACAACAGTATTAGATCTTGCACTAAACATGTAGGATGAGTCTGACAACTGCTTGGATTTATCCTTGCCAGTTTTGAAACAATTTTGGATATAAAAATCTAGCAGCCTTCAATACCAATGTGTAGACAATCTATTTTCATTACTCATCCAACATTGCGTGAAAGAGAAAAGGAAGTTTGTGTAACATTGTATACAAGTCAAATGTCTACAAGCAGTACAGAGAGTGAAACAACACAAAGATGAGATCTTACTGGATAGAACTGTGTCTTGTCTGCTATTGGGATCATTGTGCATATATAATCAAATTATTAGTGCACGAACAGTTCCCCTTTACGACCTCTTTAAAATATTTATTTTTCATTGTAAGGTGTATTGAAATTCTAATTATCTTATGTGTACTGCTTTTAAAAAATATATATATATAATTTTATAATGATAAAATGTACCCATTTAGGGCCACTGTAAGGAGGCCTCTGTTAGAAAACAGAACTGTGCTGATTTTATTTGAATGTCTCCATCTATTTGTGTTATTTATTTTACCAGTTGAACTTAAATTTTTGTTTAGAAATAAATGAAAGTGAATATTATTTGAAGGGGACAGCTACCTCCATCTTTACTACATAAACCACAGAGCGCAAAGTGCAGTAAACTCCCAGTAACCAATCCCACTGACTATGCTAAACTGGTGAAAGCTTACAGTGCCTTGAAAAAGTATTCATACCCCTTGACATTTTCACATATATGTGTTTTGGCGGCCCACATTTGCGCAGGCACAGCAGCCCATTCATTTGAATGGGCTGCCATGCCTACATTTCCTGCAGGAAAAATAGGTGCATGCAGCATTTTAAAAATGCAGTGGTCTTGAAATCCATTCTGATTTTGCACCATGCGACTTACCTGCAGTTCCTGCACACACAAACGCACTGTGTTTTTAAAAGTGTGGCCTAAACATCTAAAAACGCAGCAAGTTTGTTGGTACAGGAACTGCAGGTAAGTCACATGGTGCAAAAGCAGAATGGACAGACAGTGCTGTATTTCACTGCTTGATGGGCAAAGGTGTGCGCAGCCTACTACATGATGCTTGCACATTTTTTTCTGCAGGAAATGCAGGCATGGCAGCCCATTCAAATGAATGGGCTACTGTGCCTGCGCAAATGTGGGCCACCAAAACACATGCATGTAAACCAGCCAGGCCCAAAATAAGCCCTTCAAGCAGTTAAACACAATAATGCTATGTGCTGTAATGCTGTGTGCTCTGTAATAAAAAATACAGCCACAGACTCATTCAGCCTGGACTGCAGGTCAGCGTTTTTAAACTTTCTTCACATGGGGAGCCAGGAGAGGAGGAGGAAGACCTATCTTGTCCTCCTGGCCAGCTCAGATCTGATCAATTCTCCACAGTAGTTTCCCTTGACCATCCAGCACTCTGAAAGCACTCCACTCCGTGGTCTGACTCCTCCTACTGAGGCCTTTGCTCCTCCGATCTTTGTGCACTTGTACAGGCAGCAGTGACTGTGCATGCATAGCAAGGGGTGGGGCCAGAACGTCAGTGGAGCTCAAAGCCCCACCCACCCGCTGCCTGTTCCTTGATCGAGAAAATGCAGCACTGGCACTGCTGCACTGTGCGCGCTGATGCTGCGGCTGCTTGTGACAGACTGTGTGGGGATTTTCAGCGCCGATTTTTGGGCAGCGTGTGGGCTTAAAAGGTGGTTCTACAAAGTATTGACTCAGGGGGGTTAAATACAAATGCATGCCACACTTTTCACATATTTATTTATAAGAAAAAATTTTGAAAACCATTTATCATTTTCCTTCCACTTCACAATTATGTGCCGCTTGGTGTTGGTCTATCACATAAAATACAATTACGTTTTTGATTGTAACATGACAGAATGTGGAAAATGTCCAGGGGTATGAATACTTTTTCAAGGCACTGTATATCTGATTGACTCCCACTATGTTATATCAGTATGACAATAAAGCCAATTACAGTGATAACTGTATCACCATACTGTAATATATACATATAAATTATAATATTAAATATACAGCACTGTGCAAACGTTTTAGGCAGGTGTGAAAAAATGCTGTAAAATATTAATGCTTTCAAAAATATATATTTAAACTGTTTATTTTTATCAATTTACAAATTACAAAGTGAGCGATCAAATCAATTTTTGGTGTGACTACCCTTTGGCTTCCAACCAGCAACAGTTCTTAAGCTTTGTACACATGATCGGATTTTCTGACGGGAATTGTGTGATGACAGGCTGTTGGCGGAAAATCCGACCGTTTGTACGCTCCATCGGACAATTGTTGTCGGATTTTTTGCGGACAAATGTTGGATGGCAGGCTTTAAAATTTTACACAGACGAATGTCTGTTGTCGGATTTTCCAAGCGTATGTACACAAGTCCGTTGGACAAAAGTCCAAAGTGCAAACACGCATGCTCGGAAGCAAAGACGAGCCAGAAGCGGTCGGTCTTGTAAACTAGCGTTCGTAATGAAGAATTAACATTCGTGACGTGGCAAATTATGAAATCTCCAAATGCAGCGCACATTCTCTTATTCTTTAATGGGATAATAATGAAGCTGCTTTGCTGGTGATACTGATGGAGTTATTGCAAACAAATTTTCAAAGGCTTTTTTTTTCTAGCGATATCAAGAATAATATTATTATGCTTGTTATTTTGTTTTTGGTGCAAGTTACCACAACACCATTATCCCGTAGTTTTTAAGATCAAAGATACAACTATGTTGGTGTCCCTTGTTAATTTTACATTGTATTTTTTTAAAATTTAACTGCCTACTTCCAAACTGTCATTTGAAGTAAAACACATAGCCAAGTATTATTCTCCACAGTGTTTTTTATTGTACAAAAAAAGAAAACAAATAAAATTAGACATGCTATCTGCCAATAGAACTTAACCAAAAAGTGCATTCTATGCATCCAAAAATATACCAAATCAAATCATTATTCAACCAAAAAAATAAAATAAAAGCCTCATGCATGTGTCCTGCCTCTTAATATAGGGGGTCAACAATGCCAAGAGTTGGTGAAAGCAGGAGTCCGTCATCCGGAGATAATACCAAAAATCATCTGGATTATTCTCCTGGAGCTCTCGCAGTAAAGGCATACGACATAATTGGTCACAATTAATAAAGCAACCAATTTTTGGTCCAAGAAATCCTCCTCCAGTTCCTGGACTTGACTTGGGTCAAAGCAATAACTCCAAGACCAATAATAAATAACACGTTATTTCCTCCAATTCAGTAACATGGCTGGTTGACGAACGGCCGTTCAGAAACTAACTGAAAAGTGCAAAATGAAAAGCACAAAATGAAAAGCGTGAATCAACACTCACCAAACTTCTACTAACATGAATTTAGCAGAAGGAGCCCAAAGAGTGGCGCTAAAAAGCTGAAAAACCACATAGTATGTCACTACGTTCGTGTTTGTTGGCTGACAATTGTGTGCCGTTTTGTATGCAAGACAAGTTTGGGGCCAACGCCCTTCGGACAAAAGTCTGAGGTTTTGTCTGAGGAAAATCCGATTGTGTGTAAGAGACTTTACACTTGCACACTTTGTACAGGTGCACAAAGTCAGGGATTTTATAGGATTAGAGTCAAGTGTATGATTAACCAATCATACCAAGCAGGCGCTTTTGATCATCAATTTCATAAGATGGTTGAAACAGTCATGAACTGAAACAGAAACAGCTGTGTAGGAGGCTTAAAACTGGGCGAGGAACAGCCAAACTCTGCTACAAAGGTGAGGTTCTGGAAGACAGTTTCATGTCTTCCCCTCCCTTTAGATTGTAATCTCCACAAGCAGGGCCCTCCTATTCCTTCTGTATTGAACTGTATTACAATTGTACTGTCCCCCTTTATATTGTAAAGTGCTGTGTAAACTGTTGGCTCAATATAAATCCTGTATAATAATGTCACAGGTCATACACCATGGCAAGACTGAACACAGCAAAAAGACACAAGGTAGTTATACTGCATTCGGAAGGTTTCTCCCAGTTGAAGATTTCAAAGCAGATTGGGATTTGGGATATGCTGTTCAAGCTCTTTTGAAAAAGCACAAAGAATCAAGCAACATTGGAGACCGTAGACGCAGTGGACGGCCAGGAAAACAATGCAGCAGATGAAAGAAGAGCCATCAGTCAGCACAGACCTGGTGGAAACCAGTGGGACCCAGGTACACCCATCTACTCTCTGGAGAAGTCTGTCCAGAAGTGGTCTTCATGGAAGAATCGTGGCCAAAAATCCATACATCCGACGTGAAAACAAGGCTAAGTGACTCAACTAAGCACATCAACATAAGAACTGGGGTGCAGAAGAATGGCAGCAGGTGTACTGGACTGAGTCAAAATTTTAAATATTTGGCTGTAGCAGGAGGCAGTTTGTTCACCAAAGGGCTGGAGAACGGTACAATAATAATTGTCTGCAGGCAGCAGTGAAGCATGGTGGAGGTTCCTTGCAAGTTTTAGGCAGCATTTCGGCTAATGGAGTTGGACATTTGGTCAGGATCAATGGTGTCCTCAATGCTGAGAAATACAGGCTTATACTTATCCATCATGCTATACCATCAGGGAGGCGTGTGATTGGCCCCAAATTTACACTGCAGCAGGACAACAATCCCAAACATAAAGCCAAAGTCAATAAAGCGGAACCTAGTTTTTACAGGTACCCGCTCCCACTTCCAATCAGATTGCCACAGTGATCTGAGTGGAATCCCCCCCCCCCCCCCCCCCCTTCACCTGCATCCTTCTGGGACACATGACAGGTCCCAGAAGACTGCGGGACCATTCAGAAAGTGCGGCTTGCCCATGCGCAGTGGGAAACCGACTATGAATTGGCACGGTTTTACTGCCGGTTTTCCTTACTTAAGATACCAGCACCTGGAACCAAAGCCGATTTGAAGAACAAGGAGTCCTGGAACTGATGGTTTGGCCCTCACAGAGCCCTGATCTCAATATCATCAGGACTGTCTGGGATTACATGAAGAGATAGAAGGATTTGAGGCAGCCTACATCCACAGATGTGTGCTTAGTTCTCCAAAATATTTGGAACAACCTGCCGAGTTCCTTCAAAAGCTGTGTGCGACTGTACCTAGAGGAATTGATGCTGTTTTCAAGGCAAAGGGTGGTCACACCTAATATTGATTTGATTGGGATTTCTCTTCTATATTTTATATATATATATATATATATATATATATATATACACACACACTGTACATATATTTGCATCCATGGATGTCAACTGTAGTCAGGTATATCATGTTATTGTGTTTCTGAAAGTAATATATTGTTATTACAGTGTGTAGGGGGCCTGGGTTTTTCCTGATTTATGTAGAAGGAGGCTGAAATTGCTGTCTACATTTTAGAAATACTACTTGACTGGCTGTCTCGGGTTTAATACTTTTAGACATTGACCTTCAACGATCATGCAGATAAGAGAATTAGGGTGAAGTCAGAACTCATGAGCTGAATTCTTGCTGCAGGTCAAAGAGGTTGATTTGCTAATGGCTTTGCAGTTAATTTACCCCAGAGTTTAGTGAAAGAGGTGAGGCTCTGCTGAATTCCATCATCCAATCATATCATGTGCAAGCAAAAATGCTGTTACTAATTATTTTCCTTGCATGTGATTGGGTATTCTTTGCAAAATGAAATTTCACTGCATTTATAAAGCTCTGAGGCATAAACCCTTGCAAAATGAATCAACCCCAATGCCTTGAAAAAAGTACTGAAGCTTCAGGATCAGCATGACAACCAGTGAATGAACATACTGAATGGCAGATCAGCAGTGGCATCTTATATATGGTCTCATCACATTTTTCTTTTTATGGGCATATTGTTTATGTAATCTCAGCAATTCTGTCCTCATCACACAGTTTAGTAGTAATCCACATTATTCCCAATACCCCTATTGACCTCATTGCTTAGAAAATGAAAGTTAAATATACATATATTTTAGCTCTGGCAGAATGAAAGGCTACTGGGTAAGAAAGTATATATCCGTATATTATTAATAATAATATCTTAGATGTAAGTTGATTTACACATAAAGATGAATAGAATAGTTACAGGACAGGTTAATGTATACATTTTCAGCTAAATGTTAACTGCTGAAGTTACAGCTTTCTTGTGATTGGGTCACCTCTCTGCCAAATTTGGCGAGCTTTCTTTGTGTCTATTGTCAGGCATTGTGTATAAATAACACAAGCACTGCAGGACCTCAGTACAACCAGACTAATGGTGGCCAAGATCTTTTCTGAAATACAAACCAGCCTTACAGAACATTTGCAATTCTTATTGCTGCTGACATTTGAACTCAGTAGCCTCAGCATTCATTTAGAAACCACTGCTGATAATGGATTCAGACTGTCAGTCTAGCAGGTCGTCGTCACCGGAACTGGAGAGAAGCCAAAGCCTTCATTTCAAATCTGGGCCAATGTTCCAAAAACTGTGTGTGGGTCAGCGCATGCCCACCCGAGAAAAGGTGAAATCCAGTAGGAGAGAGAATCAGGAGAACCTGCATGAGCTGCGTATGAAGGTGAACAGTCGTGAACGACAAAGAATGCATGACCTGAACCAAGCCATGGATGGTCTACGAGAAGTCATGCCATACTCTCATGGACCCTCTGTTCGTAAGCTCTCAAAGATTTCAACGCTGCTGCTGGCACGTAACCATATTCTTATGCTATCCAACTCTGTTGAGGAAATGAGAAAGTTGCTTAGTGAAGCCTATGGAGTTCATCGTCTGCCTGGCTGTACAAGCTCTTTGCATCGGCCACATATTGCACTGCTACCCCAAGGTATGAGCACGCAGCCACTTTCAAATGTCAGTGGTTACATAGGACTAACAACACCAGAAATCCATCACACCCCTAAAGCTGCTCCTCAGCATTTTTCAGGACCTCTCTGCCCTTGTGTCACATGCCAGCCCTTCTCACATCAACTAGCAAGGACTGCTCCTACTTTACCATTTTTAAGAACCAGCAAATAGACATCTTGTTTTATTTGAGGGACATTTCAGCTTCATATTTCATTAGGATTATGCCACATGAACATAGAACATCTTGTGTAAATATGTTAAAGACAGTCTAAATAATTATTATTTGACCCTATGTTATTAACCTATAGACAGATTATATTTTTCATTCTATATCAATGTCATTATTTGCTGTAAACTAGAAGCTTTGTTCTGTGTATATGTCTATTCTGACTATATATAACTGTTTGGAAGATTTTATTGTATAAATATTTTTGTTTTTAATAAAATTAAAACAACATAATCAGAGTAGTATTGTGTTTTAAGAATATATAGTGTGTATATATACGATATAACATGGTTTTCTTGATATTCATTTATTATAACATTTATTATTGAAATTCAGTAAGTAATACCGTATTGACCCTTATAATGTTAGGGGATTTTGGAAGGTGTATGAAAGATAAATGTAGGCACTAGCCTCAAAAGTTTATGGAAGTCTATGCTTGGATCAACAAACTAAGATAAGGAGGTCAATGTATGGGCATTTTATATTATAATTAGAAGAATAAATTATTATGGGAAAAGCTAATTCCTAATAGTCTGAATAATTTACAACACAAATCTTGCTCGATTTACTGTATAGGAAATTTAAAAGTATTGTATTTTCTGTTGTAACAAGCAAATTTAAGTTCTTTAGTCTTAGAACTTTATCACATTCCGCTGTAGGATCCATTTCCCAATATACAGGCTTAGTCCACAAAAAAAAAAAAAAAAAAATTCTTTATACTGCAGAAGATTAGACTACATTATGTGTGTTGGGGGGGGGAGGTAGGAAGCCTTGTGGGATCCTCATCCTGGCAGAGTCCCCAAGAAACTGAATAAGCCAGTTGGCGATTTAGCTCTGTCCACACATAACTGAAATATACTTTTTCATGGAGAGATCATTTAAAAGACCCCATTTGTTCCAGAAACAGTTGATTTACTAAAACTGGAGTGTGCGAAATCTGGTGCAGTGCTGCACAAAAACCAATCAGCGTCTTTTTTTTTTTTTTGTCAAAGCTTAATTGAACAAGCTGAAAGTTCAATTTGGGAACATGTTACATGTTCCACCCGTTTTTAGGGTGGAACATGTAACATGTTCCCAATGCTGCAGTTGCTGCCCGCTACGGTACACTGATTCAGGTGGGAATCAGGTCTGAATTTTTGCCTGAATTCGCACCTGAAACAAACCAGAAGACACACGGGACCCTTTTCCAGTGCGGACCGCAGTCGTCCCGGAGCTGTGTGAACCGCCTCCATTGAGAACCGGTCACACTCTCCTGTCATGCGAATTGGATGTGGAGAAACCCTCATCCAATTTGCAATAGTGTGAACCCAGCCTGAAGTTAGAAGCTGATTGGCTACCATTTACAACTGCACCAGATTTTGCACTCTCCAGTTTTAGTAAATCAACTATAGTCTGCAGACACTGGATGTCTTATTCCCTCTCTCCCATCATATGCAACTGTGTTTAGTTCATATTGCTTGCTCACAGTAGAACTATAGGCAAAACTTTTTTTTTTTTTATTTCCATTTTGGATAGCGTGAGATAGGGTTATAACCCCTGTCATTTTTTTTTCCTGCTCCCAGCTTCTGATTTTTATTTATTTAGGGGATGTGTTTTATTAAGCAAGAGAGGGTGGGTAAAGAAAGGAATTGCAGGACGTTTGTGCGATGGCATTACTTCTTAATAGCACCCTAATCGCAGCGCAATTTTGTTGCGATTGTCGTGCGATAAATTGTGCTGCAATTGTGGCAAATTGCAAAGCGTGCCACTATCGCTCAAAAGAAGCTCCTGCTCCTTTTTGAGCGACAAGCGGCGCGTGTTGTGATTTGCGTGTGACTTATGATTGCATTGTGACTGCAGCGTGACAGTCACACCAAAATTGCCCCGCAATTGGGGAGCCATTAATCACTTCCCATCCCACCCATTATCATATGACGTCCGCAGGAGGGATCTCCCATCCTGGGCGGGCGTCGTATGACGTCCTGGGCCTCCCAGCCATCTGGGGGGCACACGCGCCCCCACCGCGTCACTCGGGAGCCGATGCACGTGACTGGCGGCCGCGATGTCCGCCGTGCACCCGCGATTGGCCGTTAACAGAGCAGGACCATGGATCTGTGTGTAAACACACAGATCCACGTCCTGTCAGGTGAGAGGACACTGATCATGTGTTCCCAGTACAGAGGAACACCGATCGGTCTCCTCCCCTTGTGAGTCCCCTCCCCCTACAGTTAGAATCACTCCCTAGGAAACATAATTAACCCCTTGATCACCCCCTAGTGTTAACCCCTTCCCTGCCAGTGACATTTATACAGTAATCAATGCATGTGTATAGCACTGGTCGCTGTATAAATGTGAATGGTCCCAAAATGGTGTCAAAAGTGTCCTATATGTCCGCCGCAATGTTGCAGTCACGATAAAAATTATTATAGCAAAAAGTAAAAAAATGTGTTTTTTTTTTCAAACTTGTCTCTTTTCTTTTGTTTATAGCACAAAAAATGCAGAGGTGATCAAATACCACCAAAAGAAAGCTCTATTTGTGGGGAAAAAATGATAAAAATTTAATTTGGGTACAGTGTTGCATGACAGCGCAATTGCAATTCAAATTGTGACAGCGCTAAAAACTGAAAATTGGCTTGGGCAGGAAGGGGGTGAAAATGCCTTGTATTGAAGTGGTTAAGAAGTAATGGCATCACACAAGTGTTCCGCCCACGATTTGGATCACTCCGGTGTTCGTTGCATATTTCTTGCTATTACCATGACCTTCCACCAAAGAACAACAATTTACCCTGACCATGACCCTAACTCTAATGCCACGTACACACGGTCGGAATTTCCGACAACAAATGTGAGCTTGTTGTCGGAAATTCCGACCGTGTGTAGGCTACATCAGCCATTTGTTGTCGGAATTTCCGACAACAAAAATTTGAGGGCTGGATCTCAAATTTTCCGACAACAAAATCCGTTGTCGTAAATTTTGATCGTGTGTACACAATTCTGACGCACAAAATTCCACGCATGCTCAGAATCAAGCAGAAGAGCTGCACTGGCTATTGAACTTCATGTTTCTCGGCTCGTCGTACGTGTTGTACGTCACCGCGTTCTTGGGGATAGGAATTTCCAACAACATTTGTACTACCGTGTGTATGCAAGACAAGTCTGAGCCAACATCCGTCGGAAATAAATCCAGGATTTTGTTGTCGGAATGTCCGATCGTGTGTACGTGGCATAAACCTGCCACTGACCTGGATCGAACCCCGATCTAGCTATTATTATTTTATTTTTTTTACATACACTGTTGTTTGTTTTACATTTTTCTCCTGTAGCAAGAGAAAAAGATACAATGTATTTTTTTTCTCCATTCAGAGAAGAGAAAAACAAAGGGGCGGGCTGAACAGTGACTGGTCACTGTAAGAGCCAATCAGAGGCACAGTAATCAAGTGATCAGGAACCAGGCCTCCTGGTTCGGATTATTAGTGTGAGAGCTTGCTCTCTGTACAGTGCACTTCCATCACAAACACATGTACACATATATATACAGCCTCACAGAAGAACACCCACTTATACTGTATGTGTACAGTCAGCTGCAAATGGTTTAGGTTGTATCAAACTGTAACGCTTTTTTTTTTAACCTAGCTCATTGAACACAAAAATTAACATTTTCCAGTAAACTATTTTTTTTTAATTCTTAACCCATCACTTGTAGTTTAACATCTTTCTCTCTCAGTGCTGCTTCCCTGAACAGTGGACAGTGCAGCCTCCATCGATTTTGTTAGCTTGGGGAAGATGCGGGGGGGGGGGGGGGGGAACAGAGGAGTACTATGCCAGGCAGGGGGCTGAGTGTTGCTATTGATGCACACAGTGTAGGGAGACACAAATCTAGTCCCCTACATGCAAGGGTGGCTCCCTAGGAAGCTGCAAGAGAAAGCAACCACTCTGAAAAAGGAAACCTAGGGCAGTTATCATGGCACCAGCATAAACAGGCATATAGGCAAGGATTAAAAGATGAAGAAGCTTAGGCTGATTGAAGCCTGTGTTGCTAAAATACAAAATAGAAAACTCAGCACAAGGGACATAACATATAGTTGGTAGGGTGCGTTCTCTGTGCCAATTCCTCTTCTGTTAGTAGAAATGTTCTTCAGTTTATGGGGTTACTACAATGAAGAAAGCCCGACTATTTCTACCCTTTTCACCCAACAGCTTAATTCATAGAAACCATATTACAGCTTCTGTGGATGAAACAGGATCTATGAATGAAGGTTGTGGACCTTTCAGTCATTCACCCATCCTCCATTCTTAGATTCTGTTTCATCCATAGGAGCTGTAGTACAGTTTCTATGAATGGAAGAGCTGGCTGGAAAGGATGGGCATAGTTGCGCTCTCTTAATGAGAGCCTGTTACAGCCCCTTAGTTCTAATAACCCCTACCGCACCCAAAGATTATAGTGGCAGGGGTGAGGGGGTTATGGACTGAGGAGGATATCTAGTAACAGAAAAGGAATTGGCACAAGGGACACATCCTACCAACTGTAAGTTATGTCCCTTGTGCTGATTCTCCTGTTTTTCTACACTTAGGCTTTAAAAGAGAAGCCAAGGTCACAGGAGTGCACTTACCTTTGTTTTACTGACAGCTGGCTCAGGCTCTCAGTGCACAGCTGAGAGACAATGCCAGCTGCGCCCACCTCTTCTCCAGCCCTTCAGTGAGCGCTGAAGGAGCAGAGCAAAGTGCTGAGCAATCAGCGGTCATGTGATCACTCAGATCACTCAGTTCTTGGTCTGACGTGTGACAGCTGCAGCGTAGAGGTGAGAATGCATTTTTATTTTTTTTATAAACCCCATCTCCTTTAAAGCGATAGTAAAGTCTTGTTTTTTTTTCAGTTATAAATAACAAACATGTTATACTTACCTGCTCTGTGTAACGGTTTTGCACAGAGCAGCCCAGATCCTCGTCTTTTCGGGTCCCTCTTCTGTGATCCTGGCCCCTTCCTCCTGGACTGCCCCCACAGCAAGCAGCTTGCTATGGGGGCACCCTGAGCCGAGTCACAGCTCCGTGTGTCCATTCTGACATGGAGCCATGGTCTGGCCCCGCCCACTTTCTCTCCTCGTTGGCCGATTGCCTTTGACAGCAGCGCGAGCCAATGGTGTTGTGTTGCTGTCTCAGCCAATGAGGAGGCCAATGAGGAGGGGAGCCCCGAGCAGCTGAGACACTCCTGCAACATCACTGGATCGAGATGGGGCTCAGGTAAGTATTATGGGGGGCTGAGGGGGGCTGCTGCACACAGAAGGTTTTTTTTACCCTGATGCATAGAATGCATCAAGATAAAAAACTTTCTGCCTTCACAACCACTTTAAATCAGCTGCTAAAAGTGCTTAAAAAACTGATGATTTAATATCACTTCAGGGAATGAGACAATCACTGCTATTTTGCTGTTGAGATATTTTCAGACAGATTTCTACAACTACTTTTAAAGAGCAACTCCTGGCACAAAAATATTAATTTAAACATATTCCTTAGTAGCCACAAAGGATTCAAATCCATGTTGTGTGTAACAAATACCTTTGCAAACCCTTATATTACTTTGTAACAGTAGCAGTGGCATCATATCATCCGACCACCCCGCCCCCAAGGGTCGGCAAACAGAACTGGCGGTGGGTGGTACTCACGCGGTTGAGTACAGCTTCTGTGGATGAAACAGGATCTATGAATGAAGGAGAAGGACCTTTCAATCATCCACCCATCCTCCATTTTTAGATCCTGTTTCATCCACAGGAGCTATAGTACAGTTTCTAGGAATGGAAGAGCTGGCTGGAAAGGATGGGCATAGTTGCGCACTCGTAATGAGAGCCTGTTACAGCCCCTTAGTTCTATTAACCCCCATTGGTACAATCAGGGGGCCCGGGACCACTGATCTCTGTCGTGCCACTTTCCCCTCCTGTGTGACGAATGAAGCTGAAAGTGACAAGGATTTTGTCACTTCCGGTTTGCTGTTCACAAGCCGCTACTGGCCACACAAACATTTGACCAAACTGATCTTGGTTTGATCAGATGCTTTTGAGGACAACGGACAGATCTGGGTCTAATAGAAACACATGTGAGGTATCGCCACGAATATGGGAAGGAGAGCACTAATTGTTTGATAGACTTCTTTTTTAAAGCGGAGCTCCACCCAAAATGGGACACTTGTTTGCACCCCCCCCATCCACTGCCACATTTGGCACTTTTTTTTGGGGGGGGGAGCAGGTACCTGTGTACAGAACGCCTCCAGATAGCCATATTGCATCGCATTTTACAGAAATTACAGAGATGCAGATTAAATTAAATTAAATGACAGAGCTGCAGATTGAAATGGAAAGGTAATTTTTTAATAACATTCAATTACTATATGACTTGTGTCACAAAATATGTGCTATATTATTATCTTTTTCCCATGAAAGTAGAGTTACCCTTTAAGTATATATTTACATCTTTTATACCTTACCAAAAAATTGTATTTTATTGTGTTTGTTTGCAGTAAAATTCATTAGAGTGTATTGTTTCCTTAAAATTTGTGTTTGATAAACCACTGTGCAAATATTGTGTGACAAAAAAATTGCAACAACCACCATTTTATTCTTCAGGTCTTTTGCTTTCAGATAATAGGTAATGTTAGGGGTTCTAAGTAATTTTCTAGCAAAAAAATGCAGGTTTTTTATTTATGTAAGAAATGTCAGAATTGCCCTGGTGAGAAAGTGGTTTACTGCTTGCCGACCTTATACAGTACATATACTGTGGCAAGGCGGCTCTCCTGCGCAGGATCACGTACCTAGAAGGAGATCCGCGTGCCAGTCTAGGGAGCGCCTCCACCGTCCTGGCTGTGCTGTGAATGGCTGCAGCATGAATCAATCAGTGGGTGCTGGGCCCGCTGATTGGTCGCCGGCACCCGACAATCGACTCCGGAGATTACTGAAGAGAGCCCTATGTAGATAAACAAACACAAAGCTCTCTTCTGACCACAGCAATGTCCTGTTTTTTTCTTCCTAAAAAGACCTCACAGACTACGCAGTAAATCATGTTGGCTACACATTTAACCCCTTGATCGCCCCTGATGTTAACACCTTCCCTGCCAGTGTCATTAGTACAGTGACAGTGCATATTATATGATCACTTTATTAGTGTCCAGTGGTGGTCCGTCCATAGGGGGTGCATGGGCGCCCCCCCCCCACATCCATGGGTCCAGCCCCCTGATCTACATGCAGGGCACCGGACGCATGGATTCCAATGGGGGTTTTTTTTTTAAGCACATGAATAGAGCCTGAGGCTCAAATAGGCCTCCAAAAAGGGTGGGCTCAGGGAGCAGAGCACTGCGCCCAAAGCCCACCCAGTTCTGTGACAATAGTGATTGAATATTCGCTATTATCAAACTGATTCTGCCTCCCAGCCAATCAGGAGGTGGGTCCTGAGACCTGTGTCCCAATTGGCCAAAAAGAAAAGCTACCCTATTGGCCAAGGGAGGAGAAGGGAGGAGACGCATGGCGAAGACACCGCCGTGATGCTGAGCAGGAGACAGCCGCTTGTCGCCCAGAGGGAAGCGCTGCCCCGTGTAAGTGTCGTGGGTGACCGACCAACCGGGGGGGTGGGGTGGGGGTGGTGTCTGTGCACGTCCCCCCCCCAAAAAAAATATACCACTGGCCACTGTTAGTGTCACTGCTTCCCAAAAAAGTGTCAAAAGTGTCAGTTAGGTGTCTGATTTATCACAGTCCCGCTATAAGTTGCTAATCACTGCCATTACTAGTAAAAAAATTAAATAAATAAAAATCCTATAAATATAGCCCATGGTTTTTGGATGCTATAATCTTTTGCGCAAACCAATCAATATACGCTTATTGGGATATTTTTTTACCAAAAATATGTAGCAGAATACACTTTGGCCTAAATTGATGAAGAAATTTGATTTTTTAAATTTTTTTATTAGATATGTTTTAAAGCCGAAAGTAAAAAATCTTGTTTTTTATTTTCAAAATTGTCAGTGTTTTATAGCGCAAAAAAAAAAAAAACGGCAGAGGTGATCAAATATCACCGAAAGAAAGCTCTATTTGTGGGGGAAAAAAAGGGGCATCCATTTTATTTAGATACAGCGTCGCACGGCCACGCAATTGTCAGTTAAAGTAACGCAGTGTTAGATTGCAAAAAATGGCCTGGTCATGAAGGGGAGAGGGGGGGGGGTTAAACCTTCCGGAGCTGAAGCGGTTAAACATTGTTGTAAGATGCACACCATTATCACTGTAGTGAGGAGGAGTGGACTTCAAGGAGCAGCAGTGTACGAAGGAGAGGAGAGGTGGATGTGAATAAAAGAGTGCAACAATCACCTAATAAAAGAACAAATTGTCATGCATCACTTTAATTTGGTGCAGAAAATGCTAAAAAATAAATGTCTATATACAAGTTTCTGCATTTTTTTCCATGGAACAATCTTTGCTGATTGTGACTGTAGTAGGACATTTTATAGAAATATAATGATATATCCAACTTTATGCACTTCTCACAAATATTGGGGGTTATTTAGGAACGGCAAATCCACTTTGTACTACAAGTGCACTTGGAAGTTCAGTGGCTGTAGATCTGAGGGGGACATGCAAGGAAAATAAAAACCAGCATTTTAGCTTGCACATGATTGGATGATAGAAATCAGCAGAGCTTCCACTCATTTCAGATCTTCCCCTCAGATCTACAGCGACTGCACTTCCATGTACACTTGTAGTGCAAAGTGTATTTGCCTTTCATAAATAATCCCCATTGTGTCCTAGGGCTAGGAATGGTCACAGCTACAGCTATGATAATTACAACCAAGTCCAGTCCAGAGGGAATTGCTTGTAATATCTGTTCCAGTCCATAGACTGCTTCTAACTCGTATACTAATGGATGCCAAAATAACAGAGCATGCGCCTTATAACACGCGAAGCAACTTTCAGCTTCCCTCTATTACACGCTTTCTGGGATCCTCCCAACAAGTTATAGGCTCCTCCTGCACACGGCCTGGGATCCGCCCAACACTCTCTAGGCTCCTCCCACACGCGTTCTACGATCCTTCCAACACTAGAATCTTCCCACACACATTTCTGGGTTCCGCTCAGCACCCTGTAGACTCCTCCCAAAACGCTCTAGGCACCTCCTACACACATTGTAGAACGAGCCCAACTAGCTATAGGCTCCTCCCACACGCGTTCTGGGTTCCTCCTACACATACAAAAGCGCTAGGTTCCGCCCACACATTTCCGTTGTGATGGCCACAGCCGGATGTACGGGGTCAGAGGTCGGTAAATATTGGTGATGTCACGGAGCCAACATGGCGGAAGGGTAAGAGTGATGTAGAAGGATGAGAGAAGCTGGAGAGGGTGGTTTGTGGCACCCGGGGCGCCTGTGCTCTCCAGCAGTGAAGGTGTAGAGAGCCTCTTCACCCACAATGCAGCACTGTCACCCCTGCGCCCGATGTTTGCCCTGTCCGGGTGTTAGATATGTCGCTCTGAGACACTTGTTTATTCCCTCCTCCCTGTATGAAATACACACGCCTAGACAGGTCCCCAGCAGCCTGAGCTCCTAACACGTCAATATGATTGCTGGAGAGCTCAGAGGATGTTCTTATAGCCAGGGGGTAAAATAAGCAGAAGCCAACATTTCTACAAGATTTAACCCACATAGATCTCACTTTAGCTTTAACACCTTCATGGTTTTTAAAAGTCATTTTTAATATTTGTAAATGTGCAGCTTAAATAATACCTGGTGATCCAGCCATGAAGATACTTGTTTGGGCACTTCCTGTTATAGGGGACAACGCTCTGTCCCAAAGGGGCTTCTGTATTGTTACATTGTCACCTGGGCTCCTGATTGAGAATATTAGTGGCCATTTCAACCCACATTATACAGGCATGGTATACTGTGGTCACCATTAGAGATGGGCTTGGGTGTGTTCGGGATCCCACCTGCCCGATCCCAACAGGAAGCCGTCACTGTACACCGCTAATCACAGGCACTGAGACATTTCCCGATCTGTGTAGCTGCGGGCCGGGAAATGTATCACTGTGATTAGCCGTGTGCAGTGTCAGCTTCCTGGTGGGATCCCAAGCACACCTGAGCCCATTCCTGGTCATCATTGGTAAACCTGCCCCGAAAAATGCAGCCATCATGATATACAGCAGACAGGAAGTGCTGCAAAGAGGTTGCAAGAGATCAACAGTACTGAAATGCAGCCAAAGTGAAAAAAAAAAAGGGGGCAATTGTTCATGATTAAGGATGAGCTCAGGCGTGTTCGCACAGCCCAGGTGCAGAGCCCGTCAGGAAGTCGGCACTGCGTTGCGCTAATCACAGGCAGTGAGACATTGTCCTGATGCGCGGCTGCAGAGATCGGGAAACGTCTCACTGCCTGTGATTAGCACAGCACAGTGCCGACTTTCTGGCGGGCTCTGCACCTGGGCTGTGCGAACACGCCTGAGCTCATCCTTATTCATGATTAACCACTTCAATACAGAGCATTTTCACCCCCTTCCTGCCCAGACCAATTTTCAGCGCTGTTACATTTTGAATGACAATTGCGTGGTCATACAACACTGTACCCATATGAAATTTTGATAATTTTTTTTCCACACAAATAGAGCTTTCTTTTGGTAGTATTTGATCACCTCTGCGGTTTTTATTTTTTGCGCTATAAACAAAAAAAGAGCAACAGTTTTGAAAAAAACACAATATTTTTTTACTTTATGCTATAATAAATATCCCATTAAAAAAATCAAAAACAAATTTTTTCCTCCGTTTAGGCCGATATGTATTCTTCTACATATTTTTGGTAAAAAAAAATTTCAATAAGCGTATATTGATTGGTTTGCACAAAAGTTATAGCGTCTACAACATAGGGGATACATTTATGGCATTTTTATTGTTGTGGTTTTTTTTTGGTTTTTTTTACTAGCAGCGGCAATCTGCAATTTTTATCATGACTGCGATATTGCGGCAGACACTTCGGACACTTTTGACACTATTTTGGGACCATTTACATTTATACACCGATCAGTGCTATAAAAAATGCATTGATTACTGTGTAAATGCGACTGGCAGGGAAGGGGTTAACACTACGGGGTGATCGAGGGGTTAATTATGCTTTCTAGGGAGTGATTCTAACTGTAGGGGGAGAGGACTCACAAGGGGAGGAGACCGATCGGTGTTCCTCTGTACTGGGAAAACACCATCGGTCTCCTCTCCTCTGACAGGACGTGCACCCCCTAGAGGCTCAGAAGTAAAAGACGTCATATGACAGCGGCCCAGAGGGACAAAGGGTTCCTGCCACCTTCATAGGACTATGCGCGGTAGGGAAGAGGTTAAGGATGAGCTCAGGTGTGTTCGCAACTAGCACGTGCAGAGCCCACCAGTGAGACATTCCTCGATCTCTGCAGCCGCGCATTGGGAAAATGTCTTACTGCCTGTGATTAGCGCTGTGCAGTGCCAAGTTTATAGTGGACAGTGGATGCACTGATTTCCACTGGACACCATTGTGTTGTTATACAGCGTGGTCTATATTTTACGTGTCATTTCTAAAATGCAGGTAGCCGTGTCCCAAGGATTTTACTTTGCCTGAAGGATGAGTTTACTTATCTAACCTCCCCCTCTACAGATTTGTGCTTGCCTAGATCCAACGGCTGCAGCCTCCGATGATTGTTTACATCCAGTGATGCAAGTTTCATTCTCCTGGCTGCGCCTGCACATTACAGCAACATAGACTTCTGTGGGGCTGTCTCCTGCCATCTCCTTTAATCTCTGGCATTGTGGCCAGGAAAGTGATATTTGAAGCACTGGATGTTAACAGTCACTGCAGGCCATGTCTGTTAGATTGAGGTAAGTATGCATCTGTGGAGGGGGAAGGGTGGGTTTGTTTAGGTCAGGGCAGATGGGCAAAATTGATGAGTGCATTTTGTCTTAAAGGGCAATTATCCTTCAACACTGTGGGGTCGAGGCCAGTCACATGTTTGTCTTTCTCCTCTCCAACATTCTAAAATAGGAGCGGATTGTTCTCATGTAGAATGCAGGACTACTTGTCCTGCATTGTAAATGGTGATATCAGAAAGCCTTTGGCAGAACAACAAAGGTTAAGCGGCTTCGAAGGACCAGTTGCAGGTCGTGGTGGAAGTTTGCTAGAGCAATAAAAGTATTATAGCCTATTCTCTACCTCTAGACTTAAAGTGATACTAAACCCACAACAGTAAAATCGGTCTGTATATACAGTAAAGCATGTTTGTTATACTCACTGTAGAACCTAAGGGGTTAATCCTCTGAGTTGTGTAAAAAGGCTGTGTGATCTTCTCTGATCCTCCCCTTCTTCCGCAGTCTCAAAACCATATCCTGATACAACAGAGCCTTGGGGCACTCTGCACATGCTCAGTTTGGTGTGTATTGCAAGAGTTTTTTTTTTCCTTGGGAGGGTGCATGTGATCAGCACAGGGCCAATCAACACTGTCCAGATAGAAGGTTAGGGGCCCTACTGCCTCATAGGACAATCAGAGGAGAATGAAAACTTCTACAAGCTTTAACCAAACACTGATAGATGTCACAAGACTGCTATATACTGCTGTTGAGAAAAGGTATTTAGCAGTTTTTTTTTTACTAAAATAATTGCATTCCCATGTTCTGTGTACTGTGGGGGGCCAGATATAGTGAATGCAGAGTCCTGGGTTTAGTAACACTTTAACAAACGTATAACCTATGCAGTGTGGGGAGGCCCTGCTGCAAGAGTCTTTTTTTTTTTTTTTGCTGCTTTCCAGAGTGGGGCCTTAAGCAGTGTGTTAAGGCCTCAGTGATGTCATACTGCTGTTTCTAAATGGGCCCCTAAATGTCATTCAGTTACATTTCATTTAAAGTGTATGTCAAGGCAAAAAAATGCAATACATCTACAATTCCTGTGTTTTATCCCTTTAAAAACCCTGTAAGTGCAGAGAATTACTTGTTGATCTGCCAGGCATGCGCTTCTAAGCCTTTTGACAACACACAGCATTTTTGTGAAGTGGTGTCAGCCCCTGCCCAATTTCCTGCTGAACTACTGAACCACTCTCACTTTCAGATCTCTTCAAGATAAACACTAATCATTCTGTGGTCCAAGGTAACAACCAGTAGGGATTAGCACACTTTGAAATGAACACAAAAAAAGTGTGCAGAGGATAATGGAGAGCTCTGTCTTTCTGACAAGATCAACAGGTTTTTTTTTGCACTTGTAAACAAATCTAACAAAATGCTGCCAGTGGTGTATTAAGCAGAGAAAATAATTGCTTAGGGTTTACATATACCATACATTTTAAGGCTATTTTAGGTGGATTGATGATATTTTGTTTCTGACATTAGTTTGGGATGTGTTTTTGACACATGTGAAAAGCAGTGTTTGTAGTTTTAGTTGGATCTCGTGTATCATTGTAAACGCAAAAGGCAGTTATTGTTCTCTGCACCCTGGCTACATCAGGCTGTAGTGGTGAGTGCCCCCATCCATCTGATATACTGTATATTGGGCTCATTGATCCCTACAGGTACTGATGTGGTGGTGTGCACTTGGCTCTTTTGCTGAGTGCAGTGCAAAGCATCCAAACATGTCTTATCAAGGACCTCTACACTGCACTTGCCAAACTGATAGGTGCAGGGCTGAGATTATCTGTTAAAGTGTTGCTAAACCCACAACAGGAGAACCAATCTGTATATGCAGTAAAGCATGCTTGTTATTCTCACTGTGGAACCTAAGGGGTTAATCCTCTGCATTGTGTAAAATGGCTGTTTGATCCTAACTTCTGTGACCCTCCCCTTCTCTTACTGTCCCTATTCCATCTGCTGATAGAACAGAGCCTTTTGGGGTAACTCTGCAAATGGTCAGTTTGGTGTGTATTGTAAGAGGTTTTTTTTTTTCTTGGGAGGGTGCATGTGATCAGCACAGGGCCAATCAGCACTGTCCAGACAGAGGGTCAGGGGTCATGCAGCCTTATAGAACAATCAGTGCAGAATGAAAACTCCTCCTCCAAGCTTTAACCAGACAATGATAGACTGCTAGATACTGCTGATGAGAAAAGGTATTTGGCAGTTTATTTTTACTAAAACAATTTCAATTCCATGATCTGTGTACTTTGGGAGTCTAGATATAGTGAATGCAGGATCCTGGGTTTAGTAACATTTTAAGCATAAGTCTACACCTGCCAAAGCTGACTTTATTTGCCCAAATACAGTAACCTAAAATAGTAAATGATGCTTGTTTCTACTGATAGTAGTGAGTCGTGTTTCCAGTGTACTGGCTTTCAGTTATAATATGCCTTGATTTAGTCATTTTGGTATAAAACCTTAAACACTGGTCATAGAAATGGCCACTCTTTTTTGTGTTATTTTTTGTTGTAACAGTAGTAGTAAGCCATTTTTCCAGCCTCAGTTATCTGCCTTCTCTATTGTAATAACTTGGACTTTATTAAAGGAACATTTTGTTGAGGAAGTATGGAGATGACTAATGCTAAACCTCTAAAAATACTAGTTATCTGTTACTAGTTACTTATTAGCGTCACCATTTTTATTTGAGATATCATTCACAGGTTGATACACAGAGGATAGCGCAGCTTCTTTTTTGTTGCACTTACTTGGCCCTAACACTGATCTAATAACTCTGGTGTTTTGATTCACTAACTTGGAATTAGCATGTCCATCGGCATTTTGGACTTTTTCTTACTTCTTTTGTTTGCTCTAGGGTAAGAGACTCAGAAAAAGTTGAAATTAGATGACCTGCATCACAGACAACCAGAAGTGTTCAGAATGAGGGTGGCAATGGCTGTCCCCACATTTTGCTCAACACACTGTTCCTTTGATCCTGCTAAGTGAAGTAAGCTCTCATCCACATGCCTACAGTGCCCTGGGGGGTCCAAAACATAGGAAGCTCTAGTATGCAAATTGCAGTCCAGATACTGTGGCCAAGAGCTGGGCACTGCCTGATTTGTGATGTTTTCATTCAAAGAGATGGACTAGTAGTGAAACAATAGATGGCATGCCCCAGGTCTCACACTTGAGACGAGTTGTTTGCATATCTGTGTCATGGATTTTGAGGCATCTGGGGTGCTCTGGAAGAAAGTTTACTGACATGGTCTCTGGAATAGCTTAGTTCTCTTAGCACAGTCCTCCTGGTGGAACCAAAGGTCGCAGCAAGTATTAGAAGGTCACACCATGCCACTTTTCCTCGTGATCATTCCTTGTGTGACTACAGATTGCAGCAAATTTTGGGGGGGATGGGGGTGAGGCACTTCACACCACTTTTCCTTGTGGGAGCGGGGGTCACTGGCATATTTATGGGGAAATCCTGGGGTAATTGGCAGACAGCTGCTTATTAACTCAGTGCCCTCTTGGCTGACTTGGACCACTGTTCCCAGCAAGGCTCCCTATATACACGTCAGCAGGCCTTGTCTCATTGATGGCAGAGAGAAAGGTATGCAGAAAATATCTTCCAAAGGTAGAGAGGAAAGTGGATACAGGTCCCTATGCAGTGTTCCCTCAGGGTCAATTTTTTTTTTCCCCATTCTGCTCTGACTCTTTCCCCCTATCTGGTATTTCCACTACTTCTGGGGCACCTTCCTCTAGTTCCTTTGTAAAAAGGGAGGAATTCACATATGCTATCGGTAGTGTACAGCAAAATCTTTCCAGAATATTTGTCCGTGTGGACCACCTTGGTCGAAATTGGAAGCATTCCCCCTCTCCTTCCTTCCTTATTAATCGGTGGAGGAACCAGTAGGAACTGGTAGAAGGGGATGCAGAAGAATCCTCATCTGAGGAGTCTACTCCTGAAAAACCCCTACTTCTGAAGAAGTCAGGGGTCACAAACTGGCGGCCCTCCAGCTGTTGCGAAACTACAAATCCCATGAGGCATTGCAAGGCTGACAGTTACCATCATGACTCCCACAGGCAGAGGCATGATGGGACTTTGAGACTCCTGCCCTGGGACATGGTTTATCTCAGACCCAAAAGGCCTTTAAGTTTTCTTGCAGAAATTAGAATAGGATCACACAGTAACCTCAATCCTTCTTTGTACATCCACATTAACCACTTCCTGTCCATAGGATGTAGCCGTATGTCCTTTGAAGGGAAAGGTGTTAACTCGGTCATCGCATTTTTTTAGAAAGGAATTCTGATATGTAAGATTTCAAAAGTGTGCCACATCCCATGAAGAATAGAGAGAAAAAGAACCCCTGGGGGTGGGATTTTATAGGCACGACCAAAAGACAATACAAATTAAAAATAATAATTTTAATTATTTTATAGAAAAATACATGAAATATTGAACAAGGTCATGTACATTGAAGAATCAAAATATGCAAATTGACGATACAAAAATCCTATACCCAATGCGCTTCGGAGATGAGTGTTGTCTCCTTCATCAGGGGTTAACAGGAAATATATATAATATCTTGTTCAATTGCACATACATGAGATCATCCATATTCATTTTAAAAGAAAGACTGAAAAAAAAAAAAAAATATATATATATATATATATATATATATATATATATATATATATATAATCTGGACTATGCCCCAAATCAATAGAGAGGGGTTTTACCCCTAATTGTGGAGAGGCCACGTGTACTGGGGCCTACAAAATGGGAATCCCAAAATGTGAGGTCACATTAAACACTGGCAGCCAGGCTTGGAAGGACAGAAAAATCAGAAAATCAGGAGATGAGGAGATACTGTAGAGTGATCCAATAAGATAAATCACTGTTGTATTTAAGGGTGTGAATGTATTTAATCTCCCATCAGCATCTCCGGTTGCGTCCGGAGATGCTGATGTCACCCTGTTTTTTCCTCCAATCTCTGAAGTTGATCTGGGACTGAACTTGAGTACAATCAATGGTTATATTTGCCCTGGGCAGTCTTTCTTCAGAGACAGGTTGCTTATCATTACTTTGTGTGTGCCTTTGTGCAAGGCATTATGTGTGTTGTTCCACTGGTAAGGACTCTGCGGAACCTTAACTTGGTACTTCCAACTGGGAAGGTTATCTTTCTGGTTTCCATTACTTTAGCTTGCAGAGTTTTAGAATTGGCTACCCTTACCCGTAAGGAACTGTTCCTGGTGCTCCACTGTGATAAGGTGGTTTCTACATTCCATCTCAGTCAGGATATTCTGTTCCCATTTCTCTGTCACAAGCTACAGATACGAGGGAACAAGGCTCTTCACACTTTGGCTGTGGTTCGTGCCATCAGGTGTTAGCTGAAGTCAACTGCTGCTATTTGTCAGTCAGATTCCTTTTTTGTGCTTCCTGAAGGCCCAATGAAGGATCACGCAGCTTCCAAGGCTACCATTTCTCGACGGATCTATCAGTTTATTTCTCAGACTTATGATCTAAAGGGCAAAGTTCCATCCATCATTTTCAGTGACAGCTCATTCAGCTAGGAGTTTGGGTGCTCCTTGGGCTATTTGACATCAGGCTTTGGTAGTTTAACCGCTTCCGTACCGGGCCAATTCTGGCATTCCTCCCCTACATGTAAAAATTATCTTTTTTTTTGCTAGAAAATTACTCAGAACCCCCAAACATTATATATACCTTTTAGCAGAAACCCTGGGGAATAAAATGGCGGTCTTTGCAATTTTTTATGTCACACAGTATTTGCGCAGCAATTTTTCAAACACAGTTTCTTTTGGAAAAAACACTTTCATGAATTAAAAAAACCCCAAACACTAAAGTTATCCCAATTTTTTTCACATAAGGTGAAAGAAATTATGTTACGCTGAGTAAATAAATACCTAACGTGTCATGCTTTAAAATTGCGCACAATCGTGGAATGGCGCCAAACTTCAGTACTTAAAAATCTCCATAGGCTACACTTTAAAAATGTTTACAGTTTACCAGTTTAGAGTTACAGAGGAGGTTTAGTGCTAGAATTATTGCTCTCCCACCAACATTCTCGGCGATACCTCAAGTGTGGTTTGAACGCTGTTTACATATGCGGATGTGACCTACGTATGCGTTCGCTTCTGTGTGCGAGCAAGGAGGGGACAGGGCGCTTTAACTTTCTTTTTTTTTTATTTGTATTTTAATTTATTTGTACACTTTCCTGTTTTTACATTTTTTTTTTTTTTGATCACTTTTATTCCTATTACAAGGAATTTAAACAAATAGGTATAGGGCATGACGGGTCTTCTTTACGGAGAGATCTGGGATCTACAAGTCCCCACATCTCTCCTCTATGCTGGAAAAACCTGAGATCAAAATAAAAAAAAAAGTTCTCTGCTTCCCAGTAAGTTTACATCTGCCGGGGCCGGAAGTGACATCATAACGTCGTGCCCGGCCTCCGAAGGCCATAAAGATGGCTGGGGGCCATCTAGTCCTCGGTCAGCTCTATGGTAAATGGTCGCAACACAGGCGCGCCAGTAGAAGCAACGGGGGGGGGGGGGGGAGTCTCTTCCCGCCACCTGTAAAAACAATCAAGCGGCTGAACAGATTGTTTTTTACTTTGCAGGTAATCGCCAGCAAAAAAAAAAGATATCTGAATGATGCCTGCAGCTGCAGGCATTCAGATATCTCCACTCAAAGACTAGGGCGTCATAAGACGGCCTGTGGTATGGAAGTGGTTAAAGTGATGGTAAAGCTTTAGAGGTGCACCGAATGGAAATTTTGGTGCCGAGGATGCACTTGGCCAAAACCCGAAAATTACAGTTTTAAAACAAAAATATATAATTGTATTGCATTCGACTTTTTAACCACTTGCTGACTGTCTCGCACCGATATACGTCGGCAAAGTGGCACGGGTGCGCAAAACAACGTACCTGTACGTCGATCTGTCATCCGCAGCTAGCGGGCATTCGAACGCCTGCTGCGGGAGCGTGCCTGCGGATCCCGCGGACTCGATGTCCGCCAGTGGCCCGTGATCGGGGCACGTAGGACGGAACGGGGAGATGTAAACAAGGCATTTCCCTGTTCTGCCTAGCAACATGACAGGGATCTACTGCTCCCAATGTTCTAGTCAGCCCATCCCCCCTACAGTTAGCACATGCTGAGGGAACACAGTTAACCCCTTGATCGTCCCTGAGTGTTTAACCCCTTCCCTGCCAGTGACATTTACACAGTAATCAGTGCATTTTTATAGTACTGATCGCTGTATAAATGCCAATGGTCCCAAAATAGTTGCCAAAGTGTCCGATCTGTCCGCCGCAATGTCGCAGTCATGATAAAAATCACAGATCGCTGCCATTACTAATAAAAAACGCAATAACTTTTATGTCTAAATATGTAGAAGAATACATATTGGCCTAAACTGTGGAAGAAATTTTTTTTTGGGGGGGGGGGGGGGATATTTATTATAGCAAAAAGTAAAAAATATTGCTTTTTTTTCAAAATTGTCGCTCTTTTATTGTTTATAGTGCAAATAAAAACCACAGAGGTGATCAAATAACACCAAAAGAAAGCTCTATTTGTGGGAAAAAAAGGACGTCAATTTTGTTTGGGTACAACGTCGCACGACCGCGCAATTGTCAGTTATAGTGACGCAGTGCCGCATCGCAAAAAAGGGCTTGGTCAGGAAGGGGGTAAATCCTTCCGGGGCTGAAGTGGTTAATTAACTCCTTGGAGCCGGTGGGTGCTGGCCCCTTAAGGGGTTTTACGGGGCGGGGCTTAAGGTCATGTGACCTCCATTATTTTTTACGGCGCTCACATGAGCGGAAATCTCCCGTTGGCATGGAGTGATCAGGAGTTTTCTGTCAGGCACTGGCAACTGTACCGGGAGTGCGCAGGCTGTCCTCGCATCGCTGTTTGCACTAATGCACCAAGGCCCGGCCGCCTAGAAGCCGCATGTTTGTGTGCAGCCAGCGCCAATGAGTTAATATAATGAATTTAAATGAATATGACGTTATTGTCACCCATTATTGGCACCTTTAGCACAAGAAAAGTTTAAGAAAAATGTATCCCTTTTAAATTCTATGTATGTCCTTCAGACACAGCTGATCACAGATCGGGGTAAAGGGCCAATCACAGCTGACCTTTACTACGTGATCAGCTGTGTCCAATCACAGCTGATCACAATGTAAACCCACTTGCCGATTATTGGCATTCCTTTCCTTGCGCTGTCACAGCGTTAAGGAGAGCAGAGCCGGTAACCGGCAAGTGTGAAAGGGGATATCTACACTGATAATCAGGGCACTGATCACATTCACCAGTGTCCTTATCAGTGCAGCCCCAACAGTGCCCATCAGTGTCTCCTATCAGTGCTGCCTATCATTGCCCATCAGTGCAGCCTCATCAGTGCACATCATTGAAGGAGAAGAATTACCTGTTTGCAAAATTTTTTAACAGAAAAAAAGAAAAACATGGTTTAGCAAAAAATAAAAAAAACCCAGTGGTCATCATTAAATACCACCAAAAGAAAGCTCTATTTGTGTGAATATAAATTATACAACATTCATATGAGTACAGTGCTGCATGACCGCACAATTGTCATTCAAACTGCGACAGCACTGAAAGCTGAAAATTGGCCTGGGCAGGAAGGGGGGAATGTGCCCTTGTAGGCAAGTGGTTAACAAAAAAAAAACATTTATTTTGAATAGAGTACGGAGGGGTTAGCATCCCTTTATTGCTGGTATTGAACACCTGGAAAGCAAGCGACTATAAGAATATTTTGACTGTATAATAGTTCTACTTAAAATGATTCTTCATTATGTTAGGGAAGAAGGCAGCCTACTGTAACTACATATATTTTCATCATGATCTGTACTAACACAAACCCATATGCACATAAATTTGTATATGTCTTTCTTGCCAGGGAGGATGGAGGCTGGTGGAGAAGCTGGCTACAGCAGAGCTACAACAGCGTACGAGACAAGGTAAATGCTGAATCTCATATTTCTGAACTCAGTTAAAGTTGTGAATAGCAGTTGTTTTTAAAATAGTTTGTCAGGTATTGCGAGGTCTTGCAGCAGAAAAAAACTGACTATACACTAAAAAACTGTCAATACACTATTAAAGTGATTCTACTGGCTCACCTTATCTTTTATGGTTGCACCTCCCCTCCAGATGCCTGCTTGTCAGGCTTATCTTAAAGGGGGAATGGTGGGATAGTATGGGACAGTTATTGATTTGCTGATAGCTATCTCCTACAGCTGTTAGATTAGTGTTTTTATTATTTCCACAACTTTGCTTAAGCCGGCTATACATTGATCAAACTTTGTCCGGTTCAGCAGGGACTGGCTGAATTTCAATCCATGTATGGGCACTACCAATCGACTTCTGTACAACCGCCCTGTTGGATTTTCCCCACTCAATTAGTGTTGCAGGCTGTGGCTGGCAGCGCTGATCAGTGTATTCTGACAATAGAGAAATCTCCCTGCTCTCAGAATACAATAGCTCAGGGTGAGGATTCCTCCATCCACATTGAGTAAATGGGTGGGGTAATAGGGTCAGTGGTCACTGGTGGAACAAAAAACTGACTTATCAATGGTCTACCTTAGAGCAAGTCTAAAGCCAGGTACACAGTACAGTTTATTTTTTTTGTGCAACTCTTTAGATTGCATGAAAAAACCTGACAGTTCCTGTTGGAGCCACTGTACTAGCCATGCAAGGTTAGTTCAGCGATCTCCCCCGCTGAGCTGTTGTGTTCTGATCAGCGCTCTCTGCCATTGGCTAAGAGCGCTGATCGGGAGTCAGTCGGCTACTGGTTTTCCAGCATGCACGTCTGTCAGAAGCCGGCAGAACAGACAGTCATCCACACGAACAGAATGTCAGCCGGTGTTTTTTGTACCAGCAAATGTCTCCTGACATTCTGCCCATGTGTACGGGGCTTTAGGTTAGGTCCACTTTACTCACTCATGCATTAGAGAAACTGGAACGCATCAAAAAACATTATTTTGGACTTTACTGACATGACAAGAAGCATACAATATGTACGTAAAAAATTGCTTTCTCCTATCACCTTCCAGGACGGCACACCTGAGAGATGAGGGCTCCTCCCTACAGGAAACACAATCACTTGACAGCTTGTTATAAGTCCCCACACTTCCCCTTGATCCTCAGTATTGATTGTGTTTCTCCCGAACACAGCAGCATGTTTGTTTTGTTAAAGACCGAATGACCGGGGAGGGTCTGATGGTCCCCTGTTGAGACAGGTTTTAGGGAAGCCAGGGAGGGCTGAACTAACCTGCAGGCTTGTCCTTTCCCACGGGTCGCCCCCAAGTTTGCATCAGCGCTCTGGCCACAGGGAGTGCGCGCCATCACTGGGACTGTTTGACTCACCACCGCCATCCGCTCTCCTTCATTGCCTAAAAAGTTTCAGGAAGTGCTGCCTTCCAAGCTTCACTCTGAGGCACGGCCGCTTCACAGGAAGTGGGCGGCACTGAAGTCACAGCGCAACCCGGAAGTACTAGAAAAGAGAGCAGGCAAGGCGGTGAGAAGCGTTCAGCTGGCTGTACTTTCCCCGCTAGTGGTACCAGCAGCCCAGGACCTGCCAACCTCCTCATGGAACAGGAGGAATGGAAGGCAACTACAGCTGCGGGCAGATCCAGGTCGGGGCCTGGTGAGTACAACCCCTCTTGGAAAGGGAGGTGGGGAAGGGGGTAAAAGATCCCAGATTCTAGATGTAAAGAATCATGAAAGTTGTCAGGACAGGCTGGACATTACCTTACCCTTCCTCCCTCCCCAGTACAAGCCCGCAGCTAGGGGGAAGACAGATAATGTTATATACTATGTCTCTTGTCTTACAGAATCCCCCAGTGGAGCCCAGGAGGCCCCAGATAAACACCCTCCTGCCAATACAGGGCATAGCTCCTCAAAAAAATGTGGATACTCTAAGGACAAACTTCCCAAGTCCCACTCAAAGCCCTTCTGCTATAAGTGTATAAACAAACTAGCAGGAAAAGAAGCCTTGGCATTGATGAAAAAGTTTCTCTCATCTATGCAAACAGAAATGCTGGCAACAGTCAAAGCCTTCCGTGATGCCGCCAGGCAGCCAACAACTCAGGGCCATGAGGCAGAGGAGCTCACCCCTAGAAAAGGCACATCCTTTCAGGAAAGCCTCTCTGGAGGGGGTCCCAGTGCCCTTCTCCTACCCTCGCAGTCAACCCCTCTTGCCCAGATAGACGAGGAAGAGGAGGATAGCGGGGACATGGAAAGCCAGGCTAGATCTGAACGCAGCTCAGATGGTGAGCTGGATCCAGATATATTAAGCCAGACTCAGGAAGAGTCCAGGTTAAGGAGACACCTCATCACCGTAGGGGATCTGGATGGACTCCTACAGGCAATATATGCTACTGAGGAGATTCCAGAAGCCCCTCGAGTGACCTCAGCACAAGACAAGGGATACAGAGGGCTGGGCAAGGCTCAATCCAGGGTGTTCCCACTCCATCAATCCCTGAAGGAGCTAGTCCTACAGGAATGGAGGGAGCCTGAAAGGAGGATTGTCAGACAGAAAACTTGGAAAAGGAGGTTTCCTTTTAATCACACTGATGAAGAGACATTTTTTAAGCTCCCAAGATTGGATGCCGCCCTGTCTCAAGTCACCAAGCTGTCTGACCTCTCCTTTGAGGACACTGGCAGTATCAAGGATCTGATGGACCATAGAGCAGAATCCCTTCTGAGAAAGGCTTGGGAAGCTAATACATTAGCCATGGGTCCAGCCTTAGAAGCAGCCTGCATAGCCAGGAATGCAGATTTCTGGGTGGAGAAATTGACAAAACACCTAGCGCAGGAACCCGAAACGGGTAACATTCTTGATTCATTGTCAGTGATAGGTAAAGCTGTAGCTTACCTTGCAGACGCTGCAGTCGAGTCGGCTAGAGCCTCGGTTAAAACGGCCGCATTCAGCCAGGAGAGCTGTTTGGGTTAAGGCTTGGGAAGGTGATGTCACGTCAAAAGGATAGACTGTGTGGCCTTCCCTTTCAGGGCTCTTTACTGTTTGGTCAGGGCCTAGACAATGTCTTGTCTAGGTCCTCAGAAAAGGGTAAAAAATTCCCAATAAAGGCAAAGAAAGAAAAAGAAAAATTTGAAAGAATTTTTCGAGGCCTCCCCCGGGACAACCGCAGCATAAAGCAAAAAAGGAACCCATTAAAAGGTGGGGCTATAGTAGAGGAAAACAAAGGAACAGTGTGCTGTTTTCCTCTCCCAAGGTTGGCACCAAAGAAACAAAGTGACGCCAAGATCAGGGTAGGGGGACGGCTGTCCCATTTTGTCCCTCAGTGGGAAAAGATCTTGGACAGCAGTTAGATCTGCCAGACCCTGCGAGATGGATATCGTCTGGAGTTTTTGGAAAACCCCCTCTATATGATTACCCTAACTCATCTCCCCAGGAATGTCCTGAAAAGAGCTGCCCTCCTGGAGGGTATCCAGGAATTGGTGAAATAGCGAGTGGTGGTGCAAGTACCAAAGAAACAACAATATTCTACTCCCATGTATTCGTTGTTCGCAAGCCGTCAGGAAAGTATCGGCTGATAGTAAAACTTAAAGAACCTGAACAGGTATCTGGAATACAAAAAATTTACTATGGAGAGTATCTACTCTGTACGAAAAAACCACATGAAGGAGGCTTTCATGATGACTCTGGACCTCAGGGATGCCTACCTGCATGTTCCAATTCATATGGATCATCAGGCATTCCTGAGGTTCGTAGTAGCAGTCAGAGGAGAGATTTTTCACTGGCAGTTCATGGCCCTTCCTTTTGAGCTAACAGCCAGCCCAAGGATTTTTACAAAAATCCTAGCCGAGGCAGTAGCCTTCCTACATCTCCAAGGTATATCTCTGATTCCATACCTGGGCGATCTATGGATCTCCGGACCATCAGTCACACAGGTCAGATCAGATACCAACAAAGCTATGTCGGTTCTAAAAAACCTCGGCTGGATAATCAACATGGAAAAATCCTCCCTCGAACCAGAACAGGTCAAGACCTTTCTTGGTTACAGGGTGGACACCAAACTGCAGAAGCTCTTCTTGCCAGAGGACAAGGTGGCAAAACTAGCTTCTTCGGTGAAGGATCTGATAAATACCCCGTCACGCTCCAGAAGGGAGGTGTTGAGAACCTTAGGTCTGATGTCAGCAAGTATACCAGCCATAGTCTGGGCACAACTCCACTCAAGAGACCTTCACTTCTTCCTTCTGTCTTCATGGGACAAGAAGGAGTCCTTGGATCAGGAGATATTACTAACTCCTCAGGTCCTGTCTTCCCTGGAGTGGTGGACAGTCCCCAAAAACCTAGAAGGGGGCAGGCCGTGGGCTCAGTGGAATCCGGTAAAAGTTACCACCGATGCCAGTTCCTGGGGAATGGGGAGCCCACCTAGGAAAAGAGAAAGCCCAAGGCCAATGGAACAGCTCGCTAGGTCGGATGTCATCCAACTACAGGGAGCTCCAAGCAGTGGGGGAAGCCCTAAAAGCCTTTCAAAAGAGCATCAGGGGCAAGTGAGCTCCGACA
The DNA here is from genome assembly GCF_042186555.1 of Aquarana catesbeiana. Taxonomy (NCBI): domain Eukaryota; kingdom Metazoa; phylum Chordata; class Amphibia; order Anura; family Ranidae; genus Aquarana; species Aquarana catesbeiana. The sequence continues at coordinate 405,647,675 of NC_133325.1, forward strand.
ATGCCACTGTAGTAGCATACTTGAGTCACCAGGGAGGCACCAGATCCAAACTCCTGCTAGAACTGTCCAAGCAGATCCTGGGGTGGGCTGAAGGAAGGATTCTCTCCATCTCGACTGTCCACATAAAAGGGACAAGCAATATGGAGGCAGACTTCCTAAGCCGTCAGCCGATAAGACAAGGGGAATGGGAACTAAACCCCGAGGTATTTCAAACCCTGGTGCAACGCTTGGGAAATCCAGAGATAGACCTGTTTGCCAATCGGCAAAACAGGAAGGTAAAGAGTTATTTCTCGATTTCCAAAGAAAGGGAGTCAGGGGAACTAGACGCACTGACTCAGACTTGGCATTACAAACTGTTATATGCCTTTCTACCACTAGCACTGATTCCACGAGTTCTTCAGAAACTCAGTCAGTCCCCCCGGCCAGCTCCTTCTGATAGCACCCTGGTGGCCGAGGAGAGCTTGGTTCGCAAACCTAAGGTCGATGGCAGTGACAGTACCACTGAAGCTCCCGAACAGACCGGACCTTCTCAGGCAAGGTCCAGTACTTCATCCAAGGCTGGAATTTTTTCAGCTGACGGCCTGGTTAGTGAGCGCCAGATCCTAGAAAACAAGGGCTGCTCAGAGAGAGTAATAAATACCCTCCTCCTGAGTAGAAAAACAGTGACTAAAAAGATTTATTCTAAAGTGTGGAAGACCTGTTCCTGGGGTAAAGAAAGGCAGACAACCTCCAGCACTGTTCCAGTTATCTTGGACTTTCTCCAGGACGGAGTAGACCTGGGCCTAGCGGTCAGCACCCTTCGGGTTCAGATAGCGGCCCTCTCTGTCTACCTCGATGTAAGGTTAGCAAAAGAAAACCTTATCAAACGTTTTCTGTTGGCCAGGGAAAGGATTTCCCCTGTAGCCATGGGATTTACGAGGGTATTAAAGGTGTTATCTTAACACCCTTTTGAACCTATAGAAGAGGTTCCCTTTAAGTTTCTAATTTTAAAGTTATCATTTTTGTTAGCAGTTACTACGGCCAGGAGGGTCGGGGACCTGCAAGGGCTGTCCATGAAGGAACCCTTCCTATCGGTAAAGCCAGATAGGGTCACCCTTAGGGCAGATCCCTTATATCTACCAAAGGTAGCATCTTTATTTCATAGGACGCAAGGCATAATATTGCCATCCTTTTGTGATAAACCAAAAAATAAGACAGAAGAGAAATTTCATTGTCTAGATGTAAGAAGGTGTCTCCTTACCTATCTAAGAGGTCCAGTCACCTGCTAGTTCTGTACGCTGGATCTAGGAAGGGGCTTCAGGCTTCAAAAGCCTCAGTTTCTAGATGGATCAGAGAAGCTATCTCAGTAGCATATGAGAGTTCTGGAATTCCAGCGCCAGCAAAAGTTAAGGCTCATTCAACCAGGTCACTAGCAACATCCTGGGCTGAGAAAGCAGGGGGCTCTTAGGAACAAATTCGAAGTGCGGCCACCTGGTCCAGTCAGGATACGTTCCTAAAGCACTACTGTGTGGAAGTTTTATCATAGCAAGACTTGACTTTTGGTCGGAAGGTCCTACAAGCTGTGGTCCCACCCTGAAGGTAGGCCTGTGTTTTCTTGATTATCCTCTCACGTGTGCCGTCCTGGAAGGTGATAGGAGAAAACCTACGTTAGACTTACCGGTAATGGTAGTTCTACGAACCTTCCAGGACGGCAGGCCTACTTCCCACCCTACGTGGAGGGAAAGAAGGTAAACGCTAGGTGGTAAGTACCTATGTAGAGCAATGCTGCTTGTGAACCAGTTCAGGATTACTTTTACATACTGAGGATCAAGGGGAAGGGTGGGGACTTATAACAAGCTGTCAAGTGATTGTGTTTCCTGTAGGGAGGAGCCCTCATCTCTCAGATGTGTCATCCTGGAAGGTTCGTAGAAATACCGTTACTGGTAAGTCTAACGTAGGTTTTTATTGCAAGACTTGTTATATTAAAACATTGAACCACTACACGAGTTTATAAAAACTACAAGATAGAGCTATTTGCACAGATCTTGAGACCACCTGCACATCATATGAATTTGCAATTAGTACAAATACATAACTGATTGCCTCATTCATTAAAATAAGGTGATTCCTCATGGGTTTGATGTGTTTCATGTTTTCTGCTTTTACAGAACTCATGAAGAGAACAGCAGTGGTCACTATGTAAGACAGATAAACATTGAATACAACATATTTTTGCTCATTACTCATACATTAGTTTGCAGCAATCATATGATTCTGTGTCAGTACCCACAGTGCCAAGATATTTTGGCTTATGGTGCCTAACATGCTGGATTTGGATACTGTCTGCCATTAGCTAGAGAATACAGTGCTAGTTCCAGGGATGTCACTTTACTGTGTGTGATGTATACAAAGCTATGGTTTGCCTGAAAACTGCCATCAATTAACAGGGGTGACAGCGGCAGCTTCCTCTATTGGATGGAGTCTTATCTGTAATGTAAAACATTTGCCACAAGATGTCCCCTTCAGCACATTTTTTTGGAGTACATAAACTTGTTTCCATTTGGATTCAACTAATGTAAAATGTGCCTTTTCTTTTTATGGTCAACACATACTGACTTTACTGTGTGCTTAGTCTTCAGAGGCTTTGGAGTTTATGAAAAGAGATCTGTCAGAGTTTTCCCGGGTCGTGCAGCATGACACAGCTTGCACTATTGCTGCCACAGCCTCTGTCGTCAAAGATAAACTGGCGGTGAGTATGAAACAATTTATAACAAGAATAAAAAATTATGTTAAGCTGTTGCTTAGTTTGCATGTATTTACTGATTGATCGCTTTGCCTCAGATAAGCTGTACCTGTGAATTTATTCAATGAAGGTATGTTCTGAATGATGCAATGATCATGCGGTAACCTTTTATGATTGGGTGACAGATCTTCGAATTATAATTGTGCAAATGTGTAATTTGTTTTCTTCTGTTTTCTATTGCTTAGAAATGGCAAATAGCACATTTTGTGTTTTGCAGGTTGAAGGATCTTCAGGCACTACAGAAAAGGTGAAGAAAGGTCTTTCAGATTTTCTAGGAGTCATTTCTGACACTTTTGCTCCATCACCCGATAAGACGATTGACTGTGATGTTATTACACTGATGGCCACACCTTCTGGAACGACAGAGCTATATGACAGTACTAAGGTATACATAATTGTATTTTTTTGTAGTAAGCATGAGCAGTATTATCATTTTTTTAACATATTTTCTTTTTTTCCCTTTTCAGGCACGTTTATACAGTTTGCAGTCTGATCCAGCAACATATTGCAATGAACCTGATGGTAATTCTTTCAATGAAAATTTTAAAATAATGGCCAAAATACTAACTGAATACACATTTGTAGCTCATTACAATCCCTAACTTCACTAAGGGATGGTTAAAGCTGAATTCCTGTTACTGCATTATTTGTGTCAAAATATAATGCATGTGTTATACCTAATAGGTGGAAGGGGGAGCAATAGGAGCCAGCCAGGTGTTGCATACATATGTGCTGACAACAAATATGTTGACAAAGGGGCAGATCAGAGTGAGCAGTGGTGTGAGCGGATTCTGCTCCTTCACTGTACAGTCACAGGCTGGGGACAGAGAGGCGAGCTAGCTGTAATGCTTAACTGCAGCAGATAAAAATCAGGTCACCAGGCTGGCTGTGCTTCGTGGCAGGGCTGTGTAAGTCTCAGGACTGGATGGACAGAAAAGAAAAAAGTTTGGCAGGTAACACATTTCTCATATGTATTTTAGCTATTTATTTAGTTGTTTGCCTAGTGTTCAGTTTTAAACATCAACAAAAGAGCTTGGACCTGCAAAGTAGTTTCAGTTCTTACTATTTAAGCTGTTAAATTGTATTTATCTGCATGGAATCCAGCATTCAGACTTTGCTTCCAAAAGGACCAGGCTGATAAACAGTGAGCTGAAGGACTGCCAATGCTGTGTTTTCTTTATTGCAAACCATAAAAGCATGTACAAAAGGTTCACTTATGATGGAAGGTGCCCCCCTCATAGATATACTATTGTGCTGTCGCGTTGGAGTGATGAATGCCAGTGTCCCAGCCTAACTGACCCTGTCATGACTTGACAAAGGTGCAGTGGCCCCAAAACATGTGGTTATGAATATCAGGCGAAGCTTTTCAGCCTCCAGGAGTTTCCTGCACTGTGACAGTGACGTCAGTTCTGGCTTTCGGTTCCCAGTATTCTTGCAGTCTGGCGCATGTCCCTTCTTGCTTGCAGTGACTCTTCCGCCCTCACGTGCTCATGTTTTGCTTGTGGTGTTCCTCCCCTCTCCTATTTGATTGGCCACAGGCTGGGACACTGGGATTGCTCAATCCATCATGGCAGCACACTAGCCTATCCATGAGGGGGCACCTTCCATTGTAAGTGAACATTTTTGTACATGCTTCTATAGTTTGCAATAAAGAAGACACAGCATTGGAACTCTTTGGCCTCACTTTTTAACAGCTTGGTGGTGTCGTCCTTTTGGAATCAATATAGTGTTTCCAATAGCCCCCCATCCAATATTTGCTCCATCTTTACTAGCATTATAGGATGTGTCAGCATATACAAAGGATCCAGTATGAAACACTTCCTCTAGACTAGGTGCTTGCCCATTTGAGTTCCTTTTTACCTCTCCTGATGCTCCTTGGTTATTGCCAGCAGCACCAGTATAGTTGGGACTGTTTTGTTTTAATTTAATCTTGCACAATCATCATTATTTTTTTATTTTATTCATCCATTACCATTACATTTTGTTTTTTGGTGCTATTACATTATTTGTGTAAAATAAATTTTAGCGGGTAGAGTTTTATGGCAGACTTTGTATATCTCTTTGTATATCTCTATCTAGAGAACAAGTCTAAGAGTGTAGTATGCTTTAAATACTTGCAGGTTATAGCAGCTGCTCTAGGAGTCATGCTACAGATTACATTTTGCTTCAATGACCTCATAACAGAGTATTTCTCCCTTGATAAAGGTACTGGTACATACTGTAGTTAAGATGAGGACTTGTAGATATTCCAGCATTTAGCAGCACATAAAGGCATAACCTTATGCAGATTACATAAAGCGGATCTTCACTGTATCTGAGCACAACAAACCAAAAACACGATTTCATTCATTTTTAATATTCAAAGTAAACTATCCCATCCATCCATCCATCCATGTCTCCATGCTTTATTTTGTTGATAAATCACTTTGGAAAACACCCCCTAGCATTTCTTGCCATGGACAGATGATTCATGTAGCATTTACTTCCTGGAATCCATCTACCCTTAACTTAAGCATGCAAGCAAGAGAGTGTGCTTAGCTGAGAAAACCTCTTCTCCTCCTCTCCTGAGATGTATGACATAATTTGCCTAGGCAAGAAAAGCCAGGGAGTAACTGAAGAAATTTAAAACAAATAAATATGATATACTTTCCTATATATTTACGAATGCTAGCAGTGTGAGGAATACAAATAATCAATGTTGGTTAGGAGAGTGAAGTTCCACTTTAACCATCTACAAGTAAACTTTTATGAGGGAATCGACTGCCTTGTCTGAGCGCCTGCACAGGAAAGGAAGCTGTGAAGCAGGTGAGTTGTGACTGAGTTTGAAGAGGAGGGGTAGCTGTAAGTCACAAGTAAGGATGGGCTTGGGCGTGTTCGCAGCTCCACATGCCTGAGCCCACCAGGAAGCTCACACTGCACAGCGCTAATCACAGTCATTGAGATATTTCCCGATCTGTGCAGCCATGGATCGGGAAATGTCTCACTGCCTGTTTCTTGGTCACAAGCTATTCTCTTGGCTGGTTAAAAAGCAGAAATATTTTTTACAGAAAAATTGGGTGGATTTGATTTAACTCAAGTTGATTTAATTCTCAATTTAATGATTTAATTCACTAGTAAACAGGCTTGATTTAAATCATTTTTAAAGAGCAGCTGTCATATCCTCCTCTGACCCGCTGTTGACTCACCGACAGTCCCATTCACTTTAATGGGAAGGCTGGTGATGTGACAGTGACACAGCAGGTGAGTTGATGCCCGCTAACAGGCGCTGCCATGGTGGATCTGAAATGACAGGTACTCTTTTTAAATGTAAGGACTCATTCTTGCTGGTAGTTAGAATCTTTAATATTTGTAAACAAAATGAAGGTTTCCTATTTAGAATAATAAGCTGTCAGGTTAGTAAAACAGCGATATCAGAACCGATTCAATCATATCTTATCTCAGCTTGCAGAGCATGGATTCATTGAATGAGTTTACCAAAAATTTAAATATTGCAGAATATGCAGCCTAATGCTACATAACTAAGCTCCATTTTATGCTGTAAAGTAAATTAGTTTTCTATTTAAGGTACAATAATATCTTTAGTTAGATTTTTACTCCAAAAGCAGTTTATTAAAATAAATTTGATTAAAAATAAAAAAAATCAGATTTAAATAATAATAAAAAAAAATCATCGATTTTTATCCACCCTGCAGAAAAAGGATATTGTTCAGATGGAATGTGCAGTCATTTAAGGGTTGGATTTTATATTGGTGGGTAGCTTAACAGCTTGTGTTACTTGGGGACTGGCTAGAATATACAATATTTTGTGCATTCTATTTGGTATACTTCTGGATTTACAAAAATATACACCTTTCTAAGGCTGACAAGTTAAAATTGCTGCCTCATGACTTGGCCCTGGTTACTGACATTTTGAGAAATTTGTCCAGACTTCCATGATTACAACTCTTACAACACATAATTTACATATGACAGGCCCTCCTGAGCTGTTTGATGAATGGTTAACCCACTGGAACCCGGAGCAACGGAAAGCAGAAATATCCGAACTTCTAGTTTCAAGCCCATCAATCCGCGCACTCTACACAAAAATGGTATGTGTGTTTTTGTAGTTCTGTTTATACCATTGTACATGCAAACCACCTGCTCAGCAGGGTAATTCCGAGACCTGTAATGTTTCTCCTCCTGCAGCAAATATCTAAGTTGATTGAAAAGATAAAACAGATTGGAGATTGTGGCTAGGACTTTTAAAAGAGAAGTATGGGGTTCATTTTTTTTCAGAACCATACTTACCTAGGTGGATGCAGCATCGGTCCCCCCGCCAATCGCTCGGTTCTCAGTGCTCCCTGAGCAGAGAGCTGGTAACTGTCAGTCACCGCTCTCTGCTCTCACTGAAGCGCTGAGCAGTGGAGGGGGCAGGAGCAGGTGGCTCAGGCTCTCAGCGGCAGGCTGAGCCAGATGCCGGTCCAGGCATGTGGGCAGATTCGACTTCGTTGTAGTGATCTTGCCTGACCCCAGACCGACTCTGTAATGTCAGCGGACAGTGGGCTTTAGCCACAGGAGAAGTACAGCCAAACAAGCTTTGGCTGTACTTCTCCTTTAATGAGGACAGTGTAGAAACAAGTTCTTCCTGGGAACACCTTTTGGTATTTTGTCATCATCCAGACCGCTAACAGGTTCAGTTGTAAAGTGCAGAGCTAATATGCCTGATGGAGACACCTCACATCTACACACTGTATAGCAAATACGGGTAAGTCATCCATGCAAGTGTTTTGTTACACTACCCCCAAGTTATAGAACTTGCTTTTTTTTTTTTTTTTCTGTTTCAGTATGTTAAAGTAGAACTTTAGGCAAAACTTTCATTTTGGATAGAGCAAGGGAGGGTAATGACCCCTGTCAGATTTTTTTTTTTGCCATCTGTGGCCCTTTTGTGGAGATTTCCCTTAAGGAGAGTCACCCTATTTGTCCCATCCATTATCATTGAAAGTGAAAATAAAAGAAAATCCAAAATTTTGGGTTACCCCCAGAAAAGTAATAGCGGGTAAATCTTCCAATGGGGACACTAGTTCTGGTGACCTGGGGGGCCCAAAGAACTACCCTTAATTAGCAAGGATTTCTTATCACTTCCTGTTTGGCTATGGGACAGGAAGTTAATGGGGACACAGACTGCAATAAAAACTGACAAGAATTCTAATCCCTCTTAACTCAATCCAAAAAAAAAATAAAAATAAAACATTTGCCCTTAGTTATACCTTAATTTAGGTTTTAAAGCCAATACTACATTAATACAAACTTTTATCTAACATCTCAGTAGATATTTACTGTAGCTGATACAGTTGTCAGCTATAGGAAAAATATAAATGAATCATCTATTCAGTAGTGTAGAAAAAAACATCAATAAGAAAATATGTATACTGTTTGGAGTTGTATAAACTTGGCTAGTAACTATAAGTGGGGGAGATAGAAATTAAGCAAGAGAGAGAATTATGAGAAGGACGCAGCTAGGGAAGAATTAAAAGTCTGGGGAAAAAAATAACTAATGTCACATAAGATCCTACTGTTAATTATAAGTCTTAAAGAAAATTTTAGGCTATGTATACTTGTACTGAAAGCTACTGGGAGGTTGTAGTTTATTCTATCGTAGAAGAAGTAACATATAGCTTATTTTTATGAAAGCGGAAACTAAAGTTCAGCTGTCACTGACTTTGAGCAGGCAGGCTTTTTATTGCAGAAAAGAAATGCAGTGCCTGCCTGTTTGTTCATGGCATTCTCTGGCTTGTGAACATAGCTGCGCATGCACATAGACAAAGATGCCAGTGTGGGACAGGGACAGTTGGGAAAAAAGGCAAGTTTCGCACCCTTTATTTTCACTTTAATTTAACACTGTTTACTAAAGAAAAATGAACAAAAAAAACATATATCGTTCAATAAAATAACCCAGAATAAAACCTTGATAAAGTATTGGGTTTGCCCTTTTAATAGAGTAAATGGAAGCTGTGTGAAGTTGGCACCCCATGTTTGTAAAACGTGAATAAAAATATACCATTCGTTTGTGCCGCGTTTGTGCTGATTTGTGCCGCAAAAATGAGCGTTTGTGCCTGTTCGGTTTCTGAGATATTAAACATTCAATTTAATGCAAGCCCCGCCCACTTTGCACCCCATGTCCCTGAATTTTAAAAACAAACGCGCCATTCGTTTGTGCCACGTTTGTGCTGGTTTGTGCCGCAAAAATAAACGTTTGTGCCGCTTTGGTTGCGGAGATATTGTGCGTTATAGTTGCTGTAACCCCGCCCATTTTGCACCCCATGTTCCTGAATTTTAAAAACAAACGCGCCATTCGTTTGTGCCGCGTTTGTGCTGGTTTGTGCCGCAAAAATAAATGTTTGTGCCGCTTTGGTTGCGGAGATATTGTACGTTATAGTTGCTGTAACCCCGCCCATTTTGCACCCCATGTTCCTGAATTTTAAAAACAAACGTGCCATTTGTTTGTGCCGCGTTTGTGCTGGTTTGTGCCGCAAAAATAAACGTTTGTGCCGCTTTGGTTGCGGAGATATTGTGCGTTATAGTTGCTGTAACCCCGCCCATTTTGCACCCCATGTTTCTGAATTTTAAAAACAAACGTGCCATTCATTTGTGCCGCGTTTGTGCTGGTTTGTGCCGCAAAAATAAACGTTTGTGCCGCTTTGGTTGCGGAGATATTGTGCGTTATAGTTGCTGTAACCCCGCCCATTTTGCACCCCATGTTCCTGAATTTTAAAAACAAACGCGCCATTTGTTTGTGCTGTGTTTGTGCTGGTTTGTGCCGCAAAAATAAATGTTTGTTCCGCTTTGGTTGCGGAGATATTGTGCGTTATAGTTGCTGTAACCCCGCCCATTTTGCACCCCATGTTCTTGAATTTTAAAAACAAACGTGCCATTCGTTTGTGCCGCGTTTGTGCTGGTTTGTGCCGCAAAAATAAACGTTTGTGCCGCTTTGGTTGCGGAGATATTGTGCGTTATAGTTGCTGTAACCCCGCCCATTTTGCACCCCATGTTCCTGAATTTTAAAAACAAACGCGCCATTCGTTTGTGCCGCGTTTGTGCTGGTTTGTGCCGCAAAAATAAACGTTTGTGCCACTTTGGTTGCGGAGATATTGTGCGTTATAGTTGCTTTAACTCCGCCCATTTTGCACCCCATGTTCCTGAATTTTAAAAACAAATGCACCATTCGTTTGTGCCGCGTTTGTGCTGGTTTGTGCCGCAAAAATAAACGTTTGTGCCGCTTTGGTTGCGGAGATATTGTGCGTTATAGTTGCTGTAACCCCGCCCATTTTGCACCCCATGTTTCTGAATTTTAAAAACAAACGTGCCATTCATTTGTGCCGCGTTTGTGCTGGTTTGTGCCGCAAAAATAAACGTTTGTGCCGCTTTGGTTGCGGAGATATTGTGCGTTATAGTTGCTGTAACCCCGCCCATTTTGCACCCCATGTTCCTGAATTTTAAAAACAAACGCGCCATTTGTTTGTGCTGTGTTTGTGCTGGTTTGTGCCGCAAAAATAAATGTTTGTTCCGCTTTGGTTGCGGAGATATTGTGCGTTTATAGTTGCTGTAACCCCGCCCATTTTGCACCCCATGTTCTTGAATTTTAAAAACAAACGTGCCATTCGTTTGTGCCGCGTTTGTGCTGGTTTGTGCCGCAAAAATAAACGTTTGTGCCGCTTTGGTTGCGGAGATATTGTGCGTTATAGTTGCTGTAACCCCGCCCATTTTGCACCCCATGTTCCTGAATTTTAAAAACAAACGCGCCATTCGTTTGTGCCGCGTTTGTGCTGGTTTGTGCCGCAAAAATAAACATTTGTGCCGCTTTGGTTGCAGAGATATTGTGCGTTATAGTTGCTTTAACTCCGCCCATTTTGCACCCCATGTTCCTGAATTTTAAAAACAAACGCGCCATTCGTTTGTGCCACGTTTGTGCTGGTTTGTGCCGCAAAAATAAACGTTTGTGCCGCTTTGGTTGCTGAGATATTGTGCGTTATAGTTGCAGCAACCCCGCCCACATTGCACCCCATGTTCCTGAATTTTAAAAACAAACGCGCCATTTGTTTGTGCCGGGTTTGTGCTGGTTTGTGCCGCAAAAATAAACATTTGTGCAGCTTTGGTTGCGGAGATATTGTGCGTTATATGTTGTCAAACCACATTGACTTTACACCTTGTTATTAAAGCTTACATACAGAACCTAAACTCAGATTGGGTTTCCTTAATGTAAAGCTCCTCCCACTGTACTGGCACTGCACTTCATATTGTACCCTGAAAAAGGCACCTCTGCCGGGTTAGCCCCTCATATCAAAATTTTTGAAAAAATCTTATGCAGTTTGTTAGATCTTTGTTAGATCAGGTTAGATCAACCGTTGTCTGCGTTAGATCTCACACAGAAGAAGCGATATTAACAGTTATTTGCTGGGGGGGCTAACCCGTCATCAGCCCCCCCTTATCAAAAAATTGACCAAACAGTTAGCTATTTTGGAAGCAATTTGTTAGATCCGGTATGATCAAGTGTTTTTAACGTTAGATCTCACATTATTAGAGACTTATTAAGTGATTAATGAGGGGGGCTGGCCCCCCCTTATCAAATTTTCGGGCCAAAAATCATTCGGGCTAATAGATATTCGTTAGATCCGGTAAGATCAAGAGGTTTTAACGTAAGATCTCACATCATTTCAGAGATTTCATATTCTTTGCCAATAACAACATCCAAGTTAGTAGTTAATTGTTAGATGAAGTTATTATTGCATTAAACCTAGCATGCACATGGCAGAAATCAGTAATAATCGCAATGTAAGTAGGGATAAAAGCTTGTTGCAGTTTGATCAGTGAGATGTTTTATTTAATCTATGATAAATACATAACAGTTCGTTATTTTATATGAGAAGTTAGGCCCCCGTGGCAGTAGCTTAAAATTAATAAATTTTGGCATCGCTGCTCTAAATTGTGGGCACAACTGGAACAGGCCCAGACTGACATTCTGCTGCCAGGGGCTCTGTGGTGCTATGACCAACTACCACCTGTGCTGAAGTTACACCCCATATTGGGTACGACACTCCGCATATGCTCCCAGGTCAGCACACAGAACCGGCTTTCTTCCCTGATTCCCCATTGCTCCCTATCATAGAAAAACCGTGGTTCCTCCCTGGTCTGGAACCGCAAATGTTTCGGACCCTAAGCCAAACAGGTAGGGTCCAGGCATCCCACTTCCTAACGGGAGGCCAATGGCCTTCCACAGTAGTGCTAATGAGCCCTTCAAACTTTCCTTGTGGACAGCGCTACAATTACAACACTTTCTCAATACTTTGCCTAATTCACAGGGATTTAATCGTCCCCTGACGTCCTTTGAAGCATACTGTTCCAAAGAGGGTTCCCTTCCACAGGCTCTATCCAAAACATACGCCCTCTTGAACTGTCCGGCTGAACAACCACACTTACCGTTCTTGAACAAATGGGAAAGTAAGCTGGGGCGTACATTAACATCTGCTCAGATACAACATGTCCTCAGATTTTCGTTGAAATCATCGGTTTGTACAAAAATTAAAGAGACCAACTATAAACTGTTAACAAGGTGGTACCTCACCCTGCAACTACTGACCAATGTTGGAGATGCCAGGGGGATGGAGGAACACGACTTCACATATTTTGGTCGTGCCCTAAATTGATCCACTTCTGGGAGACAGATAAACCACGCAAAAATTTACGGAATACAAGGTTCCTGGTGATCCAGCTTTTTCCTGCTACATGTCTCCTCCATCTGAGCCAAACTCTATAAAAACTCCATTCCAAATGAGATGGAAGATCGAGTACTCACTGCACAACACCAACAGGAAAAATACTCTAACACTTGGGGACTATGGAACCAGATTGTCGACTCCGCAGAGGGTACTGCCCTTCTTGGGACTTAATGTCACAGAAAAGTTCCGGAGCCCATTCATCATAGTTATCCTGAACCAACGCCATTTCACCCCCCCCCCCAGCCTTACCTCCCCCCCCCCTTCTATCCTTTTACCTTTTCCATCCTTTTTTCCTTACCTTCTTTGATTATTGAAAATGAGAAAATAGTTTTGGGCGACAGCGGGTCTTGCTCCACAGCCCATTTTCCATCTTTAATAAAAACTGATAGGCCAGGAGGTAAGCAGCCTTTTGAGCAGTGTGCCGAAAAATGTTTTCAAAGAAATTGAGCGTACCGATTTTATAACAAAAAAAGTCAACTTCACAATCTCAATCACGAAAAGGATTTTTTATAAAGTAAATGCTGTAAACTACTTTAGCAGTGAGAAATTAACATCCTGCACTCTCACGCCTCAGATCAACCCCAATTCATACACCTTCACACCTCAGATCACTGTATCACCTGAAAATCTGCCCCACCACTGTACCCCCCTGCACATCTGCCCCACCACTGTAACCCCCTGCACATCTGCCCCACCACCGTACCCCCATGCTCTTCTGTCTCACTGCTGAACCATCTTCTCATCTGTCCTAACACTGAACTTATCTGCTCATCTGCCCCACCACTGTAACCCCCTTTCTCATCTGTCCCACCTCTCTAACCCCCTTTCTCATCTGCCCCACCACTGTACCTCCCGCACATCTGTCCCACCTCTGTTCCCCCTGCTCATCTTCCCCACCTCTGTAACCCCCTTTCTCATCTGCCCCACCACTGTAACCCCCTTTCTCATCTGCCCCACCTCTGTAACCCTCTTTCTCATCTGCCCCACCACTGTAACCCCCTTTCTCATCTGCCTCACCTCTGTAACCCCCTTTCTCATCTGCCCCACCTCTGTAACCCCCTTTCTCTTCTGCCCCATCACTGTACCTCCTGCACATCTGTCTCACCTCTGTTCCCCCTGCTCTTCTGCCCCACCGCTGTAACCCCCTGCTCATCTGTACCACTAATGTACCCCCTTTCTCATCTGCCCCACCTCTGTAACCCCCTTTCTCATCTGCCCCACCTCTGTAACCCCCTTTCTCATCTGCCCCACCTCTGTAACCCCCTTTCTCATCTGCCCCACCTCTGTAACCCCCTTTCTCATCTGCCCCACCACTGTAACCCCCTTTCTCTTCTGCCCCATCACTGTACCTCCTGCACATCTGTCTCACCTCTGTTCTCCCTGCTCTTCTGCCCAACCACTGTAACCCCCTGCTCATCTGTCCACCAATGCACCTCCTTTCACATCTGCCCCACCGCTGTACCCCCCTGCTCTTCTGTCCCACCGCTAAACCCCCTTCTCATCTGCCCCAACACTGAACCCCTCCTGCTCATTTTCCCACCACTGTAACCCCCTTGTCATCTGGCCCAACACTAAACCCCTCCCCCGCTCATCTGCCTCATCACTGTACCCCCCTGCTTTTCTGTCCCACTGCTGAACCCCCTTCGCATCCCTCCCACCACTGCACCTTCTGCACATCTGCACCACCACTGTACCCCCTTGCTCTTCTGCCCCACCACTGTAACCCCTCTGCTCATCTACCCCATCAATGTACCATTTTTCTCATCAGCCCCACCACTGTACCTCTCTGCACATTTGCTCCACCGCCATATTCCCATGTTCTTCTGTCTACTACTGAATCACCTTCTCATCTGCCCTACCACTGTAACCCGCTTTTTCATCTGCCTTACTAATGTACCTCCTGCACATCTGTTTCACCTCTGTACCCCCTGCTCTTCTGCCCCACCTATGTTCCCCCTGTTCTCCTGCCCCACCACTGTAACCTCCTGCTCATCTGTCCCACCAATACACCTCCTTTCACATTTGCCCCACTGTTCTACCCAACCTGCTTTTCTGTCCCACCACTGAACCTCCTTCTCATCTGCACCAAAACTGAACCCCCCTGCACATTTGCCCCACGGCTGTACCCTCCTGTTCTTCTGTCCCACATCTAAACCCCTCCTGCTCATTTTTCCCACCACTGTACCCTCTTCTCATCTATGATATGTGTGATATGCAGAGTGGTAAAAGGAAGCAGAGATGAGACACATCTACTTGTCCTGGCACACTCATCCAGCTGATCCACCGCTCACATCCAGACCACGTGCTTGTATGTGATGTATGGGATGTGTGGGATGTATGGGATGTATGGGATGTATGTGATGTCACATACGAGCATCTGGAATGGATGTGCAATGATGAGCTCAGGTCAGGGGCATTTTCTGAAAGCAGAGGGCTTGTGTGCAGGATCATAAGTTGGGCCCCTGCAGCTGAGGAAAAGTTTTTGTGCCGCAGCAAAAGTTGGGTGTGATTTTCATTGCGCTGAATATAAGGGGGGGCCAGCCCGTCCATATGTACCACCTAATATCTCTATTTTGATGTGGAATATCTCTGAAATGATGTGAGATCTAACGTTAAAACCACTTGATCTTACCGGATCTAACCAATATCTATTAGCTTGAATGATTTTTGGGGCGAAAATTTGATAAGGGAGGGCCAGCCCCCCCACATTAATCACTTAATAAGTCTCTAATTATGTGAGATCTAACGTTAAAAACACTTGATCATACCGGATCTAACAAATTGCTTCCAAAATAGCTAACTGTTTGGTCAATTTTTTGATAAGGGGGGCTGATGACGGGTTAGCCCCCCCAGCAAATAACTGTTAATATCGCTTCTTCTGTGTGAGATCTAATGCAAACAACGGTTGATCTAACCTGATCTAACAAAGATCTAACAAACTGCATAAGATTTTTTCTAAAATTTTGATATGAGGGGCTAACCCGGCAGAGGTGCCTTTTTCAGGGTACAATATGAAGTGCAGTGCCAGTACAGTGGGAGGAGCTTTACATTAAGGAAACCCAAGCTGAGTTTAGGTTCTGTATGTAAGCTTTAATAACAAGGTGTAAAGTCAATGTGGTTTGACAACATATAACGCACAATATCTCCGCAACCAAAGCGGCACAAACGTTTATTTTTGCGGCACAAACCAGCACAAACGCGGCACAAACAAATGGCGCGTTTGTTTTTAAAATTCAGGAAGATAGGGTGCAATGTGGGCGGGGTTGCAGCAACTATAACGCACTATATCTTCGCAACCAAAGCGGCACAAACGTTTATTTTTGCGGCACAAACCAGCACAAACGCGGCACAAACGAATGGCACGTTTGTTTTTAAAATTCAGGGACATGGGGTGCAAAGTGGGTGGGGTTACAGCAACTATAACGCACAATATCTCCGCAACCAAAGCGGCACAAATGTTTATTTTTGCAGCACAAACCAGCACAAACGCGGCACAAACGAATGGCGCGTTTGTTTTTAAAATTCAGGAACATGGGGTGCAATGTGGGCGGGATTACAGCAACTATAACGCACAATATCTCCGCAACCAAAGAGGCACAAACATTTATTTTTGCGGCACAAACCAGCACAAACGCAGCACAAACGAATGGCGTGTTTGTTTTTAAAATTCAGGAACATGGGGTGCAAAATGGGCGGGGTTACAGCAACTATAACGCACAATATCTCCGCAACCAAAGCGGCACAAACGTTTATTTTTGCGGCACAAACCAGCACAAAAGCGGCACAAACGAATGGCGCGTTTTTTTTTTAAATTCAGGAACATGGGGTGCAAAATGGGCGGGGTTACAGCAACTATAACGCACAATATCTCCGTAACCAAAGCGGCACAAACGTTTATTTTTGCGGCACAAACCAGCACAAACGCGGCACAAATGAATGGCACGTTTGTTTTTAAAATTCAGGAACATGGGGTGCAAAATGGGCGGGGTTACAGCAACTATAACGCACAATATCTCCGCAATCAAAGCGGCACAAACGTTTATTTTTGCGGCACGAACCAGCACAAACGCGGCACAAACGAATGGCACGTTTGTTTTTAAAATTCAGGAACATGGGGTGCAAAATGGGCGGGGTTACAGCAACTATAACGCACAATATCTCCGCAACCAAATCGGCACAAACATTTATTTTTGCGGCACAAACCAGCACAAACGTGGCACAAACGAATGGCGCGTTTGTTTTTAAAATTCAAAGACATGGGGTGCAAAGTGGGCGGGGCTTGCATTAAATTGAATGTTTAATATCTCAGAAACCGAACCGGCACAAACGCTCATTTTTGCGGCACAAATCAGCACAAACGCGGCACAAACGAATGGTATATTTTTATTCAGGTTTTACAAACATGGGGTGCCAACTTCACACAGCTGTAAATGGAATTCATTTTGTGAAAATAGTAGTATTAAAAATATTTCCTAGGGCCGAGCAGTTGTTTACCCTATATGTACCGGATCAATTTTGACATTTCAGATGTTTGCATATTGATGTGCAGTAACGTTATCAACAGTTATACCACATTGACACGTTTATTGCTTTGAGGAGCTTTCTTTTGCTGATGTTATTTTGATGATTCGGTTTTGTACAATTAAACAAATAGAGAAATAATTCTACATTTTTTTAAGTGTTATTTTGCCAAATGGGCAAAGTGACTCTCTTTAAAGGATAAGTTCACCTTTTGTAACATGTTACATATATTCAGGGTGTAACAAGTAATATGTTACAAATGCATCGTTCCCTGATCCCCCCCCCCTTTTTTTCGCTGTCACAATTTAAAAAAAGGTGAGGTGGCCGTGTGGGGCTCCATGTGGTTGGGAAAACTACAAGTGCTGACAACCTTTGCGGGTGTCGGATTGTTGTTCTCAATGAACTACCATAGCACTGTTGAGCGCTGTAGTAGTTCATTGATTCTTCCTGTCAAGTGTCAAACTGCCTGCCCTTACGATGTACGAGCAGACAGATACACAGACAGTCTGCAGGAGTCCTGCATGGCACCCACGAGCTGCTGATCATGGGTGAAATGATTTCTAGGCTCCTACAAAAAAAATAGTAAATGCACATTTTTTTACCTGTAAAGAAAATGTGCATGTATTATTTTATTTTAAACGTGAACTTATCCTTTAAGCTATGGTTAAAAATTACGTATTTCGTTATTTTTCTCTTGCAGTTATGCTTCCCAATTTACTGCTATAAAAGAATTGCTTTACAAGGTGGTTATACTTACCAGGCCACGCTCCAGTGCTGTCTCCCCACAACCGAATGGAGTTTCCCGGTATGAGGGATTGTGCTTCTGCCCAAGTGGCTATTCTGTGGAGGGGTCTGATGTCATTTCCCTGTCCAAGGGAACATAGACGGGCTGCAATGTTGCAGTAGAGATGCGGTGTGAGTGTGTCTCAGCAAGTATGAAAGGCTGGGGAGGGGAATCTACTGCAGATACTGTCATTTTGTCCTGATTAAATAGCAGAAATTAAACATTCATCAAAGTAGACGATCCTCTCCTGCCTTTTTAACGTCTTATAAATTTTGTGCTGTTTATGAATATACGGTTTGTAAATTGTATAAGAGTAATGAGCAGTAATTTTGCGTAGTATGTCATGGCAAGCAGTACGCATTCCTCTTTCACTAAATTGACAACATGTGAATGATATCTACTTGTTTTGGATTACTGTATTTTAAATACCATTGCCCCTTACATGCCTTATTGATAAGTTAGATTGCTCATATGTCACTTGTTATATATTTGTTACTTGATGCAATCCTTAATGTCTCACAGGTTCCTGCTGCTGTTTCTCACTCTGAATTCTGGCAAAGGTATTTCTATAAAGTACACCAGCTCGAGCAGGTACGTATGCATATCTTACAATAGAGTAACTCAAGCAGCTTATACTGCATAATGTTTGTTTTTTTTCCTAATTGATACATTTTTTTGTGCAAGGAATTTATTCTAGGTATGCAGTCTAATAATTGTTTAATAGTCCAGTGACTGACATTAATACTGCAGTGCAGTGATGGTGGCTGAAGGTGCACAGAGAGCTCTGATTTCTAGGTGATCAGGCCAAGAAGATTTTTCAGCTAATATTGCTGCATTTTACTTTTTGCACCCTGTGATATTCAAGGAATCGCACCACACAGGCTTCTTATACAAAACAGGTTTTATTCAACTGAAATAGTTTGTCGGCCGCAAAATAACATTCCCAAACCGCAAACAAACTCAAAGGCTCTTCTTGAAGTTAACATAAATTCACGATAAACAGAACTATGCTTACTTCAGCGTGAAGTTTTTCCATGTAACAAAAGTCCTAGCCCCGGAAGCACAACAGAGCCCAGCCAGCAGGAGGCGTTTTCCATAGCTCCACACAGGTGCACACGCCCAAGCTTTCTCAACTCCTCTCCACTTCCTTTTTATCAGCTCTCTGATGTGTTAACCCGACTGCTTCTCTTAAAGGGCCCAGAACTTGCTACAAAAAAGTGAAGGCATACATACCTGCCATCCAGGACACATTCCCTTTTTATCAGCACAACCTTCTCAGTAGCACCACTGAAAAAGGCCCACATACATGGAGGCACAGAAGATCAAGTCAGAAGTCCTAGTATAAGTGCCGTTTTAAAAGAGACGATGACTAATATTGCTTCTGTTTAGGATAATTTATTTTCTTCCCTGTGAGTTAGCAGTTTTCCAGAAGCCTGTGCTGAGAGATACCTGGATCACTGATATGGCAGATTGTCCAGCCTGCTGAAGGCCAGTGTCAGGGCAGGTGGTACTAGAATTGTTGCTTGAGGTTTGGAGACCAGGTTGCAGCAGACAGATGCAGGTCTTCCATCCTCTTTGAAACCATAGCCCAGATGCAGGTCTTCCATCCTCTTTGAAACCATAGCCAGGGAAGCAGCCACTGAGCAGGTCATTTGGATGCTGAAAGCTATGTTTCGTGCCCAGTAATAGGCTCTGAATAGAAGATCATGCTAGTGAGCAGATTCTGGGACCCAGTCCTGTGCTACCTAATCTGAGGTTGGAGATCAATTATCTAGGTACTGTAATGGACTGCATCGTTTTCTTTGCCTTGCAAATAGTGGGTAGACAAAAAACGATATCTGCTGAAACTAATGCAGAATTGAATCGGCACCAGCAACTCATTCAAACAAAATGTGTATTACAGATTTCGTAAAGCATAGGTTTCCAACAGGACTGCTATTTTTAAATGGCTTATATTCTAGGCATGTGCACAGAGACACAAGGCCTGGTATAAACAGTGCAGAAACAGGACATGTGCAACCCTACACTAAAGCCTCATACACACGGTACGATTGTTGGCCAACCGAGCGTCTGATTTTTGTTAAAAGGGCATGTGCCAGGATCTTATCTTGCATACTAATGGTACACAATTGTCATGCCACAAACACAAACGTAGTGACGTACTACGAGGAATTTCAGCTCTTGAGCTCCACGCTTTGGGCCCCTTCTGCTAATTTCGTGTTTGGTGAGTATTGATTCCGAGCATGCGTGTTTGTACTTTGGACTTTTGTGTGACGGATTTGTGTACTGACCATAAGAAAATCTGACGTCAAAACGTTGTCCGATGAAAATGTACTAGCCTGCCATCCAACATTTGTTGGCCGAAAGTTGGACAACAATTGTCAAAAAGAGCGTAAAAACGGTAAGATTTTAGGACAACAGTCTGTCAACAGACAATCCGCTGCCAACAATCGTACCATGTGTACGAGCCTTTAGACAGGTTTATGTTTGAAGAGAGGCAAATGCTAAAATGCTATGATAATACCCATCTCCCACACTGCCAAACAGTGTTTTCATGAACAATTCATAAAAGAGACACTGAGCTCCTCATAAACATCTACACATCACTGATCTTTTATGGGAAATTCTGGAGTGCAGAGGACAAAGTATTTTTACCTTGTTTGCCCTTGAATTAACTGTAGGTTTCTTTTTTTTTCCATTTTTTTTTTGCAAAATCCCACAGCGCCTACACAGTTCAGGATCTGCATATCCTTCCAAGTAATTGGAAATTGTGAAGGCAAAGGGTGGATCCCATTCCATGATATTTTTATATATTATTGGGTTTCTGTTATTTTGCCAAATCCCTGTAAATAAAACAAAATATGTTTTGCGTTCTTTTTATTTGTAATTTTTTTATTTCTACTTCAATGAGGCAATGAGGCTGAAATGTGTCACTGCTTTTCTATTTATCAGCAGGAATTAAGACAAATTGTAATTCATTTGAGGGTACCGCTAAGACACAGTTAACATTTCTAGATGTTCCAGCAAAACTTCACCTTTTGATTTTAGGTTTATTTTAACCACTTCAGATCCGGGCCGTTGCCAAATGACGGCAACAGCGCGGATCTACATTACCGGGACGACGTCTATTGACGTCGTCCCGTGCACAAGCGGCCTGCGCTCTATGAGTCTATGAGACTCGCCTGATCACAGATCAGAGTAAGGGGTCGGTCCCGACCCCTTACCACATGATCAGCTGTCAGCCAATGACAGCTGATCATGTGATGTAAACAGAGCCGGTAATCGGCTATTTTTCCTCCTCGCGCTGACAGCGTGAGGAGGAAAAAAAAACCCGATCACCGGCGGCCGTGAGAGGGACATCAGTCCCGATCACGGCGATTATCTGCCCCAACAGCAATAGGCAGCAGTGCCGCCTACCAGTGCCCACCAGCGTCACCCATCAGTGCCCACAGTGCCATCCATCAGTGCCACTCATCAGCACCCACAGTGCCACCCATCAGCGCCCACATCAGTGCCACCTATCAGTGCCCATCAGTGTCACCTACCAGTGCCCATTAGTGCCACCCACCAGTGCCCCCCATCAGTGGTACCTATCAGTGCCCATCAGTGCCACCCATCCGTGCCACCCATCAGTGGCCATCAGTGCCGCCTTATCTGTGCCCATCAGTACCGCCTTATCTGTCCCCATCAGTGCTGCCTTAACTGTGCCTATCAGTGCCGCCTTAACTGTGCCTATCCGTGCCCATCAGTGCAGCCTATCAGTGCCCACCAGTGCCACCTCATCAGCGCATATCAATGAAGGAGAAAAATTACCTGTTTGCAAAATTTTATAACAAACTATGAAACATAATTTTTTTTTTTCAAAATTTTCCATCTTTTTTTTGTTTGTTTAGCAAAAAATAAAAATCCCAGCTGTGATTAAATACCACCAAAAGAAAGCTCTATTTGTGGGGAAAAAAATGATAAAAATTTCATTTGTGTACAGTGTTGTATGGCCGCGCAATTGTCATTCAAAGTGCGACAGCGCTGAAAGCTGAAAATTGGTCTGGACAGGAGGGGGGTTCAAGTGCCCAGTAAGCAAGTGGTTAAAGAAGAACTGCCTCTGGAAGCTGTGCCCAAAAAAGACAGGCAAAGGATAAATGACTGTTCATTAGTATTGCCATTTATCATTTCTTGTTACCAATTTACCATGCCTTGTTCTGCACTGTGTCTTTTATTTACTTCAGATATACAGGATACACAGGATTGCCTAGGCACCCTCACATACCATGAAAATACAGTTCTGTTTTTCAGATATTTCCATTTCTAACTTTTTCCCTGTAAGATATCAGATCTTCACTTTTGGGCCTCTTGCACAATGCAGCTTGAAAAAGCTCAGTACAGCTTTTTTTTTTTACTGAGCTAAAATACAGCCCATTAATCGTAATGTGCCTATGCACACAGGCGCGTAAACAAGTGCTGTGCATTCTTCAGTAAAAAAAAAAAAAAATAGAAAAATCTGCATTTTTGGTCAGTAAATTACGCCTCATGTGCGCAAAGATGCATGATTGTGCGCAAATGCCCATTTACATACTGTGCAGAACAAAAACGCGAGAATAAGTGTGCGCGAATGTGCGTGGAATTGCGCGAACGCTTATGCGCGCAAATATTAAAAAACGCCTGAAAAAGTAGATGCTCAAACAGAAGTATCGTGTGCAAGAGGCCTTGAGCTCCATTGACAAATCTGCTGATTAAACAAATTGCAATCAGGTTTGCACTGAAATAGGTGCAGAGTAGTACATTTCCCAATTTCCAAGAGATTTGAGAATTGCCCTGTTTTGAGGTGTTTAAATGTCCTGTGTAGTTGCTGTTTATTTGAAACTAACTTTCATTTTATATCACTTCCCCAGGAAGAAGCAAGGAGAGATGCTCTGAAGCAGAGAGCAGAGCAGAGTGTACATTCCGAGGAGTCGAGGTGGGAGGAGGAAGAAGGTGAGCATATAGCGATCTAATGCCTAGCAGTCTTATAAAATACATGTTTGTGTATCTGTCTTCATGGGGTTAGTTAAATATGTAGTGTGAGGAGCAGGGATGCACAATGACCAGCGAGAATTACACATAAATTAGCTTTCAGTGCTCTGCTAACTCTCTCTAAATATTTGAAAGTTGTTTATTGATAGATTGCTGAGGATTACCAAATATCATAGGTGTTTGCACCACATTAACTGTTTATCCAATATGTTTCCAAATATTTTCAGAGTGGTTTGAAACATTCATTTTTGTAGCAGGCTTAAAGTGACTGTAAAAAGGGTATTTTTTTTTTTCTTCTTTAAATGATAAACATATTAAACTTACTTTCTGTGTGTAATGGTTTTGCACAGAGCAGCCCCGATCCTCCTCTTCTTAGGTCCCCCTAGGTGCACCTGTTTCCTCCTTTTCTCAGTGTGCCTCCATAGGAAACTGCTTCCTATGGTGGCACACCTGTGGGCTCGATCCTGATATGTGCTGCCTGTGTTCATGGACAGAGACAACGTGGCTCAGCCCCACCCCAGTTTCTCATCAGGATTTAATTGACAGCAGCAGGAGCCAAAGTCTGCCCTGTGAGGGGGGGAGAGAGCCGCTGTTCTCGGGCACAGTGCTGGATCGAGGAGGGGACTGGTGGGGGAAGCTGTGCACAGAAGGTTTTTTTTACCTTAATGCAGTGAATGCATTAACCACTTCAGCCCCAGAAGGATTTGCCCCCTTCCTGGCCAGGCCATTTTTTGCAGTACGACACTGCATCGATTTAACTGACAATTGCGTGGTCATGCGATGTTGTACCCAAACAAAATTGATGTCCTTTTTTCACCACAAATAGAGCTTTCTTTTGGTGGTATTTGATCACCCCTGCGGTTTTTATTTTTTTGCGCTATAAACAAAAAAAGAGCGACAATTAAAAAAAACAAAAAAAAAACAAAACACTATTTTGTACTTTTTGCTATAATAAATATCCCAAAAGTTTTTTAAAAAAAAACAAATTTTTTCCTCAGTTTAGGCCGATATGTATTCTTCTACATATTAAAAAAAATCGCAATAAGCGTATATTGATTGGTTTGCGCCAAAGTTATAGCTTCTACAAAATAGGGGATAGATTTATGGCATTTTTATTATTATTTTTTTTTTTACTAGTAATGACGGTGATCAGCAATTTTTATCGTGACTACGACATTACGGGGGACAGATCGGACACTTTTGACACTTTTTTGGGACCAGTGACATTTATACAGTGATCAGAGCTAAAAATAGCCACTGATTACTGTATAGATGTAATTGGCAGGGAAGGGGTTGACACTAGGGGGTGATCAAGGTGTTAACTGTTCCCTAGGTGTGTTCTAACTGTGGGTGGATGGGACTGACTAGGGGAGGAGACTGTTCGGCGTTCCTACTTAGTAGGAGCAGGCGATCTGTCTCCTCTCCCCTGAGAGAACCGGGATTTGTGTGTTTACACTAAGGCTGACTAGGGACACTCTAGTCAACCTGGATTGTCTGTTGAATGATGTTACTTTTCTGGTTGTACTGTGGTCAAGAGCTACAATTGCAGCACTGCCATTTGTTAAGCCTGCTATAGGCAGATCGAAATTGGGTCTGTTCACCAGGAACTGGACATATTTTGATCTATCGATCAACTTCAATACAAGCAGTCTGATGGCTTTTTTTTGTTTTTATGATCACTACCTGCGTCTATAGCCACCAGCAGCGATCATTGTATTCTGATGGCTGGGAATCCTCCCGCTGTCAGAATACAATAGCGCAGCGGGAGGGATTCCCCTATCAACACTGACTGTGATGATAGGCAAATCGAGCAATTTTCTTTCCTTAAAACCCTAGTTGAAGGAAAGAAAATTTTATAATGTATGGCCAGCCTTCGTGGAAACAGAAATCATATTGCTATCGTTTGGGGGAGGGGCTTTATGAGCAATATTGTACCTGAATCATTCTGACTGCCTAACAGTGTAATTAGTGCAGTGACAGACCTAAAGTTGTTGTAATACCCAGTGAAGTGACTGTGCTCAGGTGATTCACAGAGATTAAACAAATCCTCCTACATAAGTTGTACCTGTTTATCTGCAGTCTTCTTTTTCTCTACCTCCATTCAAAGTCCAGAATTTATAAAGGTTGTCTGAGCTGATTGGATGGAAGGGACACACACACCCTTTACAGAGCACACAGAAACAGAGCAGAGGCTGTCAATCAGCTGGAGCTCCCTCCCCTGTCACTTTTTTTCTCTTGGTGTCAGGAAAACTTGTCCGAAGTGCTTCATGCAGATGGCAAGGAAATGAGGCAGCAGACTGAAATGACACCTAGTGCTATTATTTGAGACAAGTACACACACTAGAGGGATATGCTTTGTTCATATTTCATGTCTGAAGTTTACAAACACTTTAAGCTAGCCATACTGCAAAAGAAAATCAGTAGATTCCTTTATCCTGTTCAGAGTGGATGATGAAATGTACACTATTGTATTCAAGCAGCCACAGCACATTGCTGTAATTATGGCCTAAAAACATATTTTTCCTGTCTTTTATTCCCCAGAGGACTTTATTGGATCTGGATCACCTCGTGTTTCAAATATTGAGAAGTTTAGGATATCTTCAGCTGCCATTCCAGCCCTTAATGTGCAAAGCAGTTCTGAGGAGCCAAACATACAGTGCAAAGAAACTGTTTGTCTGACAAGCCCCTCTGAGAGCAGTGAAAGCATCTCCCCAATCACTCAGATTGACAACCCTGCTTACCATGGACCCAAAGCTCCAGCTGAATCCTCTGCTATTCCAGCTGTAGTAGCTGATGAGGTACAAGAAGACAAACCAGATGTGAACTTAGTCCTAGACTCCGAGGAACATTCAGTGGCCAAAGTCAATACACAGAGCTCTATTCGAAAAGAAGATCAACCCTCAGACCTTCGTGTGTTTGAACTTAACAGTGACAGTGGCAAATCAACACCTTCTAACAATGGACAGAAAGGTGAACGTAGTAAACCATTTATTTGGAGTTCTATTATGTCTATAGCCATGTAGCAGACTTCTGTTTTAAGTAATCATTCATCAGTTACCTATTCAATTCACTTTTTTGGTGTTATGTACTTGTGGGTTTCAGTTAAATAGTTTTCATCTCTACTCTCAGGGTCCAGTACGGACGTCAGTGAGGACTGGGAGAAGGACTTTGATATGACAGAGGAGGAAGTACAGATGGCCTTGTCTCGTGTAGAGGTGTCTGGAGAGGTGGGTGTATACTTACAGATATTGTTAGGACATTGGTGTTTGACAGTGCTTTTATATATATAGAATGTAGTTTGACATGAGAGATGTTCCTACAGATTATTATGCTGTATATCATACTGATTCTGTTACAAAAAAAAAAAAAAAAACACATACTTGTTTCAAGTGTCATTTTCACATTTAATAGATTCAGGATTGGATAATATAATTAAGATTGGATTTTCTTTTTAAAAGCTATACTGATATGGGCTATAAAAAAAAATTGTGTTAGGTGCTATATA
Organism: Aquarana catesbeiana; assembly: GCF_042186555.1. Classification (NCBI taxonomy): domain Eukaryota; kingdom Metazoa; phylum Chordata; class Amphibia; order Anura; family Ranidae; genus Aquarana; species Aquarana catesbeiana. The sequence continues at coordinate 405,674,029 of NC_133325.1, forward strand.
TTTCTTTTTTATATATTGTGTTAAAAAATCCCACACAAATTACACATGTCCATTGATCAAATAACTATTACAGACTCTCAAGATCATGATATGAAATTCATACTAAAGAGATGCCATGGGGGGGGGCGTGCCTGACTTCCGGTATGTAAGCAGCTTTTTTCTGGATCTCCGGACCACGCCAAGATCCTACATCATCCTTTGTAGCCGAAAAACCCTGATTTTCAGCTCCACACTGGCCTGACAACTGTCTGAACATCCCAGGCACTAGACCGTAGTTAAATATGGACCGAACCCGCAGCAGACACCCGCTGAACGGCTCTCCGACTTCGCACACGAGGAGGGACAAAATGGCGCCCAGGACACTCGGGACCCACTGCGGTTTCCTGCTGTGGATGACAGCCCTGGGCTGAAGGTGAGACAGAGTGGATGGACACCACGGATCCTCTGGCTATTCCAATAGCCTCTCCATCTGCAGATTCCACTCCAAGAACAGCGGGCGATAAGGTAGGAGAGCTGTCCCTGTCACAGATCTTGGAAACCATAAAATCCTGCCATGCATCTCTATCCACTTAAATAGAGACCCTTAGAGGGGATTTTTCAATCCTTAAAGATGATGTGCACAAAGTAAAGCATAGAATATCTAACGCTGAGCAACGGATTAGTGCAGTGGAGGATGACCTCAACCCAGAGAGATGGCGGCGGACCACAAGTCCCAGGAAGCCAAACTGGGGGATATTGAGGACAGGCTCCGCAGGAACAACTTGCAGTTCCTGGGTTTCCCCGAGGGCTCAGAGGGTAAATGCCCTAAAGAATTTCTACTCACCTGGTTAAAGTGAACCTTTGGAGAGGAAAGTTTCTCCCATCTATTTGCCATTGAAAGCGCTCACTGGGTCCCGCTCAGGGCACCTCCACTGGGGAGATTTCCTAGACCCCTACTAGCAAGGTTCCTGAACTTCAGGGATAAAGAAACCATCCTGCAGAGTGCCTGGAACATGCCTGATTTGCTTTATAACAAAAACCACATCACCATCTTTCTGTACTTCTCCGCTGCGACACAGAAACAGCAGGCAGCGTTCCAAAGTGTGAAATTGCGACCTCCGAGAACGCAGTCTACCATACAGTATGCTATACCCTGCGAAGCTCAGAGTAGTGCACAAATGCAAGACCTGATTCTTTACCTCACCCAGGGAGGCCAATCGTTGGCTGGTGTCGCTGGGGAGAACCTGATGCCTAACAGATCACTCCATTTCTTCAAATGCATATGCCCACTGATTCTCTTGCCCTTCTTGGGGCCTGAAAGTTACAAATGTTGAAGGATCTAACAGATAAGAAGTTGGAATTTCTTTTTAAAAACAACATTTCTCTTGCAGGTTCAGGCGGCATTGGCGGCGATTGGAGTATCTCAGTCCATAAAGGACCAGTTTGTAGAGGTACTCAAATTTATTCCTGATCAGCAGGCCCAGCAGTTGGCTGGTATATCAGCACTGTGCTTCACAGTAGATGCTATGAAAGATTCTATTCTCCATGCCTCACGGATTATGCTAGGGCTGGTACATGTGCGTAGAATCCTATGGTTGAAAAATTGGTCAGCCGGAGCGCCATGTAAAAAGCTCTTAGCTAGTTTCCCATTTCATGGTGAATGGTTGTTTGGAGATGATCTGGATGAGTACATCCAAAGAATTTCTAATGGGAAAAGTTCTCTTTTACCAGTGAAGAAGAAGTTTAAACTTTGTTTCTTTTAAACGTGCATCTTCTCCAGTTCTGGGGGCATCAGCCTCCAGGCAGTCTGACGGCCTCCACCGTCAGGTTCAAGAGGAAGACCTCAAGGGCAGTCCCAGGGCCAAAAGAGGACCTGGGGCAGGAAACCCACGAAGCAAAATACTAAAGCCTCCTTATGAAGGGGCACCCCTGCACGCTTGAGTGGGGGAAGGCTTCTACACTTTTCAAAGATCTGGCAGGAACAATGTCAGGACAGATGGGTGGCTTCCTCAATTTCTCTGGGTTACAAGCTAGAACTCCGAGAATTCACGTCTCCTCGTTTTCTAAGATCAAACGTTCCCAGAGACCCAGGGAAAAGGTAGTCTCTCTTTCTGGCTCTGGATCATCTCTTGTCTCAAAAAGTGATATCAGAAGTTCTTCCCACTGAAGAGCAGGGATCAGGGTTTTATTCAAACCTCTTCACGGTGCCAAAACAAAACGGGGAGGTCAGACCCGTTTTAGATCTCAAGGATCTAAACCGGCACTTGAATATCTGTTCCTTTCGCATGGAGTCAATCCGATCAGTTGTCTCCATTCTACAAGGAGGAGAATTTTTGCATTGACCGACATGCCTATCTCCTTGTGCCAATTTTTCCCCGCTGATCAGAAATTTCTGCGCTTCGAGGTAGAAAATCGTCATTTTCAGTTTGTAGCTCTGCCTTTCGGTCTAGCTAGTGCACATCGAGTATTCACAAAGATCCTGGCCCTTCATTAGCCAGGTTAAGGGCTCAGGGTATAACAATTCTAGCCTACTTAGACGATCTGCTCTTATGCCTCGTTTCGGGTCGGTACAGTTTGGAAGGCCTAGAATGGTCTGGCTTCTTCAGGGGAGCGTTTCCACTGCAAGTCGGACCAACAGGGGCCATACGTGAGTTTAGAAAAAATGCCTAGCATGGCGTCACACGTCCACCAATCAGTGGAATGTATCGTAGCTCCGCCCTAACCGAACTGTACCATTTTCTATGGCCCCACATCTGAAGCAGGACCCTTAATGGTGCGGTTCGGTTGTATGGGCCGCTTTCATAATGGAAACACTCAAAATAGCGTACCGAACCGATCCGCTCAGTGGAAACGAGTCATTAGTAGATCAGTCAGTTACACGCCGAAACCAAAGTTTACCGTCAGTCATGAGTTACCTCGAATTCCTAGGCTGGATTCTCAACCTAGAGAAATCCTCCTTAAAACCATCAAATAGATTGCAGTACTTGGGGCTGATCATAGATACAGGTCAGAAGAGGGTATCCTTACCCCAGGAAAGGATTAGTTCCATAAGGGAACTGATTCGGCTTGTCAAAGCAAAGAAAAATCCTTCAAGACTGCTGCAAAACAGTATTCTGTCAAATTGGAACAAAAAGGGCCAGGCTTTGGACTTTCCAATGCGCTTATCCCCTGAGGTGAGTCAATTGGTGGTTGATATCCACCAATCTTCAACAGGGGAGATCCTTTCTACCAGTATCCTGGAGAGTGGTAACAACGGATGCCAGCCTTCTAGGCTGGGGAGCAGTCCTGGAAGAAGCATCTGTCCAAGGGAAGTGGTCCAAGTCAGAGAGGACCTTGCCCATCAATATTCTGGAAATTCGGGCAGTACGCCTGGCCCTAGAAGCCTGGACGCTCAGACTACAGAATTGTCCTGTCAGGATCCAATCCGACAATGCCACGGCGGTGGCCTACATCAATCACCAAGGGGGCACGAAAAGTCAAGCAGCCCAAAGAGAGGTGACTCATGTTCTATCTTGGGCAGAAAGCAACGTCCCTTGCCTGTCGGCGATTTTTATTCCAGGGATAGAAAATTGGCAGGCGGACTACTTGAGTTGCCAACAATTGTTTCCGGGAGAATGGTCCCTTCACCCCAACATTTTTCTGTCGATATGTCAAAGATGGGGTTTTCCGGATGTGGATCTGTTCGCGTCCAGATTCAACAACAAGGTCGACAACTTTGTGTCAAGGACGAGGGATCCGCTGGCATGCGGAACAGGCGCCTTGGTCTTTCCATGGGATCAATTTTCACTAATCTATGTGTTCCCTCCGGTTCTGCTGCTTCCGCGCCTTCTTTGCAGGATCAAGCAGGAAGGGAAGGAGGTGATTCTGGTGGCCCCAGCGTGGCCCAGGAGATCTTGGTTTGCCGAGATCATAAAGATGGCTGTAGGGGACCCTGCCACTGTAGCCAAACCTTCTCGCGCAAGGTCCGGTATTCCATCCTACCTTACAAACGCTAAATTTAACGGTTTGGCTATTGAGACCCACATGCTAAAGGACCGTGGGCTGTCACCTTCAGTAGTTTCTACTTTGGTTAATGCTAGGAAGCCGGCCTCCAGAGTCCTATATTATAGAGTCTGGAAGGCATATGTCTCCTGGTGTGAATCCAGGGGTTGGCACCCCAGAAAATTTGTCATAGGTAGGATCCCTTGAATTCCTACAGATGGGATTAGAAATGAAGCTGGCCTTAAGTACTATCAAGGGCCAGGTGTCGGCCTTATCTGTATTTTTTCAACGGCCTCTTGCTTCTCAATCTCTGGTTCGTAACTTTATTCAGGGGGTAACGCAGATTAATCCTCCAGTCAGGACACCTCTCAACCCTTGGGATTTGAATTTAGTCCTTTTGGCTTTACAAAAACAGCCTTTTGAGCCCATGCGGGATATTGCCTTGGTCCTCTTAATGAGGAAAATAATCTTTTTGGTTGCCATATCCTCTGCCAGAAGAGTTTCGGAGTTGGCGGCTCTTTCTTGTAAAGAACCATATTTGATTAGTCATAATAGATTCCTACCAAAGGTAGTGACAGTTTTTCATTTAAACCGGGATATTGTCCTTCCTTCCTTTTTCCCAGAACCTCGGTCTATGGAAGAGAGGTCACTACATTCTCTTGATGTAGTGAGAGCGGTCAAAGTCTATTTAAAGGTTACTACTCAGATCCGCAAAACAGATGTTTTGTTTGTATTGCCAGACGGTCCTAAGAGGACAGGCAGCGTCAGAATGTACTATTTCCAAATGGATTCGTCAAGTGATTGTTCAAGCTTATGGTCTAAAGAGGAAAATTCCTTCTTTTCATGTTAAAGCGCACTCCACCAGGGCTGTTAGCGCTTCTTGGGCGGTGCATCACCAGGCCTCCATGGCTCAGATCTACAGGGCCGCAACTTGGTCTTCAGTCCATACATTTACTAGATTCCATAAAATTGATGTAAAAGGTCATGAGGATATCGCCTTTGGGTGCAGTGTACTGCAGACTGCAGTATGAGTCCTCTAGTCTCTTAATGCTCTACTTTTTGTTATGTCTCCCTCCCTTCAGTTGCCATTGCTATGGGACATCCCACATAGTAACTACCGTATTTTCCGCACCATAAGGCGCACCGGATTATAAGGCGCATGCTAAAACATACGATCTACCAAAAAAAGGTAATGGAGACAAAACGGTGAGTTTACTTGTACTTTATTCTACTATTTACTACTTCCTACTGATCAGCGGTATCACCAAAAGTAGATTGCCCAGCTCACAGGTAGGAGAAACACCGGCCACACTGCGCTGGAGATACAGTTCATGTGAAGGGACGAATGACTTCCCGGTCCGTACGGGGATAGTCAGTAGTCTCCTTGAGATCGAGGCGCTCCGCTTACACAGCGATACACACACCAGCCGTGTAGCACTGGAGTAGGAACCCATGTGATGTGGCTCCAGGCGGAGACTCAGAGCGCATCAGCAGTGTGCTAGTGCCCAGATGTAAAAGGGGTTTGATGGATCTGTTTAGATTGTAGATCTCCTTCAAAGTGGAGTGGTTGGTTTATCGCTGCCAATGTTTGTCCCTGTGTCAGAGCGGAAATGATTTTGGAACTCAGTGTACACATAAGGCGCACAGGATTATTAGGCGCACGGCCGATGTGGAGGAAAATATAAGGCTCTTAGGTGCGCCTTATAGTGCGGAAAATACGGTACTATGGCTCTGTGTCCAGTGATGTACGATAAGAAAATAGGATTTTTATAACAGCTTACCCGTAAAATCCTTTTCTTTGACGTACATCACGGGACACCAAGGTCCCTCCCTTCTTTGGTATACACGTGTATTGCTTGGCTGCAAAACTGAGGTACTCCCAGTAATGGGAGGAGTTATATAAGGAGTGCACTTTTTATCTTAGGGCGTGCCAGTGTCCATCACCTGAAGGTGGCCTATAACCCACATAGTAACTACTATGGCTCTGTGTCCCGTGATGTACTTCAATTTTTGAGTCCAGCTGGATTACCTCGGCTTCTGGTGACATTGAGACGTAAAATACCCATGGAGGCCATGTTACGGTCTGTGGAGCATAAATCTGCTGGTATTGAAGGTTTTACAAAGCATTTTTGTGTAAGCATGGAGAACTTTGATATGAAAATGGGAACAGTAGATACTCGGTACCGCAGTACTGACTGAGTAGGATAATTGCACCTCTATAAGTACCTGTATTAGGTTTTTACTTTTATTTTTTTGTAGCAGTAGAAAATATTTGAATTGCTGTATATTGAAAAGTAATACATGTGACTGCACAAATGCTTATGTTTGAATATATGACCATATACTTTCTGTTGAATAGTTAAAGTGGATGTAAACCCAATGTCATCCTTTCTAAACTACTGCCATAGGGGTTATCTATAAGGATATACATGCCTCCTGCAAGTATCCTTACCTGTCAAATGTCTCCCCTCTGTCTGTTATGAGAACCCAAAAACTGCAGATTCTGTGGGTGGGTCTGTTGTCTGGAGCTCGGTGGGTGGAGTTGTGATGTCAGTAGACTCCTCGCCCACCTCTACACTCCCCTTGTCAATATGCATTTCTCCTGTGTATTTCTTACACTGAACTTCTACTATGATCTCTAACATCCAGTGAAAAGACAGGAAAGTAACCACATGACTTCAGCATGCCAAATCATGCTGAGGTGTGGAACAGCCAATCCTTGCAGAGCTGCTGAAGAAAGGAGTGAGGGTGGGAATTAAAAAATAATGCATGTCTTAGGCTAGTGCACGAGATATGTAAATCACCTGTCACTCACAGCAAGGGGGAGGATTTGACAAAGTTTTTCTGTTTGTCAAGATTTATCTCACTGAACAATAAAAGAGGATTGCTAGGAGCCGAATTAACTCTTTGTGGCGAGACTGGGCTCAAATAATAGGAAATCTTATACTCTACATTATGACATCAAAAATATATATATTTTTTGGGGTTTACATCCACTTTAACGTTGTTTTTTGTATTTTGTGAAAAATCAATAAATTTACCATTTAAAATATAAAAAAAAGAGATGCCATTAATAGTGATGGGTCTAATTTCTTATTAATAAACATGTTTCAAATATATTGGTCCTAAACCACTTCCCAAAACAGAAAAGTATAATCAAACTAGGTTACCCAAAAAGGAAAAATAACTCTGCATGTGTATATATGGTTGCTTGTGTTTTGTAAATGACTATAATTTTTCTTTTTTTTTTTTTTCAGTTGGAAGACGAAGATTGGGAAAATTGGGAATAACTAGTGTAGAGAGATCACTGCTAATTCATCATGATTATAAGGGATGAGTCTAAACCTTTCACCTCTGACCCTCATCTACCTGTCAGTCTCCCAGATGTAACATGTTCCTTTTGATCCACACTCAGCTCATGAACAGGAAAGACCAAATGTATCATCTGGATTGCACTGGCATGGCAGGGGTTTTCTAGGACGTGGCTGATTTCTTTTTTCTGTTCTCCTTATCTTTTTGCTGCCAGAGACCGCAGTTCCATTTAATTTAAGGAAACAAATTAGTGTATGACCTGTTCCTTGCTGTCTGGGTGTGATTGCTTGCAGCCACTGTGTCTTTTGACAGGGCTGCAATGTAAATGCTTTTTTTTTGTTTTTTTGTACAGATTTAGATGCACCATGCACACATCGATTCAATAACTAGATAAAGTTCTAGTCACTAATGTGGCTATATATAGTCTGTCCTGCTGCCCTAAATGGTTGATTCTGGTGCAGGCGCAATTTGCATTAAGACTTTTGTCACAGTGCTGGGTTAGCTTAAGGCAACTTATGCAACAGTAGGCAGAACAAGTGTCAGTGCATGTGTTCTCCCATAGCAGTGTAAGTGGAAGCTGTTCAGCCCTTTTCTAATGTGTGCTGAACTCTATAGGGAACATACTGGGTAGCTCGGAATCAGCGCCAAGTCTAAAGCAGCAGTATCATGCCTTCAGTTTGATGCTGATTCCAAATGCTAAAATACACAATTGGGTTGATTTACTAAAACTGAAGAGTGCAAAATCTGGTGCAGCTGTGCATGGTAGCCAATCGGCTTCTAACTTCAGCTTGTGCCATTAAGCTTTGACAAAAGAAAACCTGGAAGCTGATTGGTTTCTGTGGAGAGCTGCAACAGATTTTGCACTCTCTAATTTAAGTAATTCAACCCCAATCTGTCGTAGTCTTCATAAGGAAATCTGTGAACCCTGCAGTAGTGTCCATTCTGCTGCAAAGAGAGCTGAACATAAACAGCAGTCATTCAGAAGGTTCATATGTATACATACCCCAATGTAGAGCAGAACACCTAGCTTTTCTTATTGGCACTCTGCTTTCAGCATGTTCTATTATGAGGATTGTCTGGTCTGAGGTAACTGTTGACTCAATTAGATGAACATACCAGTCATATACTGCAATCATGCACATTTGTGCGCAAATGTCCATTAACATATTGTGAACGTGAGAAAAGGTTTGTGCGAACGCATTATGTGCGAAAATATGCGCAAATACATACCAAAAAAAAAAAAACGGCTGAAAAAATAGTTGCTCAAACAGGAGTATCGTGTGCAAGAGGCCTTTAGTATAAGTGCTGCTTTAGAGCTCCATCTCCCCATGGTGACCATTTGTTATATAATATATATTTACCTAAACCTTGGGTGATTGTTGAGGTGCATTTTTTCATTAATTTAGGTGGAAGTCTGTCAGTGTTTGGAGACGGACCGTTCCCGGGAAGTTGCACAATACAGATTACATGAGACTGGGATTTAGGTGAAGTATATCCTGTTTAACAAATGTCACCACAGAGAGATAGAGATTTGAAGTGTGAAGTGCAGGAAATGTGCACTTTTCCTTTAAATTGTACGTGGACCCCCGGTAAAGGACACCTCTCATCAGAGAAACACATGCGCTGCAATTGCAGATCTCCTGAAAATACTAGTTGTCGAGCAAGCTCTGATTTTAATAAGTTGTGCCACTGACCCAGAATTGCATACATATTTCAGTAAGCTTTGACGCTAGAGGGTCAGTATGACAGCCAAGCAACTAGCATTTTCAGACTGGGAAATGACGGCCCTTGGAGTTATGTGATGACAAGTTTTGTTATCAAGAGGAATGGCGGCGGCAGCACCAAAGAGCTGGTTGAAAAATCGTCTGGGGTGCCGGAATCACTGGATCCCAGGACAGGTGAGTGTCCTAATACTAAAAGTCAGCAGCTACAGTATTTGTAGCTGCTGACTTTTAATTTTTGACATTTAATTTTTTTTAAATTTAATTTTTGGTGGAGGGCTGGAGATCCGCTTTAAGCACCCTTCGGTAAATCATCATGGAGGAGTTCTTCCTTACACCTTACTGTTCTGGGGTATGATCAATGGGGATTTAATTTGCAAGGACAAACTAATTTCTCAAAAGAAATATAAACACAAGGAGACTTATATTCTGCTGCTGCTTGTGAGGGTTGCCATAGGCTGGAAGTCTTTCATGTTACTTTATAAGGAGGATCTGAACTATGAGTTTATATTTTAGTTTAAATTGGAAAACCCGTTTCTTTTTATTGCAGGTCAGATCTGTGATGCATTATGCTGTGAGTTCCATTTTCTAGTAATGTATGCTGGCTCTTATAAGGTTCTTCTCCCTCTCTTATTTACTAACACATCCTTCATTCCTGTCATTTGTGCGTGCAATATATATTATCTATTTAAGTTGTGTGGCAGCAAGGAGGATGAGAGAGGCAGCAGTTTGAGGGAAAGAGAAACCACATTAAATCATAAATGCTTTCTTTTCTTATCTATGATATTCTCCTGGACCTTACAAATTTTGCACTTCGCTGCTATGAAAGAAATGGTGGCATGATCTCTTAATTCTCCTTATGTATAATGCATAGACACCCAACAAAAATGCTCTTTATTTTATAGTGAATAAATTACGTTCTGCAACCCTATTAACTATATTTGATGCTTTTATTGATTCTAATCTAGTTGATTTACATATCTATGAATATAAATTGTAGAATGGGGCACATTTTAATGTAAACACCACCATTTTTATTAGTATTTGGGTGGTTTCTGTCAGCAGATATGAGTGATATGGGGTAACTGGAGTTTCCATTAAAAAAATCCCTAAAAATATTAAAAGAAAGCTTAAATTAAGGAAGCGTGGAGGCTTTCCTAAAGCCGAAAGCAGTCACTTGTTGAGCCTGGGTCCCTGTTTGTTCTCAGCAGCATTGACCGTCCTCTGCTACATAGGAGAAGGGTGGGTTGACTAAAACTGGACATCATAAAGGGAAAAGCATGTGTTCTGGAAGATAGTGTGTTGTGTTGAGTGGAAAATTGAATTTGCCAGCCTGTTCGTTTTGAGTGACCCACAATGCGCTTCACAGCACAGATTATCATCTGTGCGTTAAGGTGCAAGCAAAAATAAACTTTCTTTCTCGAACATCACGGGACACAGAGCCACAGTAATTACTGATGGGTTATATAGGTATCACTGGTGATTGGACACTGGCACACCCTATCAGGAAGTTCAACCCCCTATATAATCCCTCCCCCTTGCAGGGATACCTCAGTTTTTAAGCCAGTGTCTTAGGTGATGGACGTGTAAAGATGTCCTGTGCTGAGCTCCAAAGGGAATATCCTGATATCCTATACTGGGGCAAGCCAGGCGAACCGGATCCATTCAAAGTGTCTTTTCATGGCCGAATTGAATGGTACCCGGGCCTCATGTCCGAAGAAACGAGGTTTTACCCGTAACGCTTCTCTTTTTAGAGAGCTGGACCCCGCAGATCAGAAAATGGCTTTAAACTTCCTAATTTCTGGCGAGGTGCTTTACGGTCCCAGAACTGTTGGATCCACCTACTGATGGGGGCCCCAGTCTCTGACGGTTTTTTCAAACGGAGCCCACCGTGAGAGGTGAAGATTGGGTCTGTGTAAACTGCACCCTGCGGCTGGATAAGGTAAGAGGAGATTCCACAGAATTTTTGAGTTCTAGTGGCTTTTCTCCTTTAAGGTAAATGCATGCTATGCCTATTGTGACCACCGGGGGCTGCCAAGAGCACAACCTGCACATGCTGACTGTCTGTCTCAGTGTTCATCGTTGGTGTTTTTTTCCTCACAGCGTCTCAAGCTGGCTGCAAAGAAGGTAAGATGTAGGAGGGATTTCTCATGTTTGAATGTTCCCCCCAGGCTAGAGGGACCACAGGGGTCTAGAAAGTGGTTATACCACCCGGACTCTGCGGCCTAATGGCCACCATCTCTGAAGATAGCCGTTCAGGCAGATCTTGTACCAGCCTCCCCCCCCCCCCCGCTCCCAGCCTTCCTCCAGAAGCATGACAGGAGAGTCGGCCAGCGTGGGAAGCGCTTGTTTTTTTTTTTTCAAAACTCGAAGGGGGGGCGGTAGAGGGGGAGGGGCGGGACGTCAGCACTGAGTGCTTAGACTCCCCACTCAGGCCAGCTGCAGGCTATTAGAGGCACTCTGTACAGGTGCACACAGCCTTCTGAGAGACACAGAGCTGACGGTCGCATGTAAGGTGGGACACAGGCATTCTCCTAGGCAGCATTTACTGAAGTAACACCAGACTGAGCATTGGGTAGCAAGGCTTTTAGCCAGACTACATCGCTCAGCAGGCAGTGTTCATTTGTATACCTCACACCTTGTTGCTTTGCACTATGGGTAGAAGAGGTTCAAGCACCCCAGGAACCAGAGACACTAGGGGATCTCGTTCAGGTTCTGAGGGCCCCCTGTCGGCAGCATCCTCCCCCCTAAAAGATGGGCCAGGGATGGCTAGCCAGGGAGAGCCATCGGGGTCAGGGGCTACACCTGCTTCTGGCACTTCAGCCCCTGTATATATTACACAAGAGGTTTTTTCCTCAACCATTAATGGTCTAGAGGAAAGATTAATGGCCGTGATTACGTCTTCACTCAGTGGAAGAAAACGCACTAGGCTTTCCTCTGTTCCCCAAGACCCTCAGACAGAGGAGCTCTGGGATAAAGGAGATGAATCCCTTTCAGAGGATCGGGATGGGATGGATGATTCCTCTTCGGAGGATTCAGGTGGAGAGGGACCCTCTGCGACTTCCCAAGAGGAGAAAGTCTTAGTGCAGATCCTCACTGGATTGGTCCGCTCCACATTTAAGTTGCCCGTACCTGAAACTGCTAAAGAATCCTCTTCTGCTTTGGGGTCACTGAAACCTTTCCAAGCAGCACATGCTTTTCCTGTTCATACTTTACTTGAAAAGCTCATTTATTCTGAGTGGGATCACCCAGACAAACGCTTTTTTCCGCCGAGAAAGTTTTCAACACTTTATCCGATGGAAGAAAAGTTTATTAAAATGTGGGGAATACCGGTTATTGATGCCGCCATTTCCTCCGTAAATAATAGCCTGACTTTTCCTGTAGACAATGCTCAGATGCTCAGGGATCCTGTAGATAAAAGGATGGAATCCCTATTGAAGGATGTTTTCTCCTTAGCAGGATCAGTGGCCCAACCTGCAGTAGCAGCGATTGGAGTCTGTCAATACTTAAGAGACCATGTTAAGCAGGTCATCAAAGTATTACCTGAACAGCAGGCCCAGGGGTTTGCTAACCTTCCAGCGGCCTTATGCTTTGTGGTTGACGCCATTAGAGATTCTATTGTGCAAACCTCCCGTCTTTCACTGGGGTTGGTGCATATACGTAGAATCCTATGGTTGAAAAATTGGTCAGCCGAAGCACCATGTAAGAATCTACTGGCTGGGTTTCCATTTCGTGGTGCAAGGTTGTTTGGAGAGGACTTGGATAACTATATCAAGAGAATCTCTTGTGGGAAAAGCACTCTCTTACCTGTCAAGAAGAAGAGTAAGCGTCCCTCTTTCAAACGGACTCTTTCCCCAGCGCCGGGGGCTTCAGCCTCCAGGCAGTCTCGACGGCCGCCTCCATCGGGGTCCAGAGACAAGAGTCAACCCCAGGGACAAAAGAGGTCCTGGGGAAAGAAGCCTACTAGGCAAAACACTAAGACCTCTGCATGAGGGGGCGCCCCCGCTCACTCGAGTGGGGGAAGACTGCGACAGTTCTCAGAGCTCTGGCAGGAGGACTTCCAGGACAGATGGGTAATCTCCACGGTAACCTTAGGGTACAAGCTGGAGTTTCAGGAATTCCCCTCTCCTCGGTTCCTCAGATCAGGTGTTCCCAGAGACCCAGAGAAGTACCAGTCGCTCCTTCTAGCGTTAGGGCGACTTTTGTCGCAGGAGGTCATTATGATAGTTCCCGCAAATTACCAGGGATTGGGCTTCTATTCCAACCCTTTTATGGTCCAAAAGCCAAATGGGGATGTCAGGCCCATTCTGGACTTAAGGGATCTGAACCGATTCCTAAGGATTCAATCCTTCCGCATGGAATCAATTTGAACAGTAGTTCCCACCCTGCAGGGAGGAGAATTTCTGGCATCAATAGACATCAGAGATGCATATCTGCATGTGCCCATTTTTCCTGCTCATCAGAAGTTTCTGCGCTTCGAGGTAGGAGGGCGCCATTTTCAGTTTGTGGCTCTGCCTTTCGGGATAGCCACTGCATCTCGAGTGTTCACAAAAATCTTGGCTCCTCCTCTGGCCAGATTAAGGGCTCAGGGTATAGCTGTCATAGCATACCTAGACGACCTGCTCTTGATAGACTGGTCGGTAGCCTCTTTGAATGGAAACTTGAGGACCACAGTCAGGTATCTAGAACACCTGGGTTGGATCCTCAACTTAGAAAAGTCTTTCCTAAAACCAGTAAGAAGACTGGAGTATTTAGGTCTGATTATAGATACAAGCCAGGAGAAAATATTTCTACCCCAGGCAAAGATCACTGCTTTGAGAGAGCTGATTCTGACAGTAAGGACCAAGAAGGGTCCCTCAGTCCGCCTTTGTATGAGGCTACTAGGGAAGATGGTGTCTTCATTCGAAGCAGTTCCCTATGCTTAGTTTCACTCAAGAATGCTGCAACACAGTATTCTGTTGACCTGGAACAAGAAGGTTCAGGCATTAGACTTTCCGATGCACCTGTCGCATGCGGTGCGTCAGAGCCTCAATTGGTGACTCATACCGGAGAACCTGCAGAAGGGGAAATCCTTTCTACCGGTTACCTGGACGGTAGTAACAACAGATGCCAGTCTGTCAGGTTGGGGAGCAGTTCTGGAACAGGCTGCGGTCCAAGGGATATGGTCCAAGACAGAGAGGACCTTACCCATCAACATTCTGGAGATCCGGGCGATACATTTAGCTCTAAAAGCCTGGACTATCAGGCTACAGGGTTGTCCGGTCAGGATCCAGTCCGACAATGCCACAGCAGTGGCTTATGTCAATCATCAGGGAGGCACCCAGAGCCGAGCTGCTCAAAAGGAGGTGAACTAGATCTTAGTCTGGGCAGAGATGCATGTCCATGCATATCGGCAGTTTTCATCCCGGGAATAGAGAATGGGCAGGCGAACTATCTAAGCCGCCAGCAGTTACTTCCAGGGGAATGGTCTCTGCATCCCAACGTCTTTTGGGCCATATGCCAAAGATGGGGGGTTCCAGATGTAGATCTCTTTGCATCCCGATTCTACACAAAGATAGACAGATTTGTGGCAAGGACAAAAGATCCTCTTGCATGCGGGACGGATGCGTTGGTGATTCCGTGGCATCGGTTCTCACTGATTTACGCATTACCGCCCATTCTGCTATTACCACGACTCCTTCGCAGGATCAGGCAGGAAAGGAAGTCGGTACTTCTGGTGGCCCCCGCTTGGCCCAGAAGGACTTGGTATGCAGAAATAGTAAGGATGACGGTGGGTTCCCCGTGGACCCTACCGGTACGCCCAGACCTGTTATCTCAGGGTCCGGTGTTCCATCCTGCCTTACAAACGCTAAATTTGACGGTTTGGCTATTGAGACCCACGTTCTGAAGAGTCGTGGGCTCTCAGGTCCTGTCATATCTACCTTGATTAATGCAAGGAAGCCAGCTTCCAGGATGATTTATCATAGAGTCTGGAAAGCTTATATAACCTGGTGTGAATCCAGAGGTTGGCATCCCAGGAAATATGTCATAGGTAGAATTCTTGATTTTCTACAATTAGGATTAGAGATGAAGCCGGCCTTGAGTACCATCAAGGGCCAGGTCTCTGCTTTATCAGTATTATTTCAGCGGCCACTTGCTTCGCATTCTTTGGTCCGAAATTTTATGCAGGGGGTGATGCGTCTTAATCCTCCGGTTAAAGCGCCCCTAAACCCCTGGGACTTGAACTTGGTCCTGGCTGTGTTACAAAGACAGCCTTTTGAACCAATAAGTCAGATTCCTTTGGTCTTGTTGACAAGGAAGTTAATTTTTCTGGTGGCCATCTCTTCTGCTAGAAGAGTATCAGAATTAGCAGCTCTTTTCTGAAAGGAGCCTTATTTGATTATACACAAGGATAGAGTGGTACTGCGCCCTCATCCTAGTTTTTTACCGAAGGTGGTTTCTGATTTTCATTTAAACCAAGACATTGTTCTGCCTTCCTTTTTTCCAGATCCCTGTTCTCCGGAAGAGAGATCTCTACATTCGTTGGATGTAGTAAGAGCAGTTAAGGCCTATCTAGGGACAACTGCTCAGGTCCGCAAGACGGATGTTTTGTTTGTGCTGCCAGAGGGTCCCAATAGAGGACAGGCAGCGTCAAAAGCTACCATTTCTAAATTGATTCGATAGTTGATCATTCAAGCTTACGGTTTGAAACTCAGATCAAGGCACATTCCACAAGGGCTATTGGTGCTTCTTGGGCAGTGCATCACCGGGCCTCTATGGCTCAAATCTGCAAGGCCGCAACCTGGTCTTCAGTTCATACATTCACCAGATTCTATCAGGTGGATGTGAGAAGGCATGAGGATATCGCCTTTGGGCGTAGTGTGCTGCAGGCAGCGGTACAGGGTCCTCAGGTCTGTTTGCACCCTACTTGGTCGTGGTTCCCCCCCTTCAGGTAGCATTGCTCTGGGACATCCCATCAGTAATTACTGTGGCTCTGTGTCCCGTGATGTTCGAGAAAGAAAATAGGATTTTTTAAAACAGCTTACCTGTAAAATCCTTTTCTTTCGAAGGACATCACGGGACACAGAGGTCCCGCCCCTCTTCTAATACACTATATTGCTTGGCTACAAAACTGAGGTATCCCTGCAAGGGGGAGGGATTATATAGGGGGTTGAACTTCCTGATAGGGTGTGCCAGTGTCCAATCACCAGTGATACCTATATAACCCATCAGTAATTACTGTGGCTCTGTGTCCCGTGATGTCCTTCGAAAGAAAAGGATTTTACAGGTAAGCTGTTTTAAAAAATCCTATTTTGTGATAAAAATGGAACAGTGCTATACCCTCGACCCTCACAATGTACAAATCTTATATATATATATATATATATATATATATATATATATATATATATATATATATTTATTTATATATTTTCACACCAAAAAACAATTTGCACTATATCAAAATACAATATCACTACATTAAAGTGCAAGTGCCTTGTGCTGAAAAAAGAAACACAAAATGCATAAAAAAGGGTGTCCAGTATCAAAGTCCATATATTTCATGCCACAAAATTAAATATCGAGTCCAACATAGCCACTGATAGATGTGCTCTTCAATCGTAATTAAACTTTTTATTACACTTCAATAAAGTGCTGCCACAACACCCTGTGTGCTCCACCACCAGCCTCACTAGATGAACTCACCAGAACTAGTTGCTGGTCAGATTCAAAACCAGCTAAAGCGCTTTTTGCCTCCAAAACCAATACACACTACCCATCTGTTGTTTTAATGTTCCCACAGGTACTTAGACCATCGGTGTCCTTATGACCATAATGATATGCAGGAGGTAGAAAGAAGAAATCACCATTGCGTAAAATCCTTTAAAACCAATTTATTAAAATCACAAGTTAGAACCATTCACATATCACGGTGTCTCCACCGACACGAGTTTGTAAAGCTTAATGTGTAGATCTGGGCAGGAACCAAGCCACGAGGCTGATCTTCACGGTGCGTGGGGATGACAAACATCCTTGCCCACCCTACACGAGAGCCTCTTCCGCTCCTTGAAGATGTTGATGACGAAACGCGTAGGACGGGGCCAGAACGTTTGTCATCACTGCGCACTGTGTAGATCGGTCTCGAGGCTTGGTTTAATCACGATTGAAGAGCACATCTATCAGTAGCTTTGTGGGACTTGATATTTATTATTGTTGCATGAAATATATGGACTTTGATAGTGGACACTTTTTTTTTTTTTCCTGTAATTTGTGTTTCTTTTTCAGCCCAAGGCACTTGCACTTTAATGTAGTATTATGTATTGTTTTCTATGAATTTATTCACATGTACTTGTGATATTTTATTTTGATATATTGCACATTGTTTTTTTGGTGATATGTATTTATACAGGCGCATCTCAAAAAAATTGGATATCATAAAAAAGTTCATTTATTTCAGTAATTCAATTCAAAAAGTGAAACTCATATATTATATACAGTATCTCACAAAAGTGAATACACCCCTCACATTTTTGTAAATATTTTATTATAACTTTTCATGTGACAACACTGAAGAAATGACACTTTGCTACAATGTAAAGTAGTGAGTGTACAGCTTGTATAACAGTGTAAATTTGCTGTCCCCTCAGAATAACTCAACACACAGCCATTAATGTCTAAACTGTTGGCAGCAAAAGTACACCCCTAAGTGAAAATGTCAAAATTGGGCCCAAAGTGTCAATATTTTGTGTGGCCGCCATTATTTTCCAGCACTACCTTAACCCTCTTGGGCATGAAGTTCACCACAGCTTCACAGGTTGCCACTGGAGTCCTCTTCCACCCCTCCATGATGACATCACGGAGCTGGTGGATGTTAGAGACCTTGCGCTCCTCCTCCTTCTATTTGAGGATGTCCCACAGATGCTCAATAGGGTTTAGGTCTGGAAACATGCTTGGCCAGTCCCCCACCTTTACCCTCAGCTTCTTTAGCAAGGCAGTGGTCGTTTTGGAGGCGTGTTTGGGGTCGTTATCATGTTGGAATACTGCCCTTTGGCCCAGTGTAACAAGGGGTTAAATTCTGTGTTACATTTATTCATAGATTCATTTATATATTTACCCTTTTAGATATGTGGTCAGTAAATGCAATGATTAAAACACACAAAACAAAGAATGTAATAAAAAGATTTACTTAGCTTCAATTAAAGATGTATTACAGATGTTACAATACAGGATAAATTCAGCATTCAATCCAGGGAACCCCTCAACTTCTGAGTTTTCAGATAGTTCTGGAAGCCGACAGTCTGTTCAAGATCTGGGACCACTAACGTCCCTCCACGAGGTTCACTGCCCTGGTCTATTGTCTGACCTTTTAAAGGCTAGATGGAAGGCGCGAAAAGCTGGTTTAATCTGGTCCTAACAATAGACTAACCATAATGTTCTCAAGACAATGACCCTCTGTGAGTGACATCTGTGAGCTCAGAAACATACATTTTACATATATAGAAATATATATATAAGTAATCACCTTAAAACTATTACTAAGTCTCTTGTAATTCAATAACTAAAGTTATATAGGAATATAGACCCCCATACTACACCCAGTCTCCGAAGGGAGGGGATCATGCTCTGCTTCAGTATGTCAAGTACATGTTGGCATTCTTGTTTCCCTCAATGAACTGTAGCCCCCCCAGTGACGGCAGCACTCATGCAGCCCCAGACCATGACACTCCCACCACCATGCTTGACTGTAGGCAAGACACACTTGTCTTTGTACTCCTCACATGGTTGCCGCCACACACACTTGACACCATCTGAACCAAATAAGTTTATGTTGGTCTCAGACCACAAGACATGGTTCCAGTAATCCATGTCCTTAGTATGCTTGTTTCAGCAAACTGTTTGTGAGCTTTCTCCTGCATCATCTTTAGAAGAGGCTTTCTTCTGGGAAGACAGCCATGCAGACCAATTTGATGCAGTATGCGGCGTATGGTCTGAGCACTGACAGGCTGTCCCCCCACCCATTCAACCTCTGCGCAATGCTGGCTGCACTCATATGTCTATTTCCCAAAGGCAACCTCTGGACATGACGCTGAGCACGTGCACTCAACTTCTTTGGTCGATCATGATGAGGCCTGTTCTGAGTGGAACCTGTCCTGTTAAACCGCTGTATGGTCTTGTCCACCATGCTGCAGCTCAGTTTCAGGGTCTTGGCAATCTTCTTATAGCCTAGGCCATCTTTATGTAGAGCAACAATTCTTTTTTTCAGATCCTTAGAGAGTTCTTTGCCATGAGGTGCCATGCTGAACTACCAGTGACCAGTGTGAGAGAGTGAGAGCGATAACACCAAATTTAACACACCTGCTCCCCATTCACACCTGAGACCTTGTAACACTAACGAGTCGAATGACACTGGGGAGGGAGAGTGGCTAATTGGGCCCAATTTGGACATTTTCACTTAGGGGTGTACTCACTTTTGTTGCCAGCGGTTTAGACATTAATGGCTGTGTGTTGGGTTATTTTGAGGGGACAGCAAATTTACACTGTTATACAAGCTGTACACTCACTACTGTACATTGTAGAAAAGTGTCATTTCTTCAGTGTTGTCTCATGAAAAGATATAATAAAATATTTACAAAAATGTGAGGGGTGTACTCATTTTTGTCAGATACTGTATCTATTTACTGTGAAATTACTGGTTTAAAGTTATAACTTCAATGATTTGTCCCTTAAACCACCTGCTTGAGTTCAGTTTTTGAAAATATAGTAAATTATCTTAAAAACAATATACAATAGGGGACGTGGTCTTGGCTTGCAGCGTTGAGGACGCTTCTCCCTTGAGCTCCGGCGTCGATCCCGCTATTACTGCTTTAATCTGCACTTCAAGCAAAATTAACTCACCGGGAGAGATGCGTAAGAGATCGGGCAAATCCCTGCCGAAAAAAAGGCGCATCGGTGGGCTCCATAAAACGCTTCCTGGCCGAGCCGGAGGACCAACAAGACACAGATGACCTAGGCCGCTCACCACGCGGGGCGAGCCTTGGGGTTGGCTCCGCCTCCCACCACAGGCCCGAACACAGACGCCGCTCTCCGGCTTCTTCCGCGGGCTCGGAGGGAGAGGAGAGCCTGTCACGACGCTCCGAGGTAGCGGCCTTGGTGGGCGGACTCCCTACTAAGACGGAGTTAGCGGCTATGCTACTGGGGCTGGAACGAGCAATCAAGAAGGAGGTATCCGCAGTCCAGGCAGACCTCTCCCAGGTATTGGACAGAGTAGAGGAATCGGAGCAACGCCTGGATAGGCACGCATCTGCCATTAGGCACCTGTAGACATCCACTCGCTCACTCGCCATAGCCCACAGGATGGCCTTGTATAAGATCGAGGACCAGGAGAACCGTAATCGGCGGAACAACATCCGCATCAGGGGCCTTCCCGTAGCCACAGGGGATGAAGACCTCCTTCCATCCGTACGAGGTATTTTTAACGGCCTGCTAGGCCTAGCTGCGGATCACCCCTTAAAAATAGACCGGGTACACAGGGCACTTCGGGCCCGCAACCTCGCGACAGATACTCCGCGCGATGTGATATGCAGAGTTCACTATTTTGAGGAGAAGGAACTGATCATGCAAAAGGCTAGAGATGCTAAATCCCTGGACTTTGATGGCGCATTACTCTCTTTTTTTCCCCGATCTGGCCAGGGAGACGCTGGAACGTCGCAGAGCCCTGCGGCCTTTAACCGAAAAGCTACGCACAGCTTCAATCAACTACCGATGGGGTTTTCCAGCGGCTCTAATCGCTCACAGCGATGGGAAGACAGCAGTTATAAGGTTCCCGGAAGACCTGGATAAATTCTGCATGGATATCAACATCTCACCTCCAGAACTTCCAGGATGGTAGGACACCATCCCACCCCTACCTGGCAACACAGAAGCAAGATGGCAGAAAGTTGAGCGTAAACGCCGCTCCTCGGCGAATGGCTTCCCATCCCAACCATGTTAATCGGAACCCCTGGCAGTTTATGTTTTCTCTTTGCCACAACTTCTTTGGCCTGATGCTCCTGTTCATCTCGAACCGCAAGTATAACACTCCTTTATAACAACACCTATTGTATACCATGTTGCGGTATAGCTAGAGCTATTGTCTACATGTGGGTCATTAATCACACAAGGATGCTCGGACATAATCTGGGTACCTTACCCCAAGCATCAGGAACTGCAATTTTTCTCCTTTTTCTCCTTTTTCTCTTTTTTACTTTTCATTTTTTATGTTTTTACGTTAAAAAGTTCTCAGATTTATGCACTTTCTCCTTCGCATTTACTATGATACCATATACTAAATGTTTAAATGGGACTAAGTCCCTGTGAGGTTTTTCAAATTTTTTTTTTTGTCTCTTTTGTTGTTTAACAGATCGGCGCCGGGGTCATGGGATGACTGACTCTCCACGTTTGGTAGAGGTTGTCCGATGGCTGCGACGGTCCGCTCCCCCCACGAGGGGCGCCGGGCGGCTCGGCGTTCTTGTGCCTCGAGCCCTTTACGGGCGGAGGGCGCGGGGATGCTGGTCTGCACGGCTACTCCTCCTCTGCACTGCAGTCAAATGCATGCACATGTTGACCATGATTTAACATGGCTTGCGCAAAACTTACTACAAAATGCTAACTGTATGTTTTCTCTTTTCATTTGCTCTCCTTCTTTCTCTACCCACTCTTCCTCCCCTCTCCTGCCCCCCTCTTGCTGTCGCCCCCCACTGCCTCAGGTCCCACTCCTTGGAATTAGATTGTGTGCGGTGCTCCTCTGCGGATCCCCGTGGCACAGTGAACTTTCCCTGAATGTGAGGGGTCTCCACGCCCCAGGTAAGAGACACAATCTTTATAGGGAGCTGGATCGTCTGCGTGGTGACATAGTCTTTCTGCAGGAGACCCACCTCACACATACCACTTCTGTAAAACTTTTTTCGCCACAATATCCTGTCTGGTATTATAGCTTATCAGAGATTCACAAAGCCAAGGGAGTGGCTATTGGGTTCCGCGGAGGGGTATCCTTTAAAATGGAATCCATGCTTAGTGACCCTACTGGACGCTTTCTGTTCCTCAGGGGCAACCCGGGCGGCATGTTATGTACACTAGCAATTTTATATGCACCTAACCGTGACCAAGCCATTTTTATTGCCTCCACTCTCAAAAAATTACGCAACTTTGCACGCGGCTGTGTCATCCTAGCCGGAGACTTTAACACTCCTTTAGAGCCCAGCATAGACACTTCCCAAGGTAAATCCTGCATCTCACAATAACGCCTGTTATTCTTACGTAGACTTCTATTTGACTCACAGTTGATGGATGTTTGGCGGATTACACATCCAAAGGAGAGAGATTACACTCATTATTCACAAATTCATCACAGCTATTCTAGAATAGACCTCTTCTTCATAGATCATCACCACCTATCGCTTGTTATTAAAGCCGAGATTGAAACATCCCCCATAGCGGACCAAGCCCCGATTACACTCAAACTTACAATTCCATCAATGCCCCGTAGAATTACAAATTGGAAACTTAATGATACTCTTAATAATGAAGATATTGACAAAAAAATGATTGGTGAAGAGTTGAATTTATATTTTAAGGAAAACACGCACCCGGACACATCCCCTGGGGTACTTTGGGAAGCCCACAAGGCCCATATACGCGGTAAACTTATTGAACTTGGTTCCAGGAAAAAGAGAGAACACACACATCAACAAATGGAACTGATACAAGATATCAGTGTCCTCGAACAGCAACATAAAGCCAATCAAGCACAAGCAGTACTTCACACTTTAACTTTGAAGAGGGAGGAACTCAAGGCCCTACTCCATATGGAGCATAAACGACACGCACGCGTAGTGGCACAGCGTTTTCATGAGTGGGGTAATAAACCTGGACGGCTATTGGCACGATCATTACAACAGAAAAAAAACGCCTCCTTCATAGATGAAATCAAAAAAATTTCATCTGACCATTTAGTACACGAAACCTCAGCTATAGCCAAAGAATTTCAAACATTCTATCAACACTTATACCACGTTCAAAACATGGTGACAGACCGTGAAACACGGAAGACCCTAATACACGATTATCTCTCACAGGCCAACTTACCCAAACTACCATCAGACACTTTAGATGCTTTGGAGGGGGAGTTTACTGCCTCGGAGTTTCGCATTGCATTGAAGGCCATGGCCAAGGGCAAAGCACCTGGGCCAGACGGCTTCACAGTCTCCTACTATAGAACGTTCGCAGATATCCTACTGCCCCGCCTGACCTCATATGCAAATGCGAACTCTGCTGGAGAGACCCTAAGACCTGAAACTTTGCATGTGCACATCACCGTGATACCTAAGTCAGGCAAGGATCCCAGCAACTGTGGGAGCTACCGCCCCATATCCCTGCTGAACTTAGATGCTAAGCTATATGCCAAGGTCATTGCAAACAGACTCATGCCTCTAATTCCACGTTGGGTTTCTACGGACCAAACCGGATTTATCCCCGGCAGAGAGGTGTGATAATGCACTTCGCACCCTGTCTTTAATAGACTATGCGGGAAGATCCACCCAGTCCACCCTTCTACTTTCAACAGATGCGGAAAAGGCGTTTGACAGGGTGGACTGGGAGTATCTCATGGCAACACTATCTCATCTGGGTATTGGCCCCTCCCTCCTTTCCCACATAGCTGCCTTATACAATTTCCCTACGGCCCAAATAGGGGTAAATGGCACTCTGAGTGAACCGTTCACACTTTTTAATGGTACCCGTCAAGGCTGCCCTCTTTCGCCGATTTTATTTGCACTATCCTTAGAACCCTTTCTCTCGACGGTTAGACATAACCCGAGCATTCACGGAATCACCATAGATAACATTGAACACAAGTATGCAGCTTACGCTGACGATATTTTGTTTTATATACAACAGCCCCTCATTTCTCTTCCTAATCTCATGTCAGCCTTCTCGCACTTTAGTGTAATTTCCAATTTTAAAATTAATATGACCAAATCCGAAATACTAAATATTTCCGTACCTCCCCATATTGTATCTTGACTTAAACAATCCTTCCCCTTTAGCTGGCAAAAGGTTAAAATGAAATACCTCGGTATATATCTTACCCCCAAATTAACATCTCTATTTCGCACTAACTTCATACCCCTTCTTAATACAATCAGATCAGATTTACAAAAATGGACCCAACTGGCGCACTCGTGGCTGGGGAGGATTAGTGTTATAAAAATGAATGTCCTACCCAGGTTGTTATTTATGCTCCAGATGATACCCCTTGGAATCCCTGCAGGATTCTTCACACTGATCAGCACACTCATAAGCAAATATGTATGGAACAGAAGGCGTCCCAGATTGGCCAGGGTTCTCTTGGTAAGATCCAAATGCCAAGGGGGCTTAGCACTGCCTAATGTTAAGCAATATTTCCTAGCTATAATTTTGAATAGAATTTCTGATTGGAAGTACCACAAGGACTCCAAGATATGGGTTCACCTTGAAATGTCATTAAGCCAATCAAATCTCTCAACCCAAGTTTGGATTCCTAAGAAATACAGGTCTCTTGCTGCAACTACATCTCCGCTCACATACTCAACCCTCATGGTATGGGACTACCTAAGTAAATTACATAAATGGCAATACAACTCACCTCTTATGCCACTTACTGGCCATGATTATTTTCCACCTGGTAACATGGAACCTAGATCCTTCAGCTGGAACATGGGTAACACACCTCTTCTACACCAGGTTACCACTCCGATGGGCATTGTGCCTTTGTCCACATTATCACCCAACACCTTGGCCACGCCTTTGGAACACTGGAAATACCGCCAATTGAAAGCTTTTGTTGACTCTCTCCCAAAACTGTTTCGGACTACATCAGAGCTCACGCCTATAGAGGGAGCCTTTTTGGATGACCAACCTGTCGTGAAACCTATCTCTCACTTCTATCAGGCATTACAGTCTTTATCACCCACAGGACACCCTTCTTTTCTTGCCAATTGGGAAAAAGATCTCCATAAGGAAATATCAGAGGCACAGAGATCTACTATCCTACTAATGGCCCATACATCCGCAACTGCATCCAAAACAGCGGAGGTGAACTACAAATTGCTTACTAGATGGCATTATACCCCAGCAGTGCTCCATAAGACTTTTCCACTGTCTTCTCCTTTATGCTGGCGGGGATGTGGCGAGAAGGCCACACACGCCCACGTATGGTGGTTCTGCCCATACATTCGCCCATACTGGTTAACTATCTTATATTGGATAAAAGAGATCCAGGGTTTTGAAATACCCAATGACCCATTGGTTGTACTGCTTCACTGTACAGGCTCACCAGCAGGAGCATATAAAAAATCAATAACGCCACATTTACTTAATGCTGCAAAAGCATTAATTCCACGTTTTTGGAAACAACCAACCATCCCATCACTTCGCCAATGGCTATTGGAAGTAGATCACACATACTACATTGAAGACCTCACATACTCCCTTAGGGATAAATCAGATCGGGTAAAGAAAATATGGTCCTGCTGGTTCGCCTTTAAATACACCACTGCTTATGCAGAAATCATGTCAAAAGGTAAATAAATGAAGGTATAACGTGTCTTCTGTTAGCCTTGACATGCTAGGGAGTGTGGACCGAGGCAGACCCCCCCCCCTTCCTCCCCCTAACCCTACTCTTTTCCCTCCTCACATCTCTGGCTCTCTGTAACTACTCTATCCTTTTTCTTTTCTCCCTCTTCTCTCTCATATTTCTTACCCCTTTTTTTTTTTTTCTTTTTTCTTTTCTTTCCTCATACCGAGGAGTATATTGTAATAGGATATCCTCTGGTGGCCCCCCATGGAATGGTCTTTGCTATATACACCACCTGACGGTGGCCGACATCAGTTATTAGCAAAATATAATGCAATATTTATAGTGTATGATAACCGGTCTTCTGTTGAGTTAATAACATATTATTGGGGCTTTTTGGCCTGATTTCGACCTTGCTTTATACAATACTTGGTAAATACTTTGTAGACTGTAATCTTTTCCCTTGTTTTCCTTTCAATAAAAACTAATTAAAAAAAAAAAAAAAAAAAACCAATATATAATAATTATTTGTATATTACTTACTTATGGTAATTAACCCCTTGCCACCCAGGCCAATTCTGACACTTCTCTCCATGTAAAAATCATAATTTTTTTGCTAAAAAATTACTCAGAACCCCCAAATATTATATAGATTTTTTAGCAGACACCCTAGGGTATAAAATGGTGGTCATTGCAACTTTTTATGTTGCAAGGGTATTTGTGCACCATAAATTTTTTAATTTTTTTTTCACCTCTTGCCGACCAGCCGCCGTCGCACAGCGGCAGGTCGGCACTATCCCGCAAGCCTTCGTAGCTATACTTTGGCTCCTTTAAGCCGGATAGCAGGTGCGCGCAGGCACCTGCTGCACTGTGGGGGTGCCGATGCTCGTGGCCGACCATCGTGATCACCGCCAGGCCACGAGCGATCGCAGGCACGAGAGACAGAACAGGGACGTGTGTGTGTAAACACACAAATCCCTGTTCTGTGAGGAGAGATAGATCGTGAGTTCCTAATAGCTAGGAATCACGATCTGTCATTTCCTCTAGGTCAGTACCCTCCCCCTACAGTTAGAAACACACACAGGGAACACAGTTAATCCCTTGATCGCCCCTTAGTGTTAACCCCTTCCCTGCCAGTAACATATTTACAGTTATCAGTGCATTTTTATAGCACCAATCGCTGTATAAATGCTAATGGTCCCAAAAATGTGTCAAAAGTGTCCGATGTGTCCGCAATAATGTCGCAGTCCCGATAAAAAACGCAGATCGCCGTCATTACTAGTAAAAAAATATATATAAAAATGCTACAAATCTATCCCCTATTTTGTAGATGCTATAACTATTGCGCAAACCAATCAATATACGCTTATTGCGATTTTTTTTTTTTTTTTCTACCAAAAATATGCAGAAGAATATATATCGGCCTAAGCTGAGAAAAAATTAGCTTTTAAAAATGGGGATATTTATTATAGCAAAAAGTACAAAATATCATGTTTTTTTTCAAAATTGTTGTTTTTTTTTTTTGTTTATAGATTTTTGGGTTTTTTTTTGGAAAAAGAGGTGTAAACCTCCCTAATGAATTGACAGACAACCATAGGAGCCTGGCAGGTATTCTGCTTTCTAATCCATGTCCGCTCTATTTGTCCTGTTTATCATTACTACCAAGAGGGAAAGTGAAAGAAAATCCCAAATTTTGGGTTGTCTCCAAAAACAGTAATAGAGGGGAAATTCTTTTGATGGGCATACTATTTCTGATATCCCCTGGCAGTAGAGATTTCCTCTTACATCCTGTTGTGGCTATAGAACAAGTACAGTAAGTGAAGGGAAATCTCCCCAATGGGACACAGATGGCGAACAAATTGACAGATGTTATAGCCCTTCCTCACTCTATACAAAATTAAAAAAAACAGCTTGTGCTTTTTTTATTAATCACATTTCTTGACTTTTTTTTACGAAAGTACCATATTCAATTTGGACTGATGCTGCATTCACCTGGGTAAGTTCTGAAAAATACACAAACCCTATACTTCTCTTTTAATGACTGGATAGATATAAAGTAACTAGTTGCTTTTAACCAATGGTTCTATTCTTGCTATCAGAAGGCTATGAAACCTATATGATCATAAAGGAAGTTCAGCAGCCTTTTGGCATGTAAGTTGAATCCCTACAGGTAATGGCTATATAACTGACATGTTTCATTCAACTTTATGGAGAAAAAAAGCTGTCGTTGAGAAAGAAGTTTTGACGCGAACATAGTAGAAGCATAACTCCATGCCTGTACTTACATCCAATGTATCTGAATGATGGTGCCGTTTATCAATACAGCTAAATAATGCCCATCATTCATGAAGCAGAGGCTTTCTAACAGCTGAGGAAATGCACCTAAAAGAGTAACTTGCCACTGGTAAGTTGTAACCACCTCTCAGCTGCATACTTATTAGCTCATTATGACAGCTGTGGCTTCTCCTGTTGTGTACTTACTTCCTCTAGGTCAAAAGATTCTTTAATGCTAATTGTGCCTGTGCATTGACCCATTATACACCTAAATAGAGCTGTGCCCTGCGGCAGTAGGCACTGAGAGATTCTGGGTTTGTTTATTGCTGGCTATTCATGGATCAGCTTTTCTGATCAGCCAGAGGGCTGATCGAAAAAAAATGAACGGATTTCCTCATGCACACAAGCCAGGTGGATAGAGGAATCCTCCCTGCTGTGGTATTGCACTAAACTGATCAGCGCTGCAGTGCTGCTCAGACAAGAATTTTCAAACAAGCCCTTTCGTGAGAAGCCGATCATTAAACCGACATCTCACGAACGGGAACGGTCATAGATGGATCAAAATTTGGCTGATCCCTGCTGAACTGGCTACATTTTGATCCATTTATGGCCAGCTTAAGTTAGGTGGGCTAAGTAGTGGACTCATGACGTTTTTATTAAAATTAGACACGTCTTTTAATAATAACTGCCATTTCTGATCTACTTAAAATACAAGCTGACTCACGGATGCAAAACAACCTTGGACCAGAATTGGATACTTAATTTAGGTCAGTGACTCCGTAGCAATGAATCTAATGAATTAACATGACAGTCAAACAGCTAGCATTTTCAGAAATTACCAATCCTATCTTTCTCCAAGCAGAAGTTCCTTTTAAAGTAAACTTTTGATTTGTTTTTTCTTGTTAAAAAAAAGAAAACACTTTTGGTTTGTTCATATGATACAAAATAATGCTGACGTTGAAAAATGGGGGTTATTTACGAAAGGCAAATCCACTTTGCACTGCAAGTGCACTACAAGTGCAGTCACTGTTGATCAGAGGGGGGACATGTAAGGAGAATAAAAAACAGCATTTTGGCTTGCACATGATTGGATGTTAAAACCAACAGAGCTTCCCTTAATTTCAGATCTACCCCTCAGATTTACAGCGACTGCATTTCAAATTGCACTGGTAGTGCAAAGTGGATTTGCTGTGTTTTGATCTGAGCACTGCATTGTGTGATAGGTCATGCAGTGCCCCTATTCTTTCTATATCTGAAAGCTTAGATCTTTTGATGGCTCCACAGCCCTAGGGAGCTGCCATAATGGAGGAATGATGTAATTCCTTATGCTTTGCGTTCAATCATATCTTTTTTTCCCTCATATTTTCACAGTACTAACATATTATGCATAGCTTTACAGAGTCCATTTACATTATTCTCCATCCTTCAAAATAGCTTACAATCTAATCTTCCTGCCACAGATCATTATATACCCAATTAGCATTATTTTGTGTTCTGGGAATCACACTACAGGTTTACTTTACCAAGCAACTTTATGCTATAAATTAACAGTACCAGGGTGAGCTAGTCATACTGAATGTCTGGTTTAAGGCTACTTTCAGACTGGGGCATTGTAGGGCGTCAGCGGTAAAGCGGCGCTATTTTTAGCGCCACTTTACTGTCATTTTAGCGGCGCTAGTCGGCCACTAGTGGGCGGTTTTAACCCCGCTAATAACCGCTATGCCGGCGATTTGGCACCGCTGCCCCATTGTTTTCAATGGGAAGGGGCGCTTTAGGAGCGGTGAATACACTGCTCCTACGGCATTGCAAAGATGGGGCTTGCAGGACTTTTTTTACCGTCCTGCAAGCGCGCCTCTCCAGTGTGAAAGCTCTCGGGCTTTCACACTGGAGACACAGGAGAGGCTCTTTACAGGCGCTATGCAGGTGCTATTTTTAGCGCTGTAGCGCCTGTAAAGCGCCTCATTGTGAAAGTGCTCTAAGAGAACCACTAATCCACAGCTGCTGTTTACGTATGCTTGGTTACTAATGATCATATTAATAGGGCAACAGGTTTCACTTGTTCTAACTGATTCTTGCTATACACCATAATAAAGGTATAAATGACAAGACCCCAAATGGGCATTAGACTGTTTAATGTAATTCACTAGATGTTAAGCCATGGGTACACAATTACTTCTATAGTAGGTGGTTGTAAGGCTGTAAACAACGAAAACAAGAGTACTAGTACTTTTGGATACCCATGGTCCTGAGAGAGCAACAAGACTAGGTGTGGGAAATAAGGATTAAAATATACTTTCTTCCCTTGAACATAATGCCTGAGCGCAGGAGAGTTACTTTTTTTGGTCGTTAAGGCTGTGTCAGGCTCCAAAATCACATTGCTCAGGTCTTTGCAATCTTCAGATACATGGATATGTGAAGGTAGTATAATACCTCTCTACATGTACTTCAACGTTTTGCGGATGTTATAGTCATTGAAAGGGAGTTGTGCACGGAGCATTACATAGAACACCACACCCATGCTCCAGATGTCAATACAACAATCATAGGGTATTCCATAGAGTACCTCTGGTTCCGTAAATGGTACACTTCCACATAAGGTATAGTTTAGCTCATTTTTGAATGAAGATAACATCTTGGCAAAACCAAGATTAGTCAGCTTTAGGGTGTCATAACACAATACATTTTCACATTTGAGGTCTTTGTGTGCCATGCCTTAGACAAGACACAGCTTCTGATAAAGCAGGGGTCTCAAACTGGTGGCCCTCCAGCTGTTGCAAAACTACAATTCCCATGAGGCATTGCAAGGCTGACAGTTACAAGCATGGCTCCCATAGGCAGAGGCATGATGGGACTTGTAGTTCCGCAACAGCTGGAGGGCCGCCAGTTTGAGACCACTGTGATAAAGCAAAGCAGTGCAGCGCTAAACCCAAAAGTCCAAAAACAGTCCCTTTAAAGTAAAGTCAATAGTAAATAAGGAAAAAAGGGGTTCTCCTCCGTGGTGATATAGGTGCTCAAGATATTCCATGCAGTGCTACATATCCGTGATACCACCACCGGCCAACCAAACCGCTCACCTCAGCACATGGACCCCTGAACTAACAGGTGGGTCGAAACAGCTTTTACCACACTAGGTGGAGGGGGATGGAGACTTGTCTGGGAAGATGGTCCCACGGTAATGGAGATGGTACTCAAAATTGCAGGTCATATCACATGTAATAAAAATGAAAGTACATAGTGCACACTGCGTGGCTAAAACAAATTTCATTTATTAAAAATTAAGGTACTCACAAGCATAGCACTATGCCCTAGTGCTGGGATACAGATAAAATGTCATCAAAGGATAACGTGGGTTAGATGGTGGCTGCAGTGATGTCCAAAAACTCCCGCACGTGTATCGTCCTCCTCGGGACTTCGTCAGCGGTAATGGAGATAAAAGACATCACATCTATATATATAGAGCCCAAATGATCTACTTCCTGTAAGGTGAAACACCCCCCTAGGGAACCGTCCAATCGGCTCCGGCTATCCTGGGGTCAAAGGGATTGCTTCCTACCAAAACTACTGAATCACTATGGTAACCCAGGCTTATGTGTCGTGATGCCCGGTCATGTGACATTAAGAAGCAGGAGACACCTGTTAACAAGGGGATTGAATTCCTAAGGCCGTCGTGACATCATTGACGCCGGGATGGCCGGTCATGTGACCCCATGTTCTTTATTACTAGCTGGAGCTGGAACTCACTCAAAACCAGAGCTCCACCCCCAGTATTCCAAGCCTCCCTTTAAGGCCGTCACTCCGTAAGCGGAACGCCCCTATAAGTATGTATTAGGACGGCTGCCGTGACGTCATTGATGCCAGGACGGCCGGTCATGTGATCCCACTTACGTGTTAGTTAATGGAGGCTGGAAAACAAAAACAAGCGCTCTGGAGGCAGGGCGCTCCCATTGGTATTAGAACGGCCATCATGACGTCACCGACGCCGGGACGGCCGGTCATGTGATCCTACTATCGAAGCTGGAACACAAACTCATATCGAGCACCGCCCCCAGTAGCCAGACCTCCTCCCCAGGCTGCCGCTATGGCGATCAGCACAATAGGGCTTCAGCCCTTATTCAGCCTGTTTATTGTCAATTGAATGTGACACCTCAATGTCACCACTGAAATATCCAATGCTGGGCCCATGAATGGAACGGAATTCCTGTTCACATTCCATGCCCTCAGCTGGAGGAAAGAATGGGAAGGGGATTTAGAAAAAATATATTAGTAAAAATGATCATAAAATCAGCACATGGAAAAAATCCCCATATGCTATACAAACGACATCACTGCAGCCACCCCAACATGCCCACCCTAAACATTAAATTCACAATCCCAATGGATAATCATATTAAAATTATGTGCATCTAATATATAACAGTCTTAATAAACACAACACCCACATAGCAAATTATGCACATCTGGTATAAATCTATTAGCAGTCTATATATACACAACACCCACATAATAAATATGAGTATCAGTACTATAATAAAAATGCACAACTAACATTCTATAATGATACGCCATGCAAATATTGCTCTCCATCACAATGTGCTGGGTACAGCAATCCGAAACATACCCCATACAAGTTATTTATCAGAGATGAAACAATTTAAGTCGAATTCGACATTGAGTCCCGTGGGTACCCCTACTTGGGTCTCATACACCCAAAAAGACACAGCTTCTGCCAGCTAACAGAAGAGTGTTTGGGTGTGATCTTCAGGAAATGTTCTATGCAGCCTAAAGCCTTGAAAACACAATCAGAATATCGGGCGAATGATCGTCTGCTTTTTTGGAGGGGGGGTTTTCGCTTAGAAAGTGGTATTTTTCTGATCCTGTATACTAAGCTTATTACAGTCAAAGATGTCTACCCCTTCTGCCAACTCTATTTTCATATAAACCTTGTTTTGCAGTGACTCGATTATCTTGTACGCTTTTATAAAGTTTTTGTTATGCAAGCAATGCACATCTGTAGCTCTCGAGGCAGAAACCTCTGAATGAATTCTGAAGAGAGAGAAGAGTTTGAGTTTCACGAAGGAGGAAATCTTTATCAAGCTATGACTAAGGACCCGGCTAGGCTTTAGAATGCCATAGTGGAAATAAAACACTGATTGACACTGGTCGACACCAAACACTGAAAATGTTACTTCCTGTCTGATATGGGGGTGCAGTAAAAAATGTAAGGGGGGGCAGAGGATGGAAGGTCAGCAGGGCAATGTACAGGGGGTCAGCAGAGCTGATAATAGGGGTCAGTAGGGCAAGGGACAGGGACCCCCCCAAAATATAAAAAAAGATGTTTTTGCTAAAAAAATACACTAAAATAATTATTAGAGGACACAAACACAACATGACTTACAAAAGTCCTGCTAAATCTAAAAGATAATGCTACTGAGTTAATAACTAAAGCTTTGTGTGACTGGGGTATTTGTGTTCATTCACACGGTGCTGTGGTCTGCACAGTGTGAATCAATTTTTTTATTTTATAATGCTGGAGCTGTGTGCAGGCAGCCTATGTTACGCTATGGAGATGCAGTAGCTGTATGAACACAGTAGCAGGTCCTGATTTGACATGTGTGCATGCAGGTGTATGGCCCCGAACATAGAGAGTGTGCATTCAGGGCCACTCACCCACACCTGTACACCTGTCAAAATAGAACCTGGGGCTGTGTTTGTATAGCTGCTGTGTCCTCATAGAGTAACAGGTGGCTGCAGCTGCACAAACAAACCACTCATTCACCATGTATGGGACAGAGAACCCGTGTGAATGAGCCCTTCATTTTTTCTTATTCTTTACATTTTTTCTTATTTTCCCCAGAGATTCCCTAGTCCCTTTCTCTTCAGCCTCAGCTGCACTGGACAGTAAATGAATGGGAAGTGCTCTGTGCTGATAAGCTTCCTGTTCAGTCACAAACTAAAGCATAGTAAACACCATTTACCATACCTCCCAACCTTTTGCGAAAAGAATGAGCGACACCTTTTAGCAAAAGTATGTAGGCATAGGACACAGCCCCTGTCACACCCCCTTAAAGGACAATTATCCCTGAAAAAAATATTTTGTTCCAAATAAGGGACAGTCCCTTGGAATCATGGACAGTTGGGAGCTATGGTTTACTATGCTTTAGTTATGAATGGACATAGGAGTGATCAGTACTGATCACTCACTGTGTTCATTCAGAAAAGGAAGAGGACAGTAAATGACATATTTACAGGCGCTTCCCTCACTCTCCCTCCTTAAACATCCCCTGCTACAGCTGGTGGGAGAAGAGAGGAGGTAAGCTGACAGTGCTGGGGGGGGGGGGGGGGGGCAGGTAGAAGAGGATGGTGGACAGGGAGGATGATCGGGGTGATGAGCAATTGCAGAACCGATCCCTTGTATGTCTCTCTCTCTCTGCAGTAGCTGAAAGCGGCCTTCTCCTCTCCCTCCTGCCAACTTTCAGATGTTGCAGAGGGAGAGCCATACAGGGGATTGGCTCTGTAATTGCCCCAACCTGATCATCCTCCCTGTGGTAAGGTCCGAGGTGGAGGAGAGAGTGGTGGGCTTTGGGGGACGCTACTGGGGCAGAGGCAGTGCAGCCCATCCCAGCACCCCTCTAGATCTGGCCATGCTTCCTGTTTTATGCTATGGCCTTATTTTTCTGTAATTTTTGAGAAATTCCACAAGGACAGGTCAATTGGTCTGTTACAGGATTGCTATAGTTTTCCAGTCCGGTAATGTTCACATGACAAACCTTCAAACCTTCCCTTAAATTGTTTCTAAATCCAAATACAAAAATGTAATATATTACAGCTTTCCAGTCTTTAGATGTAGTGGCTTCATTTGTTTGTTTTTTTTTTTCATTTTATTTTCGTTCATTATTTTTATTATCAAAATTTAAAGTAAAGTACAGATACTTACTGAAAGATGTAGAAATGTTACCCTGAAGATACAAATCTTGAAGAATGGTTCAACCAGATAACTCATTCAAAATGGTATGCCAATAGATAAGAGAGAGTATAATAAATGGATATCTGAACAAAATTTTATAGCTCCAAACTATTAATACAATAAAAACATAAAGACACATCTAGGAAAGCAAAGACCTAGCAGAGGTTACCTATATGCAAGTCAACCTGCTTTCAAAGGATAGAGAGGAGGAGGGCACAGTCTGAGTGTATTCTAAAATGTATTAACTGGAGTGAAAGACAATTGGCAACCTACAAAAAACAGAACTCACTCATCAATAGGTTAGGGCCTCTGGTGGTAACCTTCAGCAGAGCAGGATACCTTGGTACAAGCAAACACACTAGGTGGGCTGGTGCATATCCCGTAGAGTCAAAAAAACACTCCAGGGGGCTCCAGACTAAGTGCAGTAATTAACAGGCAGTATTAGGTGTAAATGTAAATTGTAATGTAAATTAACTCGCATGGTACATAAGAAATTGCGCTTTTTATATAACACCATGGTCAGCAGCTGGCTCTGGCATGTGGGTCATGGAGTCTCTTCTGTAAAACTTGTAACCTTGTTGTACACAAGTAGGGCCAAAAAAACGGCTGTGATGGAGGAAGCAGCTCATCTGCCCACCTGGTGTGTTTGCTTGTGCCAAGGAGATTTCCACCTGGAGCAGAGTCCACATCCACCCAAGATTACAGTTGGACATGTACAAATTTTTATTGTATTTGGTCCATGTTTCCCATGGTTTTTTTAAACTGTTTTGTGGTGTCATTGATTATCCCAGCAATATTCTCATGAATCATAATCCACAAAATCTTATGTTTAGCCTGAACAAGGGATAAGGATGGCTTTTTCCAAGCTCTGGCAATGGTTATCTTGGCTGCCAAAAAAAAATATCAAACTTTGTGAGCTTCGGGGAATGTTCATAATTGAGTAAGGCTATTTGAGGTTGTTGCTGTATTTGTAGCCCAGATAACATTTCTTTTAAAATGTTCTTATTCTGGGGCACTCCCACTAGGTGTGATTGTTGGAATACGTTGTTCATGTATTTTGTACAACTACAGATATATTCTTCAGCCACTAGAAGGCAGTGTTTAAAAGTTTGTAGCTGCTCTATGATAAACTTTATGTCTTTTCTCTGTATAATTAAATTTCCGGTTTCCTGCTTGCGCAAAGAAAGGTGTACTTGTGGGGTACAGTAAATCTCAAAAGGGACACAGAATTGTACACAAGACACTAACAAGGTAATCATCAGTAAAAGTTACATAGTAGGTGAGGTTAAAAAAAGACACAAGGCCATCAAGTCCAACCTATGTGTGTGATTATATGTCAGTATTACATTGTATATCCCTGTATATTGCGGTCGTTCAGGTGCTTATCTAATCGTTTTTGGAAATTATCGATGCTCCCAGCTGAGACCACCGCCTGTGGAAGGGAATTCTACATCCTTGCCACTCTTACAGTAAACAACCCTCTACGTAGTTTACGGTTAAACCTCTTTTCTTCTAATTTTAATGAGTGGCCACATGTCTTATTAAACTCCCTTCCACGAAAAAGTTTTATCCCTATTGTGGGGTGACCAGTATGGTATTTGTAAATTGATATTATATCCCCTCTCAAGGGTCTCTTCTCCAGAGAGAATAAGTTCAGTGCTCACAACCTTTCTTCATAACTAATATCCTCCAGACCCTTTATTAGCTTTGTTGCCTTTCTCTGTACTCGCTCCATTTCCAGCACATCCTTCCTGAGGACTGGTGCCCAGAACTTGACAGCATACTCCAGGTGAGGCCGGACCAAAGTCTTGTACAGTGGGAGAATTATCGCTTTATCCCTGGACAGAGGCGTAGCTTGAAACTTGTGGGCCCCAATGCAAAAGTTGACCTGGGGCCCGCCCACTACTTCCAACGTGCGTGCAGATACATCCACCATACGCCAAGATACTCAAAGTGGCTTAAGAGTTTTGAGTTCCCAGAGTTCCTCTTTACATCAGAGAATAGGGATCACCGCTTGAGAATCAGAGGACAGGGACCCCTGGCAGGTCACTTGGCAGAGCTCCTTTCCCATCCCAGCACTGTATACAGCTCCCTCCCCACACACACATTTCACAGGGCTGAAATCACATTCCTTTACACACAGTCTGTAAGTCTTCACAGGGTGTATCTGACTTTTATGTTGCCCTTCTGACCCGTGAATTTCTCTGGTCAGAATGGCAGTGTAGTTGCAGTAGGCAGATACACCCTGTGCAGATCATGGCTAACTAGCTGTGTTGTAAAGGAATGTAATTTCAGCCCTGCGTAGGAGGAACAGTATAGAGTGCTGTAATGGAAAAAGAGCTCAGCAGCCGGGCATAGGATGCAGGGTGGAGGGGGTGGTCAGGGGGCTTTAGGGGGGGCAACTTAGATCTGGGAGGGCAAAGCCATGTGACACAAAATCTGGAGCCTACAGCCCTTCAGGGGGCCCCCGAGGAGCCTCACCCCCTAGTGAGTAGATTGCATTCATATTTTTGCCACCCAAATGCATTATTTTACATTTTTATACATTAAACCTCATTTGCCATGTAGTTGCCCACCCCATTCATTGTTTTAGATCCTGCAGAGAAGTTATTGCCCTGCTTAGCTTAGTGTCGTCCGCAAATACAGAGATTGAACTGTTTACCCCATCCTCCAGGTCATTTATGAACAAATTAAACAGGATTGGTCTCAGCACAGAACCCTGGGGGATCCCACTTCCCACCCCTACTCCCCATTTATCACCACCCTCTGAACTCACCCTTGTAGCCAGTTTTCAATCCATGTACTCACCCTATGGTCCATTTAAACAGATGGCAAATGTTGATCTTGTAGCAATAAAACCAGAGCCAGATTCATGGGATGAGATGCAAAGATTTCCAACTCATGAGAAACAAAAGAGGATCAAAGCATTAAAAAAAAAACGCTTACAAGAAACAGGATTTATAGTACCGTGTTGCAATACAATGTTCATTTGTATTTTGTAAAACTACATCAGCCAGTAGAGGGCAGTGTTTTTACATTTTTAGCTGCTATGATTAAACTCTAAGTCTCTTCTTGGATAATAAAAATTTACCATCTTAAGCAGCAAAGCCCATGTGGGCTGTGCACTGTATGTCTGTTCTGTAGAGCTGTATATAGAATTTCTAACACTATTGCTGGACCCCAACATCAAGGTTTCTCTAAAAAAAATAAAATAAAATGGAGTAGTACTATATAACAAAGTGGAGCATTACCATAGTATGTTTAGGTGTAGCTAAATCTTGAAATTAGAAGTGAACATAAAAATGGGACATCTACTTCTAAGCAGAGCCATTTTACTATAATTTGTTTACAGAAACCATTTTTGGCCAGTGTAAGAAGGACCAGACCCAGCAACCTTGTGCATCCTAAGCTTCACTCTTGGTCCATCAATGAACTGATGGAGCAACCTCAATGGCCAGTAGTGAAGATTAAGGTAGAGTTGGGCCAGGCTGAAGATATTGGAAAAAGCTCTTGCTATTATTTTAATTTATTGACTGTCTCATTCCTTTTTACTTCCTGTCCAAAAGGCTTGGCAGGAAGTGAGAGAAGGGATGGAGAATAAATTCAGGAAAAAGTTTTTCATAGCTGTTCATTTTTTGCAAAAAACAGAATCTAGGTATGCCTATATTGGATCAAGCTACAATTTCCTATCAGTGTTGCCAAACACTAAAATCATAAATCTGTCATTACATAATAGTAATGAAAGTGGACTTTAGTGGATTCATAACCAATGAACTTTCTATGCTTAGGTCATTTCCTCCCAGGTGCATTTGTGTAGCATTCAATTATGAAGTACTATCAATACTGCACAGTGTTATGCAGAGTTTAATTATTTATCCCTCTGCAGGTCTTTTTCTGTAACATCATTTGTTACAAAACTTTGCACTATAAAGGTGACCACACTTGTAAGGAGAATAATGCACATGCCACAGTCTTCCTTCATGTGATGTATTAATAATTTGATTATGTTTTTAGACCTTGATAGAATAGTGGTGGTTTTTGTAAGGTAACCAGCAAATTGGAAACTTTTGCTCAACTTTTCATTCATCTCTGCTGATCAGACTTGCCTATAGACTACCATGAAGCAAAGTAGAGAGGTGAGAGGTAGGAACTGACACTGGCTTCTGCTTAACCCCTGCAAGAAGCCAAAACTCCCCTGTCTGCAGGCCAGCTATGTGGTTAATTTTCTTCTCTGTAGGCTGGTATTGCTGTTCTTTCACTCCTGCCCTCACGAAGGGCCATGCTTTTTCTATGGTTTATTTATATCACAGACTGCCCTCTGAGGCCTGCCAACCTCTGTTCAGTCCATAGGCTAAGTGAATCAACCAACCTGGAACTCTTCGGCTTTCACTCGGAAACCCTGATATTCAGTTTGATTACTGGGTCTCTGGGCCATGGGTAGTTGCTTCTGGTGCGGCCTTTGTTTTGCTGACAGGAGTAGTGATAACAGTGCCACTATGGCTATCAGTCTGCAGCTGGAATAGCAAGCTGGTGCTGAGGTTGAGGAGAGGGTTGGGAGGAGGTGCAGGCTGTGCTCGTGCATATTGTGATGATTGCCTATTTGTAGCTAATAGGGTTGCACTGATACTAGTATCGGTGTAGGTGCCGATACCGAGCATTCGTACGAATACTTGTATTTGTGCAAATGCTCTGATACTTGACCTGATACCTGTGTCCTCAGCATAGCAGGGGGGCCAGGCAGCCTCACAGATGATCGGTGCTGGCAGTTACAAGCACCAATCACCCTGTATACCTATTAATAAAGCATCTGACAACCACTTCTCCTCCTCTCCCTCCCGCAGGTTTATTAAAAGGTATACAGGGAGATTGGTGATTGTAACTGCCCGCACCGATCATCCCGACTATCCACTGTGTCCTTCTGTGGCTCCCCAGGTCCTCCGCCGGCTCCCGGAGTCTGCTCTGATCCTCCTCCATGCTCTTTTGGTCCCCCCTGTCCCGGATCTGTCAGGATGGAGAGCAGAGGAAGGAGACGGTATATATGTCATTTACCGGTTCC
This sequence comes from Aquarana catesbeiana, assembly GCF_042186555.1. Classification (NCBI taxonomy): domain Eukaryota; kingdom Metazoa; phylum Chordata; class Amphibia; order Anura; family Ranidae; genus Aquarana; species Aquarana catesbeiana. Next base: position 405,713,886 of record NC_133325.1, read on the forward strand.
TTCCTTTTCCGAATGCACAGTCAGTGAGTCAGTGATCACTGATTGTCCATTCATAACTGAGCATCGTAATCTGTGTTTATGATCCTTCAGTTTATGAATGGGGAGGAGCCGCTGTCTTCTGTCCATTCATCTTCAGTGCAGATGAGGCTGCTGAGAAAGAGACTGGGGAATCTCTGTCCTCAGTCCCTTTACCTGTCTCAAAGGGGAGATGTCAGGGGTCTGTTTAGACCCCTGATATATCCCCAAAGCCCCCAACAGGCCAGAAAAAAAATAATAAAACAATTGTAATAAAAAAAAGTAAAAGGTTCAATTTTAAAAATAAAAAATAAAATAAAAAAACACTGACACCCCCCCCCCCCCAAAAAAAAAGGCATTGTAAAAAAAAATTGTAAAAAATAAAATTAAAATAAAAACTACTGACACAGTCCACGCCTCATCAGTGCCACCTATTAGTGCCCATCAGTGCTGCATATTAGTGCCACTGTCACATGACATTAAAAAAAAGTATTGGTAATCGGTATCGTTGAGTACTTGAAAAAAAGTATCGGTACTTGTACTCAGTCTTAAAAAAGTGGTATCGGTGCAACCCTAGTAGCTAATGTATTGTTAGGATTGGCATTTTTGCCTACATATTCTCAAGTCAGTGTTGTGTGCTTATAGGACCACATTGCTATAATTTACTCTCCTGCCGGCCACTATCAAACTATGTATTGTACCGATGTTTTGCTGTGGAGCACGACATGCAACAATATTAAACCCTTTGATTGCTGGGAGCGCCGCTATTGGCCCCACCCCCAGTCTCAAGCTCATTGAATTCTAATAGTTCCCAGGCATCATCTTAACAAATTCAAGGGTCAAGGCTAAAGAAAAAGCAGAATCCAGCAGACAGTTCATGAATGTAGGAATCATAGACCATAATACTAAAGCACCAAAAAGAACCCAGGGGCAGGAGGAAAACGGAAAGTTCCCTGTCAAATACTTACCCTAATTTCTGGCATACCTCCATGGCAGTATATAACTGTCTGTCTCTACCCTTGTTCCTACCTCATAGGACCCCGCTCTTATAAATTTGAGGCTGATCCAGACCGTGCATTATGTAATTAATGCACTCAACAAACTGGAAGGGATCTTATGCTGCCATGGAGTTAATCAGGAAAGTAAAATGATGGTATATATCTGACAGGCAATTTTCTTTTTCCTGACTAATACCATGGCAGCATACAACTGGGAACTTGCCACAAACAAGGGTAGGATACAGAAAAGTAGTTTTATTTAAAGCTCCTTGTTGATAGAACTTTAGGGCCAAAGTTAACAAGATGCTTGCTCCATGCTGTATGGAGTCGGAAGGAAATTAAGGAGGACCACGTTGTTGCCTTACAAATGTCTTCCAGCTTTATGTGACAGGATGTCGCCCACAAAGTTGACACATTCCTAGATGAATATGTCATCTATCTTCCTGGAGGAGCCAAGCCTGCCATATAAGCCCATTGGATAGCTAGCATGATCCATGCAGACACTGCTCAAAATATACAACATATTAAAGAATCCTGAAACAGAACTCTTTGCTGACTTCTGAGATGAAGACTGGATCCCTTGTTTGTTCTTCCTGAAATCTCTTCTAGGACTGTCATAGAACCACTTTCTGTAATGATCTAGATTCCTCCAGACTTCCTTTTGTCTTGTCAGTTGCTTGTTCGAGGGCAGAAAGCCAGACTTACTATCCATGGCCTTGGTTATGGCATTATCCAGCTTGCCACTCATTTAGAGCCCGAATCCACCAGCCATGGTCACACCCACAAAGAACACATGGCGGTCACTGACCAATTCATATCACAAGAAAAAGAACAGATTATGTTTAGTGCACCTTCCCTTGGGAAAAAAAACAGCATTGTTTCAGCTCTTGTAATGCAGACATCATCTCTGACTTGGGATTTTTGCTTAGCACAGAATCAGTATTCTTTGTCCAGACATCCACTGCCATAGTAAAACTGCAAACAGATAGGCCTTCTTAAGGTCAAGATCAATACGGCAATCCAGGAAAGGAAACAGCGTTTTGCAGTGGTAATGTTATGTATCTGGCCAATCTCATGAGGGCTGAGTCAACCAAACAGGATGAATTCAGATACAGATTCATGGCTGCTTGGACAAAGCATGATTCATACAAAAGTTTGCCTGCAAATTTACAAGCACCACAGGCCTACCAAAACATCAGGTCTAGAGTAAGCAAGTTGGTGGAGATAGTGATCTCTAGAAGAAGATTTAGAATGTCTCCTATTATGCTGTCTAGATCTTCATGAAGACCTGACAAAATCTCTTTTTTTCTCTGGAGTAATGCTGACATTCAGATTTGGTGGGGCTAAATGACAAAGAACCCATTAGTCAGCTCCTATATACCCAAAATAACATAAATGCTGGCCACAAGCAGATGAGGGACAAAGCTTAAGAAGCTAGTGCAGAAAGCTAACTAAAAAAAAAAAGATAGGGTAAAGGAGAAGATTAAACTTATTTACAGAGTACACAGATCAAAATACCCTAAGCACTAGACTTGTGCACAACAGAAAATTTAGTTTAGTTTCGGTTCATTGTCATTCGTAAAATACATAATTTCGTTCTGTTATATTCGTTATGTTCCGTTAATACATTTTCGGATAATTCATTATTATTCGTAGTGTCGATATTCATTATACTGAATCTCGAATCATGTCAAATTCATTCGTTATGTGCTATAATTTCATTCGTATTCGTTGAAATTTGATATTTATGTATGTATATATATATTCGTGATAATGATTCGTAGTTTGGAAAGTCGTTTGTTTATTGAATCTTTTAACGCACACAGTGACAATATCTCTTCTCCTCTGCTCAAATACAATACAACACCCTTCTCACTTAGTTCTCAGGAATGCACTTTGCCAGTAATCCAACCTCCAGCGCAAAAAGAATCAGCTGATTGGACTGTAAAATTTACTTTGAGTTGACCTTTTGTTTCCTTAGATCTTTAACGAATTACCGAATCATGTCGAATTCATTCGTTATATCCGCTACTATTTCTTTCGTATTTGTTGAAATTCCTTATTTTGTGATGTTCTGCAGAGTGTGGAGAGAGGAGATGTGTGTGATGTTCTGCTGGGAGAGAGGAGACATGTGTGATGTTCTGCGGAGAGAGAGGAGATGTGTGTGATGTTCTGCGGAGAGAGAGGAGATGTGTGTGATGTTTTGCAGGGTGTGGAGAGAGGAGATGTGTGTGATGTTCTGCTGGGAGAGAGGAGACGTGTGTGATGTTCTGCGGAGAGAGAGGAGATATGTGTGATGTTTTGCAGGGTGGGGAGAGAGGAGACGTGTGTGATGTTCTGCATGGAGAGAGAAGACGTACGTGATGTTGGGCGGGGAGAGAGGAGACGTGTGTGATGTTCTGCAGGGTGGGGAGAGAGGAGACATGTGTGATGTTCTGCGTGGAGAGAGAAGACGTATGTGATGTTGGGCGGGGAGAGAGGAGACATGTGTGATGTTCTGCGTGGAGAGAGAAGACGTATGTGATGTTGGGCGGGGAGAGAGGAGACGTGTATGATGTTCTGCAGGGTGGGGAGAGAGGAGACATGTGTTATGGTCTGCAGGGAGAGAGGAGACAGATGTGATGGTCTGCAGGGAGAGAGGAGACAGATGTGATGGTCTGCAGGGAGAGAGGAGACAGGTGTGAAGAAAATAAAAAGTTTGCCCAGGGTCCAATCAATATTAAAGACGGCCCTGAGTGCACTTGTAGTGCAGAGTGGGTTTGCCTTTAGTAAATCAACCCCACACAGTCTGTATCAGTCTCTAATTTATGGGAGTGGAATCCTATAAGGTAGGAGCAAGGCTAAATACACTCAGTTGTATGCTGCTATAGTGTTAGTCAGGAAACACTGTTCCACTGCACTAAGCGTAATTGAGATCTGCTTATGGTGATAACACAGGCATGCTTGAATTTGCCTGTGTTGTAATTCCAAATGAATCCACTAGATGGCACATGTGTAGTCTTAAGAACAGATCATCTGGCTTCAAGGCTAGGTTCATCTGTATAAAAACATAATAAATGCAAGTTTTTGCTGAAGAACATGCATTTATATATATATTTTTTTAACAGGAGCCTGCTAAGAATTGCATCTGTGGTAATTGAATCATGGGCGCAATGTCAGGCTCCTGCAAACTCTTCCTCTAGCTCTCTGCCCGTACAGGCTATCAGCTGGAAAGCTAGAGTATTACTCAATGGACTATGAGTGCGCTGATTACTGCACTTGTAGCCTATTGAGAACTACAAGTCCGTCTGCTGCATTGGCAGACGTGACTTATGGTTTATTCATTCACAGATCCCTGTAAATGAATGATGCTGGTGTGCCCTGTTCAGCCACGCCAATCTTAAATGTGACAGCAGGTGAGAAGGACCCCTGCCCGCTGTCATGGGGGGGGGTGTCATTTAGTGAGGGTGGAGGGGAGGCATTTGCACCATGTTATATGCTACACTGTTACATTTAAGGCATGCTGTGAAAGGTAGGTGTCACAGTTGCTTGTGCTCTAAACAAATTTGTCAAGTCATCAAATGGCTAAAGTCATAACTGATCACATGTACAGCACCATGGCCTCTGAAGATCAAACAGAGGCCAAGATGGCAGCTTCCTTGACTGTAAAGGATAGGAGGGTTTACTTCCACTTCAAGGAGAACACCAGCTACACAATTATCCTTGGAGAACAGGGGGGCCCAGTGCACCATCAATAGCTGGCTGCTTGCCACCAGATAAGGCAGCCAGCTGAAGAGGACCAAGGTGGTCACAAATGCCCATATTATTGAGTGCCTTTATATTTCTAACCTTCATTTGGTCAATATTGTAAACTTGCAACATGACAAGTATGTACATGTAGTTCCCCGCATCTATTATCTTTTGTACCACCACCCCCTCCCTTTAGAATGCAAGCTCTACGAGCAGGGCCCTCCTGTCCCTTCTGTATTGAACTGTACTGTAATTGTGCCGTCCCCCCTCTACATTGTAAAGAGCTGTGTAAACTGTTGGCGCTATATAAATCATGTATAATAATAATAAATTAGTACCAACTATAATAGATGTCATCTTTCACAACAAAATGCCATTTTTGCATCACTTTTCATCTATCAAAATCACATCTGGGCCCACTACTTTGTATCCAAAAGCTTTTTTCATGCCACATTTCTTCTTCTAAATCTCTATTCTGGGCTGGTATTTCCTTATGCACCAAAATAAATTAAACTTACTTACACTAGGTTTATTATGGTGGCACCCTTTGAAGAATGCATAGAATACCCTCATTGTAGAAACTGTAGCACCTTTTTTACGTGGGTCAGTCTTTGTTAATTACCCCAAGCATGCCTTTCAGAACTGGTGCTTCATGTGAGAAGTCAAATTGGATGGAACTCTCAGAGGATACATGACACCTCTCAAGATAAGCACTGAGACCTGTGGGCGAAAACCAGTGTATGTCTGCAGAGAGAAGAATTTGAGCCCCAGACAATCCCACCTGGAGTGCTGCAGGGGGTAGCCTTGGTGCACTGACCAACTGTATGGCCTGGAAGCTTGCAGTGGTGTAAGAAATGGTCCAGACGGAGAAGATGTAAGTGTAGGCGTGTTTCACATTAGGCCCTCAGGGTCTGACACAGAAAGTCTCTGACTCCAGGAATTTGGCCTTACAAGTTTGGTATTCCCCAAGGTTTATGTATCCCTGACATTTTCTTTTACTTGCAGTAGGCCAGTTTCCTGGCAATCCGCAGTTGTTGGACAATTTAAAGGTTCTAACTTTAATGTGGACATCATTGTTTATCGGGTGAATCTTAAATTTGCTCAGCCTGATTATAAAATAGTGAAAGGTGGTCTAAAGGACACAAATATCAAAATGTTGACATCCATCAAGATAAACAAGGCCTGGGTAGCCAAGATTTTCTGCTCCCCATCCCTGGTGCAATAGAATACATGCATCACCATCATCATAATCGCTGGCATCATCATTTGCAACATCAACACCACGATTAGCTCCTGAGGAACAGGCTAGATTTTCCATACTTGTTGCTACTACCAGCTCTGCCACCACCACTTGTAAATGTTCTGTTACCTGGCTATCACCACATGTCATCCTTCCACGTCCTGCAGAGGCACTTTTCTCACATGTCTGATATGTCTTTGATGAATGTGCAAAGAGAACTTTTCTGACTATAACTGGATTCTATAGCATTACCATTTAAAGATCTCTCCAAAGTTGTCTTGCAGATTTGTTTCCGGTCTTCCATAAGTAATTAGGTGCATAGATCTGCTTCCCCTATAGAGATAAGGGTGGACTAGTACTTTCTGCTACGAAGCAATAACTATTTAGACTAGTGTATGTGGATTAGTCAAACATCTATGTGGAATGCTGTTATAGTACCAGTTCCTATGGCAAACTAGCTTGCTTATAAAGTGTAAATACAAAGACATCTCCAAAGCTGAAGATTTACAGATGCATGGTAACATCTAAAGTAATGTGACCCACACCGGAGGTGAGTAAACTATATGTTTGTGCAGGGGTGTTGCTAGGTCTGCAAAAGATCTGGGGCTAGAGCCAATAGCAGCAGTCACCAACCTTTACGCCGGGGTGTGGGTTGTCACTTGCCAACTGATGTGGATTGTCATTTGCCATGCCAGCCAGTGCCACCAAATGTGCATTGACGTTGCATTGGTAGCAGGCTGGTAGCACTGGTCCAATTAGTGAGGGCAGGAGAGTGGTGATGCGGGGCAGGCAGTGAGAGATGATGTCATCTCGCTGCTTCCCGCCGCACCTCCGACATTGAAGCAAGGGGGTCTGGCTGCAAAGTGGAGCTCCACCGATGACAGGAAGCAAGTGACCTCCACTCCACCGCGCTGTGAGGGAGGAAGAGCGCTGATATGTGGCGGGCAGTGAGAGATGATATCATCTCTCTGCTCCCCGCCTCACCTTGCTCCCACATTGAAGGGGCCCGGCTGTGAAGAGCGCTGATGTGGAGCGGGCGGAGAGAGATGTCATCTCTGGTTGCCCACCCGCTCACTTATCTCCTCTCCTCCGCCTGTCTCATGCAGCCAGCCTGCCCGCCACAGCAGCCACAACCGCGACCCGCTGGTTAGGCAGGGACCCTGCGGCAAGAGACTCTGGGCTATGGGCCCCAGATTCGGGGCTATAGCCCCAATAGCCACCCCCTAGCGACGCCCCTGTGTTTGTTCAATGCATGTTTTAGCCCTCCTTAGAAACAGTAAAGGATTTTAGACTCACTCCAGTTGAAAAGGTCCCAAAATTAGATTTAGGAACAGTATACCTCAAAAACATTGGTCTAATTTCTAGTTTACTTTAAATTAATACATTAATAAAATACAGGCAACCAGTATGGAACTATACAATTAAAAAGATAATGCAAACAATGTAACAAAATATCCAAATAAATAACTAAAAAAAGAAAACTTTACTCAAAGTGAGAATAATCATATAACTATTTACAGGAGTTCATACTACTGGGAAACGTTTCCCTTGGAAAACTCAAAAACAACTGTTATATTTCCTCTTTTGGAGCTTATATGTCAAAGACAACTTTATATTTTATCCATTCCTGGTAACTGTGATTGTATTCTCTGTGCCCATCTGAATGATGCATATAGCATGTACCGTTAGACAGCAAGTTTCCCAAAAATGGGCATTCTGCCATCCTTGGGCCCAGCTTTAACAGTAATTGAAGTCCCTCTTTGCTGTATTTCAGTTCAGCTCTCATACCTGTATAACCCTTATGAACCAAAGCATTTTTTACATTTCTGCTATTGGCCTCTTGATTCAGAAATAACTTTGTCATTACTGGGAACGTCACCTAAAAAATTCAGACAAGAAGGCTTTGGATTGTAGAAAAGATATACTGTGCAGTTTAGTGTACATTCTCGACATTCCTTGGTGCTGGGATGAATTAACTCATGTGTGTATGTATAGGAATCACAACATTCATGGCTAGCCAGTCAAGATGACTGAAGATGCCGAACCTGGAAGAAGACCGAGCAAAGTTGTGAGCGCTGATGAGGAAGCTTGAGGATTCACATTACTAGGGGGGTGGTGAGTATTGTGAACTTTAGTTCCACTTTAAGATAACGAGGTAATAAATACATTGCTTCCTTTGGTTTTATTATCTTGCAAAATAATTTTATCTTCTACAGAATCTGTAGACAAAAGGACATAACAAAAATAAAAAAGTGTTTTTTTTACTTTGACCAGTTTTAGTGTTGTTTTTAACTGGTAGGGTTGACTATGCAGATTAAAGGTCACCTCTTCAAAGATGAATGGAGTAAAGCAAATACAATGTGGCAATACTGTTACATTGTACACTCAATACTGCAATGTTACAATTACTGTTCAGAAGCTTTGTTTTTCACAGCAGTGGCTGCATCTGATTGGGAGGGTCTGGTTCATTATAGTAAGCTGGATCGCTGTCAGTGTTCTAATGAGAAAAGTTGGTGTCTGCATCCCTTTAGAAGTATTTAACACTAGGGTGGTACCTCACCAAAACTGAATTTCCTGTAGCAAGCGGTGCCTAAAATTTGACTTGTATCTTGGTGCAGACTTCTGGAAAAATCAGTACTCAAGTAGAAAACTACATTTCTGAGGGGTGTTCTGTATAGCAACAGTGTACAGAATGCCTCCAGGTTACAGAAAATTACAACAACTGCAGATTGAAAAGGAAAGGTCATTTTAAATACAGTAATGTTAAATGATGACATGGCTTGCCGTTTGTATATGATTTATTACTTTATATATTTGTTTTATATATTATATTTTTCCATGAAAGTGGAGTTACACTTTAAATTGTTGTTTGTACATATAAAGCCCTGTGAATTTACAGTTGGGCAAAATTCATAAACCAGTGTAAAGTGAAAATTGTATACAAATATCTAAACAAAGATAACAAAGGAATAACCTAGTAAACTGTTAAAGGGGTTGTAAAGGTAAGTGTTTTTTCACCTTAATGCATCGTAAGCATTAAGGTAAAAAAATACCTGGCAGTCATCGCCCCCCCAGCCCCCCCCAGCCCCCCCCGCTTTACTTACCTGACCCCTGAAATTTCACCTGGCAGAGACGCACTCTTCTTTTGCTCGGGGTTCTCGGCTCGATTGTATAGATTGATAGCAACGCAGCTATTGGCTCCCGCTACTGTCAATAAAATCCAATGACGCGGGTGTCGGGGGGCGGGCCAAGTCCGGCATTCGTGTCTATGGACGCAAACACTGGACTCGGGAGCAAGCCCGCAAGGTAACCCCCAGGGAGCGCACTTCTCCTAGGGGTTATCTGATAAGAGGAGGAGCCGCCAAGGGACCCCAGAAGTCGGTGTTCGGGGCCACTCTGTGCAAAACAAACTGCACAGTGGAGGTAAGTATGATATGTTTGTTATTTCAAAAAAAAAATGCGAACCTTTAAAATCACTTTAGGTTAAAATGGACCACAAAACATAACCGTTTCTCTAAAGCCAGTTCATTATCCAGTAGACGACCACAGCATCATCAACACTTAAAGAGACACTCCAGACTCCCCCCAAAAAATTAAAAGTCAGCAGCTACAAATACTGTAGCTGCTGAATTTTAATATGAGGACACTTACCTGTCCAGGGTAACAGTGCTGTCCTCACTCAAGGCCATTCTTCAGTCGGCTTCAGGTTCATGTGACGGTGTTCTGTTGAGAAATGCCCCCCATTGAAAAGTGCCCGGGCTGAAGGGCGCATGCTCAACGCATGCGCCGTACATAACATCACAACAGCTGATTTTACCATCAGCTGTTGTGACGGCGAGACGGCGCAGGCACACAATAGCCGACAGAATTTATTTTTTCTGTCAGATTGTGCCCCGCGCTCCCCCGTGCTCCCGTGGCGAGTTCATGTCCATGATGGGCGGATTTCTACATGTTGTGGGCGGATTTATGGGCACTTGGGGGCAGAATTACATGTCCAGTGCTGCAAAACAAAACTTTGTGATGGGCGAATTTTTACATTTCTTGTGGGCGGATTTATGGGCACTTTGGGGTGGAATTAGATGGCCAGTGCTGCAAAATAAAAAAAAACTTTGTGATGGGCGGATTTCTACATTTCTTGTGGGCGCCATTTGTGCCCATTAAATGCAGCCACTTGTGCCAATCAAATGCAGCCACTTGTGCCCATCATATGCAGCCATTTATGCCCATCATGAACATGAACTCGCCACGGGGGAAATTCTGTTGGCTATTGTGCGCCTGCGCCGTCTCGCAGAGGCGCACAATGGTAAAATCAGCTGTTGTGATGTTACGAACGGCGCATGCTCCCTTCAGCCTGGGCTTTTTTCGATGTAGGGCATTTCTCGACACAACACCAGCATGTAAACTAAAAGAAACAGGCAGTGAAGCCTTGTGGCTTCACAGCCACATTCCCACTGCGCATTTCGATTGGTGAATGGTCCAGCAGTCTTCTGGGACCGGATGTGTCTCAGAAGGCTGCGGGGGGGGGGCAACTTACAATCCAACCAAAAGTGGGAGCAGGTGCATGTCAAAACCAGGTACCTGCTCCCCCCTCCTCCATAAAAAAAGTGCCAAATCCTAAAGAGGAGTGGGGGGATGCTAACTAACGGAACTTCCCCTTTTGAGTGAAGTTCCGCTTTAACTTATGTAGAAGTAACTAGTTACAGAAAATGAAACATAGCATTTACCATAATGTCACAAGCTTTCCACACCAAGGAATTGAGTTTAAAAATAGACATTCTGGAACTTAGGTTAAAACCTGTATGTGTCCAGCTGAATAATAAATAATGACTGATCTTTAGGGGTTTTTTTTCTATGTTTTGTTTCTGTTTCCATATAATATAGTATGCTTAGTAGAAGACTTAGAACTCTTCTATTTCTATGCATTTTAAAAGTATGAGATGGACCTAGCACTTCCCATTTTTTTTTTTTTTTTTTTTTTTGTCTACAGTTTTAGCACACTGCTATTGTTAAAAATGACATCAATTAGCAAAAGGGAAACACAAAAATTGCTCCAGAGCAAAACTATTTATTTCTTTACTGGAAATTGCATAAAAAAAAAGTGCATGAAATCATCATTGCGCATATATCGATGCATTTTTGTACGTACAGTATGCATATGGGATATGTATAAAACCCACCCCTTGCAGCTATAACAGCTTTAACTCTTCTGGGAAGGCTGTCCACAAGGTTTAGGAGTGTGTCTATGGCAGGGGTCTCAAACTGGCGGCTCTCCAGCTGCTGCGGAACTACAATTCCCATCATTCCTCTGCCTGTGGGAGTCATGCTTGTAACTGTCAACCTTGCAATGCCTGATGGGAATTGTAGTTCTGTAACAGCTGGAGGGCTGCCAGTTTGAGACCTCTGGTCTATAGGAATGTTTGACCATTCTTCCAGAAGCACATTTGTGAGGTCAGGCACTGATGTGGACGAGAAGGCCTGGCTCACAGTCTCCGCTCTAATTCATCCCAAAGGAATAAAAGTGAAGTTCTATCAGGTTGAGGTCAGGCAAGTGCAGGCCAGACAAGTTCCTCCACCCCAAATTGGCTCATCCATGTTTTTATAAACCTTGCTTTGAGCATTGGTGCACAGTCATGTTGGAATGGGAAGGGACCATCCCCAAACTGTTCCCACAAAGTTGGGAGCATGAAATCCATTGTCCAAAACGTCTTGGGATGCAGACGCCGTAAGAGCTCCCTTCACTGGAACTAACAAGCCCAACCCCTGAAAAACAACCCCACACCATAATCCCCCCTCCACCAAATGATTTGGACCAGTGCACAAAGCAAGGTCCGTAAAGACGTGGATGAGCGAGTTTGGGGTGGAGGAACTTGACTGACCTGCAACGTGATAGCCCCAGACAGAGTCCTGACCTCAACCCGATAGAACACCTTTGGGATGAATTATTAGTTGAATATTGGAAGCTTCTTGGATGCAGAGAATACTCTACCGTCATGGAGAAATATCAAAACATGTCTTTTTCATCATGGAACAGGAAGAGAACATAAACGAGTGCATTGAGCATAGATAGGCAATACATCCTGTTATATAATAGATTATAAGAACTATACACTATAATACCACAGCGCCACCTGCTGCATAGATAGGTGTAAAGCATACAGTATTGTTAGTTTATTAACAACTTTACATTACATGCTGTTGTTCTTTCAACACCCCTTCTGTCATATTCATCAATTAATTTGCCTTTGACATATTCCAGTGCCAGTTCCTGCTCAGGTCTGGTTTCTAAAGCATTTATAAAAGCAGTATATGTCTCTGGAAGGCTGCAGAGGAGCAGGGCAACAATATGGTTATCTTTGATGTCCTCTCCAATGTTGCTTAGTTGCTCTATTATCTCTAGCATAGATTTCACGTGGACACACATTTGCTGGCCTTCTGCTAGGCTCATTGTGTACAATTTTCTAAGCAAAAACGGTTTACTATTGAGAACTGAACGCTCATGCAGCTTTTGTAATGTAGTCCACATACCTTTGGTCGTTTTCTCTGTTCCTATGTGGATAAGCTGGTCATCTTCAACTAGTAGGCTTAAGGTTGCTTTTGCTTGTCTATCCTTCCTATCCCACTCCTCCATCTCTCTGTCTGTGGGTCTCTCTGTATTTAGCACTTGCCACAAGTCATCCTTGCTGAGAAACATTTCCAGTTTAAACTTCCATAGCTGGTAATTGACATTGTTCAGCTTTTCAATTGCAAACTTCACATCTGAACTGCTTGCCATCTTTCAGTTACTTGTATACAGTACTCACTGTACTCACTGAGTTGCAGCGTTAGAGAAGAGACTGCGAGCCAGGCCTTCTCGTCCAACATCAGTGTCTGACCTCACAAATGCGCTTCTGGAAGGTCAAACATTCCCATAGACACACTCCTAAATCTTGTGGAGAGCCTTCCCAGAAGCTGTTATAGCTGCAAGGGATGGGCCAACTCAATATTGGACCCTATGGACTAAGACTGGGATGCCATTAAAGTTCATGTGTGTATAAAGGCAGGTGTCACAATAATTTTGACAATATAGTGTATATACAGTATATAGTATACCTTAGTGTGTGTGTCTCTGTCACCCACCATAAAACAAAATATGAAGTAAATGATTTCCTCATATAATACAGTGCTTTCATCATTCTAAAGCCATATCATAGAGTACAAAATAATATACTAATGTGAAAAAAACATGTATAATACACACAAAAATAGTTACAAATCCACATACAAACAGCTTAGTGATAATTAGTGTCCATGTTACACGCCCAGGAATAATAAAGAAAAAGTCCAAGTGAAAAAATGTTGTCTATCTCTACTTAAGATGGGCTAACTCAGCTTGTGTTAAATCCAAGGAAGTGATCCTCCACTATCTGCATGTAGCAATACCACAAAAATAAACTTTACATAGTGTAATATTGTTTAAAAATACATTTATTGTAAACACATCTATGTACTGTACTCGCAATGATACAATGTTATGGTACATATTAAACAAAGAGAGCAACAGCCTCAGCTAAATCCTGCAGCTAGCTGGGCGCTCATTCCTGAACAGAGAAAAGTACCAGCCAGTCAGTGAAGCAGTGCTCCTGGTCTTGCACACTGTTTAGCAAAGATCCACCTGCACTGTCTTGCTTCACCCCCAACATGTTTCGTCACGACTTGTCAAGGGGATATCCGACAGTGCAGACTACACCATTATATATACCTCACATAAGCATCCAGAAACGTGGGCAAATGTGGCACAGTACCTCCTATTCAAAGGCGGTTCTAAACAGGTTGTTTGTGGCATTTTTCTAAAAGCAAAAATAAAATAGTTTTTTTTTTTTAATGCAAACACTCTGAAACTGCAAGTTAAAAAAGTGCATGCATGCACACTTACAGAACTATTAGGAGAATTCATGTTGCTGTGGGCGACAGGTCCATGTACCTGTTGAAAAACAGGTGCATGAATTTGGGGTAAGCACCACCTGTGGAGACCACTGAGACAGGAGAGTCTACATGGCTGTCTATGCAGCTTAGTTCCCTCCCCACAGCTGCAGCTGTCATGCAGGCTATGTGGCAGCCAGGAAGCTTTGTAGCTGGTAGGTGGAGCTTTAAGAGGATTCAGAGACACTACTTCCCCATCAGGTCTACTCCCCTTGTACTTGACTGCAGGCAGTGGGTAGATCCATAGCCAATTGATAGCCTTCTATTGGCTATAGAATCCACCCACTGCCTCCTGCCAATCACAAGAGGAGAATGAACTTGGTGGGGAACTAAGTATTTCAGCTTTTGACCTCCCCCTGGTTCTGGAAGTTTTTAGAAACTTCTAGAAGCTGGAGGGCAGAGGCCAGGAGGGTTGATCTGCATACTTAGGGGAGCTTAGCCAATCCCCGGGCCATGGGCCCATCATGGTGGCTGAGACAGCCCTTAAATATGGATGAGTCATGCTGGCAGGGGAGTCAGGTGGAAGATGGAGTGCTGAGGAGGGGGGCTCTGCCTCAGGCTGGCTTGGGAGGATCCTGACAGCAGTGCGGTTTGAAAAAAACTTACCTAAGAAGCTTCGGGAGCAGGGAGAACAGTGTGAGTAGATCAGCTTGTTCAGGGACTTACAAGGGGAGAGACTGCCACATGTAGCAAGCCTTTCTGGAAGACAGCGTTGTGCTTAATCTATCCTTTCCCTTGCCCTGGGATATCTTCGGAGCAGCCGGATGGGCTGGTGAAGAAGCAGCCAGGTGGGCTGGTAGTTCCTACAGTCAGTAGAGCTGGGATCAGTGTCTACAGGGGAGTTGGAAATACTCCGGAATGCAGCCTACAACACTTTGTGCTGACAATCAAGAAAAGATTTGCTGGATGGCCGCACTCTGAAATAACACCTTTACTGCATAATGTAAATCCATGGATGAGAGAGATACAGCAATGGCAGCTACAACACTTTGTGCTACTTTCTAATTATTGAGCGTTCCTAGTCCTTAAGGGGCTTTTGCATAGTTTATTAAAGACTGTCAGTGTTTGGGAGGAGAACAGTTCTGGAGCGTGTACATAGGGAGTATGTTGTCCCTGTTTTTTTGCAACCAACCTGGGCATCCCATAATTCCTATTCCCCATCCAACTTATTACCCCTAATAAAACAAGAAAAACCAAGCCCAAAGACTATTCCTTGTGTCTGGAGAAAGTGTGAAAAATGCTTGTTGCCTGGATGTTCGGGAGTGGGGATCCCTGTCATCTGCGGGGGTAGTGCTACATGTGGACCACAGCAGCCGCTGTGTAACAATTGACATCAATGGGACTGCTAACGTAGGGGTATACACAAAACCTGTGCATCCCTGTGCTGGCAAATAGGGCACTTCATGGGGCATGTATTAAAAAGCCCCATGTGTATAAGGTCTAAACATCAGGCCAAAAATGGTTGAAGGTTATTTTGCTGAATTGTCGGGTGGGGGGTGGGGGTGGAGCCATCCCTGCTGGGAGAAGCCAGCGATAGCAATAATCGCAGGTAAAACCTGGCATGCTGGTTGTACCCAATTGATCAATTGGAGAAGACAATTGCCCAGAAGAAGGGATTCCTGCATCAACACTGTCTGTGTTGATGGGGGAATCAAGCGTATTCCTTTCCTGCAGCTTGTGGATGCAGGAAATAAATTTTGCCCTGTGTATGGTCAGCCTTAGGCAAGCCATAGATGATTTGATTTTCTTTCCTGCATCCATGGGATGGTTTTACTTCATTACAACCAGCCTGCCCATACATGGATCAAATATTGGCTGGTCCCTGCTGAACAGGTTGAGATTCGATCCATGTATGGCCGGCTTTACTCTATCTCCTCCCAGGTGACCACGCTGGTACATGGATATTGGCCCCTTAGGCAATAGGTGTCAGTAAATTCAACTTGCAGCTTACACAGGGCGCCTTCTACTCACTCATGTGGCCCAACAGATCAGAAGAGGAGCAGGGCAAGAAGCAGCTGCAAGGGTAGGCATTCATTAACTGTTGCATTGCAGAGCATGCGCAGATATCACATACATGTCAGATATTCTAACGCTTCCTCACTTTATCCAAGCTTAAAAAATTGCTGTGTCTAATCTTGGGCTTTAACATTTGAGTAGACAGCTGCTTAAACTGCAGAGTTCTCAATGAGGTAAATGCAACAGTGAAATCTGCTATCTGTCACTGTGCTAAGGATGTAGACTAGAAGTCATTATAAAGCACCCCCTGCTGTATGGTTGAGCTCCTAGTCCTTTGCTTTGATGTGAGCTTGCAAGTAGAGGGTTTGTGGATTCCCATCCTGACTAGTGATACTATCAGACTTTGTTTTTATCTTATTTACCTTACTGCAAGTTTGGTTACTTTGATTTTAATGTTATGCTAACCTTGGGCGGCTCGTTTTCTCCCCTTGATTACCCTATGCACTCTGAACAGCGTGTATGGAAGAATCTCCACTGCTGGCTATTCAGCAGCCATAGTACCCATAAATAATAGAATGCTGTCACTGTTTGGCCGATTAATTTTCCACCCAGCTCAGTTGAATCTTAAACTGTCTTTTGTCAAACCTGCTGGTGCTTGCAGGGCCACCTACAGCTTAAATTTTGGCTGATCAGCCAGAATCAATCAAATGTCGAGCCATCCATGGTCAACTTAAAAGAGATGTATGGGAATTTTTTTTTTTCAGATGCAAACTTACCTAGGTGGATGCAGCATTGGTCCATTGCTGCATCTGTCCCCTGCCGGCTCTAAAACTGAAAACCGAGTGATCAAATAACACCGATCGCTAGGTTCTCTAGGATTCCTGAGCAGAGAGCGGTGACTGTCTCCCCCCCCCCCCCGCTCACTGGAATGCTGGGCTGTGGAGGGGGTGGGAGCTGCCAGCTCAGCCCCCTTAGTGACTCCCTGAGAGGCTGTGCCTGGTGCCGGTCCAGGCATGTGGGTGGATTCCCGACTTCATTGTCACGATCTTGCCTGAGCCTAGACTGGCTCTGTGACGTCAGGCGACAGCGGGCTTCAGCCTGCTGTCTGCTGAAAACGGGTGACAGAAGTGCAGAACAAACTGCACTCCTGTGATCCACAGGAGAAGTACAGCCAAACAAGCTTTGGCTGTACTTCTCCTTTAAGTCTAACAAAATTATTTCACATGTATTTAGCCAGCCAATCTCAGAACCTGTTAAATGAATACACACACTTTATTAGTATAAATGGGGTACTATCAGTACCAGATTTAAACATCCTGCCTCCCTAGGCCAAATGTCTTCTACTGCTCCCCCTCCCTTACCACTGTAGCCAGTCTAGCTGACCATACACTAAGCCTGGTTTCACACATGTGCGGTGCGAATTGAAGCTCAGGTTTCACTGGGGAGATAACAATCTCCTGTTCAACGGATTCATTGCGTTTTGGCTCAGGATTAGAGTGCAGGGAGAGGGGGAGGGGGAGGTGTAGTGAGGAGAAAGAGAAAATCCTTGTTCAGAATGCAATGCATCTGCGAATCAGATGCGTTCCCATAGGAGATAATAGGCTTGTAGTTCGCACCGCAATGCCCAAAAAACGCACACGTTTTTTGTGCAATGCGCAGTGCGAATGCAACGCACATATGTGAACCAGATACATTCATATGAATGTATTTTAAAATGTCCTGCGAATTAGATGCGGTGTAAGCCGCATCTAATTCGCATAGGTGTGAACCCGGGCTAAAAGTTTTTCAATGAACGCTCATATGAACATTCATTAAAAAAAAATGTATTTTTGTTTTTAACGTCAGAATTTGGAGTGAATAGTCTTTCCTGAACAAAAACCGCATTCACTGATTCACTGATTAGATAGTGGAGAAACAATTTCTATCCTGTTTCTTCAAATTTTCTCATCACTGTGGTGGAAATCAAACATTGATTTGATGGTCAGCCTTTATCGGGTTATGCCCACAATTTCCTCATCAGTGATAAAAGTCATCAGAGACCTTGACAAACACATGGCTACTTGATAGAAACTAAAACAAGAAAAATCTAAAGGAAAACAGATTTGCTAACTAGTGCAACCAATGCTATTTGTTATTTCTGACTTCCATAGAATAAAAGATGAGGTTTTGCTTAGTATGAACAACAGATCCTGATTTATTCTTTATTTTGTTTGTATGTATCAGCTCCTGATTTTCTGTTAAAGTGCAGTAAGGATGACATGACAAATTGGACTCTGTCCAAACTCAGGGGTCCAGGACCCTGACAACATCTATACTCCCACTATACACTACAGTGTTCATCCTTGTTTGTCTGGCCTGATAAATTGTATCTCTCACCTTGTGAGAAATTCATCAGGACAAATAAATATCTTTACTGTATAATAGACACACCAAAGAATTGCAATTCGGGGATCATAAAGGGTCAGTGTTTCTGCCCTTTCCTACCTTTTTACCCCAGAGGAACCCTAGAAATAATTTTGAGGTTTCGGGAAACCCCTGCAAAACCAATTTATTGGGGATCAGTGGGGAAAATATGCATACATTGGAAACCAGTAGGAAAAATACCCCCCTACAATAATGCAGGCAGGGCCAGAACAAGGGAAGGGCAAGAGGGACAGCTGCCCTGGGCGCAATGGTTTACTGTAAGGATAGGGGC